>NC_090446.1:1514831894-1515473561 GCF_031143425.1 Pleurodeles waltl
AGTTCAAGGCACAAAATCTTGCGACTTGATCCGCATATGCATTTCCCAGAGAAACATAGTCCTGTCCTTTTGTATGAGCACTACACTTTACCACTGCAACTTCGGCTAGCATTTGAATGGCGTGTAACAATTCCCTTATTCTCTCCCCGTTTTTCACTGGGGATCCTGAAGAAGTCAGGAAACCTCTCTGTGACCATAGTTGTCCAAAGTCGTGCACAATTCCAAACCCGTACTGGCTATCAGTGTAAATGGTGACTTTCATTAATGCAGACAGTTGACATGCTCTGGTAAGGGCTACAAGCTCTGCTACTTGTGCAGAATAGACTCCTTGAAGCCAGGACGCTTCCAAGACACCTGTTACAGTACATACAGCATATCCTGGTTTCAAAATTCCCATCCCATCTCTTAGACATGAACCATCAACGAAAACAACTTGGTCATTTTCATCAAGCTTAGTATCCTTAATGTCAGGTCGAGGTTTTGTGCAAAATTCAGTCACCTGAAGGCAGTCATGCTCGACGTCTTCAGCGTTCTCAATTTCAGCATTTTCACCGGGAAGCAAGGTTGCTGGATTCAACGTACTGCACCTTTTCAGCTGCACATTCGGTGAGCCCAGAATTATCGTTTCATACCTTGTGAGTCTTGCTCCAGTCATGTGTTGCGTTCGGGAGCGGGTCAAAAGTATCTCAACTGAGTGAGGGACCATGACTGTTACTGGGTGTCCCATCACTATTCCTTCACTCTGAGTGAGGCTGATACCAACTGCTGCTACGGCGCGCAAACACCCTGGAAGTGCTGCTGCGACCGGATCCAAAGTAGCTGAAAAATACGCTACTGGTCTGTTTATGCCACCATGGGCTTGAGTCAAGACAGACAAAGAACATGCATCACGTTCATGACAAAACAATGTGAAAGGCTTTGTGTAATCAGGCATACCTAAAGCTGGAGCCCTGCACATGCATTCTTTCAATTCGATAAAAGCATCCATCTCATCTCCTTTCAGCTCAATTTGATCCAAGGCATCCTTCTGGGTGAGCTTCAGTAAAGGCTTTGCTAGAGTTGAGAAGTTGGGAATCCACTGACGACAGTAGCTTACCATTCCCAAAAACTTCCTCACCTCCCTCCTTGTCTTTGGTGGACTCATTTGAAGTACACTCGTTATTCTTTCCTTCATTATTCTCTGTGACCCTTTCTCTATCTGGTGACCCAAGTATTTCACTTTCTTCTGACAGAACTGCAACTTGGAAGGAGACACCTTGTGTCCATTCCTTCCCAAATGGTTCAACAGAGCAATGGTATCGGCTGTGCAGCCACTTTCTGTTTTAGATGCGATCAGTAAGTCATTGATGTACTGTACTAGGGTTGACTCGAATGGCAATTCTAATGCTTCCAAGTCTTTCTTTAGAATCTGATTGAATATTGACGGTGACTCAGAAAACCCTTGAGGAATTCGACACCAACTGTACACTCTGTCTAAGAATTTGAAACAAAAGAGAAATTGGCTGTCCTCATGAAGAGGCACCGAAAAGAATGCTTGTGACAAGTCAATGACTGAGAACCACTCGGCATCGCAAGGGACTTGAAACATTATCACAGCTGGATTTGGTACGACAGGGCAACATTTAATTATGATGTCATTTATTTTCCTCAAGTCCTGTACAATTCGGACCTTTCCACTCGGCTTTATTAGTCCCATGATTGGTGAATTACATGGACTGCTTAACACTTCTTTCAGTACTCCCTGCTTTACAAATTCGTCAATGAGTTGGGCAACTTTCATGAGGGTGTTTTGTGCCATGTGGTATTGTGGGGTCTGGGGAAAGGTTGCAATGGGCTTTACAGTCACTTTCACTGGTTCCACTCCTTTCATCAATCCCACCTCTTTCCCTGTCATATCCCACACTTCCTTTCCGACTGTTTCCCGTAATTCAGCTGGAATATCTTCTTCAGTTATCATCGGAAAAAGACAAATCAGAGGATACTCTTCATCGACAGTTTCCATCTCATCCCCCTCTACACTGTCCTCTTCTTCCCCATCACTGCTCGTCTGAATTTTGATTCCATCGTTCGAACACATAATCGAACAACCCAATTTGCACAATAGGTCTCTCCCTAACAGTGCTATCGGGCTTGAGTCACATACCACAAATTTATGTAACCCTTGATAGTTACCAATGCTGACTGGTACCGGATCTGTAATTGGGTTTGTCAGGTGCCTGTTTGCTACTCCCACCACTTGAATTGTTCTCCCTGAGAGAGGCAAATTTGGTACTTCAATGCTCTTAACAGTTGAACGTGTGGCTCCTGTGTCAACCAAGAATGAGACACGATGACCCATTACTCTTCCCTCCACGTACGGACCCTTTTGATCAACTTCCAAGGATGCTGCAAGCACACAATCTCCTTCCTCTCCTGAACTTTCACTCTCCCATACATTGTTTATTCCACTCTCACTGTGTAATGGGAACTGTTGTACGGTGCCATTTGTATTCATTACCTGACCCGAGACCTGTGGAGGAACCATCACTTGCTGCTGACTCATTGGTGCCAAGGGTATTTGCATTTGCTGATTAGGTACCATGGGTAACTGCTGTTGCATCGGCTGCATTTGCGTCATCTGCATACGAGGCATCTGCATCTGCTGCGGCTGCATAGGTTGTAATCCCTGCAGCTGATTTATGGTCTGAAAATTTGGGTTTGGACCTCTCATTTTCGGTCCCCTCATTTTCTGAAATGCATTGACATCATTGTTTTGCTGACCAACACCTGCACCTTCCTGCACCACCATCGGGCACTCGCGTTTCCAATGTCCGACAATTCCGCACACGTGACATGGCATCACCTTTTTCAATGCCTGCACACCATTCGGAGTCACAACAGTGTTCAAATCCGGACCATTGTTCCCAAAACCTCCTCTGCCTCTGCCTCTCGCCTGTGGCTGAAACATCATATTTCCCTGCAACTGTGGCTGTGGTTGCGGTACCTGTTGTTGGAACCCTTGCAACCCTTGCAAACCTTGCAGGCCTGTCTGAGCTGCTTTAAGTTGCATCATCATCACTTTCTCTTTCAACTTTTTCTGTTTCACTTCAATTTCGTTGCTACAGTATTTCGCATAATTCAACACCTCATCAATCGGTTTCGATTGCCAACAAATCAAATGCGACTTTATCATCTGACTTATCTCTGGTCTCAGCCCTTCCACAAATCTAAACACAAAATGAAGCATGTCCTTCGCCTCTATTGTGTCCGTGCCACTGTAGTTCTTGAACGCCTTCAACAACCTCTCATAGTAACTATGAATCGACTCTTTAGCCTCTTGGGCAGTTCGATCGATCTTCTGCCAATCCACATTTTTCGCGGCAACCTTCCTCTTCAAATGCTCAATCACCTTATAGTACAAGCTCATCACCATAGGTGATGGTGCACCCGTATCTCTGTCTCTCTCTGGTTCACTTGTCGGCCAACCTACAGCTCTTTTGCAATCCTCCCACAAATCTGCCGGAACCACAATCTCAAAGAGGGTGTTCAGGTCTTCCCAAAGACATTTCGCAAGCTTCACAAACCTATCAGTCTGTTGATACCATTCAATCGGTTTCTCTCTCAGTTTGGGAAAATCATCCGTAAAAGACTGAATGTCGCTTCTGTGCCATGGTACATGTATTAATTTTCCCCCTGCTGTTTCCCTCATTGGTAACATGGTTACTGCATCACTACTCTGTGGTCTTTTCTCGTTGAGCTCTGGAACACTGTCTTTCCTCTTTTCCTTTCTCTTTACCCATCTGCTTTCCCATTTGTCTAAGCACCTCCACACTTGTGCACTCTGCAGCAATTCTCTAAGGTGCGCCTTCATGCCTGCTGACCTCATGTGTTCAAAATCTGTGGTCCCGAAATCCAACCTGTAGCTCCTGCTCAAGTGTTTTGTCTTGTCTATATCAACCCCGTTTTTGTCAGCTATTTCTTGCAAGCTTCTATGTACCTTGTTCACTTCTCTCGTAATCCTGGGACATAGATACCTCAGCTCTTCTTCCGAGTAGGACTCTAACCTATTCACACCCATAGTCCCTTCCACCAATTCTTGTGCTTCCATGTTCAACCTGACCCTATTCAGATAGTCTTCTCCCTTCCCACTGGCTGAGCTTTGTGTGGAGTTCAGACTGTTGAACCACTGTGTCAGCTGTTGTGCATTCAACACCATCAGTGTAGCATTCACATCGACTGCCATCGATGGTTGCGGCAACTTTTCAGTGTTCGATGATAGCGGTATCATCAGTGGGGGACTCGACCTCACCAGTGTTGACTGAGCACATATGGGACTAAACTCCATCAAGGACCCAGATCCATTTGGCAGGGCTGCTATCGGAGTTGTCTCTGGAGTGTTTTGAATGCACCTCCTTTCCATCCCGCTCTGTACCATTGATCCTTGACTGCTCATACCTGAATTAGGCTGAATGTACAAAGGTACCGGTGGACCTACAGTAATGGGTAGGCATATCGCATCTGCGTTCTGTCCATTCCCCATGTTCTGAGACATGTTCATTCCCAAACTATGGGTCATCATTGCCGGCATGCCCATCTGACTCCCCGTCATCTGAGCATGTGCGTTTCCCCCCTGCATCTGCTTCTGAGGCATCAAAAACTGGGTTGATTCAGCTTGTGCCAGTGTTGGGTTGTGACCATTCTGTCCTCCCATTACGGTTGGATCTAGAACCATTCCCGTACTGTTGTCACTGCTGTAGTACCTTGGGACCTGCGGCTGATAATTTTCTGCTGATTTCAGTATGGGCACATCTGGATTTTTTCTCCTAACCTGGGGTATCTGCGGGGTGAACAGTAAACTCGGGTCCTTAGATCCCGATGATGCTCCTGAACTCTGAGTTTCACTGTTCTGTACCGGTGCCGGAGGGGCAGAACTGGTACTTGGACCTTGTCCACTCTCTGCATAAGGTGGTGGACGGTCGTTCAGCAATTGCATGATTAACTCCTCATCCTCTAACTCCTCTTCTCTTCTCACCTTTTCCTCGTCCTCTCTATCCTTGGAACACCTCCTGTTTGTCTTACAGGTAGCTTTCTTACCTGTCTCCTCTTCTTCCTTAGTAATTGCGGGAAACAATTTTATCCCCTGCAATACATCTGACCTCCACACCTTCTGTGCATTATCCCACCTAGCGTCCGCTAGTGTCTTTTCTACCTTTCTTATCCTGGTCTCGAACTTATTTTGCTGTTGCTGTCTAGCCATCAGTTCCCAAATCGCTAGAGCCTCAAACTGTGCTGGCCTTGGAGGCACCTTCATGTCGTACATCGCGAATCTCAAATTCTCTAGGATCCTTATATTGAATGTCTCATGGACCGGGAACGCTACGCTCCCATGTTTCTCTGTCAGCTTGTGCCATTGCTTTAGCCAAAGGCACGGAGCTACCCCTTTTTCCTCCATTACGATGTAAGCCGGTGTACCTTCGGGTGGCGTCTCCTCTCCTACGCTCGCTTTAATGTAAGACTCCCCCTTCATCGCACTCTTTAATGCTTTAAAAAATTTCATTTTCTCGTCTTTTATTTCACAAAGTTTGTAATCAATAGGTGACTTTAATTCCCGGAATACTCTTCGCTTGCCTTTCCCCTTCCAGTCGAGCCCCACGGACTGCGTCCAATCCGTGCGCGACCCTTCTTTGCAACCAACCTATCCCAGCGCGGCTCCTAGTGACGTCACACTCGCACACTGCGGCTGACAAAGCCTCGCAGCTTGTCCTCCTTCACTCAGCTCCTCTCGTAACAACTTCTAGCATGTATCGCGAGCAACCAAAATAATAATAAAACAGATCTGTCGGTTTACTACAGGAAGGGTAACACAATCGCTTCAGGACCTTAGGGATTTTTCACTAGCCTCGGCAGTTATTCCATCTTTCTCGGTCCCCACTTTCGCAAGCAAATCTGACCCGCAGACTCTGCTCTCAACTTGTCAGTGATCTATTCTAGTGCACTTAGAATTTTGTCAAAGCCCGAAGTCGAAGTTTTCTTTCACTCCCTTAACACACGTACCGACTTGTTGACCACGCCCGATCAACCTACTAAACCGACCAGACCACAACATAAAACAAGTGTCTCATACACTTTTCAACATACTCCGGAGTCTCTTGACCTCGCAGGGCCCGTCTCAACAACAACAACCACGTGGACCTTTTTATGCACGAAGCGCCACATGCACATGAAGTTCGACGACTTCCCTACTCTCACACTCGGAGTCGCACCTCCGCTATTTCTATGAAGTTCGACGACTTCCCTACTTCTACACTCGGAGTCGCACCTCCGCTATTCTCTAAAATCCTCGCAACCTATCTGCGGCAATAAGCTGTGCAAGCGCAAAATCCTAACTCCACTCATACCATCACTAGTACCGCCAACGCTGATCTCACACCTCCATTCTCTTCATTCGCAAGCTCCGAGATCCCGGGAAAGTCGCGGTGGACTTAGCCCATCATCATTCTGTCAATCTGTTTTACCCAAGAAAATCTAATTCAACTTCTCGAGTGGGATCTCAAAAGTCGAAACCGTTAATTTAACACCATGTATGTCTCTAGTGGGGTCCCAAAAGTCTAAACCGTCCTCTGCTACCATCTACTGATAGAGCGTTCCGTACTAATAATTTACCTGTATTTTGGACGCTCTTTAGGCCGATGAATCTTTTGACCAAGTGGGACTCTCTTCACCAGAGATCAATCAATTTAATCAGATCAATAATCAATAACGAACATAAGCAATGCCTTGATCAACATAACACTTAACAATTAGTCCAGAATACATTTCGGCGAACCATGACCTTTCGGTCATGAATAACCACACCAGTTTATTCAAAGTTAGTGAATTTATTTCCCTATATTAACAAAGCTAGCACAATATAGATGTGTCTCAACACCAAATGATAAACGTAAATGAACATTAATAGCTGTCCATAACGGCGAAACAGGTGCAATCTATGCAGCATTTGAATAACAAGGCATTCGATAATAGCAATGCAAATCACTAAAACTATAATCTGTAATGAGCTAATTGCATACATTGGTCAGCATAACTAGGTCTCAAATTGCACCGTGCAATAAAAGGAATCCTCATCTAACCTCAAATTAGCATCGGCATGTGGGACTTCATGCAAACACAATTTAGCAACATTAATTTGGAAAACTCCTAACTAGGGCTCTTATCAAAAATCAGCAGTTGGTTACCTAAAAGAAACACAATGCAATTGTACAATGTCCTTTCATATTTACCAATTTCAATCAGCATTCAAGGAAGTCTTCGTCTCACAGGTACCGTTTCTCGATCAGTATGGGACGGGGCAAAGGGGCAAGGTGGACAGGGCAATTTGCCTCACAGCGGCAAGATAAACTACTACTTCATGCAAAGGGACAAATCAAAGTTAAAGTCTCTAGGGTCAAAATGGCGTCGCAGCAAGGTGGGTCATAATAGCTGCAAAATGGCTGGTAATGGCTGTAATAGCTGTAATGGCTGTTTCTTCTCGTGCACCTGGTTTAAATAAACAACAGTTCAAATCCAGTAGGGTCTTCCATTGGAGGGTTCATAGGTTGGCTTCAAATTGTCCAATCAAAAACAACAGTTCTCAAGCTTTTACTTAAGCATACATTATCCTTGGAGACGGGTACGCAAGTTGCAACATTTTATACCAATTAACTCACTTTCAGAGCTTCCATTGTCCGCACCTGCAGATTGACCTTGGAGCAAAGAGAAAAATGCCAGGCTGGCACGAAACCTTAAGATAAGCATGTGAACGATCTCAGTGGAAAAGTACAGATTCAAGCAGAAATACACGTTTATTAGCACATTGGAAAAATACGAGCATCTAAATCGTGAGACAAGACAACTAGGCCGAAGCCTCCATTAAAGTAATGCTAAGCTAAAACATTTCAAACAAGCAAATCATAGCACACGTTTACGATTATGTCAGATTAGTGCACTTCTAATACATCACGTTATATAAAGCACGCTTATAAATGTTGGCAAACTACTCTGAGGGCACATTTTGTCCCCGTACAATCTTTATTAGTTCGATTAAAGTCACACTCGATTATTGTAGCACTACGTTTATGCGCTAATAAATGTAAAACCTTTATTTCTGCGTCATCAAGTCCCAGCGACTCGCAATTTGCACCTCGCAAAATGTTATGCAGAAAGGTGTCTCAGGCACCTTCTGCGACTCGCTATGGGGTCGCAAAGACCCACCTCATAAATATTTATGAGGTGGGTCGCAGTGTGCGACCCCATAACGAGTCTAGGCACTCACGGGGATGGTGGCCTGCTCGAGACAGCAGACCTCCATGTCCGTGACTGCTTTGCAATAAAGCAGGGTTTTTTTTTTTCACTTTGCAGCCCGTTTTCCTTAAAGGAAAACGAGCTGCAAATTGAAAAAATACCGAAACCTTTTGGTTTCGTTTTTTTTCCATAGGACCACTGCCTGCTCTGAAAAAATATTATTGTGAGCATTCACAAAGGGGAAGGGGTCCCATGGGGACCCCTTCCCGTTTGCGAATGAGTTACCACCCACTTCAAGTGGCTGGTAACTGCGAGTTGATTTGCGACCCAGTCACAAATCAACTCTACATTGCGGTGCGACTCGCCAATAGGTAGGGAACACCCCCCCTTCCTATTTGCGAGTCTGAAACACATTTTGCGAGTCGGTACCGACTCGCAAAATGTGTTTCAGCATCGCGTAAGGGCTTTTGCGCCTCGCAAACGGCGTTTTTCGCCGTTTGCGAGGCGCAAAAGCCTTCTTACATCCGGCCCTAAGTAATGTGCTCGGCTGTTTCTTTCTGAGGCCTGTGTACTGACAGCATGATAGGGGCAGGGGTGCTGCGGGTGATTAACGCTGAGCATCATGATAGGACGTGCCCTAGGGGCGTTCTTCGTTGCAGCCCCTTCTCACATTCATACTCAATAGACATGGTGCGCATGCGCACAACAGCGCGGTATGTCTGGGACTAGGAGCTCCTCAGGCGCTGAGGTGTTTTTCATAAAATCGCCCCAAGGCCTATCACAAGCAAGATTGGAGTGGGTTGGAGAAAGGTACCCCCAGCTGTATTCAGGGTACAGAACACCCGGAGCCGGTAAACTGAAAGGCAGGAGGAGAGAGCAGTGCTTAATTTGTGCTTGTTGTTTCCGGTGCGGAGCACCGGCACTTATTTTTAGGGCCGTCATTTATTTGTTTGCTTCAAGCATCTACTGCGAGCAAAAGACACATATGGGAATGACGGAGGAAGAGAAAAACGAAAAAGCATCACAAATGGAGAAAGCAGGAAGTGAGTTGAAGGGGCAGGGAGTGGCTGTCAATGGATTAAAGAGGCCCCAGATGGCTTTAGAATTAGCTGCCTCAGTAGCTCCACACTTAATTGCAGCAGCCGCGTGTTTGAGAGGAGATTTTTGGGCACCGGCACGTTTTTATTTACAAATTAAGCCCTGGGGGAGAGTGACAACTCCTCTTAACGCTCTCTAAAAGCCACCGAGCACTGTACAGCGCTACAAGGCGGATCGCCTCGTGAAAGGAAAGCCTAGGAAGTGTGATGCGCCTTGATTCAAAGCAATTGAAAGGACATTTTAAAAAGAAATGCGGAATGCAGAGTTTGGCTATGTCGAATGAAAAATGTAATGAGTGCATTTTCAATGTCGTTTTGCCAGCAATCACCCGGAAATGTTGTTTTTGTTCTAGTACGACCCTCCTGTTCCCGATTGGGACAGTAAAAGGGGGAGGCGGGGCTTGGCTGCAGGTATTGGAGCCCAGGCATTCCCGTTCATTGCTGTCACCTCCATGTGCTGTTGGAAGCCCTTGTTCTACCACACAGCCTGTGCAGTGTCACTGATGCTGAGAGGATGCTGGCACCTTGGCATTGTTCCCACTGGCTCATATTGCACTAATGCCCAAATAACACCAGTTTAAACACTGTAGACATGAAGCCAGGGTACCTGACTGACTTAAAACTACAAGTCCCAGAAGGCTTTGTGTGGCTGGGATTGTCTCCTTGACTCCAGGGCTGGAAAGGCTTTTTGACCTTTCACATTTGTTTCCAGGCTGGTTCTACTCACCTGCTCGGAAAGAGGGGCACTCCCCATCTGTGAAGAGTGCACTCCTTACCACTTCTAAGCTGGGTGTTCTTGACTGTTCAGTACTGTTCACCTGTGCAAAGTGGGTTGCTCACAATTGCATTGTGCATTACCCTCCAATGCTTAATACTGTCCACCAGTGGCAAGTACACTGTCCACTAATGTTTGTGCACCGCTCCTCAACGTTTAATACTGTTCACCTGTGCAAAGTACACTGTCCACCAGTGTTTGTGCACCGCTATTCAGTGCTTCATACTGTTCAACTGTGCAAAGTACACTGTCCACCAGTGTTTGTGCACCACTCTTCAACGTTTAATACTGTTCACCTGTGCAAATTACACTGTCCACCAGTGTTTGTCACCGCTCTTCAACTTTTAATACTGTTCACTTCTGCAAAGTACACTGTCTACCAGTGTTTGTGCACCGCTCTTAAACTTTCAATACTGTTCACCTGTGCAAAGTACACTGTCCACCAGCGTTTGTGCACCACTATTCAATGTTTAAAACTGTTCACCTGTGCAAAGTACACTGTCCACCAGTGTTTGTGCACCACTCACGTTTAATACTATTCACCTGTACAAAGTACACCGCCCCTCAGTGTCTGTGCACCGCTCTTCAACTTTTAATACTGTTCACCTCTGCAAAGTGCACTGTCTACCAGTGTTTGTGCACCACTCTTCAGCGTTTAATACTGTTCACCTGTGCAAATTACACTGTCCACCAGTGTTTCTCACCGCTCTTCAATGTTTAATACTGTTCACCTGTGCAAAATACACTGTCCACCAGTGTTTGTGCACCACTCACGTTTAATACTGTTCACCTGTACAAAGTACACCGCCCCTCAGTGTCTGTGCACCGCTCTTCAACTTTTACTACTGTTCACCTGTGCAAAGTACACTGTCCACCAGGGTTTGTGCACCACTCACGTTTAATACTGTTCACCTGTACAAAGTACACCGCCCCTCAGTGTTTGTGCACCCCTCTTCAGTGCTTCATACTGTTCACCTGTTCAAAGTACACTGTCCACCAGTGTTTGTGCACCACTCACGTTTAATACTGTTCACCTGTACAAAGTACACTGTCCACCAGTGTTTGTGCACCACTCTTCAGTGCTTCATACTGTTCACCTGTGCAAAGTACACTGTCCACCAGTGTTTGTGCACCACTCTTCAGTGCTTCATATTGTTCACCTGTTCAAAGTACACTGCCCACCAGTGTTTGTGCACCACTCACGTTTAATACTGTTCACCTGTACAAAGTACACTGTCCACCAGTGTTTGTGCACCACTCTTCAGTGCTTCATACTGTTCACCTCTGCAAAGTACACTGTCCACCAGTGTTTGTGCACCACTCTTCAGTGCTTCATATTGTTCACCTGTTCAAAGTACACTGCCCACCAGTGTTTGTGCACCACTCACGTTTAATACTGTTCACCAGTTCCAAGTACACTGTCCACCAGTGTTTGTGCACCACTCTTCAACGTTTAACACTGTTCACCTGTGCAAAGTACACTGTCCGCCAGTGTTTGTGCACCGCTCTTCAATGCTTAATACTGTCTGCCAGTGCCAAGTATACTGTCCACCAGTGTTTGTGCACCGCTCTTCAACGGTTAATACTGCCCACCATTTCCAAGTACACTGTCCACCAGTGCTTGTGCACCACTCTTCAACGTTTAATACTGTTCACCTGTGCAAAGTACACTGTCCACCAGTGTTTGTGCACCGCTATTCAACTTTTAATACTGTTCACCTCTGCAAAGTGCACTGTCTACCAGTGTTTGTGCACCGCTCTTCAACGGTTAATACTGTTCACCTGTGCAAAGTACTGCCTTCCAGATGGAAGTACACTGCTCACCAGGACTGTTGCTGCGGACCATGTCTCCTTTGTGAACAAACGTACATGGTTGTTTGCACATGAAACCACTATCATGCTTGGCATTACCACTTCTGTTGTCATATTAAGCTGCACAGCCGTGTTCAGTGGTCTCTCAATGCTGCAGCAGGTAACCCCAGTGAAAGCTTGAAGATTCAAATATCAAGAAATAACCACTTCATGAAATGCTTCTTCCATGCATAATGGGATTCAAATTGTGAATCGTACCAGAGTTTGCTGAAAGCAGTTTTGAGCAAGCAGTGGCAAAGCCAATAGATTGGACTTGGCAAGCATGTCCGTTTTTAATGTGTTTATTTGTTTACAGATACTGTAGACATTAAGGGTTTAAAAATAAAAAGGCTGCTGTCTAAAGATGGTGTATGTATGATTGAGCACAAATAACTAAAAAACGGACGCATCACACCAAAAACATAAAGTTAAAGCAGAGATTGGCCCATCAGCCCTGGCACTGAGGTACCTTTTGAGCAGATGTACTCAAACAAAATGCTATGAGCCAAGAAAACCAATGGCTGTAGTAGCCTGACCCATGGCCCTGTGTTCTGTGCTGTAAAGGGAGAAAGCAAACTGTGAATGACTCTTGAACAGACCATTGGTGTAGGAAAGTACCATCTTGTCTGGCATGTTACCCCCATTTTTACTTGTGTGTCAGTTTGTTTTTGCCTGTCTCACTGGGATCCTGCTAGCCAGGACCCCACTGCTCATAGTTTGTGGCCTGAATGTGTTCCCTGTGTGGTGCCTAACTGTGTCACTGAGGCTCTGCTAACCAGAACCGCAGTGCTTATGCTCTCTCTGCCTTTAAAATTGTCACTGCAGGCTAGTGACCATTTTTTACTAATTCTCATTGGCACACTGGAACACCCTTATAATTCCCTAGTACTTAGGTACCCAGGGTATTGGGGTTCCAGGAGATCCCTATGGGCTGCAGCATTTCTTTTGCCACCCATAGGGAGCTCTGACAATTCTTACACAGGACTGCCACTGCAGCCTGAGTGAAATAACATCCACGTTATTTCATAGCCATTTTACACTGCACTTAAGTAACTTATAAGTCACCTATATGTCTAACCCTCACTTAGTGAAGGTTATGTGTAAAGTAACTAAGTGTGAGGGCACCCTGGCACTAGCCAAGGTGCCCCCACATACTTCAGGTCAATTTCCCCAGACTTTGTGAGTGTGGGGACACCATTACACGCGTACACTACATATAGGTCAATACCTATATGTAGCTTCACAATGGTAACTCCGAATATGGCCATGTAACATGTCAAAGATCATAGAATTGTCCCCCCATGCCAAATCTGGTATTGGGGTGACAATCCCATGCATCCCCGGGGCTCCAGCATGGACCCCAGGTACTGCCAAACTAGCTCTCTGGGCTTTTCACTGCAGCTACCGCTGCTGCCAACCCACAGACAGGCTTCTGCCCTCCTGGGGTATGGGCAGCCCAGTCCCAGGAAGGCAGAACAAAGGATTTCCTCTGAGAGAGGGTGTTACACCCTCTCCCTTTGGAAATAGGTGTTGAGGGCTGGGGAGGAGTAGCCTCCCCAGCCTCTGGAAATGCTGTGAAGGGCACAGATGGTGCCCTCCTTGCATAAGCCAGTCTACACCGGTTCAGGGATCCCCCAGCCCCTGCTCTGTGCGAAACTGGACAAAGGAAAGGGGAGTGACCACTCCCCTGTCCATCACCACCCCAGGGGTGGTGCCCAGAGCTCCTCCAGTATGTCCCAGGCCTCTGCCATCTTGAATGCAGAGGTGTGAGGGCACAATGGAGGCCTCTGAGCGGCCAGTGCCAGCAGGTGACGTCAGAGACCCCTCCTGATAGGCGCTTACCTGACTAGGTGGCCAATCCTCCTCTGAGGGCTATTTAGGGTCGCTCCTGTGGGCTTCTCTTCAGATAACGAATGCAAGAGCTCACCAGAGTTCCTCTGCATCTCCCTCTTTGGCTTCTGCCAAGGATCGACTGCTGACTGCTCCAGGATGCCTGCAAAACTGCAACAAAGTAGCAAGAAGACTACCAGCAACATTGTAGCGTCTAATCCTGCCGGCTTTCTTGTTTGTTTCCTGGTGGTGTATGCTCTGGGGGCTGTCTGCCTTCACCCTCCTCTGGAAGCCAAGAAGAAATCTCCAGTAGGTCAATGGAATCTTCCCCCTGCTAACGCAGGCACCAAACTTTTGTTTCACCGGTCCTCTGGGTCCCCTCTCATCGTGACGAGCGTGGTCCCTGGAACACAGGAGCTGGATCCAAGTGACCCTGACAGTCCAGTGGCCCATCTGTCCAAATTTGTTGGAGGTAAGTCCTTGCCTCCCCACACCAGACAGTAATCCTGTGTACTACGTGAACTGCGGCTGCTAGGGCTTTTGTGCACTTTTGCAAAGAATCCTTTGTGCACAGCACCGCTCAGGTCCCCAGCACTCCGTCCTGCATTGCTCAACTCGCTGAGTTGACCACTGGCTTTGTGGGACCCTCTTTTGTAGTGTTGAGATGACTGCCATGCTCAGTTCTCTTGAACCCGTGTTCAAGTACTTCTGCGGGTGCTGCCTGCTTGTGCATGGGCTCACTGTGTTGCTGCGCGCCCCCTCTGCCTCCTCCTCCAAGGGGCTACCTCCTGGTCTTTCCTGGGCCCGGGCAGCACCCATTTTCTTCAACCGCAACCTTTGCAGCTAGCAAAGCTTGTTTGCAGTCTTTCCGCGTGGAAAGAACTCTGCATCCTCCAGCTTGCTGTGGGACATCTTCTGTGCAAAGGAGAAGTTCCTGGCATCTTCCGTTGTTGCAGAATCTATAGCTTCTTCCACCCAGAGGCAGCCATTTTGCACCTTCATCTGGGGTTTAGTGGGCTCCTGCCCCCCCCCCCCCCCCGGGCACTTTCATGCCTCTTGGACTTGGTCTCCTTCCTTTACAGGTCCTCAGGTCCAGGAATCCATCTTCAGTGCTTTGCCGTCAGTTGTGGTCTTTGCAGAATCTCCTATCACGACTTTAGTGTGTTTCTGGGGAAGTAGGATAACTTTACTCCTACTTTTCAGCATCTTGGGTTGGGGTATCTTGGACACCCTTAGTGTTTTCTTACACTCCCAGCAACCCTCTACACACTACACTAGGCCTGGGGTCCCTAAGTGGTTTGCATTCCACTTTCTTAGTATATGGTTTGTGTTGCCCCTAGGCCTATTGCATCCTATTGTATTCTACAGTGTTTGCAATACTTTTCCAACTGTTTACTTACCTGATTTTGGTTTGTGTGTATATTTTGTGTATTTTACTTACCTCCTAAGGGAGTATATCCTCTGAGATATTTCTGACACATTGTCATTAAAATAAAGTACCTTTATTTTTAGTAACTCTGAGTATTGTGATTCTTATGATATAGTGCTATATGATATAAGTGGTATAGTAGGAGCTTTGCATGTCTCCTAGTTCAGTCTAAGCTGCTCTGCTATAGCTACCTCTATCAGCCTAAGCTGCTAGAACACTTCTAATCTACTGATAAGGGATAACTGGACCTGGCACAAGGTGTAAGTACCATCAGGTACCCACTATAAGCCAGGCCAGCCTTCTACAATTGGCTGATGAGTGCTGACTGAAAGCCCCTGTGTGGATAGATACAATGTATTTATTATCATAATTCTTTTTAAAAAACTTGAAGCTGACCACACAGCTAACGCTGTCTCTATCCCAGATCTTAAAACAGTTCTTACAAGTCATTCGCACTGGGCATTAAAATGGCTTAGTGCGAACTTTCCTAATAAAGAAGTTTGTTTTAACCATCTAACATATTTTAGAATGTTGGGAGTGTCAGTAAAATGCAAGAACTGATTCCCTAAACAGAGTGTAGAGCACTTCCATCACAGGCAGAACCCTCAGGTTTCTTAGGTTTGTACATGAGTAGTTCATTGAATCCATATTATTGTTTACATTCTGGGACTTGTAGTGGCAATTTTATAGTAGATCAACAGGACTATAAGAATGCAAACAAAAAAAACTGAACTCGATAAGCTGATCGTTCATGATACTAGAAGAAATTAGCAATTCCCCACCCAGCAAGTTGGTCAGGCTCGGTCACAAGGTAATTTTGTTTTAGCCGCACCACTTTCAAAGTTCACCAGCCATCACTGGTCAAAGGACTATGGCTTCAGAGTTGGGTCACTGAGCATCCTAGCTTCAGTACTCCTGGCTGAATGAGCAGACTACACCCATGGATGAGACTTAATGCAGGCCTGATGTATATCAAAATACAGGGGGGGTCCTGCATCACTCTGAGGGTGAATGGGGTAGAGAGAGGACTACATTACTCTCGTGTTATTGTCTGGAATTGATTTTGCAAGAAGGTGGTGAACCACTGGAGGGCTTAACAATGGTATGATGAAAGTTCTCTGCATGACTTATAAAAGCTCTACCAGGATATGCTGTTCAGGCTCGGGCCTGCCTAGATTTCCCTTTGAGCGAACTGAGCCATCTAAAGTTCTACTCAAGGTGCTCCACATTTTTTCATTCTGGGCAACAGCCTCTCACCTCTCACCTAACTCAACAAATAACCTAAGCTAGGGTGGCTACTGCCCGCTCAACCTGGGCTACAATTATGGCTTAGAGTCAATAGCTTTACTAGGGCATCAATGGTAAAGCTCCATCTACCGCCAACGCTAACCTTTTGCCCATCCTGATGTGTTTTGCGTGAGTTAATAGCGGGGTTCTGGTTTATGGGGCTTCACTGTGTAAGAGTGAATGTTGTGGGCCCATTGAGAAAATAATGTGCATCGCTGCACAAAATGGTGGTCACCAGATGTCTGTCCTTTGTTCAGTGTAGGCATGATAAAATGCACATTCTGTGCACAGGGCCCTCTCCTTAAGACCAGGTTTGCTCTTTTGTTCCAGGCAGATTTCCCTGCTACTGTCAGAATATATTCTACAAAAATATTGTCTGTCATAAATATTGTGATCTAAATATTATTTACAAAACTATTGCCCATTGCGTGTAGATTTTTATTATTAACTTTAATTGAGTGATTTTGTTTGTCAAATATATGTCTGATATAATATTTATATCAGAGGGCATTCTGAGAGCAATACTCTATTACCATTCTGCTACAAAGTAAATCAGGCCCTTAATATTTATACCTGTACTTCTTAAGTTTAAAAGAAAGTTTAATAAAGAAGATTGCAACAAGTGTTACATAGTTACATTAAAGATTGCAAATATAAAATGAACAACAAAATATATTACAGTATCTTATAAGAATTAAATAGGTTGCACATAAATACTTTATAGCATAAAAAGAATTAGAAAGAAAGAGAGAGAAATAGGGAAGGATATGAGAAAATGCCAAAATATCTACTGAAAGAAACAAAAGAAGAGAGTGAAAAAGAAATGCATAAGCATCAAACATCAATAAGAGATCATAAAAGAGGAAACATAAACAAGTAGTATAATAGTACATTTCACAGAGGTTTGGGAACCTCTTCCAGGAGAGGCTGGTGATGAGACAAAGATCGAGTGCAGTTTTCTAAAAAGATAGTAACAGGTGACAAATAATATCCCTTTTAAAAACAAGTGAAACTGGAGTAACATACGCTCTATCTAATCAATGATTATAACATACACTATACCACCAGGCTTGAAAAGAAATCTGGGAAGACTGCTTCCAGTTCTTAGTAATCTGTTGAAAGGCAATTGCAATTAATAGGTCTAGTATAACAGTTTAGAAGCAGTGTTTTGCCAAACATCTGAAAGGCTTCAGAGAAAAATAGTTGAAAATGGAATGTTTGTATGGAAAATGGCATTTCAAACCATACTTTCAGCCAAACTTGATGAGTATGTTGGCATGAAAACAGTAAATGGTATTAGTCTGCAGAGGTAGCATTACAAGATCAACAATTGGACAAGGATTTTGGATTCAATTTATGCAAATTAGCTCAGGCAAACATGAGAATGTAATAAAAGAGCTGTTTGAATGTAGTTGGCGAACCCAAAGTACATCTTTATATCTCCATGATTTCCAAGAAATAGATCTATTATTGATTTTTGGAAGGTTGTTGTGCCAAACAGAAGAGTGGAGACATTGTTCTTTGTCTGAAAGATGTGAAAAGAGAAATGGGTTTAGTAGTTTTAGGTAGTTTTATGGAAGAGGGATGTTAGAAAGTGTGATTTTTTTAGAAAATGAAAGGAATTCTTTGAATGAAAAAGGGGATAAAAAGGAAAATTCATTATCTTTTGAAAGGGGAGAGAATACTGTAGATGACTCCACTAGATAGTTGGAAGTTTAAGTAGAAATGCCGTATGATAAGACTAAGAATCAGGAAAATTCACACCTCCTTGACACTTACTGCTTTTGAGTTTGAGAAGAGACATACCGAATTTGTATAATTCCATAGAAAGGAGGAAAGTATAGAGTAAATCGTTTTGTTTTTAAAAGTAAGCAGGAATAGTAAGACATATGGCAGAGATGGTATAAAAAACGGTTTAAAAAACAATGGGTACAAAGCATAATTTCAACTGTATTGAGCCTACCCCACCATGATAGATATAGAGGATATCCTCTAGCTGTTGAAGAGGACAAGTTGGTGATAAATGCATTAAGATTCAGAGATAGAGTATTTTAAATAATTGGTGAAAAGCACAGTCCCAGAAATTTAACTTTACAAGGGCTCAATGTAAAATTGGATTGAGAAAAATCTTGTTTAAAACAAACTATTGAGAGGAAGAATTTCCCACTTATCATGGCTCAATTTATAACCACAAAGAGTGGAAAAAGGAGTCAACTTCTGCCAGGAAAGCTGGGAGAGAGGAATCAAGTTTAGACAAGAACAGAAGGATATCGTCAGCATAAACACACAATTTAGTGTGAATATTTCCATTTTGAAAACCAGGTATATTAGAGTTTTGTCTAATCTTTGCAAGGAAACATTCCAATGCAAGAATAAAGAGAAGTGGGAAGAAGAGACATCCTTTCCTTACACCTCTTTGCAAAGAAAATGCAGGAGAAATGGGTCCTTTCGCAAAAAGTAAGGCTTTCGTGCAGCATATAACAAGGATATATAAGAGATAAACTTGGGGCCAAAACCAAACCAGGAGCGCATATGAAAGATAAATGTCCAATCAATGCGATCAAAGGCTTTTTCAGGATCCATGGAAGTAGCTGCTAGTGAGTGTGAATATTTATTGGAATTACTTGGTATATTGAAAAAGACTCTAGTCTTATCAGAAATATATCTACCTTTGATAAAACCTGTCTGTTCTTTACCAACATGAAGTGATAAAAAGGGATCTAAATGAAGGGCAAGAATTTTACCAAATATTTTATATTCAGAATTTACTAAGGAAATCGGCCTATAATTTTTACACAAGTGTGGGTCCTGTCCATCTTTAGGAATGAGGCAAGTAAGTGCCTCTTGTAAGGTGCCATTGGAGGACTTGTAAGAGATAAAATGAGTAAAGAGATGGTGAAGTTTTAAAAGCAGAAGTTTGGTAAAATGCAAATAAAATTCATAGGAAAGCCATCTGGTCCAGAGGCCTTTCCCGTTTTAATTAATCTCATTCTTTAAGGGATACATCTACTTCTAATGAAGAAAAATCTATGATGGTGTCAAATTCTTTCTGCATAGAGAATAGATATTGCCTTGTGGTATCTGGATCTGGAATGAATTCAGGGGTATAAAGAGCAGTATAAAATGTTTTGAATTCTTCTAAAGTTTCTGCGGTTTTAAAACGGGGTGGGAATTTGGTTTTGGAATGGATCAAATTTTGGTTTGCTCCTTCTTAATTTTAAGGTAAGTAGCAAGTAATTTACCTGCTTTGTTTTGACCCCTATAGTATCTAGTGCTTCCTTTGTGGAGATACAAGGCAGCATTTTCTGTAGAGAGCTTATTGTATTTAAATTATTGTATTTACATTTTCTATGATTAGGTTATTGCGATAAGCTGTGGAATTAAAGGTAGTATAAAGAGTTTCCAACTGTTTAATACACTTCATGATATCAAGCCGCTTTTGAGAGATTAAAGGTTGAAAGGGAGATTGAAGGTTGAATTGAGGGAAAAATCGGAAATTGAGTATTCAAAAGTGGAGGTAAAAACCAGATCTAGTAACAAGGAGGTGTTAAAAAAAGCCATCTTCTATTGCCATCAACAAGAGAGAGTAATTCTAAATCTAATTTTACTGGGTCATAATATAAGATCAGTATAGAACCAATGTCTGCATGTATGATGTGTTGTGCTAGTGGCTTGGAGAGAAACAAATAATCAATTTCAGATTAGGATAAGTGTGTGGGAGAGAAAAATGTGTATTCTCATAGTAGTGGAATACATAATCTCCAGGAATCAACAAGAAATCGTTCGTCAATAGTTGTAGTGAATTGTTGATGCATGGCAGATGGGACAAAAGTTGTCTTAGAACTCCGATCTATTTAACAATCTAGAACTAAATTGCAATCACCCCCAAATATTACATATTCTGTGGGTATAGACATTAGTTTAGGAGAAATGGCAGGCCAAAACACATTATCAGTTTTAGTAGGTGCTTATATGTTGAATCGAGAAACAGGAACATTCTTAATCTGAAGAAGTGTAATCAACCATCTTTCTTCATCATCTGCATCCTGGGAAAGGAGTGTAACTTTAATGTTTTTATGGCAAAGAATAGTAACTCCATTCCTTTTCCCAGAGCCAGGAGAAGAAAAAACATTTCTCAACCACTGAGTTTCTTGCAAAAATGCAATGTTTATCTTAACTTTTGATAATTGAGGAGTACTCTTTGCCATTTAATTGGTGAACCCAAACCTATTATGTTCCAAGAGATGATGCAGAATGTCACTTAACAAAAAGTTATAAATATTAAATGCAAATTACAGTTACTATGATAAATTGAAACTATAATACAACATGAAAAAACTCTCCCTGAAATGTAGTGGAGATATGTAAAAGGACATGAAAAAGGAAAGAGAAAGAAGGAAAGGAAGAAAGAGAAAAAGATAGAGTCCAAATCGAGGGTGGTGAGGCCACACCTGGAAGACAACACAACTGGTTCGAGCTCCAGGGCAGGTCAGAAGGAGGAAGCGGATCTTCCAAACAAACTACGGATGAGCGAAGACCAAACAAGAAGACATCACCTAATGAGATCAAAGGAAAGAAACAGTTTTATTCAGGGCATCTTATAAAAGCAAAAATCAATTTGTATATGTGATAATAGACCTTTGTGCAATATTCATTAATAAATACTCAAGTAGTGGAAAGTCTTGCAACATCTATTTCTTTTTTGCAGTTGTCTAAAAAGCACTGTAATAAAGCTGGATCCTCATAGGTCGTAGTCTTGTTTTTGTAGATTACTTTAAAAAGGCAAGGTTGGAAGAGCCTGAATCTGGCATTGAGACTCGAAGTGCTGTCTGCATATCAAGAAATTACTTGCTTTTGTCTGCCGTAACTTTGGCATAGTCTTGAGAAAAGAACAATGCAGACTCTTGCCATGATACTCAACCTTTTAGTTTAGCTGCTTGTAGGACTTTTAGTAACTCAGTATATTCCAAAAAATAGAGAATGACACCTCTTGGTTTTTGAGAGGAAGATGCAGTACGTGGACTGTGGCCGCGGACTGTGGCCTAGTCTGTGTGCTCACTGAAAATTTTGTACTGGCGTTTTAGGAAGGCCCAGAGCTTTCGGGAGAAAGGATTGAAAAAAGGAGATAAGGTTGGATCCTTCCAAACCCTCTGCCAAACCATAAATGCACAAATTATTACGCCCATTGAGATTTTCAAGGTCCTCCACCTCCGTTTAAAGAGGAGGAAGTTGTTAAGCAATGACTTGAATTGATTCCACTTTTAGTTCCATTTGCTTAACTTACTTTTCAATAGTGGACCATTTGTCATCAAGATTTTGAATGTGTCTGTTTGTTTCTTCCACAAACGGTTTGAGGGCTCATATTTCTTCTAAAAGAAGCTCCATTGATATTGGTGGACGAAAATTATCAGATGGAGTGGGATCTTTTTTTACCCTTTTATTTGATGAAGCAACCGGTTTAGAAGTATGTTTGGTAGCTGGAAGCAGAATATTTGATACTGCAGCTCCTGAGGAGGAATGTGGGCTACCATGTTCTGAGTCCTCCGTGACGTCCTGTAGTATAGAGAAAGGGTTAGAGTTTAACACAATGGGAGACGTAGCTAGTGGTGTTGAAGCTGCACAATTGTATTTGAGAGACCTTGTTTTTCCCATGAAAACAAATGGCAAGGTGGCAACAAATTCCTTTATGCCTAACGAATCTTGTTGTTATTAACAAATTAATCTGAAGCAGGTATCAACACTGAAAGAGAAACTACTGTATGAAAGACAGCATATGGGAGATTTTGGATGAGATAAAAAAAGTCATCAATAATAGGCAACATTGCAAAGTTCAGAGAAGAAGTAGTTCCATGAATAATTATTACATAATAAAAAAAAAAAAAGTGTATATTATGCAGGTCAAACATATAAAGTGAAGAAATTGATGTATAGAGGCGTGGTATTCATTTTAGGGGGTGAGAAAATGTAGAACTTATGCATATCTTTCCCATAGTATTTTGTTATGTCCACTACATTAAATACAGTTGAAATTGTTCAGTTTTGAGGGGATGGCACCATTTTAGAAATAAGTATGGTACATAGAGGAGAAACAGCCCTCAAAATAATGTCAGGGTAAAGTTGCAGGTTTTATGTTGGTTCTCGTAGTGCACTGCGCACTACAGCCTGAGGATTGCAGATGCAGGAAAAAACTAAATGGCGGGTACAACTCCTGTGAGGGAGATGCTCTACCAACATATCTAAAAAAAATGCAGTGTTTACTGCTTACCACAAGAATAGAAAGACATGCCCATGGCCAGGGGATAGTCATGCAGTGAATGGGTCCATTTTGCAGGCTGCAGAAAAACTCTGAAATGAGTCTGACAGCCCTCCCAAACTGCCGCAGAGCTCTGAAGTCAGGCGGCCATCCTCATCGGCATCAAGCCACGCCCCCCCATATATACCTGTACTTAAGATGTTACTTAAACTTAATGACCAGAAATAAATCCTGCCTACTTGAACCACACCCAGATTTTAATTCACTACAGATTAAAACCGAGAGAGTGACTTGAGTCTTATTGTCCACATTACCCCCTGTTTCCAGGAGTTTTGTTAAATGGCATGAAATACAGCACCAGAAGGGGGCTCAAAACATCTTAGAGGGATGTTTCTGAGCTTTAGTTTTCATGTTTACAAACCCCTTGCTGTTTCCCCATTTGTCATTTATTTTCTTCCTCAATGTAAATCAGACAGATTTTTTTTTTCTAAAAAGAACATATGAGCTTGAAACAAAAAGGAAGTCTAATTACACAGTCACCACTGTGTAGTTATAATTAGGCCTATATATTTAGGTCTAATAATCCGTTTGACGAATCTTCACAAAACTTTGCAAAACAAATGTTTTTCGACCTCAGCTCCTTTCTGTAGAGTTTGTGCTGACCCGTCAAGTGGGGGCTGAACAACACCAGGCAAAAACATTATTTTATTGTGTCTAATCCCATAGGAAATTTTGGGACAAAGAATGTCTGAATAAAATTACACCATATTTGGCAGAAAGTTAAAACTTTACTCCACATGCTTTTTATTATTTGGTGTATATCTGTTTAATCGTTTCTGAGAAATTTGCATTTCTGTTATAGTGATCTCCAGAAGGTTGGTACTGCAGGACACCTGTGGTATTCGTATGGTACAACAAATTTAAAAAAATAGAGTGATCTGATGTGCCTTATGGGTTTTTTTCTGTCATTTTGTATCCACAGTGCCAGAACCAGTCCCTCGGGACCAAGTGCTCTGATGGGCTGACTACAATATGAAGAAAAATGTTGAACCCACCATTATTGGACTCGAGTCTGCCCTGAAGTTAAAATGGAACTAATATAAAAGGGGGAAGCTAGGGGTACTGTCCCCATTGACACTTCTGGGGGTACGTAGACGGACCCCGAGGTGCCATCATGTAAAAAAAAGTTTGGGTTTTCGTACTTCAGGTCCCATAGAACCATTGTGGGATCCAGAGTGGCCCACCCCATGAATTGCCATAGGGCTCCTGCTGGAGTCGTGGTACCCTGAAACCACGCAAGCTTCAGCATGGGAAGGTACAGCGTAAAAAAATGTAAAAGTAAACAAACAAGAAAAATTTGGAATTGGAGTCTGTCGGGGGGCTGGCCAACCCCACGCCACAAAGCGCCAAAAGCTGTGAGCGGCAGCGGGTTGACCGCCTGCAGGGGGGGGTAGGCCCATGGCCTGGCAACAGGCGGCTTTGGAAATTGACAATCACACATACAGGGGGTCATTACAACCCTGGCGGTCCAAGACTGCCAGGGCTGTTATGATGGAAGCACCGCCAACAGGCTGCCGGTGCTTCCCAGGTCATTACGACCGCAGCGGAAGCGCCGCGGTCGCACCACCGGGGCCGGCGGTTTCCTGCCACAATGGACCCGGCGGTAGTAATCCGCCAGGGCAGCGCTGCTAGCAGCGCTGCCCAGGGGATTACGAGTCCCCCTACCGCCAGCCTTTTCCTGGGGGTTTGAACCGCCAGGAAAAGGCTGGCGGTATGGGGAGTGGCGGGGCCCCTGGGGGCCCCTGCACAGCCCATGCCACTGGCATGGGCAGTGCAGGGGCCCCCTGACAGGGTCCTGTGCAGCTTTTCACTGTCTGCTTTGTAGACAGTGAAAAGCGCGACGGGTGCAACTGCACCCGTCGCACGGCCGCAACACCGCCGGCCCCATTTGGAGCCGGCTCCTGTGTTGCGGCCGAGATCCCTGCTGGGCCGGCGGGCGGAAACTAGGTTTCCACCCGCCGGCCCAGCGGGGATCTCCAAATGGCCGCGGAGGGGTGCGGCAGCCCACCAAGGTCGTAATGAGGACCACAGTGTTTCCCTTGGAGGAAGCACAGGCCTAGACTTCCTGCACTGTACTAGCGGACTGATATTAAAAGAAAGAATGCACACACTGTGCTCCTATTTGGAGTCTTGTAACAATTATATTTCTACCACCCCGATCTCTGTACATATGCTTGTATATAGCACCATCACACATTTATTCACATTTGTCACCATTCACCTTTCACTGCACCAGTTTCTTGTTGGAGCAGCTATTTTACAATACAATGTGGCTTTTCAAATCATTTCAAATTCAATTGTACAGTGAATAAATCCAACTCCATTTGATAGGCTTTGAGCTCGGTATACGTTTAGCCAAGGATGGCCAGGTCTGCACTTACTGGGAGGGAACCAGTGTCTATGTGTAACTATCAATATTCCCAGGAGTACAGGGCCACCTTGTGCTATTTTGCTTTGGAGGTTGGGCACCCCCAGATGGTTGGGCGTCTGCGGTGAGTGGGTCGGCCCTATACAGCGGACGGCCTAAAGCTCACTGACGGGGTGAGGTGAATAATAGTGAGGTATGAAAGAAGATCTTGCATTACGTTAAAAAAAAAACCCTAGTAATGCACTGAAAAGAACAAAGGGTAAAGTGACGGTATATTTAGGCAAGGTAAAAAGATTTTAGCTCAGGTTTTTTAAAAAACCTAGAAATTCACTGAAAAAGTAACAGTATAGTTAGGTGCTGTAATAATATAAAAAGTAACCTTTAAAAAAAACTGAAATTCACATTTTGTGATAGATAGATAGATAGATAGATAGATAGATAGATAGATAGATAGATAGATAGATAGATAGATAGATAGATAGATAGATAGATAGATAGATAGATAGATAGATCGATCTAAATTCACCCCATGGAAATCACGTGAAATGGTAGGCCACTCCAAGGTTGCAACGAATCGTTTATTAAAGCATGTCAACAAAAGTCGGTGCCATGAAGTGTTTGGACCACAAAAGGTTTTGGTCACATGGGATTACTTATTAATATAAATATTTAAACGTAGGCCCTGTGTGCACTTTTTGCCATATAGTAGGGACTTGTAGGCAAATTAAGTATACCAATAAGGAGTATGCCAATTCAACTATGTTAAAAGGGAGCACACAGGCATTTTACAAATAGTTAGCACAGGTAAAGTGCACAGAGTGGTACAACCAGCAAAAACAGATAAGGAAACCATCTTGGGGGAGAGATTGCAAAGGATGGTCATTTCCTGCATGCGTTGATATTTTTTCTGTTCAAGTCTGTTGTCCAGTCCTTTCCAATCTTGTCATTTGGATACTGACAAATGGTGTGCTCTAGGTGCTATAATTGGAGCAGACTAGCTTGAATAGGGTACCGGGTATCAGTGGGGTACCAGGTATCAATATAAGTAGAATATAATGGTTTTGAATGAATTCTAGGAATCCATCGCTTGAATTTTCCAGTAATTACCAGGTTCCCATGGAAGAAGGATTTGCCTAGGTGTGTTCTTTGCACCCTCTTCCCAAGGTGATATGAAATCTACAGGCCACAAGTGGGTACACGCGTGGAGAGATCTAGTCTGAGTGGGACGCCACTGGTGCACACTAAACCCTGAGAGTTATTTTGGATGTAAATGGATCCTGAGCCTTGAGGTTTAAATTCATCCTGTAGTGGAATGATAACTTTCAGTCTTTTTGCTTCTCTAACACATAATCAAGTTAACTCATCAGGCACAGAGCAGGGACAGCAGCAGCATGTCTGTGGGATGTGTCCATGCTCCAGGATGTGTCGTGTTTAAGTACTCCTGCTCCAAGTCCTGCAGTCAAGCTCTTCCTATGACTGTCTGTTGTGTTGTTCATTGTTGAGCATCTTCATTTCACTTCAGCTGTCTTCTGAGATGTTGCATTCAAAGGTCTCCTAAGGACTTCATAGGACATGTGCAGTCATGGCATCCCGGATGCAGTTCTTCCTTCTACAAGTAGTGATGGTATGACTTTGCTTGCTGGGTGCATTGCTTCTCTTTTTCAAGCCTATATTTCATGTTCCTTTAGTTTGTACTTCCTGGTGTTGCTCTGCTTGTGGTTTGGTGAACACACAGACAGGGCATTCCAGAGGTCCAGTCTCTTCATGACCACAGGCAGAAGTTCCTCTAATAGAGTTTCACGAACAAACGCAGACAACGTGTCACGAAGACCTCCTTATTCAGGACATAAACAAGACTCTGCCTCCCTTAAGATGCTCTACTGAAACAATGCACACCGTCTCATAGGCCTCTGCCCAGTGGCATAACGAATCTCGAGGGGGGGCCTTGAAAAGTACAGGTTGTCCCCCCTCTCGAGTCACTCAGGAGCTCTCTTGCCAGGGTTCTGCACTGGGACGGGTCCCCTGGAACACCTCACCCCCCCACACCTCAGATGCCGCGGGGGCCTTTGTTACTCCACTGTCTGCCTTGGGAAGGGGTGCCCCCTGAATATCAACTATAACGATGTGGACAGAATATTGAAAATAAAGTATTAATGAGTAAGTGTGGATTTTCTATACCCAACTCCCCATATATGTACCTACTCTGCGCCTATATCTTTAAGGTATATTTATGTGAAGTTAGGAATAGTAAATCTATACTTCTCCACATGCACTTACCTTTTGATATTTTGTTCCTCGCTATTCTGTCCTTGATATCAGTATGCCACAATATTGTTGTCGATATTCGGTAGTACAATCATTTGGAAAGATAGGTTCCAGCCCTTTCTGTCTCCTTGGAATTGTTTTGATCCTCAGGGTGACCTCACCATCACTAACCACCACAAACTAGAAAGAATGACCTTTGCTCTCCCAGTGTTGCAGCTGAGACTGGGGCCAGTGCATGAGTTCTGCTTTGACCTGGCAGATGTCTGTCACTTTAACAGGTCTCTCCCTCCCACAATACTAGAAGCTTGAAGGGAGCAAACACAAGAAGAGAAAACCATGGAATGAGAAGGGACCAAGTGAGAGTAACAGGAAAGTCAGCCAATGGTACCCAGTGGCCTGACCCAACCCTCACTGTAAGTATCGACACTCTCATCAGCAAATCCTCGACAGCACACAGCTTAACCTCTCGGAAGGCCCAAATAGGTTGCTTCCATATATTTACTGAATGTATCGTGAAAATATATTGTAAAATATATTAGAGTGATGTATTATAACTTCATAGTTAACTGTAATGCATTGTGTTTAGTGTGCAGTAACTTTGTATTGTAAAGCAATACCTGTACTCTGTAACACTGGTTACATCTCATGGGAGCCATAGAGAGCACTTTAAACTTTCTCACTTGTAGCTGCAAATCCCACACGGTTGGCGAAGTGATGTTCCCAGTACAACCCACTCCAAAGTTCACAGTAGCAGAACTCATTGAAGTCTGCATGGGCAGATGGGCTACAGGTCTCGGCTTCACTCCGCTCGGGTATCAGTCCACGGAATGTAACTGATCTACCCACCGTCTGGAGAGCCATGGAATGACTTTTGAAGAGATCCGTTGCTCACTGCTGGCCAGCAGGACGGTAGCTGAGTCTAATAGGTCCCGGCGAGCTCCCACTATGACCAATACTGGACATCACCTAGTGCCATTCAGGGATGAGTGACATTTGGTCTATCCAGGCAGATCTATGACCCTCTCCTCTGACCCAGGCCTGCAGGGTCCATAAGAGCTTAGATTGCATGTCCCTGTGACGTACCCATCAAGGTGGACTGCAACATATACGAAGACCATAAACAGACCTACAGAGCTGATCAGGGACGCCAGTGTGTCATTAACAATAAACTGAGTGCCTGCCACTCACAGCTCTTCATCCATCACGATACTAAGCGCTTCACTCCACAACATGGTAATGACATCTCGGTGGTAATCAAACATGACATGGAAACACTTCCCACATAGGAACAAAACAAAGACAGCTCCATCCAATCACACGCCCTACATCATAGCATGGTACTATTGCTGGCAAGTGCTTCCATGCCCCACATTGGTGTAGGAAGCACTATAAATAATGACAGTAATGTACTATTGGTCCATCAATTGCAACATTTCAGCCTCATCCTCTTTCGGATTTCCCTGCCGACCTAAAACCCAGTCTCTTCATCATCCCTCACCATTGTACAAAGAGTGAAATAGGCCAACAGCATTCCAGCATGCTCACATGTCTAACAACAAAAACACAGGCTCGTCCATCCCACACCCACCTTCACTTTCTCGTGCATGCCCCTGGCAGTGTCCCTGGCATAATCCTACTCTCCACACTTGCCCTTCGTGTCTGAACTACAATGCTCACATTGACAATAGCCATGCCACAGGCAAGGTGTCACTCAACAACAAACTGACATTTGTCAGCTCCTTAGGACTGCTCCCCTCAAGGTCGACCACTGGTGCATGCATACTCCACATCCTCGCCCAATCCTTGCCTGCATACACCCCAACTTCAATGACAGCTCTCCACCCAACCACAAAGAACCCAACCCTAACACTCTTTGAAAACAACTTCCTAAGTCAGTCACACCATACACACACACACCTTACAAGTTCACACAACCATATGCACATAACACACACAAAGCATACTACTTTACCAGCACAACAGTGTACACACATCCCTCACAAAACCCTATCAGAGCCTCATCCATGAGCACACATAGACGACCGGTGACACACCTCTGCACACAGCCGTAAGCTGTGTGGTAACACCTTAAAGGTTGCTAAACCTGTGTCAATGCACATACTAGACAGGCCTCATGACCAAATGTTGTCTTGTAATAAATATGTACTGCTGACCACCTCTGTCTGGGTGTTGAAGGGTTTGCTTACATAAGTAGCACGCTACACCATGTAGGGTGTGGTTGGAAGTGTGTTGTCTTTGTTTTGGTCCTAGAAGGGAAGTGTTTATGTGTTGTGCACGATGAACTCCAAGGTGCAGTGATCATGCTGTGAGACATAGTGCTTAGAAGTGTGCTGGATGATGAACTGTGATAGGCACACGGTTAATGGTTTTCTGTAAGTTGGCAGCTTCAAACAGCTCTGCAGGCCCCTATGTGATATTTCTTATCACAGCCCACTGAGCTGGTTACTGCACTGGCTGACGCGTTCTTAGATTTTTAGTTTAAAGTTTATGGTTTTGAGTAGGCATTGGCTAGAGGGAGAGATGGAGGCGGGAAGGTCTGCTGGGATGGACTTTATTGCTCTCAGCCCATATACGATGGTCATTGTGAGGTGCCAAGAAGTGGGATTTGTATGTAGCTGCAGAGGAACACTTAGCAACTGTGTACATTCCACACCAGCTCTTAATTTGAGCCAGTGGTTTCCGGTGCTCAACATCAGTAGTTAGCACAGGCACTTATGACAACCTGCCACATGGTGGCACTGTTTGTCTAATTTAGAGATGAGCACAACAACAATTGTTTAGGAACTCAACATACATTAAAATAACTTATGCCTGCTGCCCAAGCCTTTCTTTTAGCTTTTGGGGCCTGGATTAGTCAATGCTGTGGAACCTGTAGGAATGTGATGGTTAGAAGTTGAGTTGGTTCTTTCATTTGCAATGCTCACAGGGACAATGGGGGGGGGGGGGTGAGGCTGTAGTGGCAGCCTGACGAGGGCACTGCACTCATTTTTTATCTACAAATTAAAAACTGACCAATACTGTGAAAAGGGTGAAACTTTTCAAAACTGCAAGTTCTGAAAGTAGGCTCCCCTGATGATTCTATTTTGGGGTTAGAGGTCATCCTGGAGGCCAATTCAGACACCAAGACATCCATTGCATAGAAGAGGTCGGAGAGGTGCAGGCACCCACTGTGTGAGGTGCTTTCAAGTTTGCAAACCCCCATGAGGTAGTGAGGTAGGGTGATCTGTCCACGCCTCCTTGCTGAGGTGATGACGGGCAGACTGCTGAGAGGGAGTGGCTGCTACTAAGTTTTAGTTCCACCTAGCTCACCCCAAACCTCAGTTTACTACCATGATCTCCCAAATAACCCTACTAAATTCTCCCTCATTTATCTCACCTTTGACTAATCAAAAACCCCTCCTCCTACAATGATCTCCCTAACCCCTTTCCACAGACTCCTCCCTCCTCCATCTCTCCTTTACTCATCCCAAGCCTCATCCTATTACTATAAACTCCAATTAACACTTCTAGATTCTTCCCTTCTCCACCCCTCCATTACTCTAGTAAATCCAACTAACAAACTCACATATCCTCCGCTCAAATTAAGTTATAATAATACTAATACTGTACTTACATTTCCCTATACTAATCCACTACTAATCTGTTTTGGGTTCCGGAGTAGCGTGCTACTTGCCGAAAAGCGCTTCGACGCCTCGTCAGGGGTAGTAAGTGCTATATAAATATTATCACGATACAATACACTTAGACAAGTCCCGCCCCTAAAAGAAGATTAAAACGGAAGTCGTTAGATATACAGACAAGGCCTATAGGAAGCGAGGAACCACATCACTTCCTGCCTTCGCTGAATGGTGCGTTTACAGTATCTTATCTCTGGCCTCATCCTGGGCCCTTTATCAGTCCCTCACGTGCCATTTCATCTGCCTTGATTCTCTCTATGCACCGCCCAAACGTCAGCGTTTTCAGCTTCGCAATTACTGGAGAAATAAAAGGAAGTTGTTTTGGCAATGATGGGGCTGATGATCTTTCGATCTGAAGATGGGCTAGAGCATGGGTACTCACAAATATTTTCCCAGGGGCTGCACTGTTTGGTCTTTGATGTGGCCGAGGGCCGCATTACTGCCAGCATGGTGGCGGTCGGAGGGCTGGGGGTAGGGTGGGAGGGGTAGTGGTAAAGTGTGTGTAGGGCAAATGAAGCATATACATCTAGCGTCTGAATTGCCCAATGTGAAACCAGAGACTTGGGTATAAATCCCGACTTCTCCACTTAACCAAATTGTGTGATCCTAGGCAAATGTTTTATTTCACTTTACCTCCTTTTTTCGTTTTTCTTCATCATCACACATAAGAACCTTGAAATATGTCTTCAGGATGTAAAACCTTCTGTGTCTGATTTAATAAACTATAATGTTGTTCATGTTTTATAGAAACCCTGCCTCCCCAAAGAGTTCACATAACAACTGACTTGCCTTTTAGTTCACAGTTCACACTGTTGTCAGGGGGATGGAAGGGGATGAAGGTTTCTAAATTCATGTTTGAAACTATAACTTTAAAAAATACTTATCAATGCAGTGATATAATGTAGTGTACTAAGGCGAAAGGGTTCTGCAGGTTAATGAAATGCACTGTTTGAATTTCACACAGATAATACTTTTATATTTTTGCTGCAAGATGGCATTTATAATGAAGGTGTTTCTAAAGTTAAGAGTTGCAGATCACCCTAGTTACTCCTTTTCGCTAACTTCAATTAGACGCCAAATAAATACTTGCCCGTTTATTTTACAATTGTTAGTGCTGAGTCAATAAACAGCAGCTCGGTGCTGCTGATGTCCTGGGGGCTGCATGTAAATGTCAGGAGGGCCGCATGCGACCCCCGGGCCGTACTTTGAGTATCACTGGGCTAGAGGGAGACATTAGGGTCATTTACACAAGTGTCAGACAAGTGTGCACTGTCACTGGGGAATCTTGCACCAGTCCTCACTCAACATTTTGCACCAACTGGCTAGTACAGAATGAGGTTTTTAGACTGACCAGTTTCCTCTAATGTGTTTTAAGTAGTCGTCAGTGAAAGCGTCGCTCTAAAATTAGTAGGTACTGGTGCAATATTTCCAAAAAACAGTGCAAAAGTGCCCGACGGCAGCGGACTTTGCATGACCAGGCCTGATTGTAAGCCGGAAGTGTCAGAACATGTGAGAATCGCAGATTCTGGGATGATGCATACGCCCTTTCCTTCAGCACAGACATGTCCTCAATAGTACTGGGGGGGGTGGAGGTAAGACCATTGTTCTTGTGGAGGCAAACGGTGCGAAGCCGTGGGGCACAGGCCCCCGGCGCTCTAATAATAAATGTGTATTAAAGCGCAATAGCGCTCGGGTCGCACGTGTGCAACTAGCGCCAAGCCGAAGGGCCTTGAAGTAAGCTGTGCCCAGAGTTTGGTGCTGTACCCGGACCGGAAGGGATGGGAGTATCCGTGACAGGGAGGTCCACCCCTCTCACGGCAGGACCTGCACAAACTTGGAGTTGGCACCAGGTCAAGGGAAAGTGGATTCTTCCAACCAGGAAGTGCTACAGGTGCAGGTTCAGGAAACAGTGACGGCGGAAGCGCGCGGTGTGTGCGTCCTGTGCCAGGCACCCTCCAAGAGACAGTCACGGGGCTGTGGCAGGGGCCACCCGCGGAGTGACTGCAGGGCCTCCGCTCAGGGGCACCTCCGGAGGCCTCAGTGGATGGGTCACCGAGAGGATGGCAGAAAGGCTGACGATTATTGCTGAAAGAGAGCACACCACCATCCGCCACCCCATCTGTGCCATGGACTATTGTGTGTGGTGTGGCACACCTTGGATGCGTGCCACCTCTGCCTGCAGAGAACCGCCTAGAACTTAAGTGGGCTGGTGGTCTGGAGATGCAAGGACTGATGGCAGTAAGTGTGCCAAGAGCCCCGCTTTGGCCACACGGCTCCAGAGAACTGGCTTCACACTAGCAGCAGGAGGGGAAGGGTCAAGACGTCAAACTCAATAGTGCAGTACACTCACGTAAAATGGAAGCCAGACAGAGTCCTGCATCACGTGGCTGGGAGGAAACGACCACTGATGAGTGGCGAGCGGCCTGCAGAGCTGGGCAAGGGTGTCAGAAGTTACGCAGGACGCCCACCTTGTGACCAGCGCTGAGACAGAAACACGTAATCACTGCCTGGCTGGTAGCGCCCTTACAATACTTCTCAGAAAGAGTAAGGGGCATATTTAATCACCACCTTAGCGCTGCCATAGCACCATTTATTTGAAGCTAAGGCGGCGCTAAAGTGCCTTTCGCCACGTTTCCTATTTACAAAGTGGCGCAATGCATGCCTTACACCATTTTGTAACCCTCTGCGCCACATTTTGCCTGTGCTGGCATAATGTATGCAGGGGGGGGGGGGCAAAAACGGCACAGTAAAATCGACAAGATTTCTTTGCACCATTTTTCCGGCATTTTGAACGCCTGCTCCGAGTACGTGTTAAAATGAGATGCCTATTATTTTCAATGGGCTTCCAGGTGCTTTGCAGGATTAACGTCAAAATATTTTAAGCAAATCCTGCAAAGCGCCAAACTAGTGTCAACATTTTTTACACAAGTTCCCTAACTACAGCCATTGAGCGTCGTATGTTAAATATGGCGCACACATTGTGTCGTTAGGGAGTGCGCGTATTTTTTGTACACAATACAGAGAGCCAGCTTCCTACATGGTGTCTGTGTATTGTTTTTTTCATTTGTGTCCGTCTGTGCGGTGTCTGTCACCTGATATGTCAGTGGGATCTGGGTGTCTTCACTAAGTGTTAATGTGTCTGTTGACAAGTGTGGTGTGCTTGTCTCTATGGTGTTGATGTCTAGTCCTTCGGTGTTGGTATTATTTGTGTCTTGTCTATGAATGAGGTGTGTGTGTCTCTCAATATAAAGGTTTATTGTTTGGGTGTTGGTTTTTGATTTATTTGGTAATGCGCATAGATGTTTTATTTCTGTCATCAACTGATACGTCTGTTTGATTGCTTGCCTGACAATCAGTTGGTGTACTGTCTGTGTCTTGGTTTTTAGATCGAGCGTGAGCGTACGACCTCTTGTATACTTTTAAGTATACTTCTGTGGGCTTTCAGCTATTTCATTTGTTAGTTTCAGTGTCATTTAAAAATCCTTGTTTGCTAGTGGTCTGTCATGCCTCTTTATCCCGCCTTCTTCTGTGTGGGAGCGGGGACGAACTACTGTATAATTACACTTAGTCCTGTTTATCTGGTCTGTAGGGGACTTTTTTTTAACTTTGTTTCCTGCTCCTTTCCCGGGAAGCTTACCTTTTCATTTACAGAGCATTCTTCCTCTGGGCTAAGCTGTAAACAAGGGTATAAATCAGGCTGTTATCTTGGTCACGTTTGGTATTTGTGGGCTCTCTGCACCCTCTCTCAGCAGCCTGGCTCCTGTCCTTCCTTGGCTTGGATTTTCTTTACCAAGTGTGCCTGCCTGTGTGCTGAGAGCAAGGGCGGAGAGGATCTCTTGTAATTGCTTATAGCCTAGGCACCCAGCTCTGCCAGGGCTCCGCAATCCTTAGAGACAGTGCCCACTTCTGCTCCATACTGGGATCCCACTCGCAGCTCCCTCAGTGCACCGCAGTTCACACACTCCAAGGCCTTGGCTGTGCCAGTGCCAGAAACCCCACACACGCTGTCTGCCAGAGCACCTCAGTTCTTGCTGTCAGTACACTCTATTGTTCCAGTACTGGGACCTCGGGCGCAGCTCCATCAGTGCACCTCAGTTCTACCCCGGCGAGGTCACTTCCTTTCCTGTACTGGTACCCCGCTCACACACAGTTCCATTACAGCAGCTCAGTTCTAATATTCAGTCCAAGCCAATACTGGAGCCAAAAGAGCAAAACACAGCTCAGCCAGTGCACCTCAAGTCTAACATCGAACAGCACTGTTGATGGGAACCACCACAGCTCCTGCAAAATCCATCAATTCTAACATTCAGTGCACATTTCTTCTCAGTGCTAAGGCTCACACACACGCCCGTCAGGACTCCTCGCTTGTGTGGTTCAGAGGCAATGCCACTCTCATACTTCCCATACTGGTCCCCACTGGCAGCCTTACCAGGGCACATTTAGGCTAAGGCAACACTGGCATGCCAATACTAGGTTCCACACATAGCTCCATTAACGTACCTCCCTTCTGACCTTGTATGCACGTTACTATTCCAGTACTTCAGACTGCAAACAAATCTGTCAGTGCACCTCAACCCTAACCTGCAGCGCCCCATTATTCCAATACCAGGAATTACACATTGCTCCGTTTCTCATTCCTGACCCGCTGCCTTTCTGTTATTCCAGCACTGGGCATGGGCACACCTCTGTCTGTACCCTCAATCCTGATCTGAAGCACCCCAATATTGCTGTATTGGGGTTCAGATACAACACTGCTAATGCACCTCCTGCTGTTCTGCAGTGCCCCTGCTGTTCCACACTGAGTTCTGTTTGAGGACGTGGGGGAGCCAATTAAATCTATTCTTAGCTGCCATCTTTGTTTGGGAGGGTCTATTTCACCTATCTCACTCCGTTCTTTCCTTTACTCTGTTTACTGTCAATATTTTCTTTCTCCCCTACTTTTCTCTTTCCAACTCTTAAAATCCACAGGCTAACAGTTTCACTCTTTCTTTCAGCTGTTTATTTCTACTCCTCGCCTTTTTTTAAAAATGTCCCTCTTCCTCTTGCTACCTCCTCTTTCAAACTCACATAAAACATGGTTATTTCTTTCCTTGTTTCGTTTCTCTCTTTTTTCCTCATCAGGTCTTCATTCCTTCACTATTTTTTTCTCTTTCCTTCATTCTTTCTTTGTCTTTTTTATTTGCTCTTTCCTTTGACTCAGTATGAGTCCTTTCACTTTTTTTTTTAGATCTTTCTTCCTTCCTTTCTTTGGTGTTTTTCTTATCTTTATCTGTCAATTAACGTTTTACTATAAATCCCTCTTTTTCCTGTCTGTACTTGGAAGGCACATGGAAGTGTCCAAGTGGTTTTCCCATTCTGTGGGAAATGTGTCAGTACCTACATGCCCAGGTTCGTTCGCTGCTTTTTTCTCTCACCATCTCTCTTTTTTTCTCTAATGTTCATTTTTTTCTTTCTTATCACACGTCTTTCATTATTTTTTCCTCTTTATCTTTCATCCGCTAGCTTCCTTCCCTTTTTTTTTTTTTGCCTCACAATTTTACTCTATTTCTTCTGTTGGTTGTGTTCATTTTCTTGTTCTTTCTTTCCCTTCTTTCATTTCTTTGCGACCCCTTCTCTTTCTTCCTTTTGACTGTTGTGTTCCTTTCGCGTCTCTTTTTCTGCCCCATCCGCTTTCTCTCCTGAAGCCTAGTTATCAATGGAGCAACAGGTGCAGTGGCACCAGGGCCCAGAGACGAATGGACCTCACCCGGCTCTAATTACTGCTGTATTTTGCTACTGAAATTCCAGTTAACCATTTTCCTTCCTTACTCCTTGGCCCATGACACCGTTACTACGCCACTTGTACTCTCCATTTCTTTCCTTTCACCCTCCAATCCATCCCAAATTCTATTTTTGTTATGGTGTTTTGAGCATTACACTCTAATGCCAAAATCTAATAAAGGTTTATATGTTAATTGTATATGTTTTAAGATAGAGGAACAAGGTAAATGGAAGTGCTTTAGTTAAACGCTGGGCCACTGGAATTATATGGCAGAAAAAGACAAAATTATGAGGCAGGGTTGACTAATTTATGTGGCAAGAAAATCCAGTTATGAATTTACAATGCCAATAGCTCTAATTTTAGAAAATGCGAAACCTATTGCGTTGCAAATGCTTGTTGATGTATTTGTGAATTTATGTGGTTGTGTTATTTCTGTCAACTAATGTCTGTCAGTTTGTTGTGCTTGCCTGTCAATATGTGGGTGTCTTTTCTGTGTGTCTGTCGCGGACTGAGTGGTGTGCCTGTCTGTCAATACGTTGATGTCATGTTTGTGTATCGGTTTGTTATTTTGTGTCTGGCTTTAAGTGGCTGTACTGTTTGTGTCCACTGATGTCTGTCTTGTCTGTAAGTCTGATGTGTGTGTCTGTTGATATGGTTTCTGTGCACCTGTGTGTATGCTGCTAAGCTGTCTGTGTCTTGCTGTCATTGTGGTGTGCTTGTCTGTCAGTGTGTTGGTGTAGCGTTTGTGGCGGTTTTTGATTTATTTGTGAATGTGTGTTGTTTCTGTCAGCTGATATGCCTGTTTGAGTGCTTGCCTGTCGATGTGCTGGTGTATTGTCTGTGTGTCGGTTTTGATTTGGAATGTATCTGGGTGTCTTTCAATCAGCTGATATGGCTGTTTGAGTGCTTGCTTCTCAATGTGTTGGTGTAGTGTCTGTGGTGGTTTTTGATTTATTTGTGAGTGTGTGCTCTTTCTGTCAGCTGATATGTCTGTTTGAGTGCTTGCCTGTCAATGTGTTGGTGTAGAGTCTGTGGCGGTTTTTGATTTATTTGTGAATGAGCGTAGGTGTGTTGTTTCTGTCAGCGGATATGTCTGTTTGAGTGCTTGCCTGTCAATGTGTTGGTGTAGAGTCTGTGGCTTTTTTTATTTATTTGTGAATGAGGGTTGGTGTGTTGTTTCTGTCAGCGGATATGTCTGTTTGAGTGTTTGCCTGTCAATGTGTTGGTGTAGTGCCTGTGGCGGTTTTTGATTTATTTGTGAATGTGGGTTGTTTCTGTCAGCGGATATGTCTGTTTGAGTGCTTGCCTGTCAATGTGTTGGTGTATTGTCTGTGTGTCAGTTTTTCTTTGGAATGTACCTGGGTGTGTTTCACTCAGCTGATATGTCTGTTTAAGTGCTTGCCTGTCAATGTGTTGGTGTAGTGTCTGTGGCGGTTTTTGATTTATTTGTGAATGTGGGTTGTTTCTGTCAGCGGATATGTCTGTTTGAGTGCTTGCCTGTCAATGTGTTGGTGTATTGTCTGTGGCGGTTTTTGATTTATTTGTGAATGTGGGTAGGTGTGTTGTTTCTGTCAGCTGATATGTCTGTTTGAGTGCTTGCCTGTCATTGTCTTGGTCTAGTGTCTGTGGCGGTTTTTTATGTATTTGTGAATGTGGGTAGGTGTGTTGTTTCTGTCAGCGGGTATGTCTGTTTGAGTGCTTGCCTATCAATGTGTTGGTGTATTGTCTCTCTGTCGGTTTTTCTTTGGTATGTACCTGGGTGTGTTTCACTCAGCGGATATGTCTGTTTGAGTGCTTGCCTGTCAATGTGTTGGTGTAGTGTCTGGCGGTTTTTGATTTATTTGTGAATGTGGGTAGGCGTGTTTTTTCTGTCAGCGGGTATGTCTGTTTGAGTGCTTGCCTATCAATGTGTTGGTGTATTGTCTCTCTGTCGGTTTTTCTTTGGAATGTACTTGGGTGTGTTTCACTCAGTGGATATGTCTGTTTGAGTGCTGGCCTGTCAATGTGTTGGTGCAGTGTGTGTGGCGGTTTTTGATTTATTTGTGAATGTGTGTTGGTTCTGTCAGCTGATATGTCTGTTTGAGTGTTTGCCTGTCAATGTGTTGTTGTATTGTCTGTGTGTCGGTTTTGATTTGGAATGTACCTGGGTATGTTTCACTCAGCGGATATGTCTGTTTGAGTGACTGCCTGTCAATGTGTTGGTGTATTGTCTGTGTGTTGGTTTTTATTTGGAATGTACCTGGGTGTGTTTCACTCAGTGGATATGTCTGTTTGAGTGCTGGCCTGTCAATGTGTTGGTGTAGTGTCTGTGGCGGTTTTTGATGTATTTGTGAATGTGGGTAGGTGTGTTGTTTCTGTCAGCTGATATGTCTGTTAGAGTGCTTGCCTGTCAATGTGTTGGTGTAGTGTATGTGGCGGTTTTTGATTTATTTGTGAATGTGTGTTGGCTCTGTCAGCGGATATGTCTGTTTGAGTGTTTGCCTGTCAATGTGTTGTTGTATTGTCTGTGTGTCGGTTTTGATTTGGAATGTACCTGGGTGTGTTTCACTCAGCGGATATGTCTGTTTGAGTGATTGTCTGTCAGTGTGTTGGTGTATTGTCTGTGTGTTGGTTTTTCTTTGGAATGTACCTGGCTGTGTTTCACTCAGTGGATATGTCTGTTTGAGTGCTGGCCTGTCAATGTGTTGGTGTAGTGTTTGTGGCGGTTTTTGATTTATTTGTGAATGTGGGTAGGTGTGTTGTTTCTATCAGCGGATATGTCTGTTTGAGTGTTTGCCTGTCAATGTGTTGGTGTATTGTCTGTGTGTCGGTTTTGATTTGGAATGTACCTGGGTGTGTTTCACTCAGCGGATATGTCTGTTAGAGTGCTTGCCTGTCAATGTGTTGGTGTAGTGTCTGTGGCGGTTTTTGATTTATTTGTGAATGTGGGTAGGTGTTTTGTTTCTATCAGCGGATATGTCTGTTTGAGTGTTTGTCTGTCAATGTGTTGGTGTATTGTCTGTGTGTCGGTTTTGATTTGGAATGTACCTGGGTGTGTTTCACTCAGCGGATATGTCTGTTAGAGTGCTTGCCTGTCAATGTGTTGGTGTAGTGTCTGTGGCGGTTTTTGATGTATTTGTGAATGTGGGTAGGTGTGTTGTTTCTGTCAGCTGATATGTCTGTTAGAGTGCTTGCCTGTCAATGTGTTGGTGTAGTGTATGTGGCGGTTTTTGATTTATTTGTGAATGTGTGTTGGCTCTGTCAGCGGATATGTCTGTTTGAGTGTTTGCCTGTCAATGTGTTGTTGTATTGTCTGTGTGTCGGTTTTGATTTGGAATGTACCTGGGTGTGTTTCACTCAGCGGATATGTCTGTTTGAGTGATTGTCTGTCAATGTGTTGGTGTATTGTCTGTGTGTTGGTTTTTCTTTGGAATGTACCTGGCTGTGTTTCACTCAGTGGATATGTCTGTTTGAGTGCTGGCCTGTCAAAGTGTTGGTGTAGTGTCTGTGGCGGTTTTTGATTTATTTGTGAATGTGGGTAGGTGTGTTGTTTCTATCAGCGGATATGTCTGTTTGAGTGTTTGCCTGTCAATGTGTTGGTGTATTGTCTGTGTGTCGGTTTTGATTTGGAATGTACCTGGGTGTGTTTCACTCAGCGGATATGTCTGTTAGAGTGCTTGCCTGTCAATGTGTTGGTGTAGTGTCTGTGGCGGTTTTTGATGTATTTGTGAATGTGGGTAGGTGTGTTGTTTCTTTCAGCTGATATGTCTGTTAGAGTGCTTGCCTGTCAATGTGTTGGTGTAGTGTATGTGGCGGTTTTTGATTTATTTGTGAATGTGTGTTGGCTCTGTCAGCGGATATGTCTGTTTGAGTGTTTGCCTGTCAATGTGTTGTTGTATTGTCTGTGTGTCGGTTTTGATTTGGAATGTACCTGGGTGTGTTTCACTCAGCGGATATGTCTGTTTGAGTGATTGTCTGTCAATGTGTTGGTGTATTGTCTGTGTGTTGGTTTTTCTTTGGAATGTACCTGGCTGTGTTTCACTCAGTGGATATGTCTGTTTGAGTGCTGGCCTGTCAATGTGTTGGTGTAGTGTCTGTGGCGGTTTTTGATTTATTTGTGAATGTGGGTAGGTGTGTTGTTTCTATCAGCGGATATGTCTGTTTGAGTGTTTGCCTGTCAATGTGTTGGTGTATTGTCTGTGTGTCGGTTTTGATTTGGAATGTACCTGGGTGTGTTTCACTCAGCGGATATGTCTGTTAGAGTGCTTGCCTGTCAATGTGTTGGTGTAGTGTCTGTGGCGGTTTTTGATTTATTTGTGAATGTGTGTTGGTTCTGTCAGCTGATATGTCTGTTTGAGTGTTTGCCTGTCAATGTGTTGGTGTATTGTCTGTGTGTCGGTTTTGATTTGGAATGTACCTGGGTGTGTTTCACTCAGCGGATATGTCTGTTAGAGTGCTTGCCTGTCAATGTGTTGGTGTAGTGTCTGTGGCGGTTTTTGATTTATTTGTGAATGTGTGTTGGTTCTGTCAGCTGATATGTCTGTTTGAGTGCTGGCCTGTCCATGTGTTGTTGTAGTGTCTTTGGCGGGTTTTGATGTATTTGTGAATGTGGGTAGGTGTGTTCTTTCTGTCAGCGGATATGTCTGTTTGAGTGCTTGCTTGTCAATGTGTTGGTGTAGAGTCTGTGTCGGTTTTTGATTTATTTATGAGTGTGTGTTCTTTCTGTCAGCGGATATGTCTGTTTGAGTGCTTGCCTGTCAATGTGTTGGTGTAGTGTCTGTGTGTCGGTTTTTATTTGGAATGTACCTGGGTGTGTTTCTGTCAGCGGATATGCCTGTTTGAGTGCCTGCCTGTGCACACCTGGTTGCCTTCTCTGTGTCTCTCGGAGTCTGTGTGGTGTGATTGTCTATGGCTCTCGGTCTGTCTCTGGCGTGACTACCAGGTGGAGAGTTTGCCACCTCGGGCTGGCAATGCCCCTGCAGGAGCCTCCCCGCCGGAAGAAAGAAGCCGCCGAGGTCTGTCGACGCTTCCTCTTTCCACCCTCCTCCCCCTCACTGGAGCTCCTCTCTGGCCCGCACCCAGGTCCTCTCGGGGAGCAGTCACCGCGGCGCGGAGAGCGGAGAGGACGCGGTCTGCCCAGCCGGACCCAGGGCCACCTGTGCCAGGTGAGTGACCGGTGCCCGTCATCGCGCTCCTGGGCACAGGGACTGGGGAGAGGGGAGTGGGTGTAAGAGGAGGGGGGCTGGGGTTACAGCTCACAGACCCCACTATGGGGGGAGCGAGCAGACGCACTGTGTGACCTTGTGCAGATGTCCCTCCTGGTGTTTTTCTGGGGTCCATTCCGAATAGCAGCCGCACTCCGCTACCTGTCAGTTTATTCTGCTTAGTTTACTCTATATTCTGGATTATCCACGATCCAGAGGCGTTAGGGTGCCCCTGACACCCTAAAGTAATATACTTACTTCACAGCAGAGAACCTTCCAACTTCTAAAGGCTGTCATTGGGCTAGAGCGAAACACCTGTTGCTGTTTCTGTCCGCCCAGCCCCTCCTCTAACACACGATCAGACCTGGAATACACGACATTTATTGTTCTTGGGATGCAGTTAAATTATTTATTGGCCCTTGGGGTAACCCGCATTGTCAAAGCCTCACACGCATTGTTACTCTTTAATAAATAAATGCAGCCAAAACTAGATCGGCACAGATGCATACTGGGATGAATACCTTATGTAAATGAAGGGCAAAGGGGTGGGATTGTGTTCCATTGTGATTGGACATATTGTCAACTTGTTGATATTTAGGTGAAAGCTCACTGGCCTTTAGTGGATGGAGGGTGCTTCAGAAAGGTTTGCAGGGCTGGGGCCAAGTGAGTTTCGTGGTAGGTGGATGCCACTGACAGATTGTAGGCTACTACATCTGGAAGTCCAGTAGGGTTCCGGGCTTGTCACCCCAGGCACCCCTTAAAGCACAGTTGGGCTGGGGCAGAGAAAGCCATCTGGCAAGCTCTCTAAAGGATTGCATTGCCGGGGTAGATCTGCTGTCCTAAAAGGCTGCCCCACCCCCCCCTCAGAAAGGACAAGTGGGCTGTGTGACGGTGGGCAGTAACTTTGTAGAGTGGCCAGGGGTTGATGAAAGTGCCACACGCCCCTGAGAAAGGACGGGTGAGCGGGTACCCTCATGGCACGCTCACCTGTGGATGGCCACGTGTGTTGGGTCAGGCAGTCATGTCTGGCTGTCATCTGAAAGGACAAGTGGGTTGGGGTAAAGTCAGTCATATGCAGGGCTCCCGTCGGAACGGCTTCGGTGGAACTGACTCGTACCTGTACAAGGCCGGTAGGGATGCATTTGAGACTGAGCGAGGTACCTTTCAGGGCAATGTCTGGGAAAGTGAGGAGTCCGTTCGTCTGAACAGCCTGCCAGGAGAACAGCTCGTTTGTGGAGGGAGGTCGGGCTGGGTCGGAGTCAGTCATATGCCAGGCCCATCTGTCAAGAGGCACCACTGCTGCCCCAGAGTCACTCATCCTTCCCTGCTGCCTGCCCTACACTGTCTCTGCCCGGCCCTCCAGCCTTGGAGGAGCCCCGAGCTCCCTACAGCTCCGAGTTCCCTCCAGCGCTGTTCTCACAAGGCCAATCGATCATGTTGAAGAGTTTGTTAGGAGTGGGTTCTTACAACAGAGCACAGATCGGTTTCCGGTTCAAGAGCAGGAATGACTGCCCACTGAGCCCAAACCAGGCGGGCAGGTCTAAAAGGCGTCCTTGTGAAATCCGCTTCTAATCCGGCTCAGAGACTCACCTACACGAGAGCGCCACGAAACCCAGCGCTCCGCCTCTCAGCACATAGCACGCAAGTTCACACCACTTTCGGCTCGAGGTCTTGTTGGAACCTCGAGCCAATAACGAGACGAGCTTTGACGGGGTTTCTGCTCTACCCGGAGTTGGTGTTATAGCCAGAGCAGCAGGTTTTGGAACTAGGGATGGAATCGGGTTCGAGTCTCGGCGTCAGCTCAACCTCCTGTGATTCTGGTCAAATCACTCGACCTCTCAGTGCCTTTAAAATGTGACCTTCTGTGATCTAATTTGTGTTTACGTAAAGCGCTCCACCTATGGATCGAACTCGTACTACATAAAAACGCAGAAAAAGGGGCAAAAACAAAACATTGGCATAGCAAGCATTGGCAAAGTCAGCAGGTTTTGCCTTCCTCTTTTTTTCTACGCATCTGGCTTACAAATATTTGAAAAATGTTGTAATAATGTTTGTTTTATTAAATTAAAAACAAACATTATTATAACATTTTTCAAATATTTATAAGCCGGTTACATAGAAAAAAAGACAAAGGCAAAACATATTGGCACGCGGGAAAGACGGAAGATGGCAGAGCACAGAGGAAGACAGAAAAGAGAAAACAGAAGAAGAGAGAACGCAGAAGAAGACAGAAGAGGAAGAAGAGAGAAGATGGGAGAAGACAGAAGGCATCAGAAGACGGAAGAAGAGAGAAGATGGGAGAAGACAGAAGGCATCAGAAGACGGAAGAAGAGAGAAAATGGGAGAAGACGGAAGAAGAGAGAAGGCTTCAGAAGACGGGAGAAGACAGGAGACAAGTGCAGCTGTCAGAAGACGGCATGCCCGCAAAGAAGACAGCAAAACAGAAGACGGTATGCAGAAAGTAAAAAGAAGACAGCCGGCAACGAAGAAAGAAGACAAAGAAGGCGTCAGTGAAGAAAGAAGCTGGCGCGCAAGAAGAAAAACGAAGTCCCATTAGCATCGCAGCCAGTGGAAGGACACTGGCCAGTGTCCAATGGGAAGTGACCGGAAGGAGTACTAGGTCCACAAAGAAGAAGGCGAAGACGACGCAGGAAGTGACTTGAATACGACGTGCTGGCCAATCCGAAGTGCGTAAATCAGGGCGCCGTTGGAGGAAGCCAATGGTAAGTTCAGGTAAGTAAGCGCTGGTTCCAAGCCCCTTTTACGGGTTTTTACCAACAAAAGATCTCCCAAGCATGCGTGCAAGTGCGCGTGCAGGCGAAACCTAAAAAGGAGAGGCAAAGAGTTACCCATTTAGTGACTCATTTTTATATAGTAAAACCAGAAAACCTGGATAAACTGCGGATTCCCTGCTTATCTTGTGTTATCTAAGCAAGTGTTTTATTTCACCAAAATTCCCTTTTCATTAGAATCCTGAAACAAAGACAGGAGTTCAGAATACCAGCTGTGCAAAACCTATTGTGTTTCATTTACTACACAGTAATGTTGCTGGATAATGATCTGGGCCACAACCAAGGTGCACGTGACGGAAGACAGGAAGGGTTTTAAGTTCATGTTTAAAAAACGATCACTTTTTAATATGTACTTGTTAGTGCAGTGCTCTATTGCGAGGTTTTAATATAAAAATTAATCTATTTATAAATTGAATTTTGAAGAGACTTTTTCATATTTTAAGCGCTTCAACGCCTCATCAGGGGTAGTAAGCTCTATATAAACACTATTACAATACAATACAATACACTATTTTACATGATGCTTGTTGTATGGTTTACATTGCAAACATTTTCAGGGCTCGGCTCGTGCACGGCCTCTAAGAGCCGAGCTAGAGCCTTGGCTCGGCTCGTGGTTGGCTCGGCTCAGCTCTCCCCATTAATTTGTTGGCTCGCCCACCTCTGCCCAGCTCCTTTCAGCACCAACAACGTGCTTTAGAAAATCTTACAGGAGTTTTGTCCAGCGACCCCTAGTGGAGGTGACGTTGTGTCGTGTTGTGGTGTGCTGTATATTACATATGTACGTTATAATGTCGAAAACTTTCCATATTCAGTTTAAATATCATTAAGTTGTATATTATGTTACTATTAGGCTGACACATTTTTGGGCTATATCTGACGTCTGGTCGTTATGGTTTGCTATGCCAGTGGTTCCCAACCTTATTTACTTCTGTGGACCCCCACATTATCCTTACTGGAACCTGGGGACCCTCACTGAATCATTATTGGAATTCGGGGAGCCCCAACTGAGTCATTACTGTAAACTGAGGACCTAATCTGTCAATATTATTTAATTTTCCAAGCAGTCGCGGACCCCCTGAGGAGGCTTCGCAGACCCCCAGGGGTCGCCGGACCACAGGTTGGGAAACCACTGGTCTATACACTACGTAGGTGGCTGAATGATGGTGTTTATATGTTATATGACTGCATGTTAGGTCATGTTAAGTCACATTCCATTTTGTGTTTGTGTTTTATGCTGCCCATAGCTGACTTCTGAAGTTTGATAAAACACAGACCAGGCCCAGGAAAAGGGCAGCAGAGCGGTGCACCTGGTACCCACGATTCCTCAAAGCACATCTTGTCCACACAATACAGGACAGATGATTACATAACAATCACAAGAGCACAAACCATCAGAGGCAAAGGAGTAACTGTGAAGCGCTATATGCCAGCCAGTAATGGGGCATGGAGAGCAGACTTGTGGGTAGGAGGGTGTGGGGGCGGGGGTAACTGCAGGTAGGGGGCAGGAGAGCGGGGTATTTCATCCAGGGTGTGTGGTTGGCATGTGATCTCTCAGTGAGTGCTCGGCAGAGGGTGGATATGGTGCCAAGGCTTCTAGGCACTGTGAGGACCCTTGGGGCACGTGAGTGAGGTGAAGTGGCAGGCCTTAGATGCCAGGCATGTTGTGTTAAAGAGAAGTGCACAGAAGGGTGCCATTGTTAGTGACCAGGCCGGCTGCAGGGACAGAGATGTCCTCAGCTTAGGTTTCGAGGAGGTTGGTCACTAGCACTGACTAGGCTGGTGTTATATGTTAAATTATTTATTAATCATGTTATACTGATGCAGTATCTGTTTCAGGACACACTGCCCTGAGAAAAGCGCAAACAACAAGTTGGTGCATGGAGTGATTGAATTACTTTCAAGCATTAGAAATACTCTAGGTTGCATTCCATTCCATCGTTTTTCTGCCCAATGTGCTACTCCAGACACGAACCACCACCTTGAAATCAGAGTTGGCTCTTTTACAATAGGAACAGTCCAGCCTAATTGTGTTAAGGCCCTTTGTGTCACGTCACCAGCCCAGGAGAGGTTCTGCATCCTTTTTCGTTTCTTTCCCATGTTTCTGTGTTTACACAATTTATATCGTGTACTTTTCAACTTTCTTCGTAGTCTGTTTCTTTTTCTATTCGAGACAACAGTTGTATTTTATGATGGCATCAACGTCCCCCAGTTACAAAAGACGGATTGTTGCTAGCCCATGTGCACACAAACAACCCATCTTCTCGCGCCCTGGCTGCCTGCAGCATGTGCACCTGGCCAAAAAGAAAAGCCTCCTAATTCCAGGGCCCTGTTATTCACCACATTGTGAAATCTCAAATCTATAATAGGCCCTGCAGTACTGTGGGGTTGCTTGCCGTTCCTTTCAGCAAATAACTGGTGGTAATGTTAACTCTGATATTTTTTCAAACAAATTTTATGGACTATTCCTTAATAACTATTCATTAATCACTATCCTTTAAAATATGATGCATGTTCTTCAGATTTATCGAACAGTGTATTCTAAGCATGGGCACAATTTTTATCTCAATGCAAACATGACCAAATATACCCTTTTTAGGCCGCAGCCTACCCACCAGCTGAGCTGTCTGGTTTGCTAAAGACATCTTTGGGACATTCAGAAAGTTGACGTAGGAATGCATTCCGTCCGTTGTTTGTCATTGGCCTTGTGGTTTGTAACTCACATTCTTTTACTTTCCATTTGCTGGCTTTATTTGTTTTAGGCTTTGTTTTAGGCTGCCATCTGAGTTTGGTCCTTCCTTTGCCAAAACCTTATTCACAGAAACCTTGTGAGTGCTCCTTTCTATAAACAGGGCTGTAAATCTTGTTCTCCTCTCCTCACATTTGCTGTGCATTCAAAGACCTAGGTCAAATGCCCCTGACTTCAAAGTGAGAGGATTTATGTGACAATCTTGCTGGATACTGGGATATGAAAGAGTTTTTTTCTAGAACATGACAACATTTAAACAAACTGTGTAAACATTTCAGGATATATCAGCTTTCTGAACGCACAAATGAAGCATATTTTTTGTTATTTCTGAAGCGTGTTCAGAACAAATACTTTAATATGATAAAAACGAAACTATAAAGTAGGCAATGCACTTTCCACACATTTTCGTCTGTGAACTGTATAGTTTTATTAGTAAACATGTATGTTTGTGCAAATGTAAGTGTGATTTCAATTCAAAATGTGTTGTCTCCAAGGGCAGTGTGTTAGCATACCATGAATACTCCACTCTAGGCCACGCCACTCTACTCTGCACCACTCCACACTATTGCACTCTACTCTGCACCACTCCACGCCACTGTACTCTGCACCACTTCACTCTGCACCACTGCACTCTACTCCACTTCGCGTTACGCCTCTCTACTCCACCCTCTACCACTCCACTCCATGCCAATGTACTATTAGTAAAGTTAGACTTTTGGCCTAAGTTAAACTTTTGGTCTAACTTTGCCTTTGTGAATACCGAAAAGTAGTAAAGTTAGACTTTTGGTCTAAGTTAGACTTTGAACTTTTGATATAAGTTAGGCTTTTGGTTTAACTTTACATGATTGAAAACCAAAAAATAGTAAATTCAGAAGTTTGATGTAAGTTAGACTTTTGGTCTAACTTTACATTAGTGAATACCTAAAAATAGTAAATTTAGACTTTTGATGTATGTAATTTACTTTTGGTCTAACTTTATCTTTGTGAACACAGAAAAGTAGAAAAGTAAATCTTTTGGTGTAAGTTAGACTTTTGGTCTAACCTTACCTTTGGGAATCAGGTCCATGGTGTTTTGAGGTGCACAGTAATTTCTCCAGCCACCTCATCCAGGTTCCTACAAAGCCTCAGTGTTCCAGACATTGTATCAAAAGTAATTGATAATATAAGCGCACTGCTGTTAGCAATAGATCACATACAGAAAACATCCAAGGTTTAAGGGAAGCCCTTAGGGCCAGATGTAGGAAAAATCTGGATTGCGATTCGCAAATTGCGAGTCAGACCGACTTGCAATTTGCGAATCGCAATCCAGAATGTTGGATGGTGTCCCTGACACCATCTGCGACTCGCAAGGGGGTCGCAAAGGCCCACCTCATGAATAATCATGAGGTGGGTCGCAATTTGCGACCCCCTTGGGAATGGCAGCACTCACAGGGATGGTGGCGTGCTGCGGACAGCAGACCTCCATGTCTGTGACTGCTTTTAAATACAGCAGTTTTTTGTTGTTGTAATGCAGCCCGTTTTCCTTAAAGGTAAACCAGGTGCATTACAAAACTAAAAAATGAAACGTTTCTGAAAAAATGTTTTTCATGCCATTCACAAAGGGGTCCCATGGGGACCCCCTCCCTTTTGCGAATGAGTTACCACCAGTGTGACACTGGTGGTAACTGCGACTGCTTTGCGACCGCGGTCACAAAGCAATGCAGCATCGCGCTGCGACTCACAATTAGGAAGGGGAACACCCCTTACTAATTGCGACTCGCAATCCCCTTTTGCGAGTCGGTAACCAGGTTACCGACTCGCAAAACGGGGATTGGGCATCGCAATGTGCTTTTTGCACATCGCAAACAGCGAAATTCGCTGTTTGCGACGTGCAAAAAGCTTTGAACATCTGGCCCTTAGAGACAAAGCTTTGCTCACATGCACTGTGCTTCTAACAATACTTGTTATACACCCTGCAGCCAGATTATGAAGGTTTTAATTCTTCTCTGCATGGGATTCGGGATGCCTGGCATTCTAAACAATGTGCCTAGCAATTATTTCCACAACTCTGAAATGTAAATTAAATGTTCACTTTCAAAATATAAGTATAGACACCTTGATGTGACTTCAAACAACTAAGATTGACGTGGATTTGAAGAAGTGGGAGTGCTCACAAAATAATATTTATTGGGAGTCGGGAAAGTCACAATTTTATTTATAGCACATGGGATACAAAGTCAGAAGCAAGTCGGCGTTCCCCACAAATAAACTGCCCGTAATCTCGTAAAGTTTTTTTTTTCTGTAAATGTTTAGAGTTAAAGCAGAGGGATGCGTGCGTTGCCACAGAAATAAACTCTACATCATCTGGTGTCAGTCGTGGCTCGTGAAGCCAGAGGCCTGGCCGCAGACACTGCACCACCTACTCAAAGCAGATTTACAACTTGTTTTTGGCATCTGTTCATTCAGTTGGAAAGAGGGAGCTAGCGCAGATCATGTAATAATCCTTCCATCCCACCAAGGCCACGCTGACAGTGTTTGCTGCACGCTCTGTGTAAGGGGCGGGGCCAGAAGCGTGGCTGGGCCTCCCTTTAAAAAGTAAAGAAGGACTCATGGACTTCCATCAGGACGGCCATACGTTTGGGAGTGGCACTTCATTTTAATTGTGAAGTAGTCCATATCACTGTCCAATCATATTTCATCCCCATATATAAATGTCACCAAAAACTAAGTCCTTCCTCTTTCTTTACCATGGAGTGAACGAAAACCTGAGTCTTCAACTGAACAATATGACTCCACGAATTTAGGGATCTCGCCAGCCAACAGGCTCCAACTTCAGAAGAAGGCTAATGCCGAATTCCATAGTTCCAGGGCTCCTATCTGCACCTTCAGAATCCAGACCTCAAGTTCCTTTGTTATCTGCACCTACGATAAACGCATGTATCAGTAATAATTATCAAACAATTGGATCATCAGGCGGGAATTAACAGACGCCATTTCAAATACATGTAATAAGTATGTCAGTACACAATAAACTTTCTCAGTCGTAAGGGGGGGATAATCCTCACCTCCGTGTCCTTAACAGAATTGAAAATTCTTGGCGTGAAAGCTAGCCATTTTTTTACTCTATTTCAGGACCGGAGGCTTCGGATTATGCTAGTTCAAAGTTGAACCACCACTACCGATGCTACATCAACAATAGATTTATGATAAAACACTTTAAATGAAGAATTTGAAAACCAGTCTGCAGACGTCATAATGTCCTCCAGACGAGACACTGTACAAAAGGCTTTGGATGCCATGGCATTCCAAACTTGAGTGTGCCCCAAATACAGAAATATCTCTACCAGCCCCGTTTAGCAACCATCTAACCTACCTGGCTAGATTAGCTGACGAAACCGGGCCGAATGGTTTCTGCAAGGAAATAAGTAATTGGCCCTGAATGTCACGACAAACCTCACAAGTAGACTCTTCATAAGCTTTCAAATGTTTAACAACACATAACTTTTGATGATGAGGAAAAGCAGGAAATGTAATACATTTAGAGGCTGTCTTTGTTCTGGAAATTGTAAAAGTCACTCCAGAAGGAGTAAATACTCTACCTGCTAAATCGAGGGCCTTCACATCTGAGACACGGCGGCGAGATATTAACCAAAGAAGCATAGCAAGCTTCGCTGACAACTGTTTGCGTGAAAGATCTTCATTGCAGGGCCAGGCCCTCAAAAAACATAAAACTACATCCACGTCCCATAGAACTGAATATTTAGGTTGTGGAGGTTTGACCCTTCTGATACCATGTAACAATTTACATACTAAAGGATGTTCGCCTACTGCTTTACCTTCTAAATCAGGGTGTCCCGCCAATATCGCCAACCTGAAATTATTAATAGTTCTATAAGCTAAGCCCTGTGCTGCTAGCTCTGAAAGAAAATTAACAATCATATTAATGTTTGTTCCTACAGGATTAATACGGTGTTCACCACACCAACCTGTCCATCTCAAGATGAGACAAGAAAAACAAAGCGTTTTCTGAGACTTCTGGCATTTGCCAACGTCCCTGGAAAGTCTCCATCCATGAGCGACAACTGCTCTGTCAATATCAGCAGAAGAGGTAACCCCACTGGGTCCAGCAACAGAAATGGAGAGAGGAAATGCGTATCAGACGAGCACAGGACAGTGCCATCACCACAGGGAACCAAGGTTGAGCCTTCCACAAAGGCGTCTCTGCTGATTGGCTCCTCACCTGAGAGAGTACTCTCTGAATCACAGACAGCGGGGGAAAGGCATATAAAAGTCCCGTCTCCCACGACTGAAGGAATGCATCTGATGCCGACCCTAAGGGATCCGGTCTTCAGCTGAAAAATTGGGGCAGCTGAGCATTCAGGTGTGAAGCAAACAGGTCGACTGAACATGGACCACAGAACCGATTGATGCTGGAAAACTTCAGAGGGTCCAGTTTCCAATCACTGCCATCCCTCAGAAAGCGAGAGTTCCAGTCCGCGACCAGGTTGGACCATCCTGGAATGTATTCCCCCATCACAGAAATCCAATGTTGGAGGCAAAACTTCCCGAAATTCCTTGGCTATCGTTACCAAGACTTGCGATTTGGGAGCCCCCAGATGATTTATATAACGCACTGCTGAAATGTTGTCCATACAAAGCAGGATGCAACAACTCACTTTGAGAGGGGAGAGAGACCAAATCACAAAGGCCCCAGCTAGAATCTCAAGACAATTGATGTGGAGCGTATTCTCCTGAGAGGACCATTGCCCCCCCGTTTCCATCGAGCCACAGCGATCTCCCCAGCCCCAAAGACTGGCATCCGACTCTATCAATACTTCCAGAGTGGCTGTAAATATTGCCCTGCCATTCCAGGCATCCATATGATCTAACCACCAGGTTATTTCCGCTCTGGCCTCGTCGGATAATAGGATCTGTTCAAGTACAACAGACCCTTGTGAAGATGTAAAATCTTTAGTCGCTGCAGTTCTCGATAATGAAGGGGTCCTGGGAAGATCGCCTGGATGGAGGAGGCTGGCAGACCCACTAGGCGAGCGAGGGTCTTCAATGATATAGTCAGAGAGACAAGGGATCTCCTCAACTCTTTCTTAATAGAGGTCCGCGTCGAAAGGGGCAACAACAGTTGCGCTCTGATAAAATCTACCTGGAAACCTAAAAATTCTATGTTTTGGGATGGAATTAGGATAGATTTCTCTGGATGATGAGGAAACCCAGATCCTGAATAAGTTGCATCGTCCATGACAAATGCATCAGCATGGTCTCCACTGATTGGGCCATGATGAGGATATCGTCCAGGTAGATGATGAGGCGAATGCCTCTTTCTCTGAGGAATTGAACCACTGGCCTCAAAAGCTTTGTAAAACACCAAGGGGCTGACGACAGGCTGAAGGGGAGGACGGTAAACTTGTACCATTGGCCTCCTCGGAAAAACTGGAGATACCTTCGATGCGCTCCATAAATTGGAAAGGTTAGGTAAGGTTCTTTGAGAACCAGCCCTACCAGATAATCTTTTTCGTTTAAAACATCTCTTAGAAGATGGATACCTTCCATCTTGAAGTGACAATAAAAACAATCCAGGAGTTGAAATCTAGAAGACTGAGTACGAGACGGGAGACCCCGCCTTTCTTTTGGACCAGGAAGATTGAACTGAAAAAACCTGAAGGATGATGATTTGTTTCGGATATAGCATATTTCCGAACCAAATATGAGACTTCTGATATATGAAACTGCTCTCGTCTAGGGAAAAATGTATATCTCAAGGGGGAGTGGATTGCTGGGGAGAGGCATAAAATTCCAGCCTGAATCCCTGAACAGTTTGCCAGATCCATGGATCTTGAGAAATCGTCTCCCAAACATGTATATTTCCCCGTATCCTTCCCCCCAGAATAACTTCTGAAAACTGAATGATTCTCACCTGTTGCAGTGCCATCTGCTGCGGAGAAACCGCCTTGATTATTGCCTTTGAAGGCGTGGCCATGGCCTCTTCTACATCTGGAAAGATAGATTCCAGGTGGGGTATAGGAACCTACGGCCTCTTTGGGAATAACCTTCTGAGGTCTGATAATATCCACTGTCTGGCGCCCGACCCCTGAAGCGCCGGGCCCAGACAAAAAGGCCCCGACTCAACATTTTCTTCATTGATGTTTGGGCCCTGCCTAAGGCCGAGAAGGTGGCCACATACCTTCCCAAGTCTTCACAAATTTCTCACCCAACAACATGCCGTTTGCCATGGTTCCGGGCTCAGGAGGTGCCAACTCCACCAACTTAGGATCAATCTTCATCAGAAACGAACATCTATGCTCAGTAGACATTGTGCAGTTGGCATTGCCCAACAGGCATATGGTCCTCTAAGCCCACCCCAAGATCGCCTCAACGTCTAATGGAGAATTTGATTCTTTCGCTTGTACAGCTAGTTCTAAGATCTTCGTGATAGGCACAGAAATGTTGAGCAATTTGTCTTGACTGCGCTTCATTGCTCAGTCCAACCCTTTCTTGAGGTCCTTTGTGAACCTTTTTATAAAGGTCGCTAAATTGGGGTCCAACTTGGGCGTTTCCGACACTTTACCTAGTAATGAGGGGCTTGGGCATTCAGACCGTAAGGTACTGCGGACATCAAAGCTTTTTCCGAATTCTGTCCTGTACGTAGTGTGCTACCTCGGCACAAGGAACCCATTCTGTGGATCGGGGATGAGAAATGGATTCCAGATCAAAGGACAAATTTCGCTGTGTCTGGCTGTCCTCTTCAATATTTCTGGGTTTGCATTTGCATTTACCTGATGTCTTGGGATCATCTTGATCTGAATCGGAAGGATGGGATTAGGCTGACTGTGACGCATCAAGTGTGGCGGTGGAGAGTCCCGGAGCAGGGCCTGAGGATCCCAACAAAGATAATTGATCATATTTGTGGTCCTTTAGCACCGACACAGCCATCTGCGCAAGAACCTCCGCCGATGATGCAGGACCCACAGTGGATTGTTGGGCAAGGCCCAATTCAGAGGTCCAGTCATTCCTAGACATATTTGGAACAGGGGACGCTCCCCTGAGCTCACGGTGACCATACCTCTTAATTAGAGCTTGGTTAACCGAGTCTTAAACATGGTAGCCCAAGGCCTCAACTAATCTCCATCTGATGCTCTTCACTCCCTTCCTGGAAGTCTTGATAATAATCTTCCTCCTCGGCGTAGTACGCCATTACTTAGACTAGGAGGGCTGGAGGATTTCAAAGGGCGGGCAACCCAGCAGGTTCAGTAAGCAATCAAGCTTAAATGAGGCAACAAAGCTTTTAATGTGGAGGGAGCACCTGCAAAAATGCCTAGGGCAAAGCCCTACACCGCTTTTTCACCCCGTCAGGCATTCTTGGGACTGAGGATGAAGCAGCACACGATGCACACTATGCTTGCGGTGCGCTCAGAGAAAACACTCAAAAGCAGAGCAGAATGTCCGAGCGCATGCACGGCATCGGAAGTAAAAAGAGGACATGTTCCTCTGCTTCCGGCGGTCTCGTACAGGTGTGCAGATGCGCACTGTGCCCCACGGATGAAGCGCCAATGCCGCTATAATATGAGCGACACTCCGCTCTGCCTGTAAAAAGAACGGTCAAGTGGCTGCGCGCGATCCGACTCAGAAAGGAGGAATCAGATCGCGAGCGACCACCGATCCAGAGGGGCAGCGAAAACGCTGGGATCAAGTCCCGCTCCCGCTCCACGTTGCTAATAAAACACAAAGAATAACAGTATAACTATAGCAATATATAATACTATTAAGTTGAAAGACACTTATTTTGGGCTGTGAGCAGCAAAGAAAGAGGAAGGACTCAGTTGTTGGTGACATTTATATATGGGGATAACATATAATTAGACAGTCATATAGACTACTGGGAATGTTGGGAAACGTAGTTTTCTGTTTAAAGTCTTTTCATTGGCTGCTGTTTTTTGGTGCAGTAAAGAGAGAGAAGCATAATCCGAAGCCTTCGGTCCTGACATAGAATTTTGGGTTCGAAGTAAAATAAATAAATACATGACACCTGATCTACGTCATGTAGAGGGCAATGTTTGCAACTTTCTCTGTGCTGCACGAACATATTTACAGGCCCATCAATATGTGCTCAACAAAGATGCTGTGTAAAAGGGGGCTACTTTGCCTCGCAGCAGCAGATCCCTTCTGAGTACTGACAGGTCTAAACAGACGAACTGTCATCACCGACATTTTCAGCACTAGGAGGCCATCAGGTGCCGGATCTAGAAACTGGCTGATACGGCTAGCAGGGCAATGGCTGAAGTGGGCTGGCCCATTACCCCTGCTGTATGCTGTAGTGGACAAAAGAAGTATGTCCCCGGACAATAAAATAATACTAAAGAAAGAAATAATAATAATTTTAAAAAAAACGTACCTGTCTACTGTTGCCGGCCGCCTCGCTCCTCTTCCAATAGTGTTGGTGTCCCAGCATTCCCTGGGACACCAGCACAATCTCCCCATGCAATCCTGGTGCTGCTCTCATGCTATACCTAGCATGAGAGGAGCCCCAGGATTGGTCTGAGCGGCAGAGTGGATTGGAGTCTGTGCAGTTTCTCCAACCCGGCTGTGCAACACAGCTGAATGGAGAAACCTAAGTGTGCATGTCAGTTTTGCCAGCCTAAGATGGCTGGAATAACTGACATACGCATCTGATGCACTCACTCCACTCCTCTTCCTCCTCCCATGGCCCAACCCCGCCCCGCCCTACACATGCTGGCTGAGCCAGCAGCTGAAACATAAAACAATAGTAAAATATTGTTTTATTTTTCAGCTGCTGCCTCTTATCCAGTGGGGAGACGCTCTTTTGCCATTGCACAAGAGCCGCCCCGGCTTGGATGGCTGTATAATTGTGTTATGTTACATTTCAAATTTGGAGGCATTCCATTGGTGGAGCGTGGGCATTCCCATGCATTCACCCATGGATTTTTGGGCATTCTGAGATTTACTAAAGAAAGTAAACTGGTGAATGCGTCAAAATGCTCTGTCTTCCACAGTGAGGCGTAATTGGGAGAAATATCTGTGTTTCTCCTTGTTATTTCCTGTTTCCACATGTGCTGCACTCTGATGAAGCACACACAGAAAGAGGGAAATGCCTTTAAGGATTGTTTTTGTGCAGGAAAATGTCCCTTCCTGCAGAAAGACAATCCTGCCTATAACGCAGGCACTCTTGTTTGTGGTGCAGGGGTGCCTGCATTTGGCAATAGGTGACCACAGGTGTGGCAGCTCAAAGAGAGAGCAGAAAAGCTCCATATATTTGGAAATATTGAGCATTTCTGCTCTGTCGTTTTCACGCAATGCAATACACAACTTTGCTTACTGTCCTGCGTTGCATGAAAGATTAGTAAATATGGTCCTCCCTCTGGATTTAAGCCAGGACTGTACCTCTGGCCGGTGGTTTGGAATTGTCACTCACACCATGATTTGTGGTGGATACTTTAAATGTTTCATGTCCATCATGATTTTCATAATCGACATGGAACAGGGGGCACAAATGTGAAAGCATTACAGAGGCATATTTACACGCCCCTTGCATCGCCTTAGTGCTCCTATAGCGTAATTGTTTTTACACTAAGGTTGTGCTAAGGTGGCCTTTCCTGTGAACCAGAATTACAAATGAGTGTAATACATGCATTGTGCCACTTTGCAACCCCTTGTGCCACATCATGTCCACTCCAGGCATAATGTATGCAAGCGGGGCGTTCCGACACAGGGAGGCCCAGAAGAAATGGCGCAGTGAAATTTACTAGATTTCACTGTGCCATTGTTTCCGTCATTTTTAACACCTGCTCAAGGCAGGTGTTAAAATGAAGCACCCTTTATAATCCATGGGCCTCTCAGTGCTTTGCTGCACTAGCATCCAAATTGTCTACGCTAGTGCAGCAAAGTGCCTCAATGGTGTACAAAATACAGTGTGCATGTGCTGCACTTCCCTCCAGCTGGATCCAGTTAGGAGACCTTCTGCTCGCCAGAGTAGGCTTCTAACCTTCTAGAGACCTTACCTATGAATCTGAACTACAGCAGCAGCAAAACCTCTGAACTGCCCCGGTAGTCACCGACACGCCTCTACGCAGGAACCACGGCCAAACTCCAGAAAAGAGTACAACGCATACAGAACGCCTCCACACGCCTCATCCTGGACATCCCCCACCATTGCAACATCACAGCCCACCTGAGAGACCTACACTGGCTCCCTGTCAACAAGAGAATCATGTTCAAGCTCCTCACCCACGCTCACAAGGCACTGCACAACACCGGACCAGAATACCTCAACAGACGGCTCTCCTTCTACACCCAGACCCGACAGCTTCACTCCGCCGACCTTGCCCTCACCACGTCTCACGCATCCACAGAACGACCGCCAGCGGCAGATCGTTCTCCCACCTCGCCGCCAAACGTGGAACACTCTTCCCACCCACCTACGACAGACACAGGACCTGCTGACCTTCAGACGACATCTCGAGACATGGCTGTTCAAGCAGTAGCAGCCCACTCCCCTCAGCGCCTTGAGACCCTCGCGGGTGAGTAGTGTGCTCTACAAATACTCTGATTGATTGAAACGCCAAAGGACTCATGTCCTGGTTTTTTGTGGCTGCTTTTGATATATTCTGCCACCAGAGTATATCCAGCTAAGAAACTGCACGTTTGTAACCAGAAGTAGCGATATCATGGAGACTCAAAGTCAGACAGATTGTGAACCAGGTGCCCTCTGAGTGACTACAAATCCTGCCCAGGGATTGACAGAACAGTATGTAGCCCCCATTAGTAGCCCCCATCTGCTTTATATCACACTTTGCAGTGTGAAACCCTTTAGGGCTCCCATCTCTAAAATCCATTTTAGCACATCTGGTTACCACAAATGCAATGGTTATGGATGTCCAATCAGCAAGATGAGTTTACAAAGACATAAACCTTTGCAGACAGATTAGCAGTATAGTGAAGATGTAGCTCAGATGCCGGACCTTAACCCTTGAAGAGACATTCAGAAACACATCTTTCCAATGGTCACTGTTTCGGGGCCGGCCCTGCACTCCCGTCCGCAGAGCATCTTTTGAAGGCTATAATGGGCCAATGTTGTTCTACGGGGTTGGGCGCTATATACAGTCCTGGAGCTACCCAGACTGCTGAAATGAATCCCAGGGGAGTCTAGAATATGGGCATTTTGGAGCTGTCCAGAGTGCTGAAATGGTATATGTGCAGGTCCAGAAATGAGACATTGCAGAACTTCCATGGGACAGTGGGTGGGCTGTGTGTGTGTGGGTGTGTGCGCGCGCATGTGTGGTGTGTGTGTATGCATGTCTGCACACGTATATGTGTGTTCTGTTGAGCACATAACATTTAATATTGCCTTAGAGCCCACCGTAATGGGCTATAATGGCCATTAAAGGCCCACTCCAGCGTTAAAGGCCCGAGCCGAAGGCTAAGTGACACTGGGTCGCGAAAGCACCCATGCGACCTTTCGTAAATAAGGGCCATAGCAATTTAATTTTACTCCGCTAGGTGGAAAGAATATTAGATATACAGGGGTATTTGCTGCCTTTCAAGACAAGTTCAATCATTGTTGGAGAATGCCAACATAAACAATCTTTTCACTGTGTATTTTGTTCCTTAAGAAATCTCTGTACTTTAAATAGGGTAAGACTCTGTTTTAGTATCAACAAGAGTGTGCGTTTAATTTTCGAAGTGGACGATGGTGATACCAAGACTATGGCACACATTTTGCCATTAATTGCACATTGCGGTACATTATCGGCCGCATACCTGCCCAACTTCCATAAACTTTATTTGGCCAAAAAAGTCATAAAAGTACACATTTATAAATTGTAAATACACAATATTAGAGACTTGCTTGAAAACGAGTTCCAGACATAAACAATATACATTCTGTACAGAATAATCCATAAATATTTAAACTTTAGATTTCAGGAATCCATGCCTTCGTTGCTTTTTTCCGATACACTGTCACAGGGACCTTTAGGGAGGACGGAAAACCAGATGCCCTGAAGACGCGACGAGAAGATGAATAGAAATAAACCGTACTCGAGTCAGATAAGCTCTATATTGGGAGTTAAGAGCTGCAATCGATAGGGCTCGGGCCCTAATGACAAATGTGAAAGATGAGTAAAGAACTACAGACTGCGGCCTTTGGGTTTTCAAAGTACCAGCCTTGCCACAACGATTGAACAACAATTTTTACACTGTCTTTTGATTTAGTTACAGCATTCTCAGGATTAGTAAAAAGCTCGGGAACCACCATAGTGCTAAAAGCCTGCTCACGGTGTTTAATTTGTAAATAAAAATGTGCCGGTGCCCAAAGCTCTCCTCTGAAACATTGGGCTGCTGCATTTAAACGTGCGAGCACGGAATACTGAGGCAGAGTAATATGAAGCCATCTCCGGCCTCTTCAATCCATTTACAGCCACTCCCTGCCCCTTCAGCTCACTCTTGTAGCTTTCTCCCTTTGAGGCACTTCTCCGTCTTTTTCTTCCTCCGCCTTCCTCCGCCTTTCCCATGCAACATTTCTTAATTTCTGGTGTACACTCCTGCGCCAGCACCATATCGACCTACGGAGAAGCATTTACTCCTATGAAGGTGTGGAATCTCCTTCACCGGCTTGTGGTCCAGCTTTGATACAAAGTGACAGTCTCAGTGGACTGTTGTAGATTAAGTGCTCATAGACTGAGTAAAAAAAATCCAATTTAGAGTGGAATCAAACAGTATGCCCAAATACGCAAAAAAATTAAACTTTAGCTATTTTAAATCCCACTATGAGACGTGTCTTGTATTTAATGTTTTTAGGTCTACTTTTCATGATGAATGATTTCAATAAATTAGTTTTAAGTCCTAAATCGTTCAAGAAGGTAGTAAAAGCTCCTAAAACTGTTCATGGCCCGTTTGCGGTCCTAGCCATAAGGACTGCGTCATCCACATATAGAAGAACTGGAACTGGGCAATTCCCTAGCTGAAGTGTACAAAATGTGATGGATGGAGTGCTTGAATTCATCTCAGCCACTGGAAATTATGCAGGCCACGTTCCAGTTCATCCATATTTTGCTCACCATGCCACCTCGGTTTGGACCCAGCTCTGTGCAAATCAGTCTTGACCCTGCTCCAATGGCAACAGTCCAGCCCAAACTGCCAGGCCAGGCAATTCCTGAACTGGAACACAACCAACACAGGACCAGTTTCGCCCATGTTATGGGCTCTTTAGCCGGTAATAGCTTAGTTCCAGTGACACAGTGTGCAAGGGATCCACTTCCGGGCCTACCCGTCCCAATTAAGGCGGCACATTAAAGTATACAAAAGTGATGGATGGAATTCCCTAGCTGAGGAATGTCTCTTCCAGCAGTGCACAAGCGAATCCACAGTCCATTAATATAGATCAAGAATAAAAAGGGAGCCATAACATGTAGATTTAATTTTAGGGGAGAGTTCAGCCTTAGGCCCATAGCGTATCCTAACCAAAGTGCCCCGTGCAAGTGGATCAGTGTCTTTTCCATACGCATCAGGCACCAAATGACTAAAGTAAGAAACTGGCAACTTTCTAAAAGTAGCATTTCCAGGACTGCAGTTTAAAATCCTACTTCACCATCAATTGTGATTTTAAATTGTGTGTCCAGAAACACCAAACTTGACAAACGTAGTTCTTCCAGATTTTGAATTCCACTTCTAAAATATAATAAGGTAATCCCACTGTTATGCTATGGGAGAGATGGGCCTCGCTGTAGTGAAAAACTACTTTGGGAGATTTTCACTACCAGGACATGTAAAACTTAAAAGTACATATCCTGCCTTTTAAATATATTGTCCCCTATCCTCTGTGTTGTCTAGGGCCTGCCCTAGGGGTGACCTATGCATAAAAAAAGGAAGATTTAGGCCTGGCAAAAGGGTTAATTTGCTAGATCGACATGGCAGTGTGAAACTGCAAACAGGCTCTGCAGTGGCAGGCCTAATACATAGGTAGAGGACTACTTAAAGTGGGTGGCACAATTTGTGCTGCAGGACCACTAGTAGCATTTAATTTATAGGACCTGGGTACATGTAGTGCACTTTACTAGGGACGTATAATTGAATGAAATACGCCTGTTGGGGTTAGCCAATGTTATCATGATTTAAGGGAGAGAACACAAGCACTTTAGCACTGGTTAGCAGTGGTGAAGTGCAGAGTCCAAAAGCCAGCAAGAACAAGGTCTGAAAAGTGGAGGAGATAGGCAAAAAGTTGGGTGGGGACCACCACCTTACGGCTGTCAGGCCTAGCAGTGTACTGTGTAAAAGGCGCAGGAGCGGTCCATGAAGGCCACATGTATGGCCTACTCCTGGCTTTGAAGTATTCCCGTATTATGAGGTATACGTTAAGGCATTGCTCTACAGCTCCCACTCACTTCTGGAAACCAAACTGCACTTCAGACAGAATGTTGTTTTCCTCTGCCCATATCTCCAGTTTTGAAAGAATTACTCTACCTAAGATCTTAGAGATACAGTCTAGTGGTTGGAAGTAGCCTGGAAGGTTCCTGTTCTCTTTTTTAAAATTGGAACGTTCAATGCTACCGCTTGACAGACTATAGCATCATTAGTAAATGGGAGGCCCAGAAGATGATATTCTCTTTATATAAGTCCATAGGGGCTGCGTCCGGGTCTGGGGCCTTCCCATGGGGGCTCTTTTTAATTACTAGAATAACATCTTTTATATCAATTGAAAGGCCCAGGGCCAGCATCGTGGTCATATCTGGCATCACCCTGCTCTAAATCTACCAGCGTGTAAGCTGGGTCAAAGATTTTAGTAAAATGTTTGACCCAGAAATTTACTGGAATTAAGGACTGAAGCTCTGGCCTCTCATTGTCAGAGAAATAAGGATGATGTACCACTTTCCAAAAAGCTGTGCTGCCCTTTAATTTCCTCGCTACTTTCAAGTCCCCCTCAGCCTTGGATCTGATTTTGAGGACCATCTAGCATCAGTTGTCATCCTTAGCGTGCGGACATTTACTAGGAGTTAGATTAAGGTTTATATGCAGCAATCCGCATGCATAAATACATCTTTGGCATGGCTGTTTGCTCCTAGGTAGTTTCTGTACCTCCAACATAGATGAAGTCGAGGAGGACCATGAGTTAAAGGATTCTAAGATGGATCTTCATTGTGGTTTGTACTTACTGTTATCGATGTTGACTGTTATGAAATCGCACATGAATTGTTTCCTTCATCCCACTTAACTCGGATCCTTTTGTTTGGTGAGTATTCAATTTCTTGACCCTCAATCTGGCTACCATCACCTCTCGGATTTGTTTGTTAGAGTGGTGAGCGGATTGCGATCACTAATGCGGTTCATCATTATATTGAACTTGGGCAGTAATAGTGCAATATCTGAAGACAACTGAATACAGTCAATCACGCTGCACTTTCTGTTAGCATAATATATAGAAGCTCATTTGTTGTATGATAGTTCACACTCATGAGCAGAAACCAGGGGGCATATGTACAAAATGGTCATTTTGTGGTCACAAAAGGCATGATTCGCAGAAACCGCAATAAAAGTTTTTAAAATGCAATAGCGATTTGGCATTTAGAAGGTATGTATTTAGGGCATCCTTTCCTAATACTGAATCACAGTTGTATGTATGAATTCCGGTTGCAAAACATTTATTTTTTACTGACACCCCAGTAGAGGTGGCATCCTTTTCATGAGGGCCCCTTCCCCTTTGTGGATATTGATTCAAATGTTTTTTAAGAGCAGGCATTGGTCTAAATGTCAACTGCCTGATCCTAAGCAAGCACTGGCAAACCCAATAGGTCGCGAAAAATGATCAAGCTATTGGTGTGGTCAATGTGAATGTCTTTAGCCATGTTGTATAGTAGCACATCTGATGTTCAGCACGGCTGAAAGTCACGGAAAAAACGTTTTGACATTGCCAGCACCCACCACGTCACAGCCATTTTTTGTGTGCCATGAGGGGGCGGGGCAACATACTGAACACGGGGGAAGAAGAGACAACGCATGCGATGTGTAACCGAGACGTGGCCTGTACCCCACCGGTTGCAAACAACATGTCTCGAAAATACAGGGCATGCGTTGTCTAGCTGAGACCTATAAATAGCCTCGCTCTAACACTTCAGATGGCCACATAACAAGAAGCCAAACAGCAAACAGCAGTCATTTCCCTACTTGTCGCAAGGCAATTGTTGTCCCGCTTGAAGGCTGGATACCTCCCATGTTTGAGATAGTCCATGTGTAATTTTCTGGGCTGAGTTCCAGGGCCACTCACTTTGAAGAGAGGGCAGAGTGTGTGTAGATTTAATTGTCAGTAAATCTGCATGACCATGTCTCTATGGCATTTTTTGCAATGGCCCACTCCGCCATAAAATGGATAGGCTGGTTTTACCGAGTGCGCTTACACTGGTGGTGAGTTTACAGCCAGGGCACCGGTATGCTGTGTCTACTGCTTTACCTGTTCCACGTTTTAACACGTGGTTAGAGTACCGTATTAGCACAATGTCCATTGAGTGTCTAACATGATTTTATCAAAAGACGCAGCCGGGTGCCCGGGAAGCTCTTCCAGCATTTGATAGGGATGAAAGGATGTCAATATTATTAAAAACATTGTGGGAAACATATTTGCAACCATGAATGGCGGGCGGGTGGGAGGGGGCGTATCGAGTGAAAACACGAGCAGTTGTATGGAGTGCTTAAAGACCAATATAACAGTAGCTCCAAAAACAGGAGCAGTGTATGGACACAAGTACTTGGTCCATGCTCTAGGGGAGGGTCTAACACAATAAGAGGCATGACAAATACATGCCATAGACAAATGGGGAAGAAGGCTACAAGAGTGACGTCGAAACAAACAAATGGTAAGCCTATGGGAGGGCTGTAGCCCACTGATAGTAAACAACATGTCTCAAAGAAGACCTAAAAGTGAAACTGTAACATTTTATTTTTTTATGCAAAGAGTTTCATACATTAGGGTAGCGATTTCCCAATTGCGATTTGCAGGAATTACAATTAGGAAATCACTGTCCCTAAAAGCTGTACATGCGGCTTCCGATTCTTAGGTATTAGGATTCTTTTAAGCGTGTCACCCTACGGAACATCTACAGTGAGTCATCTAAACCTCCCCTTGGCGTTAATATTCCCCAGGCAGTTTATCGCCTAAACAACATACACGGGTATTGAAATCTCCTACCCATAAAAACAGAACCTCTTTTTTATGCTTTTCTTGGAAATTAACTAGTGAGGCATCAAATTCATCACTCACCAGTGCACATCTATTGTCAAAAACTGTTATTAGCAGAAGTTAATCAGCACTGTGTTTTAAACTTTGGATAACCTTATTAACAATTGATAAAAGAAAGTACTTTTGATTTGATCAGTAGATGTCATCAGCACTATGTCGTAAACTTCAGGTAACCTAAAAAACAACTGATAAAAGGGAGTACATTTGATTTGGTCAGTAATGAAATTAAAGAGCCTCACTTACGTCATTGTGGCCCTTCTTTGGCTCTGCTTGCAATTGATGGAATTGCAGGGTAACAGAATGTGTGGCAGGCAAAAACTGTCTATATGCCAAGTCTCTTGGGAACATATTATGTCATATTCATTTAGCAATGAGAATCAATCTGGGTTAGATTATATCGAACAAATTCCTGCAATGTTCCAGGAGAGCAGCCAGATGCTTGGTATGTTGAAGCACCCTAGTCAGATGGGGATGCTGCCAAATAGCCGTGGGATACTGGTGCGTTTGCTGCAGTAGGTATTGCACATTGATCTTCCATTGGGTGAACAGAGACCAGAGTGAGGGTCTTTACTCGTCAGTCTATCTCTTCCAGTGAATCCAGACCTTCATAAGTGCTTTTGTCTCAATGAAATTAGAGGGTTATCTTCCATATTGGTGCATGGGAGCCGAGCCCCAATAGTTACCTGAACCTCAATACTTGATCACTCTGGCTTTTATCAAAGTAATTGGACTCCAGAGACTCCAGATGATCCAGCAGTTAGAGACTGCACTCCTCAATAGGGAGATCACATTTTAGCAGAGTAAATAGAAATAAATGCTCGAAGCATAAAGAACTGAGTCCTAGATCCATAAACATGCAAAAACGGGTTCATTACAGATTAGTTAAAAAATGTGGCAAGGAAAAGAATTGCATGAAACATCATTAATTCCCAAATACAGGAAAGTGCAAAAACATAAAACTCAAAAATCTCTAATCTTGCGGATTCTGAGCAAAATTCTTTGGCCCGTATTTATACTTTTTTAGCGCCGCATTTGCGTCGGTTTTTGACGCAAAATTGGCGCAAACTGACAAAATACGCAAAATTGGCGCAAACTGACAAAATACAATTGTATTTTGTAAGTTTGTGCCAATTTTGCGTCAAAAACTGACGCAAATGCGGCGCTAAAAAAGTATAAATATGGGCCAAAGTTGCAGACTCATAAGGAGTACTGACAGCAAGTCTAAGGACAAAATGGACTGAGTCCCAAGAGGAAAAATAATAATCACCCACAGGATAAAGGGTAAATGGCCTCAAGAAAACGAAAACCTTAGCACATTTTGCACATTTAAAAATCTCAGTGCTTAATTTGTAAATAAAAACGTGCCGGTGCTTGAAGCTCTGCTCTGAAACACTGCTACAATTAAATATGCGAGCACCGAATACTGAGGCAGCGTAATCCTGAAGCCATCTCTGGCCTCTTTAATCCATTTACAGCCATTCCCTGCCCCTTCAGCTCACTCTGCAGCTTTCTCTCTTTGTGATGCTTTTTCGTTTTTCTCTACCTCCATCTTTCCCATATGTGTGTTTTGCTCGCAGTAAAAGCTTGTGCTCACAAAAATAAGTGGCGGTGCCCGCACTGGAAACCACCAGCTCAAATTAAGCACTGAAAACGATGTAACGTGGTGCATGTCAGATAGTCTTAAAAATTATAGTCTAGCCTCTCTAGGGTGTAGGCATTTAAGTATGTTTCATACCACAAAGGCTTTTTCAAAAGTATTAGCACACAACCCCCACGGACTCTTGCGCACTTTTAAAGTTTCCACTGACAAATAGTTCCCCCATCTTAGCCAATAGGCTGTCTTACTGTTTTTGTAACATTTATTTATGAATTGAACAAGTGGGTACTTGCTGAATACAACATAAGCGATTTGTGATAAGCCTGGCTGAGCCCAGGAACAAACACCATCTCCAGGCTCCGCTGTCAAAGTGCGTCAGAAAACAGCATCAGTACCAGGAAGAAGGTAAGTTCCGACTGTGGGCCCGACAGACGTCCGTCGGGGCTGCCAAGAGTGGGGGAAGCAGGACACTGCAAGGTAAGTGGTGTGGAGGAGAGTAGAGTTGAATGGTGTAGAGTTGTGTGTTGTGTCTTGGAGTGAGTGGCGTAGAGTGGAGTGAAGTCGGTTAGATTGGGGTACAGTGAATTGTAGTGGAGTAGAGTGGGGTAGACTGGAGTGGGGCAGATTGAAGTGGTGTAGATTAGAGTGGTTTGGGTAGATTTGAGGAGTGTAGACTGGGGTGGGGTGCGGTAGACTGAAGTGGAGGGGATTGGGATGCAGGAGTGGGGTAGATTAGGTTAGATTGGATTGGAGTGGGGTAGATTGGATTAGTGTAGCTTGGGTGGAATGGAGTGGGGTATATAGGTATGGAGTGTTGTAGATTTGGGTAGATTGTAGGGGGGTAGACTGGAGTAGATAAGAGCGAGGTAAGTGGTGTGGAGGAGAGTAGAACTGAATGGTGTAGAGTCGCGTGTTGTGTAGTGGAGTGAGTGGCGTGGAGGGGAGTAGAGTAGATTGGCGTAGGGTAGATTGGGTGGAATGAAGTGGGGTATACAGGAATGGAGTGTTGTAGATTTGGGTAGATTGTAGTGGAGTGGAGTGGGGTAGACTGGTGGATTAGAGTGGGGTAAGTGGTGTGGAGGAGAGTAGAATTGAATGGTGTAGAGTCCTGTGTTGTGTCGTGGAGTGAGTGGCGTAGAGTGGAAGGGAGTAGGGTAGATTGGGTGGAATGGAGTGGGGTATACAGGAATGGAGTGTTGTAGATTTGGGTAGATTGTAGTGAAGTGGAGTGGGGTAGACTGGGGTAGATTAGAGTGGGGTAAGTGGTGTGGAGGAGAGTAGAATTGAATGGTGTAGAGTCGCGTGTTGTGTCGTGGAGTGAGTGGCGTAGAGTGGAAGGGAGTAGGGTAGATTGGGTGGAATGGAGTGGGGTATACAGGAATGGAGTGTTGTAGATTTGGGTAGATTGTAGTGGAGTGGAGTGGGGTAGACTGGTGGATTAGAGTGGGGTAAGTGGTGTGGAGGAGAGTAGAATTGAATGGTGTAGAGTCCTGTGTTGTGTCATGGAGTGAGTGGCGTAGAGTGGAACAGCAGGGAGTCGAGTGGAGAGTCGTAGAGTGTCCTACAGTGAAAGGGCGTAGAGTGGATTGGCATGTTGTAGAAGTACTGTGTTGTAGAATGGAGTGGTGTGGCATGAAGTGAAGTGTTCTAAAGTGGAATATTGTAGAGAAGAGTGGCCTTGTGTGGAGTATATATGTTGTGTTAGCGCACTGCCATTACAGACAACATGTTTTCAATCGAAATGACCATTACTTTTCTACTGACATATAGTTTTACTGCATGCAAATGATAATGTGCAGACATGTCATCACCCAATATTGTGATCGTATTGAAATATTTGTTTCCACCACACTTCATAATTGCTAAACAAAATGTGCTTCATTTGTACTTTTGTAATCCGAATGTATTCTGAAACATCAGCACAGTTCATTTGTGTTGTGTGCTACAACAAACACCATCCTACTGCCTCTCCTGCACATGGGTACCCATGCAGCGTAAATTCTCTCAATTTAAATTCAGAGAAAGAAAAGTAAACACAATGCTCCCTCAGAAGGCAGAACCTAACGTTTGGCTCCCGGCTTTGAACGCAGAGCAAATGTGACAAGATAGGAACATAATGTAAAGGCCTGTTTACAGAAAACAAACACTCGGCAGGATAAAATAAACAAGGTTTGGGCAAAGGAAGGGACAAACTCAAGCTGAACAGCCTAAAACACATAAAGCCACCAAATAGGAACCAAGGAAATATGAGTTACAAACTACAAAGTCAATAGTAAGCAATGGGTGGGATGCATCCCCATGGAAGCTTTCAGAACACCCACAATAAGTCATAATCAAATCAGACACCTGCGCTGTCTGATAGGTTTCGACCAAGAAAGGGTCCCTCCCACCCCATTTAAGGAATCAATTTGACACTCATTTTGTATGTGTTGTACTCAAGGCTGGCCACTCTGAAGTTCTGCCCACCACATGTACAGTATCATTATATGTGGGTGTGGTGGGCTGTCTTCACTATCTGAGAATGCCTAATTTGGCCACTTTAACGGAGGTCGCCAACCATCTATGCTCACGTATTGTTAAACCTGGTAAACCATAGATGTCATGTACGAGGTCTAGTTGAGGGGTGTGGGTCACAAAGAAGGGTGCATGAGGACAAAGAAGAGATCAGACTACCACCCATCAGCCATCGAGCAGCACCAGTGAATATGATATAGGTTGCAAAAATCCACACTGCAATTCCAACATTGGTTGTGGGTAGTAAGTTTGGCCTGCTTGACTTTCCATGGTGACAAATATCAGTCATAGAGTACTTTAAAGTAGAGAAATTTCAGTCTGGCATCCCTGAGAACCCTGTCCTGATCTGTCAGCAGGTCCATCCACTCTTCCTGGTGAGTATGCCTTGCCCAGTAATAATTGCCAAGCTATTCTAGTTCTCTTGCCGGAGTGGTTAGAGCGTAAGGATTGAATGAGTACGCCATACAGTCTGGGGAATACTCCCGAATAGCGGTCCAGAAAACTGAGGTATGGAAGAATAGGCGAGAAGTGGACATCCACAGGCAATGGGCCAGGTGACAACGTCACTGGTCCACGAGCCAAAGTATGAACTCTGTCAGCAGAGTAGAAATGACATGCATGAACAGTCCACTTTCATACATTTGATCCACTCACTTGAGGTCCTGTGCAAACCATAACACGCAATAGGATGGGGCCCTCCGATACATGACCCTCCGATATCTGTCCCTCCAATACATCTCTTATTTTCTTAAAGCACACCGGTCCTCTTGCTGTTCTGAAGCTAAGATGGGAACGTCCTCTGGTACAATAACATAGAGGGGACACATTTTCCATTACAATAACTTAGGGAGGACATGTCCTCCAGTGCAATAATATAGAAGATACACATCCTCCATTACAATAACACAGAGGGGACATGTCCTCCAGTGCAATAACACAGAGAGGACACGTCCTCCATTACAAAAACACAGAGGGGACACGTCCTCCAGTGCAATAACACAGAGGGACACGTCCTCCAGTGCAATAACACAGAGGGGCACGTCCTCCAGTGCAATAACACAGAGGGACACGTCCTCCAGTGCAATAACACAGAGGGGACACGTCCTCCATTACAATAACACAGAGGGGACACGTCCTCCATTACAATAACACAGAGGGGACACGTCCTCCCGTACAATAACACAGATGGGACACGTCCTCCAGTACAGTGACACAGAGGGGACACGTCCTCCAGTACAGTGACACAGAGGGGACACGCCCTCCAGTGCAATAACATAGAGGGGACATGTCCTCCATTACAATAACACAGAGGGGACATGTCCTCCAGTGCAATAACACAGAGGGGACACGTCCTCCAGTGCAGTGACACAGAGGGGACATGTCCTCCAGTACAATAACACAGAGGGGACATGTCCTCCAGTGCAATAACACAGAGGGGACACGCCCTCCATTACAATAACATAGAGGGGACATGTCCTCCATTACAATAACATAGAGGGGACACGTCCTCCATTACAATAACACAGAGGGGACACGTCCTCCAGTACAGTGACACAGAGGGGACACATCTTCCAGGACAGTAACACAGAGGGGACACGTCCTCCAGTACAGTGACACAGAGGGGACACGTCCTCCAGTACAGTGACACAGAGGGGACACGTCCTCCAGTACAGTGACACAGAGGGGAGACGTCCTCCAGAACAATAACGCAGAGGGGACACGTCCTCCAGTACAGTGACACAGAGGGGACACATCTTCCAGGACAGTAACACAGAGGGGACACGTCCTCCCATACAGTAACACAGAGGGGACACGTCCTCCAGAACAATAACGCAGAGGGGACACGCCTCCCAGTACAATAAAATAGAGGCTACACGTCCTCCATTACAATAACACAGAGCGGACACGTCCTCCATTACAATAACACAGAGGGGACACGCCCTCCCATGCAATAACACAGAGGGGACACGTCCTCCAGTACAGTGACACAGAGGGGACACGTCCTCCATTACAATAACACAGAGGGGACACGTCCTCCAGGACAATAACACAGAGGGGACACGTCCTCCAGTACAGTGACACATGGGGGACACGTCCTCCATTACAATAACACAGAGGGGACACGTCCTCCAGTACAGTGACACAGAGGGGACACACCCTCCATTACAATAACATAGAGGGGACACGTCCTCCAGTACAGTGACACAGAGGGGACACGTCCTCCATTACAATAACACAGAGGGGACACGTCCTCCAGTACAGTGACACAGAGGGGACACATCTTCCAGGACAGTAACACAGATGGGACACGTCCTCCCATACAGTAACACAGAGGGGACACGTCCTCCAGAACAATAACGCAGAGGGGACACGCCCCCCAGTACAATAAAATAGAGGGTACACGTCCTCCAGTGCAATAACACAGAGAGGACACGTCCTCCGTTACAATAACACAGAGGGGACTCGTCCCCCAGTACAATAAAACAGAGGGGACACGTCCTCCCATGCAATAACATAGAGAGGACATGTCCTCCAGTACAATAACAGAGGGATCACGTCCCCCAGTACAATAATACAGAGGGGACACGTCCTCCCATGCAATAACATTGAGATAACATGTCCTCCATTACAACGCAGAGGGAACACATCCTCCGGTGCAGTAACACAGAGGGGGCACGTCCTCTGGTACAGTAACGCAGAGGGGACACGTCCTTCGGTGCAGTAACACAGAGGGGACACGTCCTCTAGTACAATAACAGAGGGATCACGTCCCCCGGTACAATAACACAGAGGGGACACGTCCTCCCGTACAATAACACAGATGGGACACGTCCTCCAGTACAATAACACAGAGGGGACACGTCCTCCAGTACAATAACACAGAGGGGACACGTCCTCTGGTACAGTAACACAGAGGTGACACGTCCTCTGGTGCAGTAACACTGAGGGGACACGTCCTCCGGTACAGTAACACAGAGGGGACACGTCCTCCGGTACAGTAACACAGAGTTGACACGTCCTCCGGTACAGTAACACAGAGGGGACACGTCCTCCGGTACAGTAACACAGAGTTGACACGTCCTCCGGTACAGTAACACAGAGGGGACACGTCCTCCAGTGCAGTAACACAGAGGGGACACGTCCTCCAGAACAATAACACAGAGGGGACACGTCCTCCAGTACAATAACACAGAGGGGACATGTCCTCCGGTGCAGTAACACAGAGGGGACGGTGAAGTAACACAGAGGGGACACGTCCTCTGGTACATTAACACAGAGGGACACTTCCTCCGGTACAATAACATAGAGGGGGCACGTCCTCCGGTGCAATAACACAGAGGGGACACGTCCTCTCCTACAGTGACACAGAGGGGACACGTCCTCTGGTGCAGTAACACAGAGGAGACATGTCCTCCGGTGCAGTAACACAGAGGGGATACATCCTCCGGTACAATAACGCAGAGGGACACTTCCTCCGGTGCAGCAACACACAGGGTAAGGTGCAGGGACACATCCTCCGGTGCAGTAACACAGAGGGGACACATCCTCCGGTGCAGTAACACAGAGGGGACATGTCCTCCGGTACAGTAACACAGAGGGGACATGTCCTCCGGTACAGTAACACAGAGGGGACACGTGCTCCGGTACAGTAACACAATGGGGACAGGTCCTCCGGTACAGTAACACAGAGGGGACAGGTCCTCCGGTACAGTAACACAGAGGGGACACGTCCTCCAGTACAGTAACACAGAGGGGACACATCCTCCGGTACAGTAACACAGAGGGGACATGTCCTCCGGTACAGTAACACAGAGGGGACACGTGCTCCGGTACAGTAACACAAAGGGGACAGGTCCTCCGGTACAGTAACACAGAGGGGACAGGTCCTCCGGTACAGTAACACAGAGGGGACACGTCCTCCAGTACAGTAACACAGAGGGGACACATCCTCCGGTACAGTAACACAGAGGCGACATGTCCTCCGGTACAGTAACACAGAGGGGACACGTGCTCCGGTACAGTAACACAAAGGGGACAGGTCCTCCGGTACAGTAACACAGAGGGGACACGTCCTCCAGTACAGTAACACAGAGGGGACACATCCTCCGGTACAGTAACACAGAGGCGACATGTCCTCCGGTACAGTAACACAGAGGGGACACGTGCTCCGGTACAGTAACACAAAGGGGACAGGTCCTCCGGTACAGTAACACAGAGGGGACAGGTCCTCCGGTACAGTAACACAGAGGGGACACGTCCTCCAGTACAGTAACACAGAGGGGACACATCCTCCGGTACAGTAACACAGAGGCGACATGTCCTCCGGTACAGTAACACAGAGGGGACACGTGCTCCGGTACAGTAACACAAAGGGGACAGGTCCTCCGGTACAGTAACACAGAGGGGACAGGTCCTCCGGTACAGTAACACAGAGGGGACACGTCCTCCAGTACAGTAACACAGAGGGGACACATCCTCCGGTACAGTAACACAGAGGCGACATGTCCTCCGGTACAGTAACACAGAGGCGACATGTCCTCCGATACAGTAACACAGAGGGGACATGTCCTCCGGTGCAGCAACACAAAGGGGACAGGTCCTCCGGTACAGTAACACAAAGGGGACAGGTCCTCCGGTGCAGCAACACAAAGGGGACAGGTCCTCCGGTACAGTAACACAGAGGGGACAGGTCCTCCGGTACAGTAACACAGAGGGGACAGGTCCTCCGGTACAGTAACACAGAGGGGACATGTCCTCCAGTACAGTAACACAGAGGGGACACATCCTCCGGTACAGTAACACAGAGGGGACATGTCCTCCGGTACAGTAACACAGAGGGGACATGTCCTCCGGTGCAGCAACACAGAGGGGACATGTCCTCCGGTGCAGCAACACAAAGGGGACAGGTCCTCCGGTGCAGTAGCACAGAGGGGACACTCGGGAAGGAGCTGGAGATACTCCCTACGTGTTGGACAAACAGCTCTTCTGTGGTGAGTATTTGTGACTGGTCTTGTTACTCGTTAGGTCCCTCCTTACTCTCCCCTGTCTGCTGAAGTTCTCTGCATTTCCTTCAGGTTCCTGGACATTTCGCGCAGGAGCTGCGCAGTTCTCTGAGCGCGGAGCCACTTTCTAGTACTTTCCTTAATTGCTTTCAGTTCACTGCCTTGCAGGTGTTTTTTGTCTAAAATTTCAGTCCAAAAACCCTTAAGAGACTCTCCTAGCTTTACTAAATGTTTAACGCTGTGCGCGCCAAAGAGCGCTATAAGCGCTACACTCCCCGCCTTCTCCCTCCCTCGCTGGCTGTGAAGCGACAGTGGATTGTGGGAAAGTGAGTCCAGGCCGACAGCAGCAGTCAGGGATCATTATTCACTCCGTCCGGCTGCACAGTGTGGTTCTCGGTTGTCACAGTATCTCAGCAACCTTCCTATTCCTGAGACCATCCTTCTCAAGGTAAGCCTTGGCTGCTGCATCACAGCCCCTGAGGCCTCACCTTTCCAAGCGGTGGGAAAGAGGGCTCTGGGAAGGCGGAGGGCAGGCGCTTTCACCTCTGAGGGTGTTCTGCCTGGGACAGTGGGACACTAAGGCAGACACATTCGGGCACAACCACAAGGGGGCTCTAGGCCGTGTAAAAAGCCCTCAGAAATTAGTACGTGACTCCGGGAGTGGGGAGCACCACGTCGGCAAAATGTCATTTTGCCTTCGGTTCTGCTATCCTGTGCACTGTAAGCGCGCCCAGCTTTGGAGAAGCATCTGAGTAGGTCGGATTTGGGAAACACGGGGGTGTAAGGGGCAGCTGGGGAGGTGTGTCTGCATGTGGGGGCCCGGGGTGGTCCCGTGTTAAAGGCGGGGGCTGCTCAGTGGGGCAGTTTCCCACGCCTGCGGTTCTGGAGAAGGGATCGGGTCAGACAGAGGACGATCCCTGGGCTCGCCACTCTTACACATCTCGGGGTGGGTCACAGAGGGTGTGTCAGAGGTTCCCAGCAGCGCCCCCACCCGTCCCCTAGGCCTCTGTACAGTCAGCGCCGCCTCCACATGGCCTCTCTTCAGGGAGGGCTTCCCATGGAGCTCCTGGGACGGAGGGATGAGACATCTGTCTGCGGTCATGAGCCTTAATCCCGGCTGCAGCGCTTGGATGGAAAACCGTGTGCTTCTCGGCACATCACATGGTCTCCTCGAGACTCGAAGTGAAAATAGCTTTCGGTGGAAACACACTTGTAAATACCCCAGAAATGTGCGCCCCGCCCCTCCTGACACAAGACAAGCCGGGTCGGTCTACTCTTCTATACAGAACCCCTCGTGTTTGTCTTGATTCTACTGCGGCGCTCTCTGTAAAGCGCTGCACGGCTCCTTGAGGCGAAGTGGGCGCTAAACCAATCCCAAAGTGATGGCGACTCGGGAGAAGTGGTATTAAGATGCAAGGACCAGAGCACCCTGGGAGTTGTCAGTTATCAGTCTGCACCCTTGTCACTGGGATTTCACTCTACAATTACAGCATTAGAAGAATTACACAGACGACACTACATCAGCATTACCACGGAAGCGAATACCACCGCACTGAAGAAGGTACGTACAGGACAAGGTTAGAGGTTATGTTTTATACTGGGGGAAGTAAGGTTAGAGGTTCGTTTAGGTCCGGGTACAGGCAGTGCTTTAAATGGACGGCACTGTACCGGGTACTGTACCGGGTACCTGCACTACTTTTATTTGGAAGGGAGAGTACTGGCACTTCTCTGCACTGCGGCATTTAACAGGAGAGTATCTGCACTTCTCAGCTCTGCTGCACTACACTTAATGGGAGAGTATCTGCACTTCTCAGCTCTGCTCCACTACAGTTAACGGGAGAGTATCTGCACTTCTCAGCACTGCTGCAACACATTTAATAGGAGAGTACCTGCACTTCTCAGCACTGCTGCAATATATTTAATGGGAGAGTACCAGCACTTCTCAGCACTGCTGCAATACATTCAATGGGAGGGTACCTGCACTTCTCAGCACTTCTGCAGCACATTTCTTGAGAAGGAATCTGCACTTCTCAGTACCGCTGCAATACATTGAATGGAAGAGTATCTTCACTTCCCAGAACTGTTGCAATACATTTAATGGGAGAGTATCAACACTCTTCAGCACTGCTGCAATACATTTTATGGGAGAGTACCAGTGCTTCTCAGCATTACTGCATTTATTGGGAGGTTATCTGTACTTCTCACACTGATGCAGTACATTTAATGAGAGAGTATGTGAACGTCTCATCCTTGCTGCAATGCATTTAATGGGAGACTATCTGCACTTCTCAGCACTGCTGCAATACGCGTAATGGCAGAATATCTGCACTGGGAGAGTGTTGGTGCTTCTCAGCACTACTGCATTTAATTGGAGGGTATTGGCACGTCTCAGCCCTACTGCACTACATGTAATGGGAGCGTGCCCACACTTCTGAGCACAGCAGAAATACATTTATTGGGACAGTATCAGCACTTCTCAGCACTGCTGCAATACATTTCTTGAGAATGAATCTGCAGTTCTCAGTATTGCTGCAATACCTTGAATAGGCGAGTATCTGCAGATCTCAGTACTACTGCAAAATATCAAATGGTAGAGTATCCACACTTTTCAGCACTACTACAATACATTTGCTGTGAGAGTACCTGCACTTCTCAGCACTGCTGCAATACCTTTAATGGGAGAGTACCTGCACTTCTCAGAACTGCTACAATACCTTTAATGGAAGGGTACCTGCACTTCTCAGCACTGCTGCAATACATGTATTGGAAGCATAGCTGCACCCCTCAGCACTGCTGCAATACATTTAATGGGAGGGTACCAGCACTTCTCAGAACTGCTGCTATACCTTTAATGGGAGAGCACCTGCACTTCTCAGAACTGCTGCAATACCTTTAATGGGTGAGTATCTGCGCTTCTCACACTTCTGCAATATATCTAAATGGAGAGTGTTTGCACTGCTCCACACTTCTGCAGTACATTTAACAGGAGGGTACCTGCACTTCTCAGCACTGATGCAATACATTTAATGGGAGGGTGCCAGCACTTCTTAGCACTGCTGCAATACATTTAATGGGAGGGTACCTGCACTTCTCATCACTGCTGCAATCCATTTAATGGGAGAGTACATGCACTTCTCAGCACTGCTGCAATACATTAAATGGGAGAGTGCCAGCACTTCTCAGCTCTGATGCAATACATTTAATGGGAGCGTACCTGCACTTCTCAGCATGGCTGCAGTACATTTAATGGGAGAGTACCGGCACTCCTCAACACTTCTGCAGTACATTTAATGGGAAACTATGTAGACTTCTCAACACTGCAGCAATACATTTAATGGGAGAGTACCTGCACTCCTCAGCAGCAGACAGGTACTCTAAATAGTGAGTACCTGTACTTCTGTATTCCCATTTAAAGCACCGGGTACCGCCTGATCTCAGTGCTGGCAATGGTGAAAAAAAGTGTATTCGAGGAACTCATCCATTTTGGGTAAAATGAGTGCGGCAGGTGGGTGGAGTCACAATTATCGGAGTCACCTGTGCATTATTTTTTTACAAACTCAGCCCTCATAGACGTTGGCAAGATTGAAAGAGGTGGTAGAAATGCTATGCTTGCTGTATGAATTACACAAGGACTGCACGCAAAGCTAGCCTGCAGGGCTAAGCACCTGCTGCAGTTGTCTAGGTGTATCCTGAATATTTCACTATGCAGTACTGTAAGATGACTGGTGGCCTGTGTGGGACACCTGAATGTACATTTAAATGATTCTCAAATAGTTCACTGATGTGTGTTTTATGCAGGATACCTCTTCAGATCGAGGCCCTGCGTCTAGCTGGAAGGTGGCAAGTTTCAGTGCTGGTGAAATAGCTCAGTGAGTTATTCATCCGAATCAAACTGCGCCACCTAACCTGCCAGTCATAGGTTTAAAACTTTATTTTAACTCAGTTTTCATTTTGAAATTGTTGCTAAAGTGGTAGAAATAAACAGGTATTACTAAGAACCAGAAATTCAGTTTTTTATCCTGTGCTATACAAATAGTTATTCATGGAATAAATAGACGGAGCGTCAGACATACCTGACGTTCATCAGTGGCATATGTACATGTCCATAGCCTCACTGACCTACAGCTTGAGAAGGACGAAGGGCCCGATTTAGAATACAGAGGAAGGGCTTTACTCCATCCGGGCGACGGAGTAAATTTCTCCATTGCCTTGACGGAGTATACATCCGCCACATTTAGAGATGTCCACGGGCCCTGCTGTCATGGCAGTCCCTGTCAATGTGTCAAAACTTTGATAGATGACTTTGTCAAATATAAGGGCTGGCCATAAAAGCCTCCGTCACTGACACATTTAAGGTCCGCCCACCTGTAAATGATCCCGGCGGACTGACAGTTGCGACAGAAGTGGCCGCTGCGTCAACCTCTAATCCAGACTCGGAATCACTTCACACCTCAGTTAATCTCTTAGGGGCACATGTACGAAGGTAATCGCCAACACCAATGTGTCTTCGACACATTTTGCGATTCCCAGTGGGTCACAAATAGACCTACTTCATGAATATTAATGAGGTAGGTCTCGCTTTGCAACCCATTGAGAATCATTAGAATCACAGTGAGGGTGGCCTGCAGGGGTCAGCAGACCCCCATGTTCGTGATTGCTTTACAATAAAGGAATCTTTTATTTTTATATGCTGCCCATTTTCCTTAAAGGAAAAGGAGGATGCATTTATAGAAATAAATAAAAAGTTTTCTTTTCATTTTTTAAGATTAGGCAGTGGTCTGTTTGTTAAAAAACATGTTTTAGAAAAGGAGAGAGGGTTCCTTGCAGACCCCTTTCCATTTGCAAACTTTGAGTTGGTGGTAAAGTGCAAATGTTTTGCGACCACATTTCAGTTGCAAAACATTTATACATACCACTGCAATTTGGTATTAGGAAGGGACTCCCTCAACACACCCCTTCATAATACCAAATTGCAATCCCAAATTGCGATTCGGTAACAAATCAAATGACTATTTGGGCTTAGTATCTTTATAAATGCCTGTTGCATTTGCAAACAGGCCGATTCCACAAACCAGGGTTATTTCAGGGTTAACCTATGAGAGAGACAGTGAAAACAGCGAAAACAGTGAAAACCGAATGTGGAAGTATTTCACTGTTAGGACATGTAAAACATATCAGTACATGTCCCACCTTTAACATACACTACACCCTGCCCATGGGGCTACCTAGGGCCTACTGTAGGGGTGCATTACATGTATAAAAAGGGAAGGTTTGGGCCTAGCAAGTGGGTACACTTGGCAGGTCGAATTGGCAGTGTAAAACTGCACACACAGACACTACAGTGGCAGGTCTGAGCCATGTTCACAGGGCTACTCATGTGGGTGGCACAACCAGTGCTGCAGGCCCACTAGTAGCATTTGATTTACAGGCCCCTGGCACACCTGGTGCACTTTATTAGGGACTTACCAGTAAATCTAATATGCCATTCATAGATAAACCAATCACCAATTCAGTTTACCCAGAGAGCACATGCACTTTAGCACTGGTTAGCCGTGGTAAAGTGCCCAGAGTCCTCAAGCCAACAAAAGCTGGTCAGAAAACAATAGGAGGAAGGAGGCAAAATGTTTAGGGATGGTCCTGCAAAAAGAGCCATTTGCAACAGTAGGGTTAAGTTCAGGGGTATGATAGGGCATCAGCTTAACCTCATGTTTAGAGGAGGTTAGTGGTAGGGTAGAGTTTAGCGGGCATCAGATCAACCTCATGTTTGGAGACGCTTAGTGGTAGGGTTAAGTTCAGTGGTACGGTAGGCCATCGGATTACCTCATGTTCAGAGTTAAACTTAGTGGTAGGTTAAAGTTTAGGAATACGGTAGGGCATTAGATTAACCTCATGTTTAGAGTTAAGCTTAGTGGTAGGGTAAAATATACTGGTATGGTAGGGCATTGGCTTAACCTGAAGTTTAGAGCTAAATTTAGTGGTAGGGTTAAGTTCAGGGGCAGAGTAGGGCATCAGATTAACCTTCTGTACCTTCTGTTTAGAGAAGCTTAGTGGTAGGGTTAAGTTCAGGGGCACAGTAGAGCATCAGATTACCCTCCTGTTTAGAGACGTTTAGTGGTAGGGTAAAGTTCAGTGGTATGTTAGGGCATTGGCTTAACCTCATGTCTAGTCGTAGGGTAAAGTTCAGGGTATGGTAGGGCATCAGCTTAACCTCATGTTTAGAGATATTAGTTGTAGGGTTAAGGCCAGGGGTACGGCTGGGCATCAGATTAACCTTCTATTAAGAGAAGCTTAGTGGTAGAGTGAAGTTCAAGGGCCCGATAGGGCATCAGATCAACCTACTGTTAAGAGAAGGTTAGTGGTAGGGCATAGGCCTACCCTCATGTTTAGAGTTAAGGTTAATGGTAGAGTAAAGTTTAGTAAAGTAGAGTTAAGGTTAGTGGTAGAGTAAAGTTTACTGGTATAGTAGGGAATCAGCTTACCCCTAACTTCAGAGTTAAGGTAAGTGGCAGGGTAATGTTTAGAGCCAGGATTGTTATATAGCCTTATAGCCTGCTGTAGCGGCCTATCCCGGCCAGTAAAGGCCTGCTCCAGTGTTAAAGGCCTGAGCTGAAGGCGAGGGCCTTTAACAAGGGAGGGGGCCTTTAATGGCCAGCATAGCCTACCTACTGCAGGCTATAAGGCTACCAGAACATTCACCCCAATAAGACAGAATGTTCTAATTAGTAAAACAAAGGCCTCACATTGAGCATTGGAACTTTGGTACCCCAGGCTTCTGTCAGCCACTAGAAGCCCAGAGCACTCCATTACCTCAACCTTCCAATGTTCTAATTAGGGTTACAACGCTTATATCTGCACTTACCTTATCTGATGTTCTAGCAGTCTCAGTAATGGTTTTTGCAGTAGTGGTAAATAGTGGTGGATGCTACATTTTACAAGTGGTGGGACACATAAAAATGACATTAAACATGAAAATAAGCCCACCTTTCTTGACGACGTTCTGCAGCATACGTACACCCAAAGTACCCTCTGCCTTGAGCCGCCTGCTGGACAATATCATCCGAGCCAGTCCAAGCACTGCTCTCTTGCTGCTTACAATGCTAACGGCTTAAGAGCTGTGCTCAGATTGGCTGGAGCAGGCAAACACAGCGTTCCATCTGACACCTACGGGGCTGTACCTTCGCTTCTCAGCTGCCTTTCAGCTGTTGACTGCAGGAGCCTGAACTGAGCGTGCCAGGCTGGCCACAGTGGAGTGTGCAGTTCAGGTACCACAGTCGCGGGTGTGATGGAGTAAGGAGGTCAGAGGGCTAACGTCCCCACCTCCCTATGGATGAACTTCCTCTGGTCACTTTGATGTAGTGGATTCTAGGTAGTGGTTACTCCATGCAGTTCATGGAATGTGAACTTCATCCTCCACTTCCCAAATTGTCCCCCCCCCTTTGCTCTCCCTTCCCTTCCCCGTTGGTGCGCAGCGTCTGTCACCGCAGAGACTCAACCCTGTGCTGACTGCATGGGATGAAATGTTCCCTTGTCCCAGGGAGGTCACTGGGGTGCTTTGGGGGCCAGTGCTTAATTTGTAAATAAAAATGTGCTGGTGCCCAAAGCCCTTCTCTCAAACACTCGCTGCTGCAATTTAATGATTGAATACCGAGGCAGCGTAATCCTAAACCATCTCCGGCCTCTTCAGTCCATTTATAGCCACTCCCTGCCCCTTCAGCTCACTCTTGCAGCTTTCTACTTTTCCCTTTTGTGACGCTTTTTCATTTTTCTCTTCCTCCGTCTTTCCCATATGTGACTTTTAGTCACAGTAAATGCTTGAGGCAGAAGAACAAGTACCGGCCCTTAGAAATAAGTGCTGGTGCTCTGCACCGGAAACAACAAGCACAAATTAAGCACTGGTGGGGTCCCTAAAGAGAGGAGCTTTAACACAGCCCAAAGCTTGCGGACAGGGAGAGTGTGAAGAGCAGCGGGCGGTACCACTACAGTCTTACAGACAGGGGGAGGGTAGAGAGGAGCAGGAGGTACCACTGCAGTCTTAGTGATGGGGCGGGGGAGGTGAAGAGCAGCAGGAGGTCCCGCTTCAGTCTTACAGACAGGGAGAGGTGTTCCCATAGACTTAGTCAAAGTCAATGGAGTACAATCCAAGTCCCAGTCAACAGAAACCCTTTTAAGATCATTAGCTGTAATACCATCAATCATTCCCACCACACATCGCCTGCTATTGTGTTCATGTTATAGATGCTCCTGCTTGAAGCTGACATCTTCACCCCAATCCTGTAATTGGACCATTTCCACTGTCTAGAAAATGTGTATAAAGTGGGGACCCATATCATCTCATGCCGGGTAATTACGCTTGGTCTGGTGACTTAGGGACAGATGTAGCAAAGATTTTGGCATTCGCAAACTGTAAAAATTGCAAAATTCCACCGTTTGCGAATGCAAAAATGCCTTTCAGAATGTATGAAAGGCATTGCAGTGCAATTTCAAGAAATCGCTAAAATAGCGATTCCTTGAAATTGCGACTCCATTTAGGGAATCACAATTTGTGATTCTTTAAATAGGTAATCACAAATAGGGAATACCTATTTGCGATTACCAGTGCACATGTATCATGTTTTCCTAAATGCTAATTTGACATTGAAGTTTGGTGTTAAGCATGTGCAGTTTTTAAAAATGCATTACAAATGCATTTTTGAAAATGACATGTAGTGCACACATGCCCCTAGGGCATGTGTGCGCTTTACATGTCCACAAAATATTTTTTGGGGGTGCATCAAAGGGGGCCTTAGGCCCCCAGCACCCTAGGGTTTGCACTGCCTAATTTGCGAATTCCTAAGAGGAATTCGCAAATTTGGAAATGCAAAACCATTCGCACCTATGGACCTGCACGCCCATAGGGATGAATGGAGTCCCATTCCCTAATTGCAATTCGCTAATAACGATTTTAAAGAAATTGCTATTACCGAATCGCAATTTTCATACATCCCATTTTGCATTTCTTAAATAGCGATTTTTTAAAATTCGCTACTTAAGAAATGCAAACCGGGAGCTTGATACATCTAGCCCTTAGGGCAGTAATTAATTTACTGTAGGGGCTTGTGTTCAATCCTGGTCACAGGTACAAATCCTGGTGGGTCCATTCAGCATTTCATCCTTCTGAGATTGATAAAATGAGTACCATTGAGTTAGGTAACAATAAATATCTGTTATTAAATGCCTTGATACCTTTGGGTGATACCTGCACTTTACAAATACACATTGTATGTTAAAAACACATACACACACAAGTTACGTCATTTTGGGCCAGATGTAGGAAGAAAGCAAATTGCGAATTGCAATTTGCGAGTCCGTGCGACTCGCAAATTGCAAGTCGCAATTTGCTATGCAGAAAGGTGTCTCAGATACCTTCTGCAACTCGCAATGGGGTCGCAAAGACCCACCTCATAAATATTTATGAGGTGGGTCGCAGTTTGCGACCCCATTGCGAGTATGGGCACTCACGGGGATGGTGGCCTGCTGGAGACAGCAGACCACCATGTCCGTGACTGCTTTTTAATAAAGCAGTTTTTTTTTTTTCTATCTGCAGCCCGTTTTCCTTAAAGGAAAACGAGTTGCACTTAGAAAAAAAACCGAAACCTTTTGTTTCGGTATTTTTCAGAGCAGGCAGTGGTCCATAGGACCACTACCTGCTCTGAAAAATTGTTTTTGTGATCATTCACAAAGGGGAAGGGGTCCCATGGGGACCCCTTCCCGTTTGCGAATGGGTTACCATCCACTTCAAGTGGATGGTAACAGCGATTTCATTTGCGACCGCTTTCGAGGGCGCAAATGAAATTGCATAGCATTGCGAGTCGCAAATAGGAAGGGAACACCCCTTCCTATTTGCAAGTCGGAAATGCATTTTGCGAGTCGGATCCGACTCGCAAAATGCATTTCTGCATAGCAGAGAGGCTTTTGCGCCTCGCAAACGGCGTTTTTCGCCGTTTGCGAGGCGCAAACCGTTTGCTACATCTGGCCCTTTGTTCCAGTTCTAAGTTATGCTTGATGAAGGAATGGAGTGCTCCGTAGAATACTCAAAGACCTACTGTAGTCCCAGGTTACTGTCTGTCCAGCAGCTTGCCTCCCAGAGGTGTGGGGACGTCGCTTGGACTCTGCACAACTTACCTAGAAGCCTGCTCAGACAGGGAGGGAGTGTGTGAAGCTGCAGGAGGAGTCCAGGGGAAGCCGAGCCATGTTTCTGGAGTGTGAGTACATAGAAGGAAAGACTTGCAGAAGATAAAGTAACTGGCCCCAGCTTGAGCTATGAGGGGTCCCCTGGCCTTCCTGCATGGTGTATGTGGTAGACGATGTGAGCCATCATTAATCATAAGTGAAAATCTGCCCTTCCTGCCCCACCACAATGTGACATGAGGGACCTGTTCTGGTGCAAGTCCTGGGGGTTGTGAACAACACTGCTGCAGCAGAGGAGCACCGCTGGGCAGGAGGCTGTGAGTTCCAAAGATGAAGGAGCCCAGCAGAGGCCTGTTAGATGTTCTTCATCTCAATGTCTGGATCCGGGATGGGGACCACTGCCTGCAAGGCCGAGCCAGCTGCCACGGACTGTGCAACCACAAAGGGTCCACCACAATGTGACATGAGGGACCTGTTCTGGTGCAACTCCTGGGGGGTGCAACAACACTGGTGCAGCAGAGGAACATCACTGGGCAGGAGGCTGTGAGTTCCAAAGATGAAGGACCCCAGCAGAGGCCTGGTAGATGCTCTGCATCTCAATGTCTGGATCCGGGGTGGGGACCACTGCCTGCAAGGCCGAGCCAGCTGCCACGGACTGTGCAACCACAAAGGGTCCACCACAATGTGACATGAGGGACCTGTTCTGGTGCAACTCCTGGGGGGTGCAACAATACTGGTGCAGCAGAGGAACATCACTGGGCAGGAGGCTGTGAGTTCCAAAGATGAAGGACCCCAGCAGAGGCCTGGTAGATGCTCTGCATCTCAATGTCTGGATCCGGGGTGGGGACCACTGCCTGCAAGGCCGAGCCAGCTGCCACGGACTGTGCAACCACAAAGGGTCCACCACAACCCTTGCGCTGCACGGCATCGAAGCGAAGAGGTAACATGAAGCTCCAATCCAGAGAATCAAAGACTGAGTCTTGGACTCAGAAATATCATTCTACAACTTAGAGAGATTATCGATTACAGTCGAGAACTTTTTTTGTTCAAGATGAGATATAAACTGACCTACACGTTCTTGAACATAGTAGTAGCTCGAGAAGCCCAGTAGTGAAGACACACCTGTGCCTGGTTCCTGCCGGTGATATTTTTCATTGCTACTAGAACGTCATAGCCTTGTGTGCAGTTTCTGCAGAACTTTGCTACAACCAATAGTTGTATTTTGTGAACCCTCCTAACAGAACCACCACCCCCTAGTAATGTGTGTAGCATTTCACTTTGCTGTGAGATTAAAGACCACCTCTTTAAATAAGACAAGCACTGGGCTGGACAGTGAATTATTCTGTCTGTTTGAGTTCAGGGTCTCTCGCCCACACACAAAGCCACCCCGAGATCCCTTTGATTGCTCAGCAAAGCCCCCCTAAGAGTCCAGTGCAGAAGGGGTCACTTGGTCCTGTTTGCAGAGTCGCGGTAGAATCCAGGACACCAAGGCCACAAACCCCAACCATCACTGTTGTGGCCCACTAGCTCTTGCTTGCCCTCTGCCCCCCCCAAAAAAAGTGTGTGGCACATGCATGACTTTGGAATTCATTTAACCACATTATGGATATGGTGTTTAGAAAATGTATTCACCAGTAGTCACCGAAAATATTACTTTGGTTGTGACTGCACTGTGGGTAACGAGATGGCAAATAGAACCAAGAAAAATAAATAATCAAAAATGAAACTGACTTTGATTTCGGAAACTAAGGGTTACTTTTAAAGGCTCTGAGTTGGCGTTAGTCATTATTTGGGAGACTGACTTAGGATCACTTTGATGGAGATAAAAATGATTGGCAAAGTTACATTCATCAGAAACCTGAGACACAAGATTCAGCCAAACTTCTTCACTTGACCAAATTGTGTGAACTTGGATAACACGTTATTGGTTCCTGTGACTAAGTTCCCTCCTGTGCAAAGAGTTTAAGAGTTTCTTGAGGTAATTTATTTCCTGATATTGACCCAGTGCAAATGTGCCAACTCCTGGATATCAGCAGTTTGACTCCATGGGAATGCCTGTCCTGCACCCAAATGTGCCATGAGGCCATGTGTAACACAACATTGCGCAGGACACACGTGTTGCTCTCAGTTCGAGGCACTCCTCCACCCGCAGGCTCGTCCCTGCGCCTTATTACTGGTGGTCTACTGGCCATCGTAAGTAAGTATTTTCCTTTTCTTTTCTTCTCTCTGTTGCTCTTTCACTCTTGCATTTTCTGCCTTTCTCTTCTATCATTTGCTTTTTCTTTTCTTTTCTCTGTTGCTCTTACACTTTTGCATTTTCTGCATTTTTGTTCTATCATCCTTCATTTTTCCCTAGTGCTTTTTCCTTTCTCCCCTTTTCCACTGCCCTCTCCCCCCCTTGAAAGCACCTTTCCCGCCCTCCTGCCTTCCAGCTGACTGCTCCTCCCGCCCCCTCCCCTTTTTAATGGCGGCTACATTGCCGCTGGGGTGCCAAATGCAAGCCCGTCTGCGCCCGTCCATGCCTTGACCACGCCCAGCGCCAGGAACCCTGGTGGCTTTCAGTTCCAGCACCTTGAGACCCTCACAGATGAGTAGTCACGCTTTATAAGCATTGATTGATTGAGTGTGCTGAGGGACTTATTACAAACCCCTTGCGCCGCTGGTGCATCACTTTTTATATGGGAAAACGTGACGCACCGGGGGCGCAAGGGGCTTGTGAATAAGCCCCTGAGGGCCATATTTACAAGGCCTCGTGGCGCAGGGTGGTGCAGCAAGTGCAAGGGCTGCGTTGCCTTACTCCATATCCCTAAGGCCATGAAAAGCCACACAAAATGGCTTCGTAGATATGGGTCAGCAGCCTGGGCTGCCGGTGCGTCACTGAAAGTGACGCACCGGCTCACAGGCTGCTTGTATATATGTTCTGTTCTGATACTAATGTGTGGTAATCAAGAAATTGATTTTGGGACAACCATCTTATTACAAGGGGCAATTCAGACATCAAAAGCACTCTGTGTTAATACAAGTGGGTACCACTGCACTGGGCAACATTTACCTGGCAACTGCAGCTCCAGCTGTGTCCCTGCTCCCTCCGAGCCCCCCATGCCTTGCTCTTTTACCCCCCTCCACCTTCTGAGTGCTTGTTGCTCCACTGGCCAGAAGGCGAGTTTAGCTTCCTCTGGAGCCCGGCAATGGTTGTCCCTCCCAGCCATCTCTAATACTTTCAGTTGTAAAGTTACTCTCTCTGGGCCTACCTCTGTATGTCTCCCCCTCACCCCAACTCAGCTCGCTTTGTACCTCACCCCTCTGCACCTCACTCATGTTTCTATCCTCCATCTACCCCACATCTCTTTCAATCTTCTCTCTCTCCTGCTCCCTCCCTACCTCTGTTCCTCAGTACCTCACCTCCCTTTTCTTCATACCTCTCTGCCTCCATATGTCATTCCCTAGTTTGCGTCACATCTGTCCATTACCTCACGCATCTCTCTGCCTTTACCCTTCAGTCTATCACTGCCTGACCTCTCTGTGCATCCCCACTTCCTCATTCTGTCCTTGCTTCTCCTGTTTCTCTTCCACCGCCTCTGTTAGTTCATGGACATTACCTCATCTCTCTCCCATCACTCTCTATACTTCCTTCTCCATTCCAGTCCACCCCCTTCCACAACAACCTCTCTGATCACATCATCTCCCTCTCCCACTGCTCTCTGCACCTTCTGCGTTTCCGTTCACCTCTCTTCCTCGGACTCTTTCCCTGTGTACCTCTCTCCACTCCCCACCTGAGTCTGCCTCTCCCTCCCTCTCCTCTCTCGCACTATCCCTGCGTCAGCGCCCCCCTCTACTTCACCCATCTCTTTCTATCTCACCTCTTTTCACTCTACAGCAGGGTTCAGAAAAGTCGGTCCTGGAGAGCCGGGTCCATGCCGGGTTTTTAGCATATCCACATTTAGAAAAAAGATGTTTCAGAAATCTACAACTTTCTTTCAACCATCCGCCCCCCCCCCCCCCCCCCCCCCTAGACTTTACTCCGCGCCCCACTGCTCTCTCCACCTAAGCCTGGTCCCAGGCTGCCCCCCTCGGTCTCACAGCTGTCTCTCAGTCTTTCTTTGTGCTGTTTCCCTCAGGAACTCAGGTCAAAGAGACAGTGGCTGAGAGAGAAGCAGAACAAGAGAAAGACCAAGAGAGATTGAGTCAAAAGAGAGAGAGAGCAGGTGTGGTTACTGGTGTCTGCAGGAAGAGAGGAAGGGAAGAAATACATTTAGAGATGGAATAGAGAGAAAGAGACAAAAGTTAGTGAACGGATGAAGATAAACGTAGGTCAAAGAAACAGGGGCATCATGAGAAGGTTAAAATTAAAGTATTAAAGAGCGAGATGGGTTTGAGAGACACCTGCGGAAGGAATCTGTTTTTAAACCTCAGGTTTTATTCCCACTAAGAAAGTTTCTGCACCTGCTTCAGAGACGTGTGAGTTCAGAATACGATGTATGTTACTGACCCATGCTTTGTAGATCGCCGGTCTGACGCCTGACAGGGCTGACTTAGCCTTTCATCCTGCAGTTGTCGATACAATAAATGCCTTTGAGTTGTTACCACTACGTAGCAGACGGAGAGGAGCTTTTCTAGTGGCGCACGCATGCCAGCTGTCTTTGGGACAGAGGTGGTGACTGGGCGGAAATGTAGTGTTCAGCGATTGACTCTTTCTTGGGACTAATTCGTCACGACCCCTCTAGACCGCCAGCTGTGCCAAAAATAAATACTCTTGCGCGTGAAGAGTTTTGCCTCGAGTCTGTTTACTTATACCTGCACTCCTTTCCACCATAGTGAATTGTGCTATAAATAAAACATTTATTGTAGGCAATTTATCTGCCGGAATTCTATCTTCTAGTTTTTAAGAGGGCGGGTGCTTCGTGGGCAGTGGTTGGCCAGCAGGGCGGGGGCAAAGTCGGTCACATCGTGCTAGACAGGTGTCAATTGGGCTGGGGTTGTCAAAGGCCGGGCAGAGACGTGTGTGGGGGAAAGCCCCCCTCTGCTTGAGATCAGTTGAAGGGACGGCCGTGTAACAAAGGTTTTTCTAACATCACTGCACCCCTGGGTGCTCGGAGAGCTTCTCACCATGTATACAAAAAACTACATGACACCCATAACTATCACCGCTGGTGCAAAGCTCGTCCTAATGTGTTCAGCAGACAGGGGGGGGGTGTTTGGTGGGCTACACCCCCTAATACACGTATTTTCTGATAAATAGTTTGGCGCAGGGGCTTTCTGTCGGGTGATGTGAGACGGCAGTCGGACTTAATCAGGTATTTTTACAAAAACAGACAAAAACGCACACCCTTCTTATTGAAAGACCTCAAAACTACTGTGTTTTCTCTCTTAGGGCCAGATGTAGCAAGATATGCTTTTGCGATTCTGAAATTGCGAGTCTGTGCGACTCGCAATTTCAGAATCGCAAAAGCATATGCAGAATGGTGTCGCAAAGACCCACCTCATCAATATTCATGAGGTGGGTCGCATTTTGCGACCCCATAGCGAGTCCCTGCACTCACAGGGATGGTGGCCTGCTGAAGTCAGCAGACCTCCATGTCTGTGACTGCTTTTTAAATAAAGCATTTTTTTTTTCATTTTGCAGCCCGTTTTCCTTAAAGGAAAACGAGCTGCAAAATGAAAAAAATACCGAAACCATTTGTTTTTGTTTTTTTCAGAGTAGGCAGTGGTCCATAGGACACAAAGCAATTCTGAATTGCGATGCGAGTCGCAAATAGGAAGGGAACACCCCTTCCTATTTGCGAGTCGCATTCACAAATTGCGAATCGGTACCGACTCCCAATTTGTGAATGTGCATCGCGGGAGGCCGTTTGCATGGCGCAAACTGTGATTTTCGTAGTTTGCGACATGCAAACGGCTTGCTACATCTAGCCCTTTATACCCCTACAATCCGCATTCCTACCTCTGTCTACTGCCCCTCAGGCCCCTCCCATGCACCCTCCTTGCCGTATAATGTAGTAAAACATTCTGTGCCAGCCTGGTGGGTGGGAAATCTGAAGCAGCCCCCCCCAGTCTAACTGACCAAGCCACGCCCCCGTCAACAGGCGAAATTTAGGAGCTGCGATAGTGCAATTTTCGTATCTCCGGTGACACGAGAAACAATTTCCCGGAGGTCCGTTTCGTTAATTCACATTGAAACAGGGAATTTAGGGCCAATTCAGAATGTTGGATGGTGTCCCTGACACCATCTGCGACTCGCAAGGGGGTGGCAAAGGCCCACCTCATGAATAATCATGAGGTGGGTCGCAATTTGCGACCCCCTTGCGAGTGGTGGCCCTCACAGGGATGGTGGCCTGCTGCGGACAGCAGACCACCATGTCTGTGACGGCTTTTTAATAAAGCAGGTTTTTTTTGTAATGCAGCCTGTTTTCCTTAAAGGAAAACGAGATGCATTACAAAAACGTAAAAATGAAATGTGTCACTTTCATTTATTCAGAGCAGGACCACTGCCTGCTCTGAAAAAATGTTTGCAGTGCCATTCTCAATGGGGAAGGGGTCCCATGGGGACCTCTTCCCTTTTGCGAATGGGTTACCACCCGTTACAAAAGAGTGCAAACTGTGATTGGTTTGCGACCGCGTTCGCGGTCACAAAGCAATCCTGCATTGCGCTGCGACTCGCAATTAGGAAGGGAACACCCCTTTCTAATTGCGACTTCAAACCTGTTTTGCAATTCGGTAACCAGGTTTTGCAAAGTGTAAACTGCTTTGTACATCTGGCCCTTAGTTTCTTGGTGAAATGACTGTTTGCTCCCAGAGCATAATTGATTTTCATGGCTAATGTGAACAGAAAAGAACAGTGTATCAGAAACCATGCTTGACACACTCTCTCTGGCGCTTCAAAGGTGTTGGTATATATAATCAGAAACATATTCTAGGCCTAATATATGCCACGCATGCATATATTTTTTTAAATGACCACTCTTGGCTGCATTGGGCACAAGGGATAGCTTTCTACAAAGCTCTCCTTAAAGTGGTTTTAAAAAAAATATTTTTTGTGGTGGGGTAAGGGAGAAGGCCAAGCAACTTAGCAACAAAAAAAGAACACGCATTTGCAATGAAACGGTTATTGCGTTTGCTCGAGTTAGAGCTATTCGTGTTTTAAACTCCTAACATGACTTTTCTTGCCACATAAACTGAAAAGTGAAACAGTTTCACATCAGTGAGCCCACGGCCACTATGAAGCGTGACAGAGATACTCAAAAGGAAACAGAAGTTCATTCGCAGTGAAAGGTATAGGCAAAAGTGCAATTATCCATGTAACCGGCAAAAGTGCAATTATCCATGTAACTGGCAAAAGTGCAATCAGCCATGTAACAGGGTCAATATTATACAAAGCGCTCAATTACTGCCCAGCGAGATCGCGCTGCCTGCGAATTAAAGAAAAAAAGTAGTCCAGAAACCATACGAAAACATGGAGCCTCGTATGTTTTCAGTAGTTGGCCGGTGCGCTCGAGAAGGGCAAACACCGGAATAGGCATGACGTATGCATGCCTTTCACTAATGAAATGAAGCGAATGGTAAAAGGCAAGCCCATGAACCAACCAAACTGATGGGCGTGGTTAAAAGCCCATAGAGAGGTTACACCAGTGACAGAGCACTTTGCGCTCAACCCAAAAAAGTACCTCAATCCGAGCGGGAGGAGTGGAAGGACACTAATAAACTAATTGATCAGTACTTGGTCCATGCTCCATTAAAAGGACAAGTGCAGGAAGAAAAAAATGAAACCAACTCTTTCCAAGCCCTGCTCCAGTCCTTTTAGGCTCCACCCTCCTCCACACTGCCCAACCCTTCTTGCAGGCCACACCACAGCAGTCCCCTCTCTAGTGCGTGAACCCCATCCTTAAAGCTATGTACACGCCTCTCCCACCTTAGGCTTCTCTACCATCTGTAAATACCTAGTCATGTACAGTAGTTCTTCCCTTTCTATCTAGTTTTACGGCATACACCTCACAAACATACATACTCGCAGGAAACGACTTGGGAACCATTTGGCAGTAATGGTTTATTACCATACCAAAACCTCATAAGTTTTCAAATGACCAAAAGAGTTAGGGTAGGATTTAGATTTTGGCAGATGGGTTACAACAATGACAGAAATCGTGCCCACCAAAATATAAATCCCATTATATCCTATGGTATTGATAGTTCGGCGGACGTGTTATCCGTCACAGTTGTGACTAAGGGCCAGATGTAGCAAGCCGTTTGCATGGCGCAAACTGCGAAAAACGGCCACCCGCAATGCTCATTCCCAAAATGCGAGTCGGTACCGACTCGGAATTTGGGAATGCGACTCGCAAATAGGAAGGGGTGTTCCCTTCCTATTTGAGACTCGCATCGCAATTCAGAGTTGCTTTGTGACCGCGAATGTGGTCGCAAACCAACTCGCAGTTACCACCAGTGTCACACTGGTGGTAACACATTCGCAGAACGGAAGGGGTCCCAATGGGACCCCTTCCCCTTTGTGAATGTCGACAAAATATTTTTTCAGAGCAGGCAGTGGTCCTATGGACCACTGCCTACTCTGAAAAAAACGAAACCAAATGGTTTCGGTATTTTTTTCATTTTGCAACTCGTTTTCCTTTAAAGAAAACGGGCTGCAAAATGAAAAAAAAAACTGCTTTATTTAAAAAGCAGTCACGGACATGGAGGTCTGCTGTCTCCAGCAGGCCACCATCCCTGTGAGTGCAAGGACTCGCTATGGGGTCGCAAAAAGCGACCCCATAGCGAGTCGCAGACGGTGTCTGAGACACTGTTCTGCATCCTGAATTGCGAGTCGCAAATTGCGAGTCTCACTGACTCGCAAATTGCGAGTCGCAATTCATGGATTTCCTACATCTGGCCCTAAGTAACTCGTCCGCTGAAATCTAAATGAGGCCCTTAGTGGTGAGCAGGTCTCAAATGAGAATCCTCAAAACTACTGCCCTCTCCTTCACAAAGGCTCTCTTGCAAAATTTACCAGGGTGCCCAAAACTGATCTCCCGGATCTGGGGCCAGATGTAGCAAAGTGTTTGCGCCTCGCAAACGGCGAAAATCGCCGTTTGCGAGGCGCAAAAGCCACTTTGCTATTCAGAAATGCATTTTGCGAGTCGGCTCCAACTCGCAAAATGCATTTCCGACTCGCAAATAGGAAGGGGTGTTCCCTTCCTATTTGCGACTCGCAGTGGGATGCAATTCCATTTGCGACCGCGTACGCGGTCGCAAATGGACTCGCAGTTACCATCCACTTCAAGTGGATGGTAACCCACTCGCAAATTGGAAGGGGTCCCCATGGGACCCCTTCCAATTGTGAATGGACCCAAAAATATTTTTTCAGGGCAGGGAGTGGTCCAAGGGACCACTCCCTGCCCTGAAAAAATACCGAAACTAAAGGTTTCGGTTTTTTTTTAAGTGCAGCTCGTTTTCCTTTAAGGAAAACGGGCTACACTTAAAAAAAAAAAAACTGCTTTATTTAAAGCAGTCACGAACACGGAGGTCTGCTGACTACAGCAGGCCTCCATGTTTGCGAGTGCCTATACTCGCTATGGGGCCGCAATTTGCGACCCACCTCATGAATATTCATGAGGTGGGTCATTGCGACCCCATAGCGAGTTGCAGTCGGTGTCTGAGACACTGTACTGCATGCCAATTTGCGAGGTGCAAAGTGCGAGTCGCATGGACTCGCACTTTGCACCTCGCAAATTTTAAATTTGCTACATCTGGCCCCTACTTCCCTAAACATCACAGGAGCTCTCCTGTCCTCGCTGCCAGGTGGTTTCACAAACTAATTTTTCTTTGTAGTGAAACAAAGACAGCCTTCTGCCTCACTTCCACAGGCAGCTGCTAGAGGCAGGTTTTTTTTCTAGAGGTGATTTAACAGCCAGATTTACAGGAAAGTGACGCATCTGTCCCGATGCTCCACTTTTCTTGTGTGCTCCAACCGCCACCTAACGACACCCTTGGTGCACCATATTTATATTACGGTGCACCATGGCGCACGTTAGGCCAATAGTGTCAAAATCTTTGACGCTATAGTGGTGCTTTGCTGCACTAGCATAACATTTTTTGACGCTAGTACAGCAAAGCGCAAGGAGGCCTATTGATTACAATGGGTGCCTCACTTTAACGCCAGGCATTAAAAATGATGCCAAAAATGGCGCAGTGAAATGTTGTAGATTTCACGGTGTCATTTTTGGGGGCTTCCTAATGCCTAAACACCCCGCTTGCGTGCAGTATGCCTGACGCAGGCATAATGTGGCGCAAGGGGTCACAAAGTGGCACAATGCAAGCATTGCAGGACTCTGTTAATATGGTGCAGCGAAAAGTGCCTCCTTGAGCCACATTAGCGTAAAACAAAATTACGGTAGTGCGGTGCAAGGAGGCACTAGGGACTCGTCAATCTGGCCCTAAGTTTTAACTTCACCCTTAGGGTTTTGTATGATGTCAAACCTTGCCCTTTAATCTCCTACCCAACTTTACCCAAACTCCACTTATGAGAGAGGTTTTTTACAAGATGTTTTTGCAGGAGAATGTTTTTACTAATTGGTTTACTTAATTTTGCTCTCTCAGACTCACATTTTTTCCTGAGATCTCTTTTTTCAATTTCACAAACTTCATGAAGTTCCCAAAGGATGCAAAGTTTGAAAAAACTGCTCATATTTGGAGCAGAAGAAACTTCGAGCTTTACACAGCCACAGCACTTTACAGTATTACCGACCATTACTTGATCAGTGTAGATGCACTAAACGCCAGTGCAGCATTTCTGCTCTTTCTGCATGGTCCTTAGTATATGGCGTACAAATGCACCCAGGGCCTGGCAGTTAAATGTCACCTGTAGGACTGCATCACCTATTCGGCCATCAGAGCGGGCTTGAAAAATGTTTTTAGCCATACCATATGTAGCCTGACTGCTGAAACGCAGAAACCAAAAACCTCTGTCAAACCTGTTGAAATAACCCTTTTTGACAGCTGGGAAACCCTACTTTAAATATTAATACAACAACTTGTCTACAAGGTAGGGTGCCGGATATTTAAAAGTAGATCATGTGCGAAAGTTGGCAGTGACTAGCCCCCAAAAGCCATTTTTTACAAGTAGGGCTGTAACTGCCTTTCAGAAAATGTCAGTACAGATTATAAACTTTAATCTACAATGTTGATGGAAAACTGCTACAAAAGTCAGTCAAATGCTATTTTAATATTTATTAAAATCCAATTTAATGATGAAGATAAAGAACTATTTAGAAACAGTAACTTTTAGAAAGTTACCTTTTACTTGCCTGAATCTCTAGTATGGTAAATAGCAGTAGCCTACTTACAGCCGGTCTGCCCGTAATTGGCCCTAATAAGGTGTCAAAACTGCTCCCACAACGGCCTGACTGTGGGGAGATGCTTTTCTTCCCCTTTCAAGTAGACCAGTTAGGTTAGACCGAGGAACTTAATTAACTGAGAGTATAGTAAATGTACAGTGAGATCTGGGGAAGGGTAACCTTTGTTCAACCAGTTAGGCTTTCTCTGCGGCCAGTAGGAGGTAAGCTACCCCCAGAACCAGTTCTGAGTGACCAAAAAGTGTGTGTGTAGCGGGGGCTACTCATTTCCTTGGGCACACATCTGGCGGGTGTACAGGCTCTGCACAAGGTAGAAATATTTTCCCATCATGGATTTTAGGAGTAAGGTGCACTGTGTGATTGTTTGCAGCAGGGTAAACAGGAAATGCTGAAATAGTGGAAAAGGTTGTCCCTTGGGGAACTTTACCCTTTTGGGGAAAGAGGAGCCAGGAGTCACCCCCACCCACCAGTTACGTCCAACCATAAGTGCACAAAAAGGCTCCCTCCTCAAAAAACCTTCTGGACCCTGTTTGCTGTAACCTGAGTTTTACTCTGAAGCACTGGACCTCCTCCCTCCTGTACTCAGGACAAGTAAGTTGATTTCAAGGGTCAGAGGCCTGGACTTCTGTGTGGCTACAGGGACACAACAAGCTGAAGAGCCACTTTTTCCTGGATGATCAGTTGCCCAGTCACAACTGGACTCTCACTGGACCCAGCACAAAGCCTTTGCTGAACAAGTCCTGAAGTCCCAAGAACACCTCCCCCCCACCGGAAGTCTAGGAGCTCCATTTGAGAGACCCAAGGTAGATCTTGACCGGGTGAAGATAAGAAAAGTATCCAATAGACATGACGATATCCCTGGCCACAAAATTTGACTTTCCCTGCTCAGGGATTCTCCCGCCAAAATCAACGGCTTCAACACAACCTTGGTCAATGTCTGTCTGGTATCAGTGAGACCTCTCAGATATATTCTGCTGGCTTGCCACACTGAGAGATTCTGTCTTACATTTTGCTGACTAAGTCCAAAGGGCTGTCCCACGTGGAGTATCTGACCTTGGGATCCTTTTGGGATTGGTTGGTCTCAAGTGCACCTAGGTCGCAGTCTGCCCTGACCATAGACTATCTTTGGGGCTTTGCACTTTATGACACTATTTTCACTTAGAAGTTTAAAAACACATATCTCCAGTTTCCCTTATTGAATTTCTGTAGTTTTGGTGTCATTTTGTTTGTTGCAATTTATTCTATGTTTTGACTTTATTATTGTTTTGGTACTGAATAAATACTTTATAAGTCACTCTACGTTAAGCCTGCCTGCTCTATGTTATAGTTTCTAGGGGGTTGGGGTCAGCATTTGGGACTTGGGGTGACTTTTGGTGTTCACCCTTATAGGACAGTGTCCTTATTCATAGAGATGGGTGACCACCCACCCAAAATATTAATCCACTTCTGTGTACACATTTAAGGCCTTGGGGTGGTGGACCTAGCATTGGCTTTCCCCATATATGTTTAGGGTATTAGATGCATGGCATCTGATCTTAGCTTCCATATATACTTGTTTGCGGTCTTGACCGTGGTGTGTTTGCTATTGTTTCCCCCATGCATGTTTAGGGACTTCACTGAGGGGCACCTGACAGGCTTGGCTGTGGTAAAGCTGGCATGGGCTTTCCTTTGTACTTCTTGGGGTCTTATCAGTGGAGCACCTGGGGTTAGGTACCACCTGCACATGTTTAAGATATCGGTTTTGGAGCACCTAGTGTTAGCAAACCCCCGTAGAAGGTTCTGGCCTTGGGCGTCTTGGTACTAGGTACCCTATGTACACGTTTAGAGTCTGGGCTGTGATGCAATTGACCAGGGCTCCCCCATACATGCTAGGGTCCGTGATGTGTGGCACTTGCTACTTTCTTCCCACATCCATGTTTAATGTCTTGGCTTTGGTATTTTCACTTCTGCTCATTTTTAGGGTCTTCGCTGTGGGGCACCTGGCACTGGCTTCCCATGTAGATATTTAGGGTCTGACTCCTGACATGTTTAAGGACTTGGTGGTGGTGCACCTGGCATTGTCTTTTCACAGTACATTTTTAGGGTTTTGATTGTCGGGCACCTGATTCTGGCTACAACTTGTACGTGCCTATGGTCCTGACCATGGAGCATCTAGTGTTGGCCTTCACCTGGTACTAGCTTCCCCTGAACCTGTTTAGAGTCTTGGATACCTGGTGCTGGTCCTACCTTACATAACTGGTTTCTTGGGTGTGGGGTGGTCTTTATTGCCTTCTCCATACATGCTTAAGGTCTTGGCTGTGTTGGCTTCCTCCCTGCATATATTTACGGTCTGGGTTGTGGAACTTCTGGCATTGCCATCAACCTTTATGAGGTCATGAAAGGTTGGCAGATTAATCCATCTCATCTCGGGCTTCCTATTCCAGCGCAGGTATTAGTTTTAGAAGTCAGTGCGACCTAGAACTTCAGTTTGTTTGAGTGGAGCAGAACTGCAGCTCCCAGAATGCATTGTGGAAATCGATGAAAGCCCAAAACAGAAACTTAGTCTCCCCAAAGACAGGCACTCATCTGTTAACTTTACTTTTTTTCGGGAAGTGTGTGTGAAATATAATCAGGTCACTGTCTCCCCAATACCTTATGCACACTCAAGTTCACAGCTTTCAAGTTGGCTAACTCCATAGATGAGTGTCTTTCCAAATCAAGGGTTTTCTTTGCATTCTGGAATCTGCAGGTCTGAAACATCAATCTGAAAAACAGGACTACACATACCCAAATACTGAAGAAGATAATTTGAGAACAGTTTTTGCACAACTTGTAAAAGTAGAATGACTTCTGGGCTGACACAGGATACATTTTCATCTGACCACTCACACAACACAACACAATCTTCTCTAGTGACACTGTACCTGGGCCTCACTAAGAGTTTGGAGGGAATTGAAAATTCTCCAGTTTCTAGGGGAAACTCTAAATAAGGAGTAGAATCTACTAGCTAAATTCCCTCTACCATTGGGATATAAATAATTATGAAGGAAATTCTTCTCTGTGTTTAGTTTCCTCAAGAAACTGGAGAATTTTCAGTTTAGTCCAAACTCTGACTGAGGCCCTAGGTTTTAAATTATGCGGGCTGGCATTTTGTAGACTCAAAACCCCAAATGCTAAACAAAGTCATGATATAGCTTTTGCAGGTTTTATGTGACTTTATAAGGACTTGAAGTCTAGACCCATCACAAGTGATGGAAACCTGAAAGGACACACTGAAATTGTCATCCCTGTTCTAACATGTTGGCAATATAAGAATCACAGACCTAAACTCGGCATCTGAAAATAGTGTTGTTTGTTGAGAAGCACATTGCCTCAAATTCTTATAGGTCTTTATTTGTAGTTTCTTGGCCAATGTCATTCTGATTTTTTTCCACTTTCTATTCCTACCCTTAGACTCCATGGATGTCAACATGCAGCTGGCTGGAGTAAAAAATGATACCTTACTGTCAAAAGAGCGAGCCGTGGTCAATGTTGAGAACATCATGGACTCCATCCAGGTTTTCTTCTACAGTGTGGTGTTTGTTCTTGGTGTTTTAGGCAATGGCCTAGTTATCTGGATCACTGGCTTTAAGATGTCAAAAACTGTCAACTCCATCTGGTTCCTCAATCTGGCTGTGGCAGACTTCTTGTTTGCAGTCACTCGCTGTGTGCCCCTGGTGAAGAATGCATTTTTTGACTACTGGCCCTTTGGTGAGTTCCTGTGCCGGGCCAACAGCTTTTTGAAGTACCTAAACATGTTCAGCAGTGTGTTTCTCCTGGCATCCATCAGCCTAGACCGCTGCGCTTTTGTGGTCCTCCCGGTGTGGTGCAAGAATAACCGCCAGCCCCGGTTGGCATGGATAGTGAGTGGGATCTCCTGGATTTCCGCTGTGGTGGCCAGCTTACCGTTCTACATTTTTCGGGGGCTTGTACTTGACTCGAAAAACAAAACAAAGTGTTCTGTCACTCTAACCATCGACCGTTACAAAGACAAGGACACCAACAAGCAAGCGATCTACCTTCACCGCTTCATTTTGGGCTTCCTGATCCCTTTCCTTATTATACTCACCTGCTACCTCATCATAGCACTGAAGCTGAACCTGAGGATCCGTGCCAGATCTAGAAAGCCCTTCCGGGTCATCTTGGCCATTGTCATCACCTTCTTCATCTGCTGGATGCCCTACCATGTGTTCCTTCTTCTCAAGCTCACGGGTGTCAAAGGTTTGGCAATGACCATCGGGGTCCCGCTCGCCTCCTCCTTGGCCTATCTCAACAGCTGTCTCAACCCAGTCCTCTACTTCTTCATGGGCCTGAACTTCAAGAAGAAGCTGAACCAGTCCCTCCTGGCAATATTCAAGCGGTCCATGTGGGATGACCTGGCCCTGTCGGGCTTGAGCAACCGACGCAAGGCTGAAACCTCCACCAACAACCACCTGGAAGACTGGACAGTGACAGGAAGCTGAAGCTCCTGATAAGCAGGATGGGGAATGGCAGCATGGACAGTGGCGTTTTGGGAGGTCATACCTTTGTACAGCCTCATGGCCCTGCTCTGTAAATAAGGTACCAGTCTTTGGCCACAGAGGTGAAACAATGTCTGAGACATAAGTAAAATAAAACAGTGAATAATGAACAAATTCAATGTGAACAAAGATGGTAGCGTGAAGGCAAAAGACCACCCTTCGGCATCAGAAATTCTACGCCCAATTGGTACAACACTTGCACACCTCTGAAGTGCTAGATAGCAGCACCATCACCAGTATTTGTGTACTGCTAAAATCCTTGGAAAACCTCTATTCAGATACAGCACCTGATCCCAAAGAGGCTGTTTGAAGGCACCAGGATACCCATCAACAATAAAAACGACATTGTTTGTGATTATGCCAATAGGTGGTGGTGTGGTGGTCCTCACCCTGGTCTTCTTGACCTATGTGGCTCATGTTTGCTGCCATATATGTGTTGCCATGGTATTGAATGTAGAATAGGAGGCTGGGAATGTGGGATTCAACAACTACTGGTCAGAGGCTCAGGAGCCCCTTGGAGGTCTGGATCATGTGCTCTTTTGTCACCTACTGTCCTCCACCTGTGGTTCTTTGGGGCCCACTCGACTGCAATTGCAGCACCACATTGTCTGCTGCATCTGAGCTGGATGTCTCTCCCATTAAATGTTGCCTCTGGTGGTGAGGCCAAGGTTACGAATGTCCATATCCAGGTGACAAAGGGTGGACCTTGGCAAAGTGTTCCAAGTGTGGATGTCTGATGCCCAATGATCAGGACACTTGTTGATTCTGGAAGGGTGTGTGGCACAAAGTGACATACAAAGAACCACATGAACGTCAATTCACCAAACTTCCTGGGGTAGCTCAAGTGACATCACACAGCCTTTGAATTTCAGTTTTACTCACACACGCACACACTTACACACACATTTACTGTTACACACACACTCTCTCATGTAAACACACACACCACAAGCACACACACAACATACATTTACGAGCATTTTTTACTTACCTCAGCTGCCAGAGAAGGTCATATTCAACCTAATTGTACTCCAAATTTTTATTACACTAATAGTGAATAATGAGATATTATTCACTATTAGTGTAATAAAAAGAGAGAAAACAAAGATAGTGGAGCTCCAATCGATTCAGCTGCCACTGTGTACCTGGCACTGATTTTGCCACCTCTGAGGTCAGGGGTCGCAAAGGCAGAGCCAGGGGGTCACAAGGGGCAAGCCAGGGGTCTCAGCTGCGACCCCTAAATGACACCCATGAAAGAAAGGCCTGAAAATCCGATTGTGGCCAAGGTTCATGCTTTAACTCATCTATTCAGCTGTTGTTGAACACAAAAGAGGAACTATTTTTTAAGTGATGATCCATGACTCTCCCAGCTGAGTGGATAATTATTGTAGAGTGCCTCGACTCCTGTGTTCACTATTTACAGCGCTTCTTGTTCATGCATGTTGTGTAGCAGAGAACACAGCTCGCGCTGATGTAAGTTACATCTTGCCAGGGCCGGACTGGGACAGAAAATAGACTCAGGCCCCAAAATGAAAGTAGCCCACATTAGCGAAACAGATACTTTAAAAAGTGACCCACATTTGAAAACCGGGCGAGTTCTGAACTTGTAAAAACAAGCTCTATATGAGCTATGCATGGTGAATACGTATGTGCTTGGTGCAGGCAGTGTTTGTGGTAATATCAGGGAAATCAACAGTAATGGGGCCCACCTGACCATAAAACAGGCCCACAAACTGCCAAAAATCCAGACCACCCACTGACCTCGGACCAGCCCTTTAGGCCAGTCTGACCCTGCTGCTTGCCATGGAGCATGTGGCCAGTACCGGACGGTGTCTGACAGGTGCTGTGCTATGGCCTTCTGTTGACAGAATCCTCTGTACTAGAACCTGCTAGAGATCTGTGTTAGTCACATGGTCACTTTGAGGGGTCCATTGAATGCATGTGCACACAGTGTTAGGTTGTGGAAGGCACATACAACTATGGAGTGATCAGCTGGCTGTTTCATAGTTGAGTTTACTTTTTGACATGTGGTTTCCTGGTCTTGAGGATATCTGTATTTAACATCCAACCATGAGATCCTCCTCCAAAATTCATACAGGGCAAAAGGAGAACCTTTTCTACCATGAGAAGAAGGAAGGATGGATTTCTAACATGTCTGGTAGCCAAATGTGCTGACACAATGATGGTGGAAACCAGGAGGGTATGTTGTTGCATTGTCTGAAGGAGGAACTTGGCCATAAGTTGCTCAACCGAAGGAGCTCAGATTGGAATGAGTTTGATGAAGTGACAGTCAGTTTGTAGCAGTACTTTAAACCCCACATTGGTGTGTTCTAAGACAGGTGCAGCTTTTCACAAGAACACGAGGAAAGTCAGAAACGCTTAATGAATGTTTATAACCGTGTAAATGAAATGCAACAGGACCAGCGAATAGTGCAAACCAACTGGGATGCAATTCAAGAGAAGTTGTGGGATCTGAGGGACCTGATGTTGGATGGGGGTCTCCGCGCTGCCAAAACAGTGGACCAGGCCGTGAGTGACGCTAAGAGTGAGAGGAGTAGGTTCATGTGTGTACTGTGGGGGATAAGTGGGCAAACCTGAACGTCTTAGAAATGTCTTATTCTTGTGGCAGCCTGTTTCATAGGCTTCCTTCAGGAGCTGTGCTGCTGTGCAGAAAGATGGCAAGATGTGTGGTCAGATGGGACATGTTGTCCATGTGTAACATAAAATATCAGAGGTAAGTTGCTCAGGTGAATGTGAGTTGTCTTGAAGGTGGACTGGAGAAGTAACATGGTCTGGTCAGTGTGTGCTCTGAGGATGTTAGTGCAAAATGTGGAAGTCGCAGTGGATTTGAGTTCCTCGCATACTGTCCTTACAAAAGATGTGTTGGAAATATTTTCAAACACGTGGGTGCAAAACAAACATAGTTAAGGATAGGTATGCAGGGGTGAAGGTGTTTGTGGCACACAAAGGGGTTGTGAAGCCTGCACGGGTACCAGCCTAATACACCTCTGAAGAATGGTGGCAACAAGTGAAATCCCATTAATTTGAGGCGTGAGTTGCGATGCATGTTGGAAAAATGGTTCAAGGAGACACTATTCGGAAGGTCTAGTTATCAGGGACCAGTACCATCTTGATCCCTCCTTCTTTATCTCATATTTACCTATTATATCTTTTTCCCATTCCGTACTGAGCCCTACCTTCAATTCTCCTTGTAGCCAGCTTTTTATTTGTAGATATTTTAATCTGGATCATCTGTCATTGGCCCATCTGGCTAAGGAGTCCCATGAAATCAAGGAACTTCCCCTGACCAATTGTCCTCATCGTGTGGCACCCACATCTTTTAATGGAATAGCCAGTGCGTCCTGAAGGCATTCCGGAGTACCAGGAGAGCTCCAGATCGGGGCCATCTCACTGTAGTACGGGATTCCTAACTTTCACCTCACCTGAAACCATACCCCACAGGCCGCATTTAGAACTTTCAACCTAACTTTTTGTAGTACTTTGGATGGCTAAATTTAAAAAGGAAGTAGGTGCCCTTCTCCCGCAAGTCTTCTGTTATTGCCTGCAGGCGGGAGGATGTGTAGGTTTTGGATAGTAACAATCTAATATTTTTTAGTTGGAAGGCCCAGCAATCCAAGTGGAAGTCTGGAAGTGCTATTCCCCTGTCTAATTTCATTTTACGTAATTTTTTTCCAAGCAATTCTTGGATTTGTGTGTGCCCAAATAAAACTAGAAATTTTCCCCTGGAGTTTTTGGAGCCACTCAGCCTTTCAATATAGGGGCAAAGCGTTAAAAATAAAAGTGAATTTATGCATGCTCATCATTTTAATTAAGTTGTTTTTCCCTAGAATGATAAGTGAAAGGTGTGAACATTGAGCAGATTGATTTTTGCATCAAAATCTATAGGTTTTTGTGGTTGTTTTGTGACACAAAGCACAGATCACTAGGTAGTCTGGCATGAAGGTGCTCGCCTCTGGGCAGGAGGCAAGACCTCAGTGGAGGATTGAAGTGCAACGGGAGCATCAAGGTTTACCTATTTTGGAGGAAATAAAAGGAGTGTCCTCAAATCAAAATCATGTCAATGCTGCCCCTCAGCTGTCCTGTAGAAGAACACTGATTTCCATACATTTCATGGAGCAACAGATCCATACATACCATGGAGCACCGGGTCCTGTAGAAGAACTCTGATTGCCATACATACCAAGGAGCACCAGGTCCTGTAGAAGAACCCTGATTTCCATACATATCATGGAGCACCAGGTTCTTACACCAGTAGCAGCATTCATGGAGCCCCAGATGTGGGGGTTTAAAGTCCTGCACTGGTGAAAGCTCCCAAGCACACAGTGCTCACGCACACAGTCATTGCGTGGAGCTGTAACATTTAATAAATCTAGGGGCACATTTATGAGCCCCTTTGTGTTGCTCTTGCACCACTCAACATGGTGCAGGAGCAAATTAAAAGCGAGATTTATGAAGCCACGCAAGGCCACCTTGCGTGGCTCTGCATGGCTTCATAAATCTAGAGTAACGTAAAGCAGCGTAAATCGCTATGTTGCATTACTTTGAGACAGGGCGGCATTCTCGTGGGTGTTGCATGGGTGTTTCCACACAACATTCATGGTTTTTTATGCATACCCTCATTGAAAAGAACAGGTAAACCTGGGAATGTACCAAAAAGATGCACCTTCCCAGGAGAGACATAATGAGGAAGGTGCCCCTTCCTGCACAAAAATAATCCTGCATGCGAAGCACACATGGTGCAACTTTGGTCAAAAAACCATCCTGAGAGGCATTTTGGCCCTGAAGGGCCTTGGATTCATGGTGCAAGGGTGCCTGCGTTGGCGCTGTGCAGCCCATTGTGCGACAGCGCAGGGGAAGGCAGGAATGAGATGTATTGCATTAAATAGGGCGCGTTCCTGCCCTTTCCAACAGAAGCACTGCAGCACAGCAAGGGGAATTGCTGCACGACACCACTTTGTCACAACTGTGCCCCCAAGTTTCGTGTGGCTGATCTGCAGGGTTCATCCACACAGCCAAGAAACAATGCATACACAGATGCAAAATATGATAGAGTATCTCATGACAGTCGAGCAGCATTTGGCACTCCTGGCCCAACTTGCTGCGTGACAGCTATTCTCAGGATGTTTGTCACAGGGTATTTTGTCAGCTGGGAGAGGTGTCAGTCCGCCATTGTCTTTAACTATTGAGCTATGAAGTATTGAAAACCCACTGAATGTATTCAAGTTGTTTCAGTTCAGATATAGTTCTTTGAACATATGATCCAAAAATGTGAAGGTCCGAAATTATTTATTAATGTTCATTGCAAACAAAGTTCGTAGGTGTTTTTAAGACAGACTGAGAGCCGACACATGTTTCACCCCCTATGGAGGGTCTACCTGGGGCTTTTTCAAGGCTGCAAGATATAGATGATAAAGATTCAAAAAGTGAAAAGGCTATTAAAGGTTTGAAGCTTTAAAGACTTCTGATTAGGGGAATAATTGGCCTATACCCCACCTGATTACCCACAACATCTTTGAAAAGGGCATTCAAATAGGAAGAGAGAATTGGGCCATGGCAACCTGATATCTGGAACGTCTTTAACTATTGAGTCTCCTCCAAAGATGAAGTCCCTCCTCAGAGGTTGAAGTCCTGAAAGACAAACCTTTACTTCATAGGGCCATCTTGGTTTTTTAGAGAGTGAACCAAGTGAGGTATATTGGAGGAACTTGTTAGCATGGTGAAGATAATTCCAACTAGGGCTACGCCATTCAATTGACAGTGAATTAAGATATACTCTTGAATCATTATTGGAAAGACGAAATGTCAAAGCCAATAGATCTGGCTAATTTATAAGTCAAACCTTTCTTAGCTGATTTGAAACTTTTTGTGTGGGTGTGGACTAGGCAGGTGAGTGGGCATATGTGAAAACGTGTCAGTTGTTTAATGAGGGACAGGATGAATGAGAGATGGCAAGGCTAATGAATTGATGAGTAAGGAAACAGATGAATAAGTGAGTTTATTGGTGGATGACTAGATGAATGGATGAGTGTATACAAAAGTGTACAAATAGCACAGATCCTTAGTTCAGCAGTACTGATTTTATAAAAATTACAATCATTATCCATCTTATGCCAAAGCAAGATTTAGACCTAGGTAGTCTGCCTCATACTGCATTACATTGTACTGCACTGAATTGTACTGCAATGTATTACTTAGTATTGCATAGTTCTGTTGCATTGTCTAGTATTGATGCATATGCATTGCATAATATTGTTGCATTCCACAGTGATTTGTAATGTACAGTATTGCACTGTAAAGCTGTATAGCGCTGTATAGAACTGAACTGTATAGTATTTTGTGTTGTATACTATAGTATTGCACAGTATTGCTGTATAGTGATGCGTTGTGTGATAATGTTTTGTTGCATTGAGTAGTATCGTCCTGCACTGTACTGTACCAGTAAGGGAAAGCTTCAGTTTAAGGCAGCCACAGGCACGGATGGCAGGAGGCGGCTCCCAGCAGCAAGGATATCTCCAGGAGTGGTGGGCAGGCAGTGGTTGGCGCTGGTGGCAGAGGGGGCTCCATGGAAAAGGGAGAGCAGAGAAGCAGCTGGGCTCTGCACCGCAGGCTGACACTGAGACCACCGGTTGGCCCTTTCCAGCACTTCCTGTTCGGAAATGGCGACCACCAAGTGGCCCTTTCCAACCTCTTCGAAGAGAATCAATCGGAGACCCTGACTGGCCCTTTCCAACCACTTCCTATTTGGAAACCAAGACCACCAAGTGGCCCCTTCCAACCACTTCCAAGATGGAAACCAAGACCACCAAGTGGCCCTTTCCAGCCACATCCTAGATTATCACTCGGAGACCCAGACTGGCCCTTTCCAACCACTTCCTATTTGGAAACCAAGACCACCAAGTGGCCCCTTCCAGCCACTTCCAAGATGGAAACCAAGACCACTGAGTGGCCCTTTCCAACACTTCCTATTCGGAAACCGAGACCACCAAGTGGCCCTTTCCAACCACTTCCAAAATGGAAACCAAGACCACCAAGTGTCCCTTTCCAACTGCTTCCAAGACTATCAAACGAAAGTGTTAAATCGGCCGTGCGTAGTTGTACAAGACTACTTCCAAGAAATAAAAGGTCACTCTATGGAAGGCAACCAAAATGCAATACAAATAAGGAATATACATTTTTGCAAACTAACTAGTGCTTCAAAGATTAAATCCATTGCACTTCATGCAGACTAAAAGTAGAATTTGTTTCTATGCTGAGGACTGTGGCTATGTATATATTCTGTAAACAATTGTGGGAATGCAACTATTTTACAAATGATTGTGCGTATGAGACCAAGCAGGTTTTCTATGTCAAGTGTAAGCAGATACAAAATGAAAATGTTGGTGAACATTGTGTTTTCCTACCTAAGCAAATAAATGAAGTATATTGATCAAAGTGATATCTCTATTTCATGCAGCAGCATGCTTTCAAATTCGGAAAGCAGAACCATTGCAAGATGGCCGATGCTTACATTCTGGCTTTGCCCTTAAAAAGCAGTGGGGTTACCAGATGGGGGCAGCTAATTGGAGATGGGATAGCTTTGAGTTGGGAGTTTTGGAATCACAAGACGCAAGGGACTTTGAGCCAGATGTACCAAAACTCCAAATTGCGACTTGCAATTTGCGAGTCCCTGCGACTCGCAAATTGCAAGTCGCAATTTGGAATGCAGAAAGATGTCTCAGACACCTTCTGCAACTCGCAATGGGGTCGCTAAGACCCACCTCATTAATATTAATGAGGTGGGTCGCAGTTTGCGACCCCATTGCGAGTAGGGGCACTCACAGGGATGGTGGCCTGCTGGAGACAGCAGACCACCATGTCCGTGACTGCTTTTTCATAAAGCAGTTTTCTTTTTCTAAGTGCAGCCCGTTTTCCTTAAAGGAAAACGAGCTGCACTTTGAAAAAAAAACCGAAACCTTTAGTTTCGGATTTTTTCAGGGCAGGTAGTGGTCCCTTGGACCACTGCCTGCTCTGAAAAAATATTTTTTTATCCAATCACAAAGGGGAAGTGGTCCCATGGGGACCCCTTCCCGTTTGCGACTGGGTTACCATCCACTTCAAGTGGATGGTAACTGCGATTCCATTTGCGACCGCGAAATTGAATTGCATTGCGAGTCGCAAATAGGAAGGGAACACCCGTTCCTATTTGCGAGTCGGAAATGCATTTTGCAAGTCGGATCCGACTCGCAAAATGCATTTCTGCATAGCAAAGAGGCATTTGCGCCTCGCAAATGGCGATTTTCGCTATTTGCGAGGTGCAATGTCTTTGCTACATCTGGCCCTTTGTCCTGATTCAAGATCTTCCAGGTTAATGGGTGGCTCAAAAGTCAGGGAGGTCTTGGCCTGGAACCAACTCAAGTGGAGCAGGATTTACTGGCAATTGACGACACAAAGAAAGAAGTCTCTCGATGGTACCAACATCTTCTATCAATAGTTCAGACTTTATCCCAACCACTATATAGGAAATGAAGCAGATATGTGCCGGAGGAGGAGTTGGAAATGTTATGGCAAGTATATTTTTCCACACTGTACTCTGTGGTTAAATCAGCTGCATTACGGAGAAACCATCTTTTTACCCTTCATAGGGCGTGTTGGACTCCCGAGAGGCGGCAAAGATGAAGAGGAGTAGTGCAACTTCAGAGTGTATGCGGTGTGGTAGCTCAGAGGCAGATGATGTCCATATGTTTGCTTCGTGTCTGAAACTACAGGGATATTGGTCGGCGGTGGGCAAGACAGTCTCTGACTCCCTGGATCTTGTGGTCGAAATGACCCCTCCGTTAATTATATTTGAGGTGTTAACTGTCGACACTGACCCCCCCTTCCCTCCACTCCCTCTCCTTTAGCCTTAACCTATATCAAAGAGGGTTTCTGTTTTATCTAACATTACTTACAAGAAGGGAAGTGTGTAAAAGTTTGGCTCAACCCCCCCCCCTAATTGGATGGAATGGAGAAGGTCTGTTCTTTTCTTTAAAGAAGTAGATAAAAGAGAATCGAGGAGGCTTGGAGATCAGAAATGGGATCTTTTAAAGATCTGAGGTGCTTAATGTTCAGTGTCCAATGGTTATTCGCCGTGACCAGGCTAGGTTGGAAGTTTGTCTCATCCTGGGACCTAGATGGTCATTGGCTTCCTGTGCTCTTGAGGTTAGCGGCACCTAAACAGAGTTCAATGGTGACATTTATGAGGACAAAAAAAAAGATGGCCGACGCTTTTTAAGGATAATACTTTCCCTGTTCTTGTCTCTGCAGCAAAAGTTAGAGATGAAGTGGAGTGGTGGGGACTTTTCTTCATACACGTGCATATTTCAAGTGCAAGCATGCTCTGGTGACATGAGACTTCTCACAAAAGCGGCTTCCAACATTAAAAGCAACACCAGTAAAATAACAAACAAATGTTTAACTATCATCAAGAATAGTATGTAAATGTCAGGTCTCGTTCAGGAGGTTTGTATTTTTAATATAGTCTTTTTTGCTTTCTTGGAAAACAAGAACTTAACACGTAAAATAGTACATTTACATGCTTATTTAGATGAAACGTTAAGTGTTTGTTTATCAAACAAAATGTGCTTCTTGTAAGCCATTTTTAGGTCTTGCCTGCGACAGCACATGCATTGCATGCGCTCAAGCTTGCAAACGATAGTGTATACAATAAGGGGCTTGGAGCCCGCCCAATGCTTACTATTTCTTGGCTTCTTTGTCACTCCTGTTTTCTGCCTCCTAATTGAGTAGCACATGCTGGCTTCACTTCCTCTTCTTTCCTTGGGAGCATGGACCAAGCACAGATTGTATCATTGGTTGGTTAGGGTCCTGCTGCTGCTGGGCTGTGATTGAGGTACTGGTTTTTTTTTTTATTCTTCTTCCCATCCTGTTGTGTGTTTCTTGTCTCCCACCCCCCCCTTGTTTGCATTCATAGACAGGTTTTTCGGATTTGTGCTGTTCTGCAGATACCCTTCTTTCTGACAATTATGTATTTTTATTGTAAAGCGTGTTTATGCTTTTCAGCCATGTTAGCACTATATGAAACTGTGTACGTGATGCATATTTTGAATGTCGGGAATCGATTTGATGCTCTAAATAACTCACCCATTGATGCATCACTCAAAGTGCAGAGCTGAGCAAACTTTCTGCATGTGTCCTGACACCAAATATCCGCTTCTAGTTTTTTTCCAGAATGAATTGGTCTGCTTGGATATTTGAGCGTTGTTTATTCCACCCTTATGATCATCTTCCTGTTTTGGGTTTTGTTTTTGCAAAGAATCCTCTTGTTAGGGTATTTCCGGGCTGGAACAGTGTGACATTTCCTACTACTTTTATTTTTTCCTCCAGCATTCATGATTGATAGTTTCCTAAAAGATTAATAAAAAGTTTTTTCTCTTAAAAATGTACTTGAAACTTTTTTTTTGCATTTGGAGCATTAAAGTTTTTTATTGTGTACCTAGTTGGTATGAACGTTGAGACATTGATTACAGAAACTGAGTTTTGGCAAATTAATATGAATTTACAGGGTCACATTACTTAAAAAAATAAGAAACTGGCTATTAGTTTTTTTTTTCAGTTAAATTGACAGGAAGAATTATTATCCAAAGGACCTCCTTTTGCTTCAGTAAAAGAGTTTAATTCATTTTCCTACAACAAGGCCCTGCATGATTCCGGACCCACCTACATCAACCACTGCCTGAGATTCCACAAACCCTCCAGGCAACTCTGCCCCAGCTTCCTTGCTCTGGTGCATCCCCCGCGTACAACGCAGCAGAGCAGGAGGACGCTCCTTCTCCTACCTCGCAGTCAGGGCCTGGAACGGCCTCCCCCTGCACCTCAGGACCCCCCCTACTCTACATTAGTTCCGTAGGACGCTGAAAACCTGGCTCTTCAACTGAGACCCTGGACTCTGCCAGCATCTGGATACCTTCACAGGTGAGAAGTCTCGCCCCACAATTCGACTGATTGATTGAGGGTGACCAGACAACTCCACCCAAAATAACACATTGTTCTAGTCCTGGATTTTTCTTACGCATCATTATCTTTACCTGTACTAGTTCAATTGGATTAACCAAAGTAAACCAGTGCTATATAAAACAAGTATATTGGCAAAGCTAGTAGGTCTCACCTACACTAGGGCTATTGGCTTTTTCAGTGTTTTTTTTTTTTTTAACCATGTTGTTCTGCAGCACGGTTGTTGTGCAGCATGGCAGGAAGTTAGAAAAGAAAAACCACTATGACGCGGTCAGCGCTACTGTGTCATAGAACTTTTTTAAACCTTTCAGCTGTACTGCACAGCAGTCGTGCAACTGTACAACATGGCTGAACAGGAATTTGCAATGCATTGGATCTCACATTTGCTTGAGTTAGAGTTAATGGTGTTGTAAATCCCTAACTGGACTTTTCTTGCCACATAAATTTGACACTAGTGTCTAGCTAGATGAAAAACATCTAAGAGAGGAGGGAATGTTACCAATAAGCAACACACTTAAGCATAGCAGCATGGGATTTGTTTTCAGTAAAAATCAGTAAAAGACATAGCAAGCGTGCTTTCCGCCAGGTACCGCACTGGGGAGGCATATGATGGAAATAACACCCACATGGCTTTCTCAACCAGAAAATGAAAAGTATCAGTTGGCATAAGCGAGCCGACTCAAAGCGCTATGGCCACCATGAGCGTGAGTGTGAAGGAGAGACACAAAAGGGAAAATAAGTTAGCTCACAGTCAAACATATTTGCAATCATGCAATTATACATGTAACAAGGTTGGTGTCCAAGCGGTAACCAAACTGCCCAAGGCAGGACAAAAGTAAAGCATTTATCAATTACATCAAGTGATTTGTAAAAGCAAGCCCATGAATGAGTAAAAGTGATGGGCATGAGGTGGGCATGGTTAAGAACCCACAATACTTTCAACAGGCCAACGCACTTGGTCGCTCGACCTATAAGTACTTTGCTAATGCCAGCAGCTCTCACTTACACAAGACCTACTGGCTTTGCCAGTGCTTGTTTGAGATGACTTCTGCACTCAGCAAATAGTCCTTGCCAGATGTTGAAACCATACACTTCATGCATTGCAATGGAAGCTCTTCTTAGGAGGGATTTTAACAGAGCTATTAAGCAATACCATTGCACTGAGAAATAAATACTCCTCTGGGTTGATCCATGATGTGATTGACACACAGGCCAAAGGCTGAAATGGACTCACCCAGAGTGCGGTGTCTGTGTATGTTATCTGAGGCCACTGCTACCCTATTGTGGTGAAGGAGCTGGGAAAATGAGGAGGGCTGGAGAGTGATGGGCTATCAGGGACATCATTCAGGGGTTGTCGAGGTCAGAGTTGCAACCCTAGGCTTTTCCTTGCGACCCGTGGCTTCAGAGGTGGCAAAATAAGTGCCAAGAACACAGGGGCGGATCATCCTTATAGGCGCTGGTGCTCTGCCATACTTGTTTTCAACCCATTTCTTATGACTAGTAGTAGTGTTGTTGATAGTGAATGCTGGTCTATTATTCACTATTAGAGTAATAGAAATGGAGTTAGCACCTGGAGGGAGCTGCAATGGGATATTTACTTTCAGTTGAGGTAACTAAAAAAGGTTTTAAGTTTGTGTGTGTGATTACGGATTAGGAAGTGTGTGAAAGTGTGCATCTGTATGTAGAAAATATGCTTCTGTCTGCAAGCATGTGTGTGAGAGTGAGTGAAAGTGCGTGGGTAAGGGTGAATTCAAATGAGACTAAGTGTGAATGAATGAATGAATCAGAGATGGAATAAATAGGAGTGATTGAGAATGAGGGAGTGAGAGTAAGAATGAGTGCAGGTGAGTGTAAGTGAGAATGAATGTGCCCATGCATCCACTCCCTCCGACCACACCAGAAACCTCAGAATCATCATTGACAACAAACTCACCATGAAATCACTGATCAACACCGTCTCCTCCGCCTTCTTCCTCACTTTGTGCATCCTACGTAAGTTCTTCAAGTTGCTACTCCTACACACGAGATGCACTGTGACACAGGTCCTCATCACCAGCCAACAGGATTGGCAACGCTCTCTACGTAGGAATCTCCACACACCTCCTACAGAGACTTCAGACCACACAGAACGCTGCAGCCAGACATCCTCGGCCTTCCCCGATGAACCCACTTCATACCCCACCTCAGGCAACTCCACTGGTTCCCCGTACAGAAGAGATGACAATTCAAGCTGCTGATCCATGCACACAAGGCTCTAAACAACCAAGGACCCGTGTACATTACCACCACCTGAATTTCTACCAAACATTGAGTAGACTCTGCTCTGCCTCACTTCACTTGCCCATACTCCTGCATCTACAGAAACAGAAATGGAGGCCACTCCTCTCACACCACAGCAGAAACCTGGAGCAGCCTCCCCACACACCTCCAGACCATCACCTCACTTCTGGAATTCTGAGTGGCCCTCAAGACCTGACTGTTCGAGTAAGCCTCCGGGGCCTGCAAGCGCGTGGATACCCTATCGGATGATAAGCTGCACTTTATAAATCCTGATTGATTCATTAAATGTGTACTAGTAAGTGAGTGAGAATGAATGAATGAGCGTGAGTGTGAGTTAATGTAAGTGAGAATGTGATGTTGCTTGTGAGGCTGTAGTTTGCCCTGACTCAACAAAAGTAATTCTTGCCTTACAGACACACCCATGGCAAAATACTGGTGCTGTCACACTGGAGGCAATTCTTAGCATGTCAAGCACCTACGTCAAAATAGTGTCACTTGCATTATGGAGGCTATTTTTAGCATAATGAGCTCCCTTGGTAAAATACTGGTACTGGAATACTAGAGGAAACTCTTGGCAAATGAGGTCCTGGAGATAAAAAAAGATGCTGTTGCTGGCACACTTAAGGACATTCTTCGCAATGAATCACTAACAGAAAAATGTTGGTGCTATGGTTACATTTTGACATAAAGATTGACCATTGTATTTGGAGGCCATTAATGGCAGCCTTCTGGCATTGCTATATTGTATGCAAAGTTCAACATAAAGGAGGCAGCCATGGCGTACGGGGGCACCCATGATAAAATATGGCCTTGGCACAATGGAAGTAGTTTTTGACATATTCGGCACCCATAGAATATTTTGAAAAAAAAATGAGGTCAACCCCAGGGTTCATTGGCTTTGCACACCATGAAAGGACTTGTATATTTAACAAGTGCCGTTTGTAAGCCTATATCTTTTTAGCAAACTTATGTGAAAATTGTGATTTCAAGTGCTATATTTGACTCAATTATTTTCAAAAAATTCTCAGGAGCTGGGTGACAGCCTCCCTGGACTTCCCGAGAAGAGGTCTGTGTCACTCGCTTTGCTTGATTCATTTGTTAGAAAATGTTGCTCCACACCACTGTCAAAGCTAGTGTCAGTGCCCTTATATAGGCGGCTTATAAAATAGATGTTGTCTGTGTTGTGTAGCTAGAGTAATCATACAATTAATATGGAATTTTAAAGATGTCAATTATTGTGATGCCGTCAGGGTTAGAGTCATGTGACATCGTTTCCTAGGAAGATTCAGGGTCAAATATAATATGATGTCACTTCCTGCCATCTTATAAAGGTCAAAGGGCGTGTTTTATGTAATTTCCGCTACCCCTGTCATTTCGACCTGCCAAGCACTAGAACCGATTTTGCTCATTATCTTGTGTTGTCAAGCAGTGCCCTGGGCTGATGCCAGATTTCTTGAACATGCAAAGAGATCTCTGAGGCAGAACACCAATAGTTGTTTAACAGACAGAAGAGAACAGTTGTTCTGTTAGTGACAGAAAAACCAGAGTGGCCTTACTTGGTGCAAGATGGAGTCCATTAGGAGCTGCATGCAAAATGTTCTAGTAGAGAGCACAAGTCATAGTGCACAAGGTCCGCATGCATGCTGCATGTGTCCCGAACATATAAGCAAGTATCACCACGCACAGTCCACTATATACAAGCAGTGATAACAAAGGACCCCGAGGATGCAACAGAAGATGAACAGACTCCTCTCTAAAATGTGCATGTATGGACATCATTTAGGGGTTGCCAGGGGTCGCGTATGCGACCGGTGGCACTGCCTTTGCAACCCCTGGCCTCAGAAGTGTCGAATTTAGTGCCAGGAACACAGTGGTAGCTCGTATGTCTGTTGGGGCTCCACTCTCTTTGTTTTCTGTCAATTTTTTTGTACACTAATAATGAATATTTAACATATTACTCACTATTAGTTTAATAAAAATGGAGTACAGTTAGCTGGAATCTGCCCTTCCATGGCTGCTGGGATAATTAACAAGCATTTGCAATGCAATGGGTCTCACATTTGCTTGAGTTTAGAGCTATTATTGTTGTAAACTCCTAACTGGACTTTTCTTGCCACATAAGTTGAAAATAAAAAGTGAAACAGTTGACATAAGCAAGCCGATTCAAAGCGCCATGGCCGCCATGAGCGCGAAGAAGACACAAAAGGAAAAAGAAGTTCACTTGCAGTCAAACTTATAGGCAATCGTGTAATTATCCATGTAACAGGGGCAGTCTGCAAGGCGGTAACAAAACTAACCCACGGAGGGGCAAACGTAAGGCATTTTCCAAGGATAATAAAGGATTTTTAAAGGGCAAGCGCACGAGTGAGTGAAAGTGATGGGAGTAAGGTGGGCGTAGTTAAAAGCCCAAATAGATAACTAAACGGCGGAAAAAGCAGCGCTTGTGCACTGCTATCCTCAACCTAAAAAGGAGTATCTAAACATTTCCTACTAAAGAGCCTTTGTCTCGATTAGTGACCTCTCAGGAAAACATTAGTCGCAATGCCCCGTTCACCGCAATGAAGACATCTCACCCGACATGATGGGGGGCCACCAGCCCATGGTACAGAAATAAAACTCCTTTACCATAGGCAGTATGCTCACTGTTAACAGCCAATGGCGTTAGGCGAGAGAGCATAACTCCACTGAAATGAGCCAATAGCGAGAGAGCATAACTCCACTGAAATGAGCCGAGCTAAGACATGAACGACGTTTCAAGCCAATGGCTGCAAGAAGCTGGTCGAAGAAAGATACTGCTTGAAGGGGTCAGACTCCAAGCTCATTCCATGTGTATTTGTACCAAGATGTCTGTTTGACAATTGCTCTGCCAAGACCCAGACCTAAAGTAGCACTTTGTGTGGAAATCAATCCACTTGCACCCAAGTTATTAGACTGAATTTTCAAAGTTTGACCTGCAGAGTTTTAGAAACGGATCACTCGAGGCTGCTCTGCTGGTCATACCTGAACTACAATCGTGATCCATCTTTAAGGGTGAAAACGAATGTGCCTCACACAAAGAAGTATTTACACTCAGGAATTAGGATCATGAGTGGACAATTTTACCAAAAAAACAACAGTGAAGGTTAAATGAAAATCTGGTGCAAAAAGTTTGCTGGTTGAGTGTGAAAATGAACAAGAACTGGCAATGAAAAACGAGCCCCCCTCCAAGTTGTACATCACAAAGCACTTTTTCTGTAGCTGTAGTGCGGAGTTCACCAGTGCTATTTAATTGCGCGCTAAGGGGGTCCCAGAAGCAAATTAACAAAAGGCATTTCTTATCCAATGCTTGCTTTCTTGTAAAGTTCAAATAAACCCACATAAAGGAGCTTTGATAAATATTGCTTTCGGCAAGACACTGGAACCTATATATTTCATGTAAGGTAGTGAATTACTACACAGAGGGTTACTTCCATGGTTATGTCGCCCCCATTCATCGGGATAGTTGCATCCCTGCTCCATTTTAGGGAACAGCTTAAGATAAACCTTTAATGTGAGGCACATCCACCCAGACATCCCCTCACAGGACCTAGCCACGCCTCGAAGCAAGTGGGGACGTCGTAGCTTTTTACCTCGTACAAAGTTCTGTTATCTTTCTGTTATGTTTGAACAATATAAATGAACAACAGTAGTTGTATATTCTGCATTATATTTTAGCCATTTAGGGAGATTTTGACAATTTATCAAAGTGTATCTGATTTCAGGAATAGAGTTTTCTTAGCTGAACACACGATAATGCAGCGTAATGACATGTAAGGCACCACGTGCCCAACAGCACTGCCCACAGCCTGACCTCTTCTAACCCACGCCGCATGAAAGCAGTGATGCCGAACAATTAAACTGCACAACCAGTCGTGAAAAACTACCCAGAATAAATTGTCCTTTGATATATGGAGAATGCATGTAAAAGTGTTGAAAGAATGCATCTAAAAAGTTAGGAAGAGCTTTCGGCCGAGATGCATATCACGCACCTTGGTGGTCTCCATTTGCATGAAAATGCTGGCCTGTTGCTGATAATGTGACGTGCGGACACTGGAAGGGGTCGTTTCCGGCCACGTCGGGTCAAATCCCTGACTTTCCAGAGAGTGGTCCCATCCCAGCAGGTAGGCGTGCACAGCAGCAAGGCCAGGACTGGAGAGCGCTGGGCCTTCCTTCAAAGAGGCCTCGCCTATAGCTCAAATGGTGGTAGGGTTTGTGCCCGGCTCACGTGCTTAACGTAAAACACGGATCAAAAAGTACTTTAACTGAGGATCTGGGGCCCGGAGTGTGGCAGAACAATGAAACTACCGTCAAGCAGATCCAATACACCTACTTTTCATGAGGGAGCAAAGCACTCGTTACAAATTCGGGACAAAAAGGTTTGGAACCATCGAAGGTTACGAAAATTGTCAGCACCGTCTTGGGAAAGTTTTATTAATATGCCCAACCTACCAGTCAATGCTAAAACGAAAATTAGGTGTCAAAGGAAATATCCCGCAACCCTCAAGAGTTCATAAAACGTCCTAGAGTTGTTTGTTTTTGGCGAGTTGAACTACACTGGAAGTCCTAGCAGCAACCAAGAACAAGCATTTTCAATGCAATGGGTCTCGCATTTGTTCGAGTTACAGCTATTAGCATTGTAAAGCAAAAAAAAAAAACACGCAGCGCGATCGCGCTATGTGAAATGCGGTGAGATCGCGCTGAGTGGAAAATAAACAGATAAAGTAGTCCAGACCCCAACCTGAAAACATCGAGCCTGATATGTTTTCAGTAGTTTACCGGTGCTGTGTAGGTGGGCTAAACACCGGAAAAGGCATGACGTATGCATGACTTTCACAAATGAAAGGAAGCGGATTTTAAAAGGCAAGTGCACGAGCCAATGAAAGTGACTGTCGTGGCATGGGCCTGGTTGGAAGCCCAAAGGGAGAATACAACAGGGGACGGAGCACTTTGCGCTCGCCCATGAAAATGAGCATTTCACGGCACTCCACCTTTGAAAGCGTTGCTGTTCAGCGGGCGAGATGTCCGAATCCGTGCCGTACAGCAGTGGCACAGGCCTGCACCAGGGGCTCACACTGATGAGGTAAGCAGTTCTTTTTAAGGCACCAAGCAGTCGAATTTCGCACCCCTCTAATATCAAAGAGCAGCCCCATAAAGAACAATCACAATTCTTCATTTTATTGGACCTCTCAACGTACAGTCACAGACTGCCTGAGTGCCTCAGAGAGGCTGGCCATAAGCATCCCACGCACATTTCACTGGAGGAATGAGCTGTGCAGTTTAATTGTCAGGGGTTTATTGTGTGTAATTAAACCTGCTCAGTACCACGGCCAAATAACTCCATTACACTTACACAGCTCAACACTCAGGGTCAGGGAATGTTCCAGGCCTAGCACAGACAACCAAAGTCATGTCACTCAAATCACAGGAAAGCCAAAAGCTAACATGAGAAGAGCTGTCAACTACAACCACCCAAGAATCAAGAAAATAACGCATAACTAGTATTCAGGTTAAAAAAAAAAGAAAGCCATTTTTAAACTGCTTCATGCCATGCTAACCCCACAACGAAAGCAAGAGTAGATATTTGATTTCGACTCGTATGCAAAGCATACAGAAATGTAGTGCTTCGATGGCGGGCACCGAGTGCCTAGACGTCTCCAGCTGAAGAGGCGCGTGGCAGTGCTTCTCATCAGGTGTGTGATACTCTTAAGGGACTCCTCTGGGGTGCGCTTCTCCTTTTCAAGTCCTGAGAAACGGCGGTGACCGCGTTTGTCCTGCTCGTCCGTTGTGTAATGGGTGCCGATGCACCGCCTGGCCCGGGTTAGGGGCGCCTTTCATCGGGGGTACAGAGCTGCGCACAGGCTCTGGGGGTTGTGCTGTAAGAACAGCGTGCAGTGTGGTGCCACGGCCCCCCCAAGGGTACAGGTACAATCCGGTCTGAACACTCAAGGACACTACGTGCAAGCATGCCATGGGCCTCACTCCACCCCTCCATTACGCCAGTCAATCTACCTAACAAACTCTCATATCCGCGGCTCAAATCAACTCATAATAATACTAAAACTGTACTCATATTTCCCGATACTAATCCATCACTAATTCTTGTTGAGTTCCAGAGTAGCGTGCTACTCGCCAAAAAGCGCTTTGACGCCTCGTCAGAAGTACTAAGCGCTATATAAATACTATTACAATACAATACATTACATGTGCCAGCAGTAACTGCAGGCGCTCCTCCATTAAGGGGTATGGGGAGAGGGTCAAGAGCAGCGCCCCCTGCAGTAGGGTGACCAGATTTTGAGGAGCAAAAACCAGGACAGGTCAGACATAAAACAAGGACTAACGACTTTACTCTCACTTTTATATCTGGCATGTCCTGTTTTTTAGTGTAGCTTTGTGAATTTGTGCCTATACATATGTGTGTTTACACATCTATATATATATATATATATAAATATATATATATATATACATATATATACACACACACACATTTACAAGAATTCACATATAAAATTAGCTATTGCTTGACCTCCTACCCTACATCCCCAACCCACCCCCACCCACCTCTCTCTGCTCCCCACTCTATCTTTCTTCTGGGAGCAGACAAGGGCCTGTGTTGCCTGATAGTAACAGATACATTACTTTAATTATTGCATACTTTGTAGGCCTCTGTTAAAGGAGAGCATATCTTTCACTTATGGTTCCCTAGATAATCTGACCTTTGTCCCAAAAACCGGGACATTTATGTAATGATCTGACCTTAGTCCGAAAAACCGGGACATTAGTTTAAAATTAAGAGAAGCGTCAGGACACCGGGACAGTCCTCTAAAAACCGTGACTGTCCGGGGAAATCCGGGATGTCTGGTCACGCTACCCTGCAGGCAGCAGCCTAGTGAGCACCCAAGAGCAGCCTTCAGGGACAGAGATGCAGCCCAACCCTGTACACTGCCGGGCCCGAGACTCAACCAGTGCTGCGAAAAGGCTTATTTAGCCATAGTTCAGTGCATCTACGAGATATTGAAACAGCGTTACCTGCCCATTGCAGTTAATGGAATCAACATCCTCCCAGCCACACACGCAGTATAGCATGCCACCCATGTACGTAAGTAAGTGTTATACAAAATACAAGAGCTTCTGTGCCCCACACTTTCTTGCCACGTAAATTGAAAATGAAAAGTAAAACAGTCGACGGCCACCATGAGCGTAAAGGAGATACACAAAAGGAAAAAGAAGTTTGCTTGCAGTCAAATGTATCAGCAAATGTGCAATTAGCCATGTAACAGGCTTAACCAAACCGCCCCAAGCAGGGACAAAAGTAAAGCATTTGCCAATGATAACAAAGGATTTTTGAAGGGCAAGCCAATGAACGAGTGAAATTGATGGGCGTGAGGTGAGTGTGGTTGAAAGACCAAATAGATAACTACACGTTGGGAAAAGCAGCGTTTGTGCGCTGCTATGCTCAACCTAAAAATGCTAATGAAAGTGGAGGTCAAAGGGTGTGTGATTTCACTTCCGCTGCCCCAGGCATTTTGGTGTTTGGTGAATTGACGTCCAGTTTTACATGTACAAAGGCCAGTGTCCCTGACCCGAAAGTCAGCAGTCGTCAACCATCACCCTCCAGGGAGCTTGTGATGGGGCAATGGTCCTCAGCTAGGTGACATACAGGCGTGCTTGTACTCCAGTGTACCCCTGGCTAGCAAGCCCTCTGCTGTGCTGGTGGAACCTCAGAAAATGTGGCACATCCTCAGATGGAAACCCAACAGAGAAGATAGGGAAAATTAAAAAAGAAGAAGAGACAGCACAGCTATCAGAGCAGAGTGGGGTCTTTACACTTCCAACACACCGATACAGACACGGCATGGATTACTCCTTCACAAGAGATTCTGTACCATCATGCAACACAGCACAGCAAACAAAGCTGGTGTCCTGCGCTGCGTTGTGAGAGAGGAGGAGAGCAGGAAGCCACCATATGTATTAAGATATGGGCCTGTCCTGCTCGCTCCATTGCACTGGTGCACAATCAGGCTGCCGAGCGCCACACGCACTATGGTGGAAACGTGTCTGTGTCTTGTCTAGCATAGGTTTTGTATTGGACGGGTAGTCGTCAAGTACAAATTACTGTGACTCAACAACCTTTCAAACTTTTCCCACTTTGGATGTGTGCTGTACAGTGCAGCACACATGTAAAGTCAGAAAGGCCCAGTGCACTTCAGAGTCAAAAAACCAGCAGCACCCATCCAAACATTTGGGGGTGACCATGCATAAAGAGTTCTTTTCTTACATTATCTTTGACTGAGAAAACAGGAGTTCGTTGTTCAATAAGGGTTCCACCACATCATGCTTCAACGCTGCAGGTATTCACCTGTGCTCAGGGGGTAGTTTATCAAATCTCTAACAACTGGATGTAGTGTTGAAGTTAGAAGCTGGAACACTCCACACAGCAAAGATTGCCTGTTGAGCCAGATTGACATTAATCAGGTACTGCTTCCTCCTAGCAAAGCAGAATCAAGATCAGCCCTGTCACAGGACATGGTAATACTTTCTGTTGCAACCTCTATCATCAGGTTTTTGGGCTAGTTAGTTGTTATGGTCCATCTTTTGAGTTTACATGAAGACGAAAGCTCCTAATTCCTTGCAAAGTCCTGTAAGGCAGTAATGTTAGCACTGCCAGTTGGATGAAGAAAGCGTGTTACCACAGGAAACAGTAGCTTACACCTTGAGTAGCATTGATGGCAGGAGACAGGACCTCAGCCTTGCCCATGCCCATAGCCAATGCCTCTAATTCAGAATAGTTGAGGTGCCACTGTGTTAGCGCGCAACAATCTGCTCTTTTAGTGTGGTGGTAAACCAAGTGTGGAATTTTAAGATCAGGATATTCTTCTAGATTTCAGTGGTATTTTATAATCTAGCACAGTAACAATGGGGCAAATTTATCATGGTTTTTGCATCACACTTGTGCCACACAAGGGGGTGCAATGACAGCACAAAACCTAAGTGAAATGTATCAAGTAATGCAAGGCCTTGCGTGACCCTGCATAGCTTGTTGAATCTAACCATATACTAAGAAAGTGGACTGCAAGATGCAGTCCCCCACCCCAGGATGTGGAGTCATTAGAGGGGAGCTGGAGGAACTAGGAACCCCAAGATGTGAGTACCAGAGTGACCCCCAGCGGCCAGGAGAGCAGAGATAAGTACATGGTTGTTCCAAGAGCTAAAAGGAGGACTTAGAAAAAGGACAATACGAGATCAGGACCAGACAGGAAAAACCCAAAGGTGGATTCCGGTAGAGGAGGACATGCAAAGGAAGAGGACCAAGTCCAGTTTGTGATGGAGTGTCTGGTCATGGCAGAAGCCACTACCCACCCTTCTGTGGATGCAGGACCAGGTCGAGGGGGAAGAAGACGACCAGCTGTGGAGCCCAAGAGCTGAAGAGGAGTCCTTGGAGTGGTGCAGATGGTGTCCCACATCGGTTGTCAGGTCGCAGATGGTCAGTGGTGCAAGAGGACCATCAACAAGCCTTCACAAATGCAAAGGGTGCAAATAAAGAATTGCAGGGCTGAAGAGGACCAGCAAGGCCCAGGGGACTCGACCCAAGGACATGAGTTCAGGTTGCTGCCCCCACAGACAACCCACTGGCAGCAGGCACAGTAAGTCACAGTGCGGCCCAGTCAGCCCACTTGAAGAGGAGTCCCATGTCGATGGAGCAGCAGAGAGGATACTGTGCTTGCCAGGAAGAAGTGCTGGGGGATGGGGATACACAAAGTCTGAAGATCCTTTGAAGCTGGATTAAACAAGCCTTGGTAGCTGCAAGCGTCGCAGTGCACAGGGGTACTGTCCTGCAAGCAAAGGCAAGAGTTCACCGTCTCCCAAGTTGGACAGTGGGCGGAGAGGACTAAAGAGACTACTCCAGACTACCACTTGTGAGGCAGGATGCACGCAGTTTTGGAGGAGAGCAGATCCACGCAGCCGGTCGTCATTGCAGTTGGTGCCTGCAGATGCAGGGGAGCGACTCCTTCACTCCAAGGGAGATTCGTTCTTACTTCTTGGTACAGGCTGAAGTCTTGCTGACCTCAGAGGATGCACAGCCGGGGAAATATTGCATTTTCTGGAAGGAGGCGGAGAAACAATGTTGCAAAGCAGAGTCGTCTCTGAAGTTGCCGTGTTATAGTTTGATGACAGTACTTATGTCTATAGGCGACTATGCCAGTCCTACAACAAGTCACAACTGTCGTCTCAACCCTCGTCTCAACCCTCCCGGCTCACAAGCAGCACCTCACCAAAAACCCAGATAGTAAAAGGTGATTTGTGGCAGCCTTTACGCATGGACTCAAGAGTGTGGCTTCTCAGGCGGTGTCATGGTTAAACGGAGAGTACCCCTTTCTCACATCAACAACATGTCTCAATCAAACACAGGCAATGAAGAAGATGCAGTAAGGTTTTCAATAGGTTTTATTTAACAAAACTGCAATCTATGATAAGGTGCATGGGCTGCAATGGTTGGGATAATGAATAATGCAAGAAACAGAATGGTAAAGACACGAGTCATTAATACAAAGACCCCCACCATCTTGTAATAACATGAAATAACATGAGATATAAAATATGTCCTAATGCCCTAGCACAATGAACCTAATCTCTAACCTAAAAGAGATCTAGGTGTGTTAAACCTAACCTGCCAATGCCATGTCCATGAGAAGAGCCCCCCAACCCTTGTTACCTTGGAATGAGGTCTCTAGCTCGGACTTCGTAGGGGCACGAAGACTGGGTCAGCATCAAGGCAACGTGCAGCATCGATAGCAGCGATGGCATCTGGTCGAAATCCCTCTGACTATCTGTCTAAGTGAGTTGCATTTATACAGATCTGCTCGGACCCCTGACGTAGGTATGTTCCCAAACAACAGACAACAAGACATGCTTGGGATAGCAATTTATTTAAACTATTCCCTCGAAGGCGTGAAGAGGGAAAGTACCTAATGTGAACACCTACAGTTTGTTTATCTTTGTCGCTTGATATTCGCACCTTAGCACGGTGGCACCGATAACGTGAAACTAAAACATTAGCCTAACTAGAAACAAGGCAGCCATCTTAAAAGATATAATTAAATAAATGCGCTAAAACAGAGCAAGCTAAGTAGGGTAAAAGTCACTAGGGGACGGGGGCATGAGTCGGCAAGCCAAAGGCTAAGCTAACTCCTGTTTCCCATTAAAACAAGATAGGATTCACTACATCCTCCCCATTGCCGTAACAAGTATGATGCCATAAGGTGACACCACCAAAGGTGAATGAATCCAAGCTAAAAAGTTCTCTGGACTAAAAGCTAAAAGCATAAAAACTAGATAAAAAATCACATTTAAAAATGTGTTAAAAATCAATAGCTAAAAAAATACAAAGAGATATAATGTCAACCATGACAACCACAGCAGGCCGAAGTAAGGGCAATAAATGCAAACGTTGAATTTGGTATAATAAGCCAATCATCAAATCTTTCTAACAATAGTCATGATCTTGAAGAGCATCTTCGAAGCCATTGAATGGAAAGGACCTCAGGAAAGAGGCCACATCGTTATTTGTTAGATCGATGACAGGCTAGGCAGACGGATCCACGGACCACTAGTGCATAGCAGTCTCCTGTGCAGGTCCACCTTCAGGAGTGGCACTCTCCACAGTGCCAAAAAGAGCCAGATCGTTCACCAGGGGCAGCTCATAGGTGGCCTCGAGAATCAACCTTAGTCTGAAGGGGCATGACCGTGAATGAACCCTCATGGGGGACATCAGCAGTGCTTTGTCCACAGGAGGCACTGGCGTAACAGCAAGACACACTGTAGGCAACTGTTCGAAGAGGCACTGTCGCGCAGGCTCTCATTATCCTAATGAAACTACTGGATTTTTTGGGCAACAAGATCGTTCACAGTGTGGGGGACTAAGTCTGACCCACAGTGAAGGACCCTGGTCACTCTAAATCCGGGTTATGCTCCAGCTAACTAGCAGTGCCTCATGTCTCCGTAAGGGAAGAGACAATTGGGCAGCCGAGCGCATGACATCTTAGTACTTCCCAGGGAAGTCGTGGTCACTCAGGTCACAACCAGTTCTCTCATACAAAGTGAGGTCTCATATATAAATGACAAAGGCAGTTTGAGTTTTAAAGATTAGTTTAATAAAACAACTGCATTTTAGATAACAAGGCGTGAGCCGCAATAACCAGAACCATACAACACAGTAAGATGGAAATAGTAATGAGGATAGTGAAACATAAAAATAAGGCTATCATATTGTAACTAAATTATGTTCTCTCTATGTTATATTTCGAGCACAGCATGTGAAGCTCTAAGCCTGCCTTTCTGGTTTCCCCGGGAGGACATCAACCCTCATACCCGAGCAAAGGCCTGTGATCTGGATCAGCATCTGCAACAGGGCAGTCAGCATCTAGTTGTAGGTTCCTGGTTGGAATCTCCCTCTTACGTGTACTGGGACTAGAAAGTGTTTTTATACTATTGATGTGAACTAACACCCCAATGTTCCTGCGTAAGAATGTGTACTGTCTATGAACCATAAAGACTAAACTTCTACCATGTCTATCGGCAGTGTACCAGACTGTATCCTTGACTGAAGCACAGAGTGAGCAAGAATGTATTGTTTGCAAACACAGTGCTGAATTAAGCTAAACAGTGTGATAGAAGGAAATAAAACAAGACCGTGAAACTGGTTATTGTAAAATAACAGTGCGAGGCTAAATAAAATGCATCTAGGGCAAAGTGCACAGAGGCCTAACACGTTAAGCAAACGCGAATAAAGCTACATAAAAAATGGCTACACTACAGAACCATACGCAGCGGAAGACTGGTTGCATGCACCATAGGAGTGGTCGGAATGACAATGACCAATCACGCTCCAATTAATCCAGCAACAGAGCATTAAAGACCTGCACTATGCGTTCACAGCACAGTTGAGCTGGTGGCAGTGGCTCCATTGCTTTGCGAAGTTGGAAAGACACAACCAATGCGAATCAGAAGAAATAGCAGCAGTATTCCGCCTATTAATGCCAAAATTATAGGAAAGCCGCCAAACACACTTGAAAAGAGTGAATGGATGGCCTATGGACTGACTCCGAAGACATTCTGGAAGATGGACACAAATCCAGAACCAACAGCCTTAAAGAAATGGACAGTAGTGCTTGAAGCATTGAAAATTCTGGATACTAGTTCTCCAAAGTGCTTGAGGAAGTTGGTATTTAATAGGGATTGTATTTTGGCTGATGATCTCGCAATCTGGAGAGCGTATGTCTCTCTAGCAGATGTCAACGCAACTTGTTTTTGGAACAGTAGCGCCTGTGGTCTGCTTAGATTGTCATAATTTACATTAACAGTATCAATGTGAGGCCACATTTCTGATACTTTTATCTTTCGTGTTGGGGGGAGAAAACCTTGTCTACAACACGTAACGACCTTAGAAACTGAAATTGCGTAGGTAATTCCTGGTCACATACTGCAACAGCTTTGGTTGCTCAGCACCATATAACTTCCATTCTAAAGTACATGAAATGCTGGTCGAATCAAAGGTATGGGAGTACCCTTCAGAAAACAGGCCAAGTTTGCGACCCCGCATTGCAAAGGCTTTGAAGGGACCCCTGCTTGCAGATCATTGAACGACTAACAGTAATCTCGCATTCGCTTCCGCTGAGAAAGATCTCTGTTTCGCAGTTCAGACATTTGTAATCAAAGGGCAACTCCCACTCTTACTTAATATAGCTATCGTCTAGTCGCTCGTACCTGCCCACGGCATGTTTCAGGCATTTCAAAAAATGAAAAGTGGAAATGGGCAGATTAATGATGCCATGTAGGAGCCAAACTGTTGAAGGACTCTCTGCAACTGTGAAAGGCAACTTTTCTAACTTCTCTCTGTGAAGCATAGTGAAACTTGCTTCCCTTTTAGCTATTGTCTGTTGTTCCTTGGATAAATTAAAGGCAGTGGACAATTCACTACCGTTAATATACATCCATGGAATTCAGCCATTTTTCAAAGTCTGTAACGTCCAACCTAACTGCATGACAGAACGCAGCTGACTTTGCTCATGATATAATAGGGACATGTCTGTCTGAATGATATCTATCGCAGACAATACTATGTTTATCAGGGAATAAATCCTGTTAGACAGACTGTTCATGCCGTTATCGACAACAGCTAAAGCCTTTTCTACTTTTTCCTTATCTATTTGCCTTAAATGCGCAGAGGCTTCTATTTGAGAAGGCTTCCAGATCTCATTATACATTGCATAGATAAATCTTTTAGAGCGTGGCTTTCTAGGACTTAACAAAAAGTCCTGCAAGTCTATATCCTCAGAAAGAGTGTTAAGATGTTCCTTAACTGCGGCTAACGTGTTAGTCTGTATGCATTGTTGGCACAGTTTACCCACACTGCATGTTGTAACTATACCCGTGTGTTGACACGAGACAAAAGGCAGGTTCCGTCCGGCTAATCATGAAACACCCTGAGGAATTCACAAAACGTGTCTGACATCTATTTGTGTCTATTGGCTATAATAACCATCCACTGGGACTGGAAAGTGAAGAGTTATAGGTACCAGCCTTAACCTTTGCATCTAGTTTTTCCTCTGTGACATTCAGGAAGGATTGATAATTATTAAACTTTGCCGGTATGGTGATACTGGGCGTGTTCATTTCTTTTATTTTTGCTAACCCCAGACAGGATGTCTGTTGAAAGGTGTCCTTCAAAAAGATCATTTGCAAAGGAATAAGGCACGCTCCAAACAAAGCTTCCTTACCCAGTATTTGCCAATCTTGTTTTCCCCATACACTCTTTAAATCAATAGTGTTCTTCCACTATCGGTAACCTTCAACTGCAAGACAGGAAACAAAGGAATCTGAATAAATCAGTTTTGTATCAGTTAGCAAAACTTTCCTAATTTTTGAAGGAGGTAATTTGAAATAATATGACTCTCAATGTTAGTGTCATGCCCAGAAAAATAAGAACATTTATCTGAATAACGTTTTGGGCTCCCCACAGGCGGTGTTGAACAGTGTTCCCACTATGTGTAGTTAAGTACTGCTCTATGTCTAGTAGCACGGTGCAGGTAGTAATGCCCCCAGTTGTTATAGCAGAACATTTCCCCATCCATCATCACTTTCAAATACTGAATAGTCCTTAATTTCAGTTAACATAGAATCAACTGTCTGGACATCCCAATCATCAGATACAACACCAGGTGTAATTACATCGGTCATGGATCTTTTGAAAACATATGGGATTTGAATGACCTCAGTAGGCCCTTATACATCAAATGGAACGTTGTCCCACACGATCCCATCAGGAATTGGTACAGCTGAAATGTTCACAAGGGACAAGTCTCTTTGGACCTTATGAGAGGAATAATATGGAGTAAAGACTTCATCCACAGGCTCAACAGAGGAGCGTTCAGGAAGGTAATGACCATTTATAAGTAAAAAAGAAACAGTCATGAAACCAATCCATAGAAGCAATGCAGAAAATGTCATGCAGAACCATAAATAGTTCCATGGGTAAATTGTTATTTTTAAGCCGTAAGTACAGCTTACGTATCTTTAAAACATTTTCAATCACAGGAGTGGATGAGTCTGAAGGAAAGTCATCAATGTTGATGAAGTAACCAGAAGCAGTCTCTGCAAACGCAGGAGCAGGTGCATTACCAGTGGATGGATCCACTTCGCGTGGAGGCTCATAGTAGACATTGTCCACAATCTGTTTTGTATTGGTGTAAAAAACAGCCAAATCTTGGACAGGTGCTGTCGTTGAAGTGGTAACTGGAGTCAGCAAGAGATAATTTTCCACCCTCCCCACAGTCATGGAGGTATTTGTAGCATCATTGGACATACTTGTGTAGTCAGAAGTAATGTTGTTATTTATGCTTTGAAGAGGTATATCCTGTTGGGTAGTGAGAGGGGATCAGGAACTACCCAAGGGACCGCTGGGTCTACTGTCCAGGATCGGCCACATGGTGAAGTTTGACGTCGTCAATGGGAATGAATCTATTTGCTTTGGAACCAGGCAGCGGTGGTAAGATTACAGTTCTGGCACCTTGTACTCCCAGGACTGAGACCGGTGCTCTGCAGGATGGACCCAATTTCTTCTTCACAGCGATCTTCTCACAAACCAGATCCCCAACTATAGGAATCCAGCCAGTGGAATTTTTTGGTAAATCCCTTATTCCTAAGGTGGCAGCACTGGTGGATGATTTATCATCACAAAATTGCTGATGCTCCTGGTAAAACAGCGAGATGTTCTTTTATGTAAAAAAGTGTGTCTGCTGCCACCAAACCAGGGCCATCAAGATCTGGGACATACATAGGTATCCCAAAGAGCACCTCATAGGGAGTGCGTCCCCCCAAGGACCGTCTTGGCAGATTGTTCAGTGCTCTCTGGACCCCATATAGGTGATGAAGCCAACTGCGGACAAAACCTAATACTCTAGCTGTTAAGGACTGCTTTAGATCACGTTTCCTCCTCTCCAGAACTGAATTTCCCTCAGGATGGTATGGTGAGGAGTAATGGAGTTCAACACCCATCGTCCCCATGGTGTCCCTGAATGCCTTAGAGGCAAAGGCCGGGCCCTGGTCCGAATGGAATGCTGCAACCGCATATGTACTGATAAAGATCAGCAAGTCTTTTATAACAGTTCTAGAGTCAGCTGAACGCTGTGGCCATACCCACAGGAATCTAGAACAAGAATCTACAGCGACTAAGATGTATTTGTATGCACCATCAGGTTGAAGGGGACCGCATTGGTCCAGGTGCACACATTGTAGTGGCCTGTTGGACACTAAGAGGGATGTCTGCGGTGGGTGTTTGATGTTGGAGCCCTTAATCTGCTGGCAAATATCACAACAAAGGGCATACTGTTTTGTCTGTTTGTATAGACCTAGCTACCAGAAGCGTTTCTTTAAGAGTGTTACTGTGGCCAAAATAACAGCATGAGCCAATGCGACACCCTCATGCACTGCTTTTATTAGATCTATTTTCTGGTCTTGATTGGGGATCACTCAATCTCCAACCCCAGGAATTGTGGCATAGGCAACATTCTGTGCACTGATGTGGTAAGAGTATTTTATGGCGTATGCTTTTGGAAGAGACTTGCATTCAGCCGAAGCTTTCACTGCAGTCAGAATTTCATTATCCAAACTTGTCTGAGAACGAGTCAGCCACAGAAGCCATAGCTACTGCAGATTTGGCCACTTCGTCAGCCTAAGTGTTGCCAATAACTTGTACTCCTACACGTTGGTGGCCCAATGTATGTACTACATGGATACAATGTAGCTTATCCTTGAGAGCAGCCATCCTCCCCCACAGAGTTCTGTATTTTATGGTGTTGTCTTAGGAGTCTCTAAACCCATTCAGCTTCAGACAATTAAAGTCAGTAATCCCGGCTGTGTGTGTTCTAGCGTTAAAATAAGGGCTTTGAGTTCAGCCAGCTGAGCAGTGCAGTCCCCTAGGGTCTGCGTGTAGGTATTGTGAGTGTGGAAAACTCCATCCTTCATCACTCCGCTCACGGCTGCGTAAGCGGCTGAATATTGATGTTTGATAGCTACAGCTGGTTGTACTGAACCATCAGTATAAATGACAGTATGGTATCTGTCAAGTGACAGGGTATCTAGAGGAGCTGGATACTTCTGTTGGGAGAAATTCTTGTGTAGGATATTGTTGCTGAGGCTGGGGTGTAGACCTAATAAGTATTACATGACAAGGTGTGTCCTTGTCCCAACCTACATGATTGCGGTACAACGCAGGTGCCTGCGCTAAAGCCCAATTGACAAAGTAGGCTTGCTTTACCGCTTCTGGAACAAGATCAGAGAAAGACGGCAAAATGACATCTTCCCCATGTGGGAGCTTACCGGCGTGCTCCGGTGGCCAGTCCCTTTCGGCCAGTAGGATATCACAACTAAGGTCATCCCAGAATATCACACCAATGGTGCACTCTACGTCTCCCTCAATTTGGATATTTAGATCAAAAGCCCTGTCGGGTGGGAGAACGCACCTGTCCGCAATTTCAACTGCAGATGATCTTTCAGACTCCGGCGACAAATCTTGACCTCTGCTGCGCTGTCTAACAGTGTCACTGGCCACGTCTTGTTGTTCAGCAACGTTCTCAAGTGTACTGGCATTTTTAATTGACAGTGCTGCCACCTTTTTCTTTTTAAATTGTGGCTTTTGTTGTGGGGACTTATCTTCTTCTTTTATATTTTCTCTACTTCTGAGAGTAAGGGCCAGATGTAGCTACAGAAATTTTTGCGAGTTGCAAATTGTGAGTCATACCGACTCGCAATTTGCAACTCGCAAAATTGTATGCAGAAAGGTGTCTCAGACACTTTCTGTGACTCGCTATGGGGTTGCAAGACCCACCTCATGAATATTAATGAGGTGGGTCGTAGTTTGCGACCCCATAGCGAGTCCCTGCACTCACAGGGATGGTGGCCTGCTGAAGTCAGCAGACGTCCATGTCTGTGACTGCTTTTTAAATAAAGCAGTTTTTCTTTTTCCTTTTGCAGCCCGTTTTCCTTAAAGGAAAACGAGTTGCAAAAAGAAAAAACTTCTGAAACCATTTGGTTTCGTTTTTTTCAGAGCAGGCAGTGGTCCATAGGACCACTGCCTGCTCTGAATTTTTTTTTTTTTCGGCATTCACAAAGGGGAAGAGGTCCCATGGGGACCCCTTCCCTTTTGCGAATGAGTTACCACCATTGTGGCACTGCATTCGTGGTCACAAAGCAACTCAGCATGGTGATGCGGTCACAAATAGGAAGGGAACACCCCTTCCTATTTGCGAGTCGCATCCTCAAATTGCAAGTCGGTACCGACTCGCAATTTGTGGATGAGCATCGCGTTCGGCCTTTTGCATGCCGCAAACTGCGTTTTTCGCAGTTTGCGACATGCAAAAGGCTTCCTACATCTGGCCCTATATCTCCTGTCGGAGTACTCAGGGTGTGGAGAATCTGCTCTATGAATTTATCTATCTTTAAAATGTTTTTGTTTATCCCAGCGCTTCTTAGAAAGCTCCTACTGGTATGGGTGTCTAAGATAATTTTCTGTAGCTGTTTCTCCTGGTCCAAATGTGGAATCTCTCGGAGGCGCTGGCTTATGGCCAGTGCTCCTGCTTCCCCTTTAATGTTACTAAGTATTATTGAGGAGACTGCGTCAAAGTTACGCATGAATTTCATCCCCAAATCTAGGGCCGGTGCAGCCCCGTGCTCATTCTGAATTTGTTTTAACATTTCTGGTAAATTGGCATGTGTCTGGGTACCATGTGTGGTAGTATAAATTGCAGCAAAGACTGTACCTCATGTGGCACAGTCATCCACCGAGGGAACCATTCCAAAGGGCAAGCACATTATGAGAATTCTATGTTTCTCCTGTGGTCCCATATGGGAAAACACAGCTTCCAACTGATTTGTTTTCTGGGCTATTAAAAACGGAATTTTCTCTTGTTCCGTGGGTACCTTACCCATGATAGAATGTACTGTTTGTGGATTGGCCCCAGTAGTAGCCAATTGGTATCCAGCAGGTGCTGGTGGTGCTGGACGCGCTGGTGTAGTGTTCGGAGTCCGCATTACAAACTGAACAAGTCGTCTACATAGGGTTATTATCTCACTGTATACATTTCGCAGATCAGCTGCCTGCATGTTTTGTATACCTGGGTGAGGTGTGTATGTCCCAAACATAGGCCACATTGGTCCATCATTACCTAAAGGACCTAATCTCACGGGCTGTATTACGTGTGATAGGGCACTATTAAACCAGTTCTGATGTTCTTGATAAGTAATCAGGATTTCAAGATAGTGGTATGCTTGGTACCATTGAGGTATGTTTGCAATTCTGTATGTGTGGAATGTGAATGACCTTTGGGCTTCCTCAGGAAAGGTGACCCAAGAGTAGAAAGTTTCTGTTTGGTAAGCTTCACTAGCTTCTACTATGAATGTGACATCCCCGCCCTCATCTGTTAAGCCATGCACCAATAGGTGTAATGAGCATTTTCAGGAATGTCTATGGTGTTAGCCATATAGTGAAATGGATAAAGAGATGGAACACCAAATGGGGATCAAAGTCCTTTTAATGGTCCGCGCTCGAACAAGCTACAATCAAATTCCCTGTTCAGCTAAGGAGGATCTTCCCCAAGACCACGGACGTCTCCGTATAATGGTACTTGGGGTACCTGCTGTATGTGAAACTGTGATAGTCAGGGTATCCGTAAATTAGTGCCTAAATATCATCATTGGTGGCGCCATGTCGTAGTTTGACTCTTGCTCTAGGCAAGACTGCTGGTTTAAGGATGACAATACTTATGTTTGTAGGCGACTATGCCAGTCGTACAACAAGTCGCAACTGTCGTCCCAACCTTCCTGGCTCACAAGCAGCATCTCACCAAAAACCTGAAACAGTAAAAGGTGATTTGTGGCAACCTTTACGCATGGACTCAAGAGTGTGACATCTCTGGGAGTGTCGTGGTTAAATGGAGATTACCCGTTTCTCACATGAACAACATGTCTCAATCAAACACAGGCAATGAAGAAGATGTAGTAAAGTTTTCAATAGGTTTTATTTAACAAAATTGCAATCTCCGATAAGTTGCATGGTCTGCAATGATTAGGATAATGAACAATGCAAGAAACAGGATGGTAAAGATAAGAGTCATTAATACAAAGACCCCCACCATCTTGCAATAACATGAAATTACATGAGTTATAAAATATAATAATACCCTAGCATGATGAACCTAATCTCTAACCTAAAAGAGAGCTAGGTGTGTTAAACCTAATCTGCCAAAGACATGTCCACGAGAAGAGCCCCCCCAAACCTTGTTACCTTGGAATGAGGTCTCTAGCTCGGACTCCGTAGGGACACGAAGACTGGGTCAGCATCAAGGCGGCGTGCAGCATCTATAGCAGTGATGGCATCTGGTCGGAATCCCTCTGACTACCTGTCTAAGAGAGATGCATTTAGACAGATCTGCTCGGACCCCTGACATAGATCTGTTCCCAAACAATAGATAACAAGACATGCTTGAGATGGCAATTTATGTAAACAATTCCCTCGAAGGGGTGCAAGCTAAGTAGTGTAGATGCATGGCTGCATATGGGCAACTGGCACAGGTGACAACAAAGTGTTGCCTATTAACATGTCACACATGGGGCATTCTTGCATAGTCTAAATGTTGCAGTACACTGCAGGCAATTTTGGAGACGTGTTGTGCATTTTCACTTACCAATTTCAAAGGCCCTAAGTGTTGTAAATTATCTGCTATAACACATGTCAAAATGGATGGGATGGCCAGGCTCTGTAGTTTTACCATGTTGCCACCACATCTGATCCCATTGTGTTGTTAGGATGTGTCATGTCCCCTCTAGTGATACCACACTGATACAAAGGTGCACTACAGAATGCATGGTACATACATTATGACCATCTGTTTGTAATCCAAATCATATGTCCCAGGTCTTTGAGCCAAACACAAGATTGTCATGTCCAACAACCCAGTGCTTAGGAGACATTACACAAGGATAGGAACACACAGCATACCACAAACACATAAGAGTCACAAACAACTCACAATATCAACTGCCATTGTACATGACAAACCTGTTGCGAGCCCTAATAACAACTTACTCCTTTAATCTTTTGCAGCGGATCAGGGTTATGGCACATAGCCATGGATAATTACCCCATTTCCCAACCCAAGCACAGCAGCAAAGCGTGCATTTAATGAGGGACATCAGAGGACATAGACTATTGTGGAGAGGACATTTGGCATCCTGATGTCAAGATTCAGGTGCCTGGACATCACAGGAGGCAGCCTCCTATATGCCCACGATCTCTACACTGGGCATTGGTGTGTGGCATGACGATCTCTACACTGGGCATTGGTGTGTGGCATGACGATCTTCACACTGGACATTGGTGTGTGGAATGACGTTCCATCATTGGCCAGCGGGGCTGTGGCATCCTTTCCCCTCCTGGGCTGTGACTCCGGCGGTGGTCTCCTGACCAGTGACGATACTTGGGCCCTCCTGGGCTGTGACTCTGGCGGTGGTCTCTGGACCAGTGACGATACTTGGGCCCTCCTGGGCTGTGACTCTGGTGGTGGTCTCTGGACCAGTGACGATACTTGGGCCCTCCTGGGCTGTGACTCTGGCAGTGGTCTCTGAACCAGTGACGATACTTGGGCCCTCCTGGGCTGTGACTCCGGTGGTGGTCTCTGGACCAGTGACGATACTTGGGCCCTCCTGGGCTGTGACTCTGGCGGTGGTCTCTGGACCAGTGACGACGGTGCTGGCGGTTGTGTCTGGACCGCCGGAAAAGATGGCACACTTCTCCGCCGTGACACTCACAACAGGCTGGGCAGACTTCCTCTGGACCTTCCCCACCTTTTTTGGAGTTACAGCTGACTCACCAATCGCCTTCGATCCCATTTCACTTGTTGTCCCACCAGGAGTCTTGACACGGTCCCGTCGTCCACTCTCCAATTTCAGAGCCTTTACAGGGGGTGGGCTGCCAGTGCCTTGGCTCCGGGTCCTACTGCCTGCCCTGGTGGACGGTGCACTCCAAAAACCTGGAACACGCACCACTGGTACTGGAGGCTTTTTGGCTGAGGCGCTACGACGGGACTGATGAATTGGAGGGGGGGGGGGGGGTGGGGGCAAAAAGGTCAATTTGACATAGGGACAGTTTCTGACAGACACTGGGATGGGTAGCTGGAGGGGGTCTGGGAGTGGAGGAAGAGGAGGTGGTTGTCGGAGGTGTCACTTTAGGGGGCATATTTATACTCTGTTTGCGCCGAAATTGCGTCGTTTTTTTTCGACGCAAATTCAACGCAAAACTAACTCCATATTTATACTTTGGCGTTAGACGCGTCTAGCGCCAAAGTTCATGGAGTTAGCGTCACTTTTTGGCGTGAACACCTTCCTTGCGTTAATGAGATGCAAGGTAGGCGTTCCCGTCTAAAAAAATGACTCCCAGGCATGTGCGTGGTATTTATACTCCCGGGCAAAAATCACGCCCGGGAGTGGGCGGGGCAAAAAACCCTGCATTTGCGCCTGAATTTAACGCCTGGGTCAGGGCAGGCGTTAAGGGACCTGTGGGCTCAGGATGAGCCCAGAGGTGCCCTCCCCTACCCCCAGGGACACCCCCTGCCACCCTTGCCCACCCCAGGAGGACACCCAAGGATGGAGGGACCCACCCCAGGGACATTAAGGTAAGTTCAGGTAAGTATTTTTTTTTTTTTTGTGTGGCATAGGGGGGCCTGATTTGTGCCCCCCTACATGCCACTATGCCCAATGACCATGCCCAGGGGACAGAAGTCCCCTGGGCATGGCCATTGGGCAAGGGGGCATGACTCCTGTCTTTGCTAAGACAGGAGTCATGTTAATGGGGGATGGGCGTCGTAAAAAAATGGCGCAAATCAGGTTAAGGCGATTTTTTGGACTCTACCTGACTTGCCCCATTTTGAGACGCCCATACGCCATTTTCCCCTACGCCGGCGCTGCCTGGTGTACGTGTTTTTTTTTCACGCACACCAGGCAGCGCCGGTCGGCTAACGCCGGCTAACGCCATTCTATAAATACGGCGCCCGCATGGCGCTTCAGAATGGCGTTAGACGGCGCTAATTTTTTTGACGCTAAACTGCGTTAGCGCAGTTTAGCGTCAAAAAGTATAAATATGGCCCTAGGTGTTTTGGGTGCAGGTGCAGGTACTGGAGGCTGTCATGAGGTGGATGGATGTTGGGTGAGTGATTGCCGGCGTTTGGGTACTTTGGGAGGGGGCATCACAGACACACTGGGAGAGGACACAGGGGACGTGTAAATTGAAGTGGAGGTGGTGAGTGCAGGTGAGCGGCTTGTGGTGCTGGGTGTCCTGGTGCGAGTCCTTGTGCCTGTAGATGTGGTGCATGCAGGTGTGTGTGTAGACGAGACTGGGAGGGAGGAGGGAGAAGAGGAGGAGGGGGACACAGTGGAGACAGTGGATGTTGCTGTATCTGTATGTGTGTGATGCTTGTGTGAGTGCCTGTGGTGTGTGTGGTGCCTATGTTTGCTTGAGCTACTTGTGTGCGTTGACTTGTGTGCATGCTGGTCTGTAGGTGTGCTTGGGATGGGCTGGGGTACAGGGGATTGGGTCTGGGTGGAGGAATTTGGAGGGGGGAGGCTAGACAAAGGGACAATGGCTGCCATCAGTGCTGAGGCCAGAGATTGCAGGGTTCGCTGAAGGGCAGCCTGACCAGAATGAATGCCCTCCAGGAATGCATTACCGTGTTGCAACTCTCGTTCTACACCCTGGATGGCATTCACAATGGTAGACTGCCCAACAGTGAGTGACCTGAGGAGGTCAATGGCCTCCTCACTGAGGGCAGCAGGGGTGACAGGGGCAGGGCCTGAGGTGCCTGGGGCGAAGGTGATGCCCACCCTCCTGGGTGAGCGGGCACGGGGCGAAAGCTGAGGGGCTGCTGGGAGGGCGGTGCTGGTAGGGGAGGTGGCGGCTGTACCTGTAGAAGTGGGGGGCACAGATGGTGCCGCCACCACAAGGGAGCTCCCATCGTCGGACGAGTCTGTGTCGCTGGTTGCTGATCCGGTGGCCGACGTGAAGCTCCCCTCACCCTCCGTCCCACTGGTGCATTCAGAGTCTGTGGTGTGGCCCTCCATGGCCATGTGGGATGCAGCTCCCTCGTGCTCCGGTGCCACTGTACCTCCACCTGATGATGCTGATGTACAAAAGGACAGGGAGAGCAGAAAATGTGGTGGAGACAGAAGTAAGAGAGTTTTAGTGTATGGCATACCGCTACCATTGGCGGACAAGACAGACGCAGCAGCCCCATGCATTACGCCGTGCTCCTGCCCTCTGCACATGCAATTTCTGGGATATGGCCTATATGGCAATGGTGGACATCGGCGCACATGGATGCCACAGGGGCAACTATACCTCGACTTGGCACTCTGCTGAGGTGGGGTAGAGTGCCACATGGGCTACATTACGGAGGGGCCTTGCCTACCGAACTCGCCCTGGCCTAGGGACACCCACAGCCCACCTCCACCACCCAGACACCTCCACTGCACGCAAAGTCAGCAGAATGAAGTTGTACTCACCCCCTTGTGTCTGCTGTGATGTCCTCAAGCGCCCATCCAACTCCGGGTAGGCCACCACCAGGATCCAGAACATCAGGGGGGTCATGGTGCGACGGGCACCCCTCCCACGTTGGGAGGCCATCCCCAGCTGAGCCTCCGCCGTATTCTTGCTGCAGCGGCGAATGTCCTCCCATCTCTTCCGGCAGTGGGTGCCCTGTCTCTGGTGGGCCCCCAGGGTCCGGACCTCCTTGGCGATGGCATGCCAAATGTCCCTCTTCTAGGTGGGCGCTGACCTACATGACATGCACCAGGGAAGAGGAACAGTCATTACCAACTGCACCATCAATGTGAGTGGCCCCCTCCCTACTCTGATCATGTGGCCCATTTATTCCCATGCTTTACTGTAGTATGAACTGTGCCCCCTTCCCTCTTCCACCCAGCCCTGTCCACCCAGGCCTAGCCCATACAACGTGCTCCCTGTGTACTAACCTGTTGGTCTGGAGGACCATAGAGTAGCATGTACTGGGGGAGGACCCCATCCATAAGTTTCTCCAACTCCTGTGCAGTGAAGGCAGGGGCCCTTTCCCCAGATGCAGCAGCCATCGTCGCTTCCAGACCGAGGTCACAGCAGCACTAGCAGTGTAGGTCCTCTCCTGTCGAAGGTCAGGTATCTAGTGATTGAACAGATAGAAAATGGTGGTGACGTCCGCGGCGGTGCGCATCATCACCGCCAGCGCACCTGTTCATTGGCTCCTGGGACCCATGGGGTCCAATGTTAACCGATGCAGCAGTGCGCCGCGGTCTACGACCGCCTACCGCGACGGTGTGCAACGCCAACGCTGTTACCCCACAATCCCATTGTCCCAGTTTAGAGGTCAGGCAGCCGCCATTTCAGGGGCCCACAAGGATTCTTTTTCAACTGCGTCACACATACCAAGGCCTACACTCAACACACATACAGGAAGGGTTCATTGTCTGGTGTAGTCTTGTGTGTGACTGTGGGTACATACCTGGAGGAATAGTGACTGTTTCTTCGCTGTTGTCCTTCTTAGGCACAGTCAGCTGGGACATATGAGAAGATGGCGGAGTCCTCTGGTGTACCGACCGCTGGTGGACCTGTTGACAATGGAAGAGAGACATTTAATCGTCACCTATAGGTTTGACCGTGCCACAATCCAGGAACTATGTAGCCAGTTGGAGCCAGACCTGATGTCACCAATCCGCCATCCGACTGGAATCCCCCCTGACGTGCAGGTGCTGTCAGTGCTCCATTTCCTTGCAAGTGGCTCTTTTCAGACAACAGTGGCCATGGCATCAGGGATGTCCCAGCCTATGTTTTCCAACGTGTTGTCCAGAGTGTTGGCTGCCCTGCTGAAACACGTAAGGAGATACATCATTTTCCCTGAGGTGGAGGATTTGCCTACAGTGAAAGGTGACTTCTATGCCCTTGGACATATCCCCATAGGTGCCATTGATGGGACCCATGTAGCTCTGGTCCCCCCGCAGGAGTGAACAGGTGTACAGGAACCGGAAGAGTTATCATTCGATGAATGTCCAGATGGTCTGTTTGGCAGACCAGTACATCTCGCAGGTAAATGCTATATTCCCTGGCTCTGTGCATGACGCCTACATCCTGCGGAATAGCAGCATCCCTGATATGATGGGTCAACTCCAGAGGCACCGTGTATGGCTATTGGGGGACTCTAGTTACCCCAACCTTTCCTGGCTATTGACCCCAGTGAGGAATCCCAGGACCAGGGCAGAGGAACGCTACAATGATGCCCATGGGCGGACTAGGAGGGTTATCGAACGCACCTTCGGCCTTCTTAAGGCCAGGTTCAGGTGCCTCCATATGACAGGTGGGTCCCTATTCTACTCACCGAAGAAGGTGTGCGACATCATCATCGCCTGCTCCATGCTCCATAATTTAGCATTGCGACGCCAGGTGCCTTTTCTGTGTTGTAGCAGCTGTGGAGCCTGTGGAGCCTGTGGACAGTGATGAGGATGAAGCTGAGGAAGAAGAAAACGACAACAGGGAGTCAGTCATACAGCAATATTTCCAGTGAAACTCAGGTGAGTACATTTTCAGGTTTAACATTACATTAACTTTCACACATCTACCTCTATCCTGTACCGACATTTCACTCACTATTTGTTAACTGAGTTGTCCCCTTCCATTTCAGTTTCACAAATGTGGTAACCTACGTGTCAACTGCTTGCATCCTTGAAGGGCTTGTGATGTGTGACATTGGTATGTTAGCCTTCCAATGGGTAACCCATTATGACACTGTCATTGATAATACAAAATTACAAATCATAGACTGACTCCAGTTTTTTTAGTGTTTCAAGGGTGTTTATTTAAGTGCTAAAAATGAAGGGGGGTTATAAAATGGTGACGGGTGATGGTGGAGGAATGTCCATGGCAGAGTCTAGTCTATTAGTCTCATAGGTACATTGCACATCTGCCCATTGGAAGAGGAGCTGGGGCAGTTCCGATTTGGACAGGGTAACAAAGTGGGACAGTGGGGGGACAATCAGGGTGGTGTCATTTCCTGGCGGGGGTCTTGCCATCTTGCTCTGTCCTGTTCCTGGATCTCAGGGCCCGCTTGCGTGGTGGTTGCCCGTCTGCAGGAGATGGGGTGCTGGTGTGGTGGTCCTGTGGCGGGGCGTCCTGTCCACTAGCGCCGGCGGAGGTGGTAGGCAGTTCATCGTCGTGGCTAGTGTCAGGGGCCCCTTGGAGTGCCACGGTGTCCCTCAAGGTCTTTTGAATGTCCGTCAGCATCACTACGATGGTGCCCAAGGCGGGCCGATGGTCCTGAGCTCCTCCCTGAACCCCAAATACTGCTCCTCCTCCAGACGCAGGGTCTCCTGCAACTTGTCCAGGACCGTGGCCATCGTCTCCTGGGAGTGGTGGTATGCTCCCATGATGGAGGAGAGGGCCTCGTGGAGAGTTGGTTCCCTTGGCCTGTCCTCCCTCTGTCGCACAGCAGCCCTCCCAGTTCCCCTGTGTTCTTGTGCCTCCATCCCCTGGACCGTGTGCCCACTACCACTGCCCCCAGGTCCCTGTTGTTGTTGGGGTGATGGGTTAGCCTGGGTGCCCTGTAGTGGTGGACACACCGCTGATTGACCTGTCCTGGGTAGGGAGGTTTGGGCCCGCTGGGTGGGGGCTGTGCTGGTGTTACCAGAGGGTGGAAGTTCGGTGTTGGGCTGTGACTGGGCAAGGGGAACTGACTGTCCTGAGGCCCACGATGGTCCGGGCTGGTCATCGAGATCCAGTAGGGCAGAGCTGCTGTCGTCACTGTGGGCCTCTTCTGGGGGTGGAGTGGTGTTGTCTGGACCCTCTGGTGTGGTGACGTTCCTTCGGGTTCCTGCGGGGGTATTAGTACATGATTATTGCATGTGTGTGTGTAATGGTGTGCAATGGTTGGGTGTGCGTGAACCCCAGTGCAGGCATTCCTGTGTGTGGGGTTGTGTGCTGATGGTTGGGGGGTGTTCTGGGTATGTTCAGTGGGCATGCTTTAGTGATGGGTGTCCATGGTTAGTTGTGTCATGCAGGTCTTGGGGTTGGGATGTGTAGTTGGTGTTATTAGTACATTAGTGAGGAGTTTGGGTGATGGGGAGGGTGTGAGGGTGGGGGTGTGTGATAGCATGCAGGTAGGGTGGGGGATGTGATAGTTAAGATTTGACTTACCAGTGTCCGTTCCTCCAACGACTCCTCCGAGGCCCTCAGGATCTAAGATGGTCAAGACTTGCTCCTCCCATGTTGTTAGTTGAGGGGGAGGAGGTGGGGGTCCGCCGCCAGTCCACTGTACCGCGATGTGGCACCTGGATACCGTTGAACGCACCTCCCCCCGTAGGTCGTTCCACCTCTTCCTGATGTCCTCCCTATTTCTTGGGTGCTGTCCCACTGCGTTGACCCTGTCCACTATTCTTTGCCATAGCTCCATCTTCCTTGCAATTGATGTGTGCTGTACCTGTGAGCCAAATAGCTGTGGCTCTACCCGTAGGATTTCCTCCACCATGACCCTGAGCTCCTCCTCGGAGAAGCGGGGGTGTCTTTGGCGTGACATGGGGTGGTGTGTGTGATGTGTGGGGTGGTGTATGTGGTGATGAGTGTGGTGAGTGTAGTGGTATGTGGTGTTTTGTGCTTGGATGTTGTGTGGGTGATGGTGTTGTGGGCCTCTGTGTGATGGGGTTGTCTATTCTGTGCTCTCTCTCTCGCCTTCTCTCAGAATTTCTGGTTGTAGGAGTTTGTGGGTGATGTGGCTGTGTGTTTTATATTTTATTGGATGTGTGGGTGTGGTGTGTGAATGTGTATCAGGTGTGTGTATTTCGAAATGTCCAATATGGCTGTGTTTTGTAGAAGTGTGTGTATTTTGAGTGTGGCGGTGTGTACCGCCAATGGAATACCGCGGTTGAAAGACCGCCGCGTGGATCGTAATAGCATGGGCGTGTTTCTGTTGGCGTGGAGGTGAAGGATTTGTTTCCGCATGTTTATCGCTGACCTTTGGTGTGGCGGTATTGTGTGGGTGTCTGAATTTCGGCGGATTCCGTGATGTGTGTCATAATAGCTGTGGTGGTCTACCGCCGCCGCCGCGGTGTATTGGCGGTCTTCTGCACGGCGGTAAGCGCCTTATACTGCCAGGGTCGTAATGACCCCCACTGACTTGATCTTTTAGGCTCATTGTCATCTTCGGGTCAGATTTATGTAAAAGTGGTGCAGTGCGGTGCTGCATCAACATTGACAGCGCCGCACTGCGTCACTTTAGAAATGCAGGGATGCACCATATTTGAGTGAATACGGCGCACCCATGTGTTGTCCCCTGTGCTGATGCTAAATTCAGCTGCCAGCACCATTGCAAGCATCCTTGCACCATCGTGCAAGGATGTCTGCGTTGAGGGGGGTGATTGTTTATGTGCGTGAAGGTGTACCTTCCTGCACATAAACAATCACTAATGGCGCTTTGTCACTTCTGTGTGTGCTGCACAATGCAGCACACACACAAGTGCCAAAGCGTCTTTTTCAAATGATTGTTTATGTGCAGGAAGGGACACCTTCCTGCACATAAACAATCATTTCTGGCATTTTGCTCTTTCTATGCATGCTGCAGAATGCAGCACGCATTGGAAAAGCAAAAAACAAGAATGAATAAAAGTATTACTCCTCGTTGAACCCTGCTAATGCCACCCCTGTGGTGGCATTAGATTTTGGTGCTGCCTCAGGTTTACAAAATTTCATAAATCTGAGGCAGCATCAAAATGCAATGTCTGTTGCTGCGGCATGCCCACAGCAACACCCATTGCACGCCACTTCCACGCACAGTTCTGTGTGGGAAGGGGATGTATTTACAAAGTGACGTTAAGCCACACAAAGTGGCTTAACGCCACCTTGTAAATATGGCGCAGTGCTTAGTGACGCTCCTGTGGCGCTAAGGGCCTATAATGCACCCCTTAGATCCAGAAGCATTGTTCCTGTATATCATGGCTGCAGTCTACAGCCCTATGCCCCACCTGCGTGTCACATGAAGGGAAGTCCTGTTGGCACAATTGGCTGCATCATATCTTCTATGTGTGATGTCTATCCTTTTTGTGGCTTGACATCATCTTGTTGTTTAAAATACGACGCACCATGGCGCAGGGTAGGGGGCAATAGCGTAATTTCTCATGACGCTCTTGATGTACTCTGCAGGAGTAGCGCCAAAATATTAGCGATACTGCTGCAGAGTACATAGGGCCTCATTTTAAAGAAGAATCTCATAGATTTCCTTCTGCCATTTTTCCGGCTCCCCTAATGGGAGAACACCCCCTTTGCCTACATTATGCCTGGTGCAAGCATAATGTAGAGCAAAGGGTTACAGAGTGGCTCAATGCATGCATTGCGCCACCCTATCAATACAGCGCAGGGATTTTGGCCTCGTTTGGCCACACTAACATAAAAAATAATGACGTTTATGTGGAGCAAGGTGGCGCTATGGCATTATAAATATGTCCCTAAGTTTAGACCAAAAGACTAAATTTAGTCCAAAATTCTAATTTACTACGAGTAAAGTTAGAATTTTGGTCTATGTTTAGACTTTTAGGGGGTTATTCTAACTTTGGGGGAGGTGTTAATCCGTCCCAAAAGTGACGGAAAAGTGACGGATTTACCACCAGCCGTATTACGAGTCCATTATATCCTATGGAACTCGTAATACGGCTGGTGGTATATCCGTCACTTTACCGTCACTTTTGGGACGGATTAACACTCCTCCAAAGTTAGAATAACCCCCTTAGTCTAAGTTTAGACCAAGGGGGTCATTACAACCCTGGCGGACGGTGTTAAAGCAGCGGAAAGACCGCAAACAGGCCGGCGGACCAAAAAAGGGAATTATGACCCTGGCGGAAACAGCCAACAAAGACAGCCACTTTAACACTTCGCCCGCCACAGCGGTCCAGGCAAGCAGCGCTGCGGTCACCGCCAACAGACAGGCGGAAGACAGTGTACCGCCCACACTATTACAACCCGCCAATCCGCCACCTTTTCCGGGGCGGATTCACTGTGGATAAAAACACGGCGGAAACAGCTTTTGCTATGGGAAAACGCTCACCTGAACATATCCCACGAGGAACGAGGAATCCATGGAGCTGGAACTCCAAATACTCCCTGCTCTTGTGTTTCTGCTCTTCTACGACCAACAGCTACGTAGGCGCCGCAGACAACGGTGAGTACTGCACCTACGACATGGGGGAGGGGTGAGGCAAAAGTTAGGGGGACACACACCAAACACCCCCACCCCTAACCTCGCATATTACAACACACACACCAATGCATTCACAAAAATCACAGTTCAAACCCACAATCCCCCCGGAAGAATGAATACACAAAGCGAAAATCGGTCAAACAATGTAATGTGCCAATATACATGTCATACAAAAATACACAGATATATATGTGAAAATCAGTCATAATTATATACAATACGAGAAGTAGTGCAGATATGTACATAACAATGTCCGTGCACCAGCAGTCCAAAAATACATGGGCGAGGCCCACAAACGATACCTGACCACAATCGGAGAGAACACTGCCGGGGCATCAGATAGAAATACTACAGGCACCTCAGGGGGAAGGGAAGGGAGGGCACCTCAGCCGGATGACTGCAAAGCCAGATCCACGACGGGGCTCCATGCCAATTTAAGCCCTCCTGGGGAGTGCAAAGCCACAGTCTCTCAAGTCTCTACAGTGGGTGGGTTGCCCACTGTGCCATCCTGGGGAGTGCAAAGCCACAGTCTCTCAAGTCTCTACAGTGGGTGGCTTGCCCACTGTGCCATCCTGGGGAGTGCAAAGCCACAGTCTCTCAAGTCTATACAGTGGGTGGGTTGCCCACTGTGCCATCCTAGGGAGTGCAAAGCCACAGTCTCTCAAGTCTCTACAGTGGGTGGCTTGCCCACTGTGCCATCCTGGGGAGTGCAAAGCCACAGTCTCTCAAGTCTATACAGTGGGTGGGTTGCCCACTGTGCCATCCTGGGGAGTGCAAAGCCACAGTCTCTCAAGTTGATGCAGCTCTCTACTGGTACTGGGGGGGACTGGTGCCCAGACTGGATGAGTCTCCCCGCGAAAGGTCGTATCCTGTCACTGTCCCAGCTGCACATGGGATAAGGATGCCTGATGTGGCGGCCCATTCATTCCTACCCGGTGCATTGCCCTGTTCAGCGGTGCTTAGCCATGGCGGTCTTTGCCCTGTTCAGCGGTGCTTTGCCATGGCGGTCTTTGCCCTGTTCAGCGGTGCTTTGCCATGGCGGTTCAGGACTGTTCAGCGGTGCTTTGCCATGGCGGTCTTTGCCCTGTTCAGCGGTACTTTGCCATGGCGGTTCAGGACTGTTCAGCGGTGCTTAGCCATGGCGGTCTTTGCCCTGTTCAGCGGTGCTTTGCCATGGCGGTTCAGGACTGTTCAGCGGTTCTTTGCCATGGCGGTTCAGGACTGTTCAGCAGTGCTTTGCCATGGCGGTTCAGGACAGTTCAGCAGTGCTTAGCCATGGCGGTCTTTGCCCTGTTCAGCGGTGCTTTGCCATGGCGGTCTTTGCCCTGTTCAGCGATGGTTTGAGATGGCGGTTCAGGACTGTTCAGCGGTGCTTTGCCATGGCGGTTCTGATAAGGACATTGGTGTGTGGCATGACGTTCTATACACTGGACATTGGTGTGTGGCATGACGTTTCATCATTGCCCAGCGGGGCTGTGGCAGCCGGGGCACTCCTGGGCACTGACTCCGGCGGTGGCGGTGGTCTCCTGACCAGTGACGATACTTGGGCCCTCCTGGGCTGTGACTCTGGCGGTGGTCTCCGGACCAGTGACGATACTTGGGCCCTCCTGGGCTGTGACTCTGGCAGTGGGTCCTGACCAGTGACGATACTTGGGCCCTCCTGGGCTGTGACTCTGGCGGTGGCGTTGGTCTCCTGACCAGTGACGATACTTGGGCCCTCCTGGGCTGTGACTCTGGCGGTGGTCTCCTGACCAGTGACGATACTTGGGCCCTCCTGGGCTGTGACTCTGGCGGTGGTCTCCTGACCAGTGACGATACTTGGGCCCTCCTGGGCTGTGACTCTGGCGGTGGTCTCCGGACCAGTGACGATACTTGGGCCCTCATGGGCTGTGACTCTGACGGTGGTCCCCGGACCAGTGACGATACTTGGGCCCTCCTGGGCTGTGACTCTGGCGGTGGTCTCCAGACCAGTGACGATACTTGGACCCTCCTGGGCTGTGACTCTGGCGGTGGTCTCTGGACCAGTAACGACGGTGCTGGCGGTTGTGTCTCGACCGCCGGAAATGATGGCGCACTTCTCCGCCGTGACACTCACAACAGGCTGGGCAGACTTCCTCTGGCCCTTCCCCACCTTTGGTGGAGTCACAGCTGACTCTCCAATCCCCTTGGAACCCATGTCAGTTGTTTTCCCACCTGGAGTCTTAACACGGTCCCGTCGTCCACTCTCCAATTTTATTGCCTTTACAGGGGGTTGGCTGCCAGTGCCTTGGCTCGGGGTCCTACTGCCTGCCCTGGTGGCCGGTGCATTCCAAAAACCTTGAACAGGCACCACTGGTATTGGAGCCTTTTTGGCTGAGGCGCTACGATGGGACTGATGAATTGGAGGGGGTGGGGTGGGGGCAAAAAGGTCAACTTGACAGAGGGACAGTTTCTGACGAACACTGGGATGGGTAGCTGGAGGGGGTCTGGGAGTGGAGGAAGAAGAGGTGGTTGTCGGAGGTGTCACTTTAGGTGTTTTGGGTGCAGGTGCAGGTACTGGAGGCTGTCGTGAGGTGGATGGATGTTGGGTGAGTGATTGCCGGCGTTTGGGTACTTTGGGAGGGGGCGTCACAGACACACTGGGAGAGGACACAAGGGACGTGTAAATGGCAGTGGAGGTGGTGAGTGCAGGTGAGCGGGGTGTGGTGCTGGGTGTTCTGGTGCGAGTCCTAGTGCCTGTAGATGTAGTGCATGCAGGTGAGAGTGTAGACGACACTGGGAGGGAGGAGGGAGAAGAGGAGGAGGGGGACACAGTGGAGGCAGTGGATGTTGTTGTGTCTGTATGTGGGTGAGGCTTGCGTGAGTGCTTGTGGTGTGTGTGGTGCCTATGTTTGCTTGAGCTACTTGTGTATGTTGACTTGTGTGCATGCTGGTCTGTAGGTGTGCTTGGGATGGGCTGGGGTACAGGAGATTGGGTCTGGGTGGAGGAAGTTGGAGGGGGGAGGCTAGACACAGGGACAATTGCTGCCATCAGTGCTGAGGCCAAAGATTGCAGGGTTCGCTGAAGGACAGCCTGACCAGAATAAATGCCCTCCAGGAATGCATTACCGTGTTGCAACTCTCGTTCTACACCCTGGATGGCATTCACAATGGTAGACTGCCCAACAGTGAGTGACCTGAGGAGGTCAATGGCCTCCTCACTGAGGGCAGCATGGGTGACTGGGGCAGGGCCTGAGGTGCCTGGGGCGAAGGTGATGCCCACCCTCCTGGGTGAGCGGGCACGGGGCGAACGCTGAGGGGCTGCTGGGAGGGCGGTGCTGGTAGGGGAGGTGGTGGCTGTACCTGTAGAGGTGGGGGGCACAGATGGTGCCGCCACCACAAGGGAGCTCCCATCGTCGAACGAGTCCGTGTCGCTGCTTGGTGATCCGGTGGCCGACGTGAAGCTCCCCTCGCCCTCCGTCCCACAGGTGCATTCAGAGTCTGTGGTGTGGCCCTCCATGGCCATGTGGGATGCAGCTCCCTCGTGCTCCGGTGCCACTGTACCTCCGCCTGTTGATGCTGATGTACAAAAGGACAGGGAGAGCAGACAAAGGGGGGGAGACAGAAGAAAGAGGGTTTTAGTGCATGGCATAACACTACCGTTGGCGGACAAGACAAACGCAGATGCCCCCTGCATTACGCCGTGCTCCTGCCCTCTGCACATGCAATTTCTGGGATATGGCCTGTATGGCAATGGTGGACATCGGCGCACATGGATGCCACAGGGGCAACTATACCTCGACTTGGCACTCTGCTGAGGTGGGGTAGAGTGCCACATGGGCTACATTACGGAGGGGCCTTGCCTACCGAACTCGCCCTGGCCTAGGGACACCCACAGCCCACCTCCACCACCCAGACACCTCCACTGCACGCAAAGTCAGCAGAATGAAGTTGTACTCACCCCCTTGTGTCTGCTGTGATGCCCTCAAGCGCCCATCCAACTCCGGGTAGGCCACCGCCAGGATCCGGAACATCAGGGGGGTCATGGTGCGACGGGCACTCCTCCCACGTTGGGAGGCCATCCCCAGCTGAGCCTCCGCCGTCTTCTTGCTGCAGCGGCGAATGTCCTCCCATCTCTTACGGCAGTGGGTGCCCCGTCTCTGGTGGGCCCCCAGGGTCCAGACCTCCTTGGCGATGGCATGCCAAATGTCCCTCTTCTGCTGGGCGCTGACCTACATGACATGCACAAGGAAAGAGGACCAGTCATTACCAACTGCACCGTCGTTGTGAGTGGCCCCCTCCCTACTCTGGCCATGTGGCCCATTCATTCCCATGCATTAATGTTCTATGGACTCTGCCCCCTTCCCTCTTCCAACCAGCCCTCTCCACCCAGGCCTAGCCCATACAACGTGCTCCCTGTGTACTAACCTGTTGGTCTGGAGGACCGTAGAGTAGCGTGTACTGGGGGAGGACCCCGTCTACCAGTTTCTCCAACTCCTGTGCAGTGAAGGCAGGGGCCCTTTCCCCAGACGCAGCAGCCATCGTCGCTTCCAGACCGAGGTCACAGCAGCACTTGCAGTGTAGGTCCTCTCCCGTCGAAGGTCAGGTATCTAGTGATTGAACAGATAGAAAATGGCGGTGACGTCCGCGGCAGTGACGTCCGCGGCGGCGCGCATCATCAACGCCAGCGCACCTGTTCATTGGCTCCTGGGACCCATAGGGTCCAATGTTAACCAATGCAGCATTGCGCCGCGGTCTACAAACGCCTACCGCGACGGTGTGTAACGCCAGCGCTGTTACCCCACAATCCCATTGTCCCAGTTTAGAGGTCAGGCAGCCGCCATTTCAGGGGCCCGCGTGGCTTCATTTCCTACTGCGTCACACATAGCTAGGCCTACACTCAACACACATACAGGAAGGGTTATGTGAGTGGTGTAGCTTTGTGTGTGACTGTGGGTACATACCTGGAGGAATAATGACTGGTTCTTCGCTGTTGTCCTTCGTAGGCACCGTCTGCTGGGACATATGAGAAGATGGCGGAATCCCCCGGTGTACCAACCGCTGGTGGACCTGTTGACAATGGAAGAGCGACATGTCATCGTAACCTACCGGTTTGACCGTGCCACAATCCAGGAACTATGTACCCAGTTGGAGCCAGACCTGATGTCACCAATCCGCCATCCGACTGGAATCCCCCCTGACATGCAGGTGCTGTCAGTGCTCCATTTCCTTGCAAGTGGGTCTTTTCAGACAACAGTGGCCATGGCATCAGGGATGTCCCAGCCTATGTTTTCCAACGTGTTGTCCAGAGTGTTGGCTGCCCTGCTGAAACACGTAAGGAGATACATCATTTTCCCTGAGGTGGAGGATTTGCCTACAGTGAAAGGTGACTTCTATGTCCTTGGACATATCCCCAACGTCATAGGTGCTATTGATGGTACCCATGTAGCTCTGGTCCCCCCCCACAGGAGTGAACAGGTGTACAGGAACAGGAAGAGTTATCATTCCGTGAATGTACAGATGGTATGTTTGGCAGACCAGTACATCTCGCAGGTAAATGCTATGTTCCCTGGCTCAGTGCATGATGCCTACATCCTGCGGAATAGCAGCATCCCTGATATGATGGGTCAACTCCAGAGGCACCGTGTATGGCTTTTGGGGGACTCTAGTTACCCCAACCTTTTGTGGCTATTGACCCCAGTGAGGAATCCCAGGACCAGGGCAGAGGAACGCTACAATGAGGCCCATAGGCGGACTAGGAGGGTGATCGAACGCACCTTCGGCCTCCTGAAGGCCAGGTTCAGGTGCCTCGATATGACAGGTGGATCCCTATTCTACTCACCGAAGAAGGTGTGCGACATCATCATCGCCTGCTCCATAATTTGGCATTGCGACGCCAGGTGCCTTTTCTGCAGGAGGATGATCCAGATGACGGTGCTGTAGCAGCTGTGGAGCCTGTGGGGCCTGTGGACAGTGATGAGGATGAAGCTGATGAAGAAGACAACGACAACAGGGAGTCAGTCATACAGCAATATTTCCAGTGAGACACAGGTGTGAACAATTTCATTTTTAGCATGACATTAACTTTCACACGTCTACCTCTATCCTGTTTTTCGATTTAAGTCAACATTTGGTAACTGAGTTGTACCCTTCCATTACGGTTTCACAGGTGTGGTTACCTACGTGTCAACTGCTTGCATCCTTCAAAGGCTTGTGATGTGTGACATAGGTATGTTAGCTTTAGAATGGGACACCCATTATGACACTGTCATTGATAATACATTTTTACAAAATCACAGACTGACTCCAGCATGTTCTGTGTTTCAAGGGTGTTTATTGAAGTGCTCAGAAATGGGAGGGGGTTGTAAAATGAGGATGGGTGATGGTGGAGGAATGTCTATGGCAGAGTCCAGTCTATTAGTCTCACAGGTGCACTGCCCATCTGGGCATAGGAAGAGGAGCTGGGGCAGTTAAAGTATGGACAGGGTTACAAAGTGGGACAGTGGGAGGACAATCAGGGTGGTGTCATTTCCTGGCGGGGGTCTTGCCATCTTGCTCTGTCCTGTTCCTGGATCTCAGGGACCGCTTGCGTGGTGGTTGTCCGTCTGCAGGGTGTGGGGTGCTGGTGTGGTGGTCCTGTGGCGGGGCGTAATGTCCACTAGCGCCGGCGGAGGTGGTGGGCATTTCATCGTCCTAGCAAGTGTCAGGGGCCCCTTGGAGTGCCACGGTGTCCCTCAAGGTCTGCTGTATGTCCTTCAGCACCCCTACGATGGTGCCCAGGGCAGAGCTGATGGTCCTGAGCTCCTCCCTGAACCCCAAATACAGTTCGTCCTGCAGGCGCAGGGTCTCCTGCAACTTGTCCAGAACCGTGGCCATCGTCTCCTGGGAGTGGTGGTATGCTCCCATGATGGAGGATAGGGCCTCGTGGAGAGTGGGTTCCCTTGGCCTGTCCGCCCCCTGTCGCACAGCAGCCCTCCCAGTTCCCCTGTGTTCTTGTGCCTCCATCCCCTGGACCGTGTGCCCACTACCACTGCCCCCAGGTCCCTGTTGTTGTTGGGGTGGTGGGTTATCCTGGGTTCCCTGTAGTGGTGGACACACCGCTGATTGACCTGTCCTGGGTAGGGAGGTTTGGGCCCGCTGGGTGGGTGCTGTGCTGGTGTTACCAGAGGATGGAAGGTCGGTGTTGGGCTGTGCCTGTGCAAGGGGAACCGACTGTCCCGAGGCCCACGATGGTCCGGGCTGGTCATCAGGATCCAGTAGGGCAGAGCTGCTCTCGTCACTGTGGGCCTCTTCTGGGGGTGGAGTGGTGTTGTCTGGACCCTCTGGTGTGGTGATGATCCTTCGGGTTCCTGCAGGGGCATAAGAGCATGATTATTGCATGTGTGTGTGTTATGGTGTGCAATGGGTGGGTGTTTGTGTACCCCAGTGCTAGCATTCCTGTGTGGGGGCTTGTGTGATGATGGTTGGGGGGGTGTACTGGGTATGTGCAGTGGGCATGCTTTAGTGAGGGGTGTCCATGCTTAGTTGTGTCATGCAGGGCTTGGTGTTGGGATGGGTGGTTTGTGTCATGGGTACATTAGTGGGGAGTTGTAGTGATAGGGGAGGGGGTGAGGGAGGGGGTGTGTGATAGCATGCAGGTAGGGTGGGGGATATGATAGTTAAGAATTGACTTACCAGTGTCCCATCCTCCACCGACTCCTGCGAGGCCCTCAGGATGCAAGATGGTCAAGACTTGCTCCTCCCATGTTGTTAGTTGTGGGGGTCCGCCGCCAGTCCGCTGTACCGCGATGTTGTGCCTGGAGACCGTTGAACGCACCTTCCCCCGTAGGTCGTTCCACCTCTTCCTGATGTCCTCCCTATTTCTTGGGTGCTGTCCCACGGTGTTCACCCTGTCCACTATTCTGCGCCATAACTCCATCTTCCTGGCTATTGATGTGTGTTGTACCTGTGAGCCAAATAGCTGTGGCTCTACCCGGAGGATTTCCTCCACCATGACCCTGAGCTTCTCCTCGGAGAAGCAGGGGTGACTTTGGCGTGCCATGGGGTGGTGTGGGTGATGTGTGGGGTGGTGTATGTGGTGATGAGTGTGGTGAGTGTAGTGGTGTGTGGTGTTTTGTGTGTGGATGTTGTGTGGGTGATGGTGTTGTGGGCCTCTGTGTAGTAGGGTTGTCTATTCTGTGCTCTCTCTCTGTCGCCTTTGTGTATAATGTTTTGGTCGTAGGGGTTTGTGTGTGATGTGGGTGTGTGTTTTATATTGTAATGGGTGTGTGGGAGAGGTGTGTGTATGTGTATCAGGTGTGTGTATTTGGAATTGACCAATGTGGCGGTGTGTTGTAGGTGTGTGTGTATTTTGAGCGCGGCGGTGTGTACCGCCAATGGAATACCGCGGTTGAAAGACCGCTGCGTGCATTCGTGGGTCGTAATGGCATGGGCGTGTTTCTGTTGGCGTGGAGGTGGAGGATTTGTTTCTGCCAGTTTATCACTGACCTTTGGTGTGGCAGTGTTGTGTGGGTGTCTGAATTTACGCGGATTCCAAGATGTGTGTCATAATAGCTGTGGCGGAATGCCGCCGCCGCTGCAGTGTATTGGCGGTCTTCTGCACGGCGGTAAGCACCTTTTACCGCCAATGTTGTAATGACCCCCCCAAATGTCTAAACTTAGACCAAAGGTTTAACTTTACTACGCATAAAGTTAGACTTTTGGTTTAAGTTCAGACTTTTGTTCGAAACTTAGATCAAAAGTCTAAAGTTAGACCAAAGGTCTAACTTTTCTCATAGTAAAGTTAGAATTTAGGTCTAAACTTAGACTTTTGTTCTAAGTTTACCTTTATGAATCAGGCCTCCAGTCAGCATTTGTTAGGAAGAGAAGCTGGTCTTGTAAAGAGCTGCTGGGCTCAGGCCTACAGCCAATTTATGTGCTTATATTGTTTCAGATAAAAGCCAGGAGGCCCATCCTTTAACATTGATAAATCAAAAAGCCAACAGATGAAATGTGAAAAGTAATTTGGTGCTCATGTAAAGTGTTGCTGTGTATCCTCAGCCCGATTTTGCATTATGAAGAAAAACAAACTGATGAGGGCATGTGGGGCAAAAGAAGAAACCGGTGGGGGCAAGGAGAAGGTAAACAAGCATTTGCAATGCAATAGGTCTTGCATTTTCCTGAGTTAGAGCAATTGGCATTGTAAATTCATAACTGGACTTTTCTTGCCACATAAATTGGTCAACCCTGTCTCATTATTTCGGCTTTTCCTGCCATGTAATTCCAGTGGCCCAGCATTTAACTAAAGCACTTCCATTTACCTTCTTCCTCTATCTTAACACATGTACAATTATCATATAAGCCTTTATCAGAAATTAACGTTTGGTATTACATTGTAATGTTGAAAACACCATAACAAAAATAGCATTTGGGATGGACTGGAGGGTAAAAGGAAAGAGGAAGTCGGGAGTAAATATGGCATAGTATCGGTGTCATGGGCTCGGAGCAAGAAAGGAAAATAGTTGACTGGAATTTTGGTAGGAAAATACAGCAGTAATTAGCGTTGGGTGAGGTCTGTTGGTCTCCAGGCCCCGGTGCCACTGCACCTGTTGCTCCGTTGATAACAAGGCCTCAGGAGTGAAAGCGGATGGGGCAGAAAAATAAAAGCTAAAAGAATACAACATACAAAAGGAAGAAAGAGAAGGGGCTGCAAAGAAATAAAAGAAAGAAGGGAAAGAAAGAACAAAAAAATGAATAAACAACTAAGAGAAGAAATAGAACAAATGTGTGAGACAAAAGAAAAAAGGGAAGGAAGCTAGCGAATGAAAGATAAAGAGTAAAATATAATGAAAGAAGTGTGAAAAGAAAAAGAAAGATAAACTTTAGAGGAAAAAAGAGAGATGGTGACAGAAACAAGCAGCGAAAGAACCAAGACATTTATGTACTGACACATTTCCCACAGACACAGAATGGGAAACCACTTTGACACTTCGGGTCCCGACAAGTAAGTTGTGGCTTCAACATACAGATGGGAAAAAACGAGGGATTTATAGTAAAACGTGAATTGACAGATAAAGATAAGAAAAACACCAGAGAAAGGAAGGAAGAAAGATCTAAAAAAAAAGTGTAAGAATGCATACCGAAGGAAAGAGCAAAGAAAAAAGAAAAATAAAGAATAAAGGGAAGAGAAAAAAAAGTGAAACAATGAACGACTGATGAAGAAAAAGAGGAACGAAACAGGGAAAGAAATAACCAAGTTTTTGCGAGTTTGAAAGAGGAGGTAGCAAGAGGAAGAGGGAAATAAAAAAAGGGAGAGGAGTAGAAATAAACAGTTGAAAGAAAGGGCGAGCGTGGATTTTAAGATCTGGAAAGAGAAATGTGGGGGAGCAAGAAAACATTGAGAGTAAACAGAGTAAAGGAAAGAATGGAGTGATATAGGTGAAACAGACCCTCCCAAAAAAAGATGGCAGCTAAGAATAGATTTAATTGCCTCCCCCACGTCCTCAAACAGAAGTCAGAGTGTGGAACAGCAGGGGCACTGCAGAACAGCAGGAGGTGAACTAGCAGAGTTGTGTGTGAAGCCCAATGCAGTAATATTGGGGAGCTTCAGATCGGATTGGGGGTTTGGGGTATAGTTAGAGCTGTGTTCCTGCCCAGTGCTGGAATAATAGAAAGGTAGCGGGTGAGGAATGAGAAACAGAGCACCGTGTAATTCCTGGTATTGGAATAATGGGGCGCTGCAGGTTAGGGTTGAGGTGCACCGACAGAGTTGTATGTTGGCTGCCGTACTTGAATAGTAACGGGCACACAAGGTCAGAAGTGAGGTATATTAATGGAGCTATGAGTGGAAATTAGTATTGGCATGCCAGTGTTGCCAAGTGTTAGACTGGAGGTGCCCTGGTGAAGCTGCAATGGGTGCCCAGCATGGGAGTGGCATTGCCTCTGAAGCACAGAAGCTTGAAATTTGCATTGAATGTTAGAAATGATGTATTCTGGCGGAGCTGTGGTAGCTCCCATCAACAGTGCCGTTGGATGTTAGACCTGAGGTGCACTGGGTCCAGTATTGGCTTGGCAGTGGGACTGAATATTTGAATTGAGCTGCTGTAATGGAACTATATGTCGGCGGGATCCCATTATAGGAAAAGAAGTGACCTTGCCGGGGTAGAACTGAGGTACACTGATGGAGCTGAGCCTGAGGTCCCAGTACTGGAGCAGCAGAGTGTGCTAACTGCAAGAACTGAGGTGCTCTGGCAGACAGCGCATGTGGGGGCTCCTGGCACAGCTGAGGGCTTGGGGTGTGTGAACGAGATGCACTGATGGAGCTGCGCTCAAGGTCCCAGTTCATGATCAGCAGAGTGTACTGACTGCAAGAACTGAGGTGCTCTGGCAGACAGCACATGTGGGGTTCCTGGCATGGACACTGCTGAGGGCTTGGAGTGTGTAAACTGAGGTGCACTGATAGAGCTGCGTCCAAGGTCCCAGTACTGGAGCAGCAGAGTGTACTGACTGGAGGAACTGAGGTGCTCTGGCAGACAGCACTTGTGGGGTTCCTGGCACCGGCACGGCTGAGGGCTTGGAGTGTGTGAACTGAAATGCACTGATGGAGCTGAGCCTGAGGTCCCAGTACTGGAGCAGCAGAGTGTACTGACTGCAAGAACTGAGGTGCTCTGGCAGACAAAGCATGTGGGATTCCTGACACTGGCACGGCTGAGGGCTTGGAGTGTGTGAACGGAGGTACACTGATGGAGCTGAGCTTAAGGTCCCAGTACTGGAGCAGCAGAGTGTACTGACTGCAAGAACTGAGGTGCTCTGGCAGACAGCACATGTGGGGTTCCTGACACTGGCAAGAACTGAGGTGCTCTGGCAGACAGCGCATGTGGGGTTCCTGGCACGGGCACTGCTGAGGGCTTGGAGTGTGTGAACTGAGGTGCACTGATTGAACAGCGTCTAAGGTCCCAGTACTGGAGCAGCAGAGTGTACTGACTGGAAGAACTGAGGTGCTCTGGCAGACAGCACATGTGGGGTTCCTGGCACCGGCACGGGTGAGGGCTTGGAGTGTGTGAACTGAGGTGCACTGATGATGGAGCTGAGCCTGAGGTCCCAGTACTGGTGCAGCAGAGTGTACCGACTGCACAAACTGAGGTGCTCTGGCAGACAAAGCATGTGGGATTCCTGACACTGGCAAGAACTGAGGTGCTCTGGCAGACAGCAGGTATAGGGTTCCTGGCACTGGCACATCTGAGGGCTTGTTGGAGTGTGTGAACTGAGGTGCACTGATGGAGCTGTGAGCGGGATCCCAGTATAGAGCAGAAGTGAGCACTGTCTCTAAGTATTGTGGAGGCCTGGTAGAGTTGGGTGCCTAGGTTTTAAGCAATTACAAGCGATCCTTTGCCCTTGCTCTCCGTACCCCACAGGCAGGCACACCTGGTAAAGAAAACCCAAGCCAAGGAAGGGTGGGATCCAGGCAGCTGGGAGAGGGTGCAGAGAGCCCGTAAAGACCAAATGGGACCAATATAATAGCCTGATTTATAGCCTTGTTTACAGCTAAGCTCAGAGCAAGAATGCTCTGCAAATGAAAAGGGAATCTTCCCTGGACAGAAGCAGGAAACAAAGTAAAAAGAAAAGTCCCCTACAGACCAAATAAACAGGACAAATATCAGCTATTCAGTATTGGGTCCCTGCTCCCATGCAGAAGAAGGAGGGACGAAGAGGCATGACTGACCACAAGCAAGTAAGGATTTTTAAATGACACTGAAACTAACAAATGAAATAGCTGGAAGCCCACAGAAGAAGTATACTTAAAAGTATACAAGAGGTCGTACGCTTACACTCGCCCTAAAGAGTGCTGTGACACAGCCAGCATTGACTGCGCCATAGCACTTTGTTTTTTAGCAGCAAGAGTAGCTGAATTACAGCCCGAGCAGTGGAGGGACACTAAATAAAGTTAAATAGTCTGTGCTTGGTCTACGTGCCATTGGGGTTAAAGGAGGTGATGGATGGCAAGCACTGCAGACGATATCCAACTGATCCTCTCCCTGTCCGAGGACTCTGCAAAGGCCAAGAGAAATGTTCACAATGGGATGAGAGCAGTCGCCGCCTGGATAAAAGCCAGCTGCCTCAAACTCAACATGGACAAGACTGAGTACCTCTTAGTTGGCTGCACCCCTTCCACCTCGAATGATTCCGGGTGGCCCACCGCACTGGTAGACATCCCTGCCCCCACAGGCCACGCACGCAACCTGGGCATCATCCTGGACTCCTCTCTATCCATGTCCCACCAAGTCAACACCGTCTCTTCATCATGCTTCCACACCCACCGACTCCTGTGGAAGATTTTCAAGTGGATTCTCTCTGACACGAGGAAGACAGTCACCCACACACTCGTCGCTAGCAAATTGGACTACGGCAATGCACTCTATGCCGGCATCACTAGGAAACTTCAATCAAGACTACAAAGAATCCAGAATGCAGCAGCCAGACTCATCCTGGACATACTCTGACACAGCCACATCTCCTCCCACCTCAGAGACCTACACTGGCTCCCAGTCAACAAGGACATCACTTACAAACTCCTGATCCACACCTAGAAGGCACTGCACAACATAGGACTGGCATACCTCAACTACTGCCTCGCCTTCTACACACCCAACAGACATCTCCGTTCATGCCAGCTCACCCTTGCTGCCGTCCTCAAGATCCGGAAAAGCACAGCAAGAGGAAGATCTTTCTACCTAGCAGCCCGGACATGGAACATGCTACCAAAAACTCAGGCAGACCACATCACTGAAGCAGTTCAGGAAGGAACTCAAAACCTGGCTCTTCGACTGAGCAGCACGCCCACAAACAGCACCTTAAGACCTTATGGGTGATTAGCCGCACTCTACAAATCTCTAATTGATTGATTGATTGCCCAATTAAAAGGCATCAAAGAAGAGAGACAACAGATCTAAACGAATGGTAAGCAATAGGCAGGCTCCAAGCCCATTACAGAAAACAAAAGTCTCACAAGAGAGAGTGCATGCACTAGCGCATCCACATGCAAGCTCGACCCAAAAAGTAATCTGATGGCTCCTTCATCAAGACAAGGGCTCACCAGGGACATTTTTACAGATTAAGGGCCTCATTATGACGTTGGCAGTCCTAAAAGCAGACCGTCAAAGCGGTGGGGAGTACCGTCATACCAGTGGCATCCCCCCAAGCGTATTACAATGTTCCCACTGGGCTGACCGGCGGGAACATTGTAGTACGCGTTTCTGCTGGGCTGACCGGTTGTAACAGTGCCGCGGTACAGAACTCTGCTCCATTAAGGGAGCCAAGGCAACTATCGTAGCACTCCAGCATCATCGGAATGCAGTGCAGAGAGTGCACATTCTGATGGTGCTAGGCAGGGGGTCTCCAGTACTGCCCATGCCAAGAGCAGTGCAGGGGCCCCCTTACCCCCAGCACTGGCTTTCCGCCAGCCTTACTACGGCTGGGTCCCTGCCATGGAAAGGCTGGCTGAGTTCAGCGTCGCCCTGGCTCAGTACAACTCAGACCACTGTCAACCCATTGGGGATTAGGTTCCTGACGGGAATGGCGGTCTTCTGGCATGTCCATGGCCACAGTTGCAGCGGTCCTTGGACCTCCAGCATCGTAATCAGTCCCTAAGTTGTTTTTAATAAAAAAGTTATCTGGTATCTCATCATAGGGTGTGAGTGTAGGTGGCTGTGCAATTCAGGACCAATAATGAGTTAACAAATTTTCAAAAAGGTCACTAGCAGAATTCCTGGCCAAAATATTTTTTTCTGCAAAGAAGTTAGCTTTGTTAGAGTGGATCACATTTTGATATCGCCTGAGAGCACCTTTTAATATGCTCTTTTTTAGGTGTACAATCTATCCTCGAGACATGTTCCTATTTTTTGCAGTCGTGCAAAATGATTTTAAAATCATGAGAGCAGGCATCAACAAAATCTGGAACTGAAGGGTTGGTAGTCACAAATTCACTGATAAATAACATTTCTAAGTCAGTGTTTAGTAAGGTATTATAGAGTTGGGTGAATATTTGCAGAGAGAACAAATGTTAATGAAGGAGTCGTTGAGGGATGTGGAGCAGTGGAACCTAATCAGCTCAGCCGACTGGAAAAATTGGTGCTAGAAAAAGTCCCTTGGATCACTGCCTGCTCTGAAAAAATAATTTTGGGTCCACTGCCTGCTCTGAAAAAATAATTTTGGGTCCAGTCACAAAGGGGAAGGGGTCCAATAGGGACCCCTTCCCATTTGCAAGTGGGTTACCATCCACTTCAAGTGGATGGTAACTGCGACTCCATTTGCGACTGCGTACGCGGTCGCAAATCGAGTTGCATACCACTGCGACTCGCAAATAGGAAGGGAACACCTCTTCCTATTTGCGACTCGGAAATACATTTTGCGAGTCGGTTCCGACTCGCAAAATGCATTTCTGCATAGCAAACACGCATTTGCAAGACGCAAACGGCGATTTTCGCCGTTTGCGAGTCGCAAATAGTTTGCTACATCTGGCCCTAAGTGCTGGCAGGCAATCACAAGAATATACTTTAAGTTCTGCGTATCCTAAAGTTGGCGATGTGGAAAGTCCCACCAGGAGCGTGGATGGCGCTGAGCGAGGTAGATGTGTGGATAGTTAAAGACGGACTTGCCTTTGGCGTACCTTTGGCGCACCAGCTGCATGAGCGCGCACCCAGCGGCTTTAAATGGCCATTTGACAGAAAGCACATTGGTGGGTGTGGTCACGATGTTTCTAGGCAACGGGTCAAGCACTTATCTGAACAGAAAAAAGGGTCAAAGGAAAAAAAGAAAGAGCTAAGCGACCCCCAGTAGTTCCTGGTGTCAGCGCCTAGATCCCGAACCCTGCGCCTACTGGAAATAAAATACCAGCTAAAATAACAAGTTAAAACAAAAACAAATGTGAAACAGAAAACCCATACAATGTGGATGAAAAGATCCTAGACCGAAGTCATTCTGCTAGTCCTGCAATATATCTTGAATATTCCATCAGTGAACTCCCAACCTCCCGTCCTGTTTGGACATAAGACCAGCCCAGAGACCTGCAGGTTGAATATGACTGTGTGAGATATGGCAGCTCGAGGGGCTGAATCAGGGAGCAAGAGGCTGGTTTGCAAGTGAAGTGGAGGGGACACAGGCCAGGAAGAATCTCAGACTTTGTTGGCTTATTAAAATATAAACAAAAACACACTGGCGTTGGGACTGTCTACAATGCATGGGAAAACAAGGGCATACATAGCCCACCACATTTAATTGCAGATTTTCATTGCACATCAGTGTAGCTCATGACAAGGGGATAATGAGAACAAGGACTCCGAAGGGAATAAAACAGACCCAAACTTTTATGGTGCAAAAGGGTTCGGAGGGCAAATTAAATGGTCCTCGAGTGTAGAACTGGGCGGTGATGAGCCTAAAAATATCAGGAAGACAAAGTTTGCCTTTGATATAATAGGAAACATAATACTTCACTAACTCCAGAGCTGGAGATGTTTCTTTGAGAAAAATATGGGCCTCATTTACGTGTCACTTTTAGCGACGCTCCGGTGACGCTGTGCCCTGCTCCATATGTACAAGGCGGCGTTAAGCCACTCTTCTTGGCTCCATGCCGCCTTGTAAATATGGGCCGCCCCAAGCATTTTTCTGCGACAAAGCGGCGTGCAATGGGTGTTACTGTGCACGGATGAACACCCATTGCTTTTTGACACTTTTATCAGAAATCGTAAACCTGAAGCAGCATCAAAAACAAACGCCTCCCCAGGGGTGGCGTTAGAGTGGTACTTTTATTTCTCTTCTTTTTTTGCTCTTTCTATTTGTGCTGCGTTCTGCACAACCACGCAAATTGCATTCTGCAGCACACATAGAAGGAGCAAATCGCCATTAATGATTTTGTGCGGGAAAGTGTCCCTTCCTGCACATAAACAATCGCCCCCGCAATGCAGGCAACCTTGCACCATAGAGCTAGGGTGCCTGCGTTGGCACCAGGCAGCCTAGGCAGCTAATTTACCACCGGCGCAGGGGTAAACACAGCGATGGGTTGTATTCTTGAAAATACAGCACATTCTGGCATTTTGGAAATGGCACAGGAGAGGGTGTGGTCTGGCTACGGCAAGAATGCCCGTCTGAACATTGAGCTCCACGTGCCGGAGTGTGCTGGAGCGTTGGAGGAGCCGACGGACCGCTAGGAGTGTTCCCTTCCTTCCCCCACCCTCATCATCTAATGGGGCCAAGTCCTCATGCCCTTTGACATCCGCCGAGGGCCCCGAGAGCTTAGAATTGCTCTGTGGCCTATCACACCGCGGTGAACCACGAGCTGGATTACAGCCGCTCGGCTGCACGCACCAACGGAAGGCCTGCTGATGCGGCCTTGCATGCAGCTGCCATACTTTCGGGAGCTCATACCCTCCCTCCCACCTCCGCTACCCCCCAGATGATGGAACGACAAAGATGGAACCGCTGATGATGGAGTGAAGCGGCCTAAGCCCCCAGCCGCAACAACAACCTGGGCCTCCTGGAGCGAGGGCCCGTCACTCCCACTGGTAAGTGGGATGGCGCGATAGTTGGAGCCAGGGACAACATCTAGAAAACAGCCAGGGCTCGATCGCAGAATGAGGGGGGAACCCCAGACCTGCTGAAGTGAAGCCCCCCGTGCAGGATCCCCCTTCCCCGAGGCAGGCTTGACTCTGTAGAACAATTCAGGGGTAAAGGGGAGGAAAGTGAGGCCCTCTGAAGAAGGCCGTAATGGTGTTCTCTATGGAGGAAGTGTGCCCCTTATCCCCCTAACCTAACGGACACAGTGATGGGAATAATGCACACACTGTGCACTTTGAACTCCCTGCGATAGTCAGCTATCCCCACGGAGGTCTTGGAAACTTGTCAGACACCCACCAACAGGGAAAACTTTATTTTTAGGGGGAAGGATACTACATAGAACAAGCCCTCACACAATCCCCAAAATGCCAGCAGCAAGGCCCATAAAGCCGTGGGGGGGCGAGGAAGGCCCCCAATGGTGACGAGTGCTGTCCGGCAAAGTGTGAGAATCCCAGGGACGCAGCTCGGCGAGAGACAGGAGAACACTGACCGGTGCATGTGCCTTGACAGCTCTGGGTGGGGGGTTCATAGTTCCGCAGACCACACATACCTCACAAGCAGAGGAAGTAATACGGTTTTCACTGCCACCCACATCGGACCTAGCAGTGGCCGCTGATCCACTCTGCACCCCTCCCAGCATCCCTCCGCTGGAGTCCTTATCTGCATCCACGAACGTGGACGGCGACTATTGTAGTGGACACCATGGGCCAGGGGACAAACTCTAGACCTGCACCACTGAGCGGGGCCACGAGCAGGTTCAGCATCACATCGCTCCACCGTACATTGCCATGGTAGGACCCCGGAAGTGATCTGGGCCCCCTCCCCCACAGCCATGCCCACTGGCAAAGGGACAGGTAAACCCACCCGCTAACTACTGTTCTCAGAGGCTATTTCGCTACCTCTACTCATGGCCTCATCTGCAGCCTTCGTGGTTCACGACTCTGCGGCCGCCTCGGCAGACGCACACTTGGACACTGCCATGGAGCACATACTCCAGGAAAACGCTGCAGTGGGCCATTGCCTGGAAGCATTGGACTCCAAGATCACGGACCTCTCCACGGCCTCCAACTCGATCCTGGCAAGCGTAGCCAGCTTCCAGGATAAGGTCACTGACCTAGATCATTGTCTCACTGATGTCGAAGGCCAGCTTGCAACGCTACTGAAACAGGACTCAGAATTACAGTTCCTCCGCACTAAGCTCACGGACCTAGAGGATAGAAGCCAGAAGGATAACATCCATTTTTTTGGAATTCCGGAACTCAAGGGGGGCACAGATATCAGAGACTTCCTCAGAGACATCTTACCTGAACTCACAGGCCTCATCTCCTTCCAGGCACTGGAGTTCCAATGGGCCCATAGAATTTGTCCCCCCCATAAAGCTGACTCAGGATATCCCGCCCCATCATCGCATGCTTTCTCCGCCACAAACAAGCGTGCCAGGTAATAACCGCTGCCAGAACCCATAGTCCATACAATATAGATGGGAATGAAATCCGCGTGGCTGCAGATTTTTCATGCGAAACAAACAAGAAACGAAAGCCATTTCTGTCTCTCCAACCCCAACTGAGAAACTTGAATATCAAATTCAGCCTCTTTGAGCCAGCTCGTATGTGGATCACACAGGATGGCAGATACAGAGACTTCTTCGATCCGACTGAACTGTGTGCCTTTCTGGACAGCTTCCTTACCTAACTAATGGAACATACACCTGCAAACATGCTGACAAACCCTCACATACTGGATTACTCACCCTCATAAGCCGACCTTAACATACATTGCACCAACCCAGCAAAGCAGAAAAGAGGTAGGACATTTGACCGCCACCAAGATCCCAAGATGGCAGAGATCAAGCCCTCCAAGCTGTGATTGCCCTTACCCAAGACCCGAGCAGAGACAAATTTCTATCTCCCTAGAAACCTTTACCCCCTGCTGATTGAACTGTACACGCACCGAGAGACCATTGAAACCGCTGAGGAATCACTCGTAGAGGCTTGGGGCGCGCATTTGCCAGATGGCAAAGTACCCTGCATAGATCTCTTCGCTGATATTGATATTGGTAATGTTATTGTTATTTCTAATACGTGCTGCATGATTTCCTCTATTCAGTCTACTGTTTACTGGAAGGCATACCCACACTGGCACTGTTATCATGGCAATTATTAATGCAGTTGTTGCCTTTTGAGTAAGGTATAATGATTATGGTAATGTTGTTTCAAATGGTTCTGTCATTATACACGAACAGGTGCTGATTACCCTATATCGAATTGCCTTTCTCCACGCCCTGTCCGACTACAAGGCACTAGGGGCCCACATACACCCGTGAACCACCACCACTGCAGCGCCCACATGCACCCGTGAACCACCACCACTGCAGCGCCCACATATACCCGTGAACCACCACCACTGCAGCCCACATACACCCGTGAACCACCACCACTACAGGATGCTCAGGTATACTGTCTGACTCCATTAGCGACCGCCCCACAATCCCCACCCTCGCAAGGCAGAGACCCTGGTAGCCCTCTTCCCCTCAGATCCTTTGTGGGTGTTGCTGCTAGCACTGCATGCCACCCCCCAGCAAGTGCCCGGGTGGGAGCTTGGAGGGGGGGGACTAATGGAGTCCATGCTGTCACTCCTGGGCTAGGAGGCACTGATACCAGATATGCTTATCCGCCATAACCTCGCCAATACTTCAGAACATTGCTTCTATTGACGATCCCACCATCCCAGCGGAGGCCCAGAAGTGCTACGCACATTGCACACAGCCCGTTGTCCTGACATCAGTGGACAGCTGGCCCCTCCTTGCCAACCCCACTGCCTCTTTCCCCTACCCGCCACACTACCCCTTGAACACTCCACCTTTAAAAGTTGGTCCTGTTTCACCCTTGCTGCTTTTTTCATCGGCCGTCCACCCCTCCCCAGTGCGCGCACCTTGCTGGCAGGCTACTCAGGTTCTGACCCGCAGTTCAACAGGAATTAGATCTCTCAAGGTAATTACCTCGGCTTCCAATCGACGCAAGATCCATTTCTCCTTGTTTAGTTTCACCCTGCCTCGACCCGCCAATTCCATGATCCAAGCCTCGCTGAATTCTTGGCGACAGGCGCATCGCTTGTTAGGGGTAGACCCACGGATCCATCATTATGCACCTCTTTGGGGCAATGCACGTTTGTTAATCGGGGGAAAACGGCTGACTGGGAGGAATGGCGGTCAAAGGGCCTCTTACATATTGATCAGCTTCTTGATAACGAGAATCAGAAGTCGTTTGTGGCCCTTCGGGAAGAATTTGACCTACTCGGCCATCATTCGTGGCACCACCTCCAGCTTCAGCACTTCCTTCCGCACCGCATGGGGGCCTGCCCATGGACGCCTCAATGCTCCCCAGTGCTCAGCTATCTAGAAACCTGGGGTTCCTTCCGGGGAGTTGTGTCAGGCATGCACAACATGCTAAACCGACATTTATTCTCCCTACCCCTCTTAACCGCTCTCCAAGCTAAATGGCAGGTGTGCTTGCAGATGGAATATGATAGACGACTGGACTGATCTGCTAGAGGCAAGAGACCGGGGGGCACGTGAAGCTTGCCTGAAATTATGCCTTCTCAAAACCCTGCATGAATGGTACTGGACGGCCCAAAAACTTAGGGCTGTGGGACTGCTGCCCCATGCCAACTGCTGGCATTGTCCCCACCCCTGCTGTGATCTGCTCCATATACTCAGCGATTGTCCGACCATCCAACCTTACTGGAAGCCAGTGGGGGACATGCTACAGGAAGTTTTGCCGCCTCCGTCCTCTCTCACCCAACCCCTCCTCCTCCTGCATGACACAGGCAATATCCAAGGTCTCGCCCGACCGCAACTACGCCTCTTCCACACAGCATTGGCAACAGCCAAACTCCGTATCCTCAGACACTGGCGCTCAACAACACCCCCTACCCATGACGAGTGGCTCTCAGCAATGTACCAAACAGCCTCCCAGAAACGACTTATTTACAGTCTGCAAGACAACACAGAGGTATTCATCCAGACCTGGGCCCCTTTCCTTCGTACACTGGATGATTGATCACCTGCAATATTCCCTGATAACGGGTACAATCATGAAATCTGAATACGGCTACACCTCTCTTATCACTAGAATGTACTCCCGAACCACAACACACCACACCAGGGCCAAACAGGATCCCCCTTCTCTGCACTCACCTCCCTCCCTCCTCCCTTCTGAGTCATCTTGCCTCACAACCAACCATGTTCATCTACATAACCCCCCACGCCCCCCTCCTTCATACCTGCCCCTCCCCCTAGTCGTTACTACTGGTATTACTATTATTACTACTCTTACTATTATTATTATTATTATTGTTACTATTATTTTTTGTTATTATTGGTTCTGATCTTCTTTTCTCTTCTTCTTTGCTTCTTTTCCCCCCTATATCCCATCTTCTTCTGCCTCTCTTTTTTCTTTGCCTTCTCTCCTTTCTCCCTTCTCCCCTCTCTCTCCTCCTCACTCCCTCTCTCTCCTCTAAAGCCTCTTCTCCTTCCCACTCTTGACTTTCTGCTCTCCTATTCTGCCCCCCCACTTTTTGTTTTCCACTCCCACGCCTCGACACTCACTCCGCCCTTCTCCACATATCCACCTTCTGCCCGTATCCTCCCTCATTTCCTAATCTGAGACCGGAGCCCCATGTGTTTGACCATGCCCTATACCCAACACACCCCCTTTGTAACATCCTTGCCTCCTCTTCCTGTCACCCCCCACTGCCCTAACACAAGCTAAGGCCCGCTGATGGATCGGCAAGTACGGGAATCTTCTCAGCTTCCCAGGAGGCCTACCCCCTCACAGTGACCCTCCTTCTAGCTGCCCTCTAGTGGCCGTATTTAGGGTTAAACGTGGACAAACTATGCCTGGCTCAGCACATACACTATGACTATGTATTAACATACGGATGTTTTCTAATGTTTGTGTTTCAATGAGATTGCTCGCTCCATTGTGTTGCGATGTAAGATGTTTCTTTCATTTATCAAATAAAGAATTGCAAAACAAAAAAAGAAATGATGCAGCTTGGCGCAGCAATATTACTTGCGGCACTGTCACGTTTGCACCACGCAAAGTGGTACATGCATGACGCAGGGCTCTGTAATCTGGGAATGTGTCAAAACCTTATGCCTGTCCAGGGCAGACGTAACAAAGATAATTATCTTTATTTCTCCTTGTTTTTCCTCTTTCTATGTGTGCTGCATTCTGCACAGCCAGCCTTGCACCACGGTGTGAGAGCCTCCATTGCCGCTAGGCTGCCAAAATGGCACCAACACAGGGGAAAAGAGCAGGAATGCACCATATAGACTCAGAAGGTGCAGCACACAGGCTCAGAAATGGGAGGTTGCCAAGGTCTGGCATGATGAATATACAAAGACACAGAGTGGGTCAGAGTGGGTCAGAGTGGGTGAAGTGGGCAGAGCTCCAAGGCTCAGAAAGGCTGCACGCCAGTTCAGGATTGAACAGCCCACTGGCTCAACCATTGCTACCTGGGATTGCAATATGGTACAAGTAGAAGAGTAAAGAAAAAAGTTTCTAGGCACCTGCAGTCACACCTCCTGGAACTTGCAGTGACACCTCCTGGAACTTTGCCAGTCCAGTCCACAATCACAGCAATCCAGGCTTTCTCTTTGTCAGGATCTCTCCTTTTTGCACAAGTGCAGACTGTGCAGCCAGAGGGCTTGGAACAGCAGCAAGAGTTGTGCAAAGTCCTCCCTTCCAGCCATCCTCCATGTGAACCCTAGTGGTGGCTGTCCATGTCCTCTCCCACTTGGACTACGGTGATGAGAATTTCCTCTGGCTTCCAGTTGTATCAATCTGAAAACTATAAACACTACAAAACACTGGGTAAAAGTCACATGTTCAGGCCGACTGAGTGGAGCGCAGGCTGGATACAGGGACCAGGTTAGTCACACGAAGAGTTACCTTCAAGTGCAGCGCAAAGAGTTCTGTTCATGGTGTAGGGGGAAGAGCGTCTCAGTGGCTGTCAAAGTAGTGTGAAGAGCAGGATGGGCGTCGCGGATGTTCGTGGTTGTAGTGTGAAGTTCCTGTTGGTATCGTGGACAGTTCTTGCTGGCGCTTCACATTCGCAGTCCCCGTGAGCGGTAGATGCTGCAGCAATAACAGTTGGTTCGCCGGAGCTTCTTTTGGTGTTGGTGGCAATATTTTGGCACCCACTGATGCATTTGTGGTTGCGAAAAAAAAAAAAACTTCAGGGGAGCTCAACTGAGGCCACACCAAGGGTCCAGGATGTGAAGGGCGCTACTTGAGCTTGTAATGTCCCTATAGATCAGAACAGGAGGTCAACTGGCTGAGCCTGGGGTGAAAGATGCCAGTCCAATCTCCCTTCTCAGCGAGCAGGGCAGCAAGCAGCAGAGCAACAGAGTAGCCGGGCAGCAGAGTGCCAGTCCTTCTGTCAGCAAGAACACACAGCAGTCCTTTTTTTGTAGAATCTACAGGTCCAGAAGTGCGCTGAAGAGGTAGCGTCTGACAACCAATATTTATACCTGGTGCCTTCTTTGAAGTGGGAGAAACATCTAGAGGATCCCCTTTGAAGTGTTCAGGTTTCCTGCCTCCACTGCCCAGGCTTCAGACTAACTACAGGGCGTGTGAAGACAGGACACAGACTAGTCAGCTGTAAGTGGGGCTGTGCCAAACTCTGTCTCCCATCCTGCCAGTGAGGATCCATCCAAGCACACCTAAGCTCTCTATCGTGTGTGGCTGTCTAGGAGGAATATACAAATAACGACTGCCTGCTACACCCAGTCATGTGACCCAGAGACAGGCTACGGGCACTAAATGGCTGAGGCAGGAAGATGCCAACTTTCTAAAAGTGGCATTTTCAAAACTGTAACAAAAAATCTAACTTTACCATAAGGGAGGATTTGTATTACAATTTCATATACAAAACAGTAACTGGTTACCTGATACCATTTGGAAGATATCCTTATTAAATGTAACAAGGTAAGCTCAATGTTATCCTATTGGAGAGGTAGTCCTTGCAATAGTGAAAAATGAATTTAAGAGTTTTTCACTGTCAGGACATGTAAAACTTAAAATTCATAAATGCATTGCACCCCACCCCCTGGGTGGTCAAGGGGTGACTAGGGGTGACATATGTATTACTAAGGAAGGTTTGGGTTGGCAAAAGAATAATCTTGCCAGGTCAAAATGGCAGTTTCAAATTACACGCACAGGCTGCAATGACACGGCTGAGACATATTTTAAAGGGCTCTTTAAGTGGGTGGCATAATAAGTGCCACAGTTCCACTAGTAGCATTTAATTTACAGGCCCTGGACACATGTAGTACCAATTTATTAGGGTCTGATAAGTAAATTACATATGCTAATTGGGAACAAGTCAATAGTATCATGTTTTAAGGAGAGAGAACATGCACTTTAGCACTGGTTAGCAGTGGTAATGTGCATGGAGTCCTAAGGCCAACAAAATGAGATCAGAGAAATATGGAGGGGTAAGGGAAAATGTTTAGGGGGAGGCCACCCTAAGGCTGACAGGTCTAACAGTCAGTTTTTGGTCGGCACATGGTGGTGGTATTCCTGCAGGCATGGTCTTTTCAGGAGTTTAATTAACGCATGTAGTGTTGTCACTCATGAGTGCGCCTGTCAGCTCACTTTTAATTACTTTCTCTAGTGTGCATGCCCTGTCACTGTAGGGTAACCACATAACTGCAGGCCACCACAGACGCTGCCTCCAGCCTTCAGTTTTCCCCTATAAATGACTGTTTTCAGGTGTGTTACTCTAATTAGTTCAATTGAAACAAAGCATGACAACAGCACTCAGAATGAATTAGGTTATCACATGTGAGAATGCATCTCTTTGGCTGAGCCATTATGCGTTGCAGGAGTAAAATGAAAGGTGTAATCAACAATAGACATATATTGTTTGTTTTAATGTTATTAATGTCAAGTAGAAGGGTGATCATTTTATATGTGTGTTTTAATAATGACTTTAAACGGTTGAAATGTAGTACGCATTTATATTCATGTATCCCAGTTATGGTATTATAATTGAAAGACGGATAGTCACAGTTATTCATAAGTATGTTATATCTATGAAGGAAAATGCCCGTATAACTATGTATCTCGAATATGCATTGAATCATCTACTAAGTTAGCTCAACTGTAGGCCTGAAACGTTGCTTTTCTATGCTTAACCTTCAACGTCGATTTTTGCTTGCATATTATTCATTATTTGCGTTATGTTATGTTATGTTATAATGGTTTATATAGCGCCTAACTGCCCAGCGGCCTCGTAGCGCTTGTACTGCCATGGCGGTGACATACTGTTTATGTTTATACAGGAGATCTAAAAAATTTTAAATAGCCAAGTCTTCAGATCCTTCCTAAACGACATCTCTTGAGGGTTTGCTCTCATTTTGAGAGGGAGATTATTCCAAAGCAAAGCACCTTGGTATGCTAGTGATCTTCCTCCCCATCTGGCTTTCCTCGCTATTGGGACTATGGCCAGATTAGCTGAGGAGGATCTAAGTGGCCTGGCTGGAATATAGACCTTGCGTGTGCATCTGCATGAGTCCACAATTAATGAATGGCATGTTGTGTATTTGAGATAGTGGGTTACGAGAGGATATGGTGGCAAGGATAAGGCGCACTAACTCACTGAAGAAGAAAGAACTCCCCTGTGTGCACCAGGATTTGGGAGATATTCAAGGTCGCACTGATGTTTGTTTCATGGGGGGAAATTCTGATGGAAGTTGCCAATTCCAACTGTGCTTGGAAGATGGAAAAGTAATGGTGTTGTTGATGTGGATTCTTGAAGGTTCTACAAGGTCTACCTTGGTATTCATGTAGCTCGACAGCAGCAGACCCTTCTCCTTCGGCTAGAGAGGATTCGCCTCAGACTAAGAGAGGTATAGACCTCTTTATTCTTCGTTTAGTTGAGTGGACTTATGCTACGCACACCTCTCTATCACAACTTCTACTGAAGTTTCAGTTATACTGACACTTTCTGATTATTTCCATTATTCTATATTTCCTGAGAGATAATTCAAATTTCTCCTTTAGCTTAGTTAAAACATTTGGATTAAATTAGTTCTCAAATCATTAGACAAGAGGACTGTGACTTATATACTGACCATCAGCACCTGTTTCTCATCTTTCGTTTTGCTGCTACTGAGATTCTTGTGTGCCGTATGCTTGTATGATGTAAACTGGTCCTATGCTTTACTTCACTTTTGGTGGTTGTGAATTTATAGAGTATGTTCTTGAGATTCATTTACATAGGTTTGCCCTTAAATTTGTAATAAATCTTTGAACTTAGATTTCTGACAGGTCCTAGCTGGTGCCATGGATCAGTCGTTTTAATATATTCGTTGCAGGTGGGGGGGGTGAAAGAACTGGAGAGCAAGAAGGCCGCCGATGCACTGCATATAACCTGACATCCAGGGTATTATTTACCTTTCTCGAACTACAATGCTTAATTTGTAATGGAAAGAGTACCGGTGTCTCTGCTCAGAAGCCTGTGTAAGTGCTATAAAACTTCAACGCACCAAATACTAGCGTTGGTAATCTTAAACCCACCTCATGCCTCTTTAAGCCAGGAGCAGGACCTCCCTGCCCCTGTACCTCACTCTCACAGGTGCCTCCTTTCTCCCTTTGGGACGGTTTTTCCTTCTTTGGGTTTCCCTCCTTTCCCATTTCTGTTTTCCCCTCTATTGGTCTTGGTAATAGGGTCTTGGGGGACAGCCGACCAGAGGGAGGTCTATGCCCCAGGACCTTGGAGCCACATCCATTGCAGGGTGTAGCCCGGGGTTGTTTACGCCCCCCTTTGTGGCCTGCCACCCACCATTTTGTGCCAGGTGACTCGATGGCAGCCCACTGAGCAGGCAGGGGATGTTTACCTCCCTCCCAGCCCTCAGGGTTGTAGTTTTTGGAGCAAATTTCGCATTAGGTTTTGGCTGTTTGGTTCGGGCAGGTGCGCAAGGGAGAGAACTTTGACTGTACAGCGGTCGCTTTGAGAGAGGTGCGGTGTGCGTTGGCGGACGTCATTTAGGGGCCGCCAGGGGTAGCAGCTGAGACCCGTGGCTTGCCCCTTGCGACCCCTGGCACTGCCTTTGCGACCACTAACCTCAGAGTTGGCAAAATCAGTGCCAGGAACACAGGGACAGCTCGGGCGGCTGGGGCTCCGCCCTCTTTCTTTTCTCACATGTTTTTATATTACATTAATAGTGAATAATACCTCATTATTTAAATGGAGTACAATTAGTTTGAATATGCACTTCCCTGGCAGCTGAGGTAAGTAAAAAAATGCTTTTAAATTTATGTTGTGTGCGAGCTTGTGGTATATGTGTGTGTTTATATGAGAGTGAGTGTGTGTGTATGTGTGTGTATGTGTAAGCATGTGTGTGTGAGTGAAACTGAAGGTCAAAGGGTGTGTGATGTCAATTCCGCCACCCATGGCATTTTGCTGAATTGACCAATATATTTACCTTTCACTGCGCAAGAATCCTATCAAAACGAAGGCTGGGTTTGATGTCACACCACGAGGGTGCGTGGAACACCGTGACTCCCACAAATAAAGTGCGCAGCTCGTGAATCAGTTGGACCTGAATCATTATCACTCAGGGATAAATGACTACACAAGATTAAAAAAGGCGGAAGTCATTCTGACCGAAGCACCTCATGTCTGACCTCCAAGCGACCCGCTGGACCCCCTGAGGCCAACCTGATGCGGCTCGTGGGAGTATCTGCCAGGTCTGAGATACACCAGGTGGAGGAGGGTTTACGTAAGGATGGTGACCTGGAGTGGCTATAGACCCCCATGTACTAATCACTGCCCTGGCCTTACAGGAGAGAATGCCACCCTGTGGTGTGAGAGGCAGGGGCGGCTCTCTCACTATGACGGAGTGTCGCCACTCTGGCTAAGCCAGCAACAGAGAAATAAAACAATAGTTCTGCTGTTGGCTCAGCCAGCAGTGCAGGGAGGGGTGGGGCTGGGCACGGGAGGTGGGAGGGAGATGAGGAGAGAGTGCACCTAAGTGCGCATGTGTGTTTGGCCGTCTGTCTCAGCCCGGCCAAACACTCATGCGCACTTAGGTTTCTCCATCCCCGGCTGTATACATAGGCGGGCTGGAGAAACTGCACAGACCCCGGGGTTGTGTCTGAGTGGCTTAGCATGAGAGCAGCACCAGGATTGCTGGGGAGCCTGTGCCGGTGTGCCAGCAGTGAATGCTTGGACACCACATGGAGGGAACAGGAGCGAGACAGCAGGACATGGCAATCTGAGGTAAGTTTATTTTTTAATATATATTTTTTTATTTTACCCATCCGTCTCTGCCCCCCGCCTCCTACCCCCTCACCCCTGAGATTTGCGACGGCCCCGCTGATGAGACGGCACTTCAGGAAAAGGCCAGGGCATGGCCCATCAGCTCAACAGCAGTCGAAGTTTATCTCCAGGCTTGACATAAGCAGTCAGGACTTCAAGAATCACAATTTTATTACAGCACAATGTGCTCCATGTAAGCCACTCACCTTTGAGGTCTCAGGGGCAGCTCAGGAGAAGTACACAATGATTTAAGGGCTCACAACTGACTCCAGTCTGCTTTTTGACAGAATCCTGCACAGCACAATTGAGGAAATTCGATTTTTAATACGATCGTATCGACCCGCCATTTTGTGGCCCGCCGCCATTTTATGTTGCCTTCACTCAGGCAGCACAGCGAACGAAGTCCATTCTGCCTTTTCTGCTTATTCTGCAACATGGTGTTCAAAACAGCCTTCTGCCTCTATCTTTACAAGGCTGGTATTAAGGTCTGACCGAGTACACTAATCCCTGTCTGGTTTTCTAATCCTTGTTTCAACTATCTGTAGGCTCACACTATTCTCCGCCGATCTTATCTTATCGTCTGGCCTTCGCTGTCCTTTGCTAGTATTCTCTCATTTCACAACTGTCCTCCAAACGCACACAAACTTATCACACCACATGCAACTTCGTTGTGGATCGGTTAATGAATTAGTTCAAGGGAGGGGTGACAAACACAGCTGGAGGGGAGGCAACCTTAAGTCACTTGATACTTTGTTTTCCAATTCCTTCTATTGGTGCTGTCTTGTTTTCCGACATTTCTATTGGCTCTGTTCTATCTTTACATTATTCTTACTGGCTCCTTTCTATGTGTTCTGGGAGTGTATGTAGTTAATAAATGGTTTTTATACGGTATATAAGATTGTGCACCACAAAGTAAAGTGGCAGTCTCCTGAGAACATACCTTGTGTACTTCTTGGACAACTGTACTAGCTGCAGCTAATAAAATCTGATCTTTTACGCCTGACAGAGTGTCCCGTGTCTCTGTTAGTTGAGGCAGGTGAATCCAAGGAGATTTCAGGCGTACCCTGCGCCGCCAGGCCCATAAGGTTCTGGTTCTTCACAATGCCCTGGTGAATATCTGTGGTTCACCCACCTTAGTTCTCAGCCTTAATAAAAATTTGATGATTGTGCCCGCCGGTAATGGGATTTCTTGGACACACACTTTCCCACAGAGGAGTGAGATCACACTCAGAGAAGGTATTTATTATTCATTATTTAGCTGTTTTATATAGAACTCCTGCACCAACAGAGAAGGTGGATGCTTTAAATAACTCATTAGAACTTTGCAACATGTAGGAGAAAAGGAAAACAGAAAGCAGAGGCCCTCATATCTGCACCAGCTCAGACATGCGGCCTATTTTGTTCTGTGCCCGAGAATGAAAGTTGTTATAGGTGGCAGTCTTTGTAGTCTAGGCGCTACTCTGACACAGCATTGCCACGTGCCGAGGTACCTAAATGAATCATTGCATGTACCAGCAGGAGCCTTTCGAAGCCTGGGAACGGCTTACACGCAAGAAAAGAGGGGGCCACAGTGGTGATGAGGCTTGCAAGCCCTCCCATCTGTCCCTGTACAGGGGCGGCTCCTCCGCAATGGTGGAGGAGCGTCGCCCCACTGGCTCAGAGCCAGCAGCTGTAAAATAAAACTATTAATTATCATTTTCTTTTTCTGCTATTGGCTTAGCCAGCATGTGAAGGGAGGTGCTGGGCTGTGGGAGTGTGGCGGGGAGAGGAGAGGAGGGGTGGGGTGCACGGTGTGCACATGTGTGTTTGGCCGGCTTTCTTAGGCCAGCCAAACGCATTCGCGCATTTAACTTTCTCAAACCTGGCTGTGTCGCACCGTCAGGCTGGAGAAACTGCACAGAGTCCAGTGCACTGCCTGAGCAACAGACCAAGCAGCTCAGACCAATCCTGACGCTGCTCTCATGCATACCATGAGAGCAGCGTCAGGATTGCTGGGGAGCCTGTGCTGAAGTCCCAATGATTACTGGGACACCAGAAGAGCAGAGGAATGAGGTGGCAGGAGGCGGCGGCGACTGCGGGAATGGTAAGTGTTTTTTTTTCATTTGTTTCCCCCATCCAGTAGACTCCCCGCCTTGACATCTACAGCGGCTGCTGCTGCCTGTAAAGGAAAGCTTTCACAAGTGCCTTGTGGTCCGTCGCCCTGGGCCACAAGGCACTTCTCGTCATTTTTGGAAACCCCAGAGCAAAAATTGCCTCCAACTCTCCAGATTCAGAGGAAGGGTGCAAGACGGAAATCCTGCTGACTTCTTCCATATTGTTTCTAACACACGTAACCACTGCTCCCAATCACATCTTTGCTACATTATCCATCAGCATCAGGGGCTAGTCAAAGGTCATTGAAGATGATGTTACTCAGGGCTGTTTAAGAACTCAATGAAACTAGGGGTAGGTGGTAAATTTCACTCCTCTGGTGGAGCTCACAGAGTTTTGCCCACTCCACATTCTGCTTAGAGCGCAGATTTCCGAACAAACTTTGCCATGGTGGAGTTTTTTCTTGTGTGCGGCTCACCAACGTTAGGTTGGCTAGCGAGAAAATCAAGCACTAGACGGCTTCCCGGCGAGATTCCTCAATGCAGCTGGTTGTGGGTGGTCTACTGTAGGAAGGTAGCCTCTTTCTAGCCTTGTTACCCCCACTTTTGGCCTATTTATGAGTGTATGTCAGAGTGTTTTCACTGTCTCACTGGGATCCTGCTAGCCAGGGCCCATTGCTCATAGTGAAAACCCTATTTGTCAGTGTGATTTATGTGTCTCACTGGGACCCTGCTAGACAGGACCCCTGTGCTCATAGTTTGTGGCCTATATGTGTTCCCTGTGTGGTGCCTAACTGTGTCCCTGAGGCTCTGCTAACCAGAACCTCAGTGGTTATGCTCGCTCTGCTTTCCAAATTTGTCACTAACAGGATAGTGACCAAATTTACCAATTCACATTGGCACACTGGTACACCCATATAATTCCCTAGTATATGGTACTGATGTACCCAGGGTATTGGGGTTCCAGGAGATCCCTATGGGCTGAAGCATTTCTTTTGCCACCCATAGGGAGCTCTGACAATTCTTACACAGGCCAGCCACTTCAGCCTGAGTGAAATAACGTCCACGTTATTTCACAGCCATTTTACACTGCACTTAGGTAACTTATAAGTCACCTATATGTTTAACCCTCACTTAGTGAAGGTTAGGTGCAAAGTTACTAAGCGTGAGGGCACCCTGGCACTAGCCAAGGTACCCCCACATGGTTCAGGGCAATTTCCACAGACTTTGTGAGTGCGGGGACACCATTACACGCGTGCACTACATATAGGTCAATATCTATATGTAGCTTCACAATGGTAACTCTGAACATGGCATTGTAACATGTCTAAGATCATGGAATTCTCCCCCCATACCAAATCTGGTATTGGGGTGCCAATTCCATGCATCCCCGGGGCTCCAGCATGGACCCCGGGTACTGCCAAACTAGCTCTCTGGGGTTTTCACTGCAGCTACCGCTGCTGCCAACCCACAGACAGGCTTCTGCCCTCCTCGGGTCTGGGCAGCCCATTCCCAGGAAGGCAGAACAAAGGATTTCCTCTGAGAGAGGGTGTTACACCCTCTCCCTTTGAAAATAGGTGTTAAGGGCCTGAGAGGAGTAGCCTCTCATGGCATCTGGGGATGCTTTGAAGGGCACAGATGATGCCCTCCTTGCATAAACCAGTCAACACCAGTTCAGGGATCCCCCAGCCCCTGCTCTGGCAGGAAACTGGACAAAGGAAAGGGGAGTGACCACTCCCCTGTCCATCACCACCCCAGGGGTTGTGCCCAGAGCTGCTCCAGTGTGTCCCAGACCTCTGCCATCTTGAATGCAGAGGTGTGAGGGCACAGTGGAGGCCTCTGAGTGGCCAGTGCCAGCAGGTGACGTCAGAGACCCCTCCCGATAGGTGCTTATCTGGTTAGGTGGCCAATCCTCCTCTGAGGGCTATTTAGGCTCTCTCCTGTGGGTTTCTCGTCAGATAACGATTGCAAGAGCTCACCAGAGTTCCTCTGCATCTCCTTCTTCGACTTCTGCCAAGCATCGACCGCTGACTGCTCCAGGACACCTGCAAAACTGCAACAAAGTAGCAAGAAAACTACCAGCAACATTGTAGCGCCTAATCCTGCCTGCTTTCTCGACTGTTTCCTGGTGGTGCATGCTCTGAGGGCTGTCTGCCTTCAACCTGCACTGGAAGCCAGGAAGAAATCTCCTGTGGGTCGACAGAATCTTCCCCCTGCTAACGCAGGCACCAAACTTCTGCATCACCGGTCCTCTGGGTCCCCTCTCATCTTGACGAGCGTGGTCCTTGGAACACAGGAACTGGATCCAAGTGACCCCAACAGACCGGTGGTCCATCTGTCCAGATTTGGTGGAGGCACGTCCTTACCTCCCCACGCCAGACAGTAATCCTGTGTACTGCGTGAACTGGGCTTTCGTGCACTTTTGCAAGGAATCCTTTGTGCACAGCATATCCCAGGTCCCCAGTACTCCGTCCTGCATTGCTCAACTCGCTGAGCTGACCACCAACTTCGTGTGACCCTCTTTTGTAGTGTTGAGACGACTTCCATGCTCAGTTTTCTTGAACCCCTGTTCAAGTGCTTCTGTGGATGCTGCCTGCTTCTGCGTGGGCTCTCTGTGCTGCTGAGCAACCCCTCTGTCTCCTCCTCCAAAGGGCGACCCACTGGTCCTTCCTGGGCCCGGGCAGCACTCATTTTCTTTAACTGCGACCTTTGCAGCTAGCAAGGTTTGTTTGTGGTCTTTCTGCGTGGAAACAACTCTGCATCCTCCAGCATGCTGTGGGACATCTTCTGTGCAAACGAGAAGTTCCTGGCATCTTCCATTGTTGCAGAATCTTCAGCTTCTTCCACCCAGAGGCAGCCATTTTGCACCTTCATCCGGGGTTTAGAGGGCTCCTGCCCCCCTTGGACACTTTCGTGACTCTTGGACTTGATCCCCTTCCTTTGCAGATCCTTAGGTCCAGGAATCCGTCTTCAGTGCTTTGCAGTCAGTTGTTGCAGAATCTCCTATCACCACTTTAGTGTGTTTCTGTTGAAGTAGGTTCACTTTACTCCTACTTTTCAGGGTCTTGGGGTGGGGTATTTTGAACACCCTTAGTGTTTTCTAACACTTCTAACACTCCCTGCGACCCTCTACACACTACACTAGGCCTGGGGTCCCTAAGTGGTTGCATTCCACTTTCTTATTATACGGTTTGTGTTGCCCCTAGGCTTTTGCATCCTAGTGTATTCTACAGAGTTTGCACTACTTTTCTAACTGTTTACTTACCTGATTTTAGTTTGTGTGTATATTTTGTGTATTTTACTTACCTCCTAAGGGAGTATATCCCCTGAGATATTTTTGGCACAATAATAAAGTACCTTTATTTTTAGTAACTCTGAGTATTGTGATTCTTATGATATAGTGCTATATGATATAAGTGGTATAGTAGGAGCTTTGCACGTCTCCTAGTTCACCCTAAGCTGCTCTGCTATAGCTACCTCTATCAGTCTAAGCTGCTAGAACACCACTAATCTACTAATAAGGGATAACTGGACCTGGCACAAGGTGTAAGTACCATCAGGTACCCACTATAAGCCAGGCCAGCCTCCTACATCTACTCAGGCGGCAAAAAGAAGTACTGCACTCTGGTGGGCCATTTGTTGCTGTTTGCTCTGATTTTACAGCGCAGGACAAGCTCCTGACGCTAAAAATGTGTGCAATGTACTGCTCACGTAACTCCGCAGAATCTCGCAGAGTTATTAGGTACCTCCGTGGCATTCTGAGGAATGAAACTCAGTGAGTATCGCCCAGGCCTAGTCGTAACTATGCGGTAGATCAGGAGGGTGGAGTCAGATTACATCCTCAAGGAATTTAAGGTAACTTATTACATTCATAGAGGACAAGCTTGTCATCATAAGGGTCTCAAATATTTAGTGGCATTCGACTAGTTGTTCCCGGGGCCCTTAATATTTTGCATGATGACTTGCCCACGAGTGCCTTCAAGTTATGTTGGCTACTAAGATATTGTGGGAGGGTGTTGTAATTGACTTTTTTGGCCCCATTCCCACTGTCAATATCTGCTGGCTGTCATTGAAATAATGTCGAAGTTATAGCTACAGATACAGTCATCATCACAGAAAACATTGACAATACCCAAAATCATCATATCAAGCAACCCCTCCCTTCCCACTCCCCCTACGATCAACCCTTCAAAGGCCCCAACTTTTCAGAGGGACCCATTCCACTCAAAGCCTGTGAAAATGTATGAGATATTAGAGACTTGGAGGCCCCTTTTCATACTCTGCGGGTGCCCCACTATTTTGCGTTCTGCCACTGGATGACAGATGAGGACGCAGAACAATCAGCCTCCAGGAGGCCTCCCCACATACTGATCCCATACATTTCCGCATGTCTTAAGCACAAACTACCTATCTAGGAAAGGACTGCTGTAGCAGAGGCAATCTCCCGTAGAAAAACATGGGGGGAGGGCAGAAAGTGAGGCAGTAGGGCTAGTGCAAGCGGTGAGAGGTCAGTCTATCTGAGGTAGTGGTTCTTGATAAACCTAGTTTTCAGTTCCTCCCTGAGTAGGATATTTGGTACAGGTCTGATGTCAGAACGTTGAGAAGTCAGTCTATCTGAGGTAGTGTTCTTGATGGGCTGAGTTTTCAGTTCCTCCCTGAATACTAGGAGGGTTCCCCTAATTCTGATGTCAAAAGAGTGAGAAGTCCGCCCATCTGAGGTAGAGTTCCTCCTTCTACTAATCCTGCACCTCCAGGCCCTGCTAGTGGTCAGAGATCCCCTCTCTGGTCCAGAACCACTTCCTCTTGCCAGCAATGCACCACAGACCTATCACCACCATGGACTGAATGTTGAGGGTTGCTAGTTAAGTAAGGGTGAGAGGTAGTGCTCTCACTCGTGCACATGGCCCGACATATTAACACTGACACTTTGCAACGCGTATGTTCTCTATGCACATGATTAGGAAGTTTGGAAGCTGGGTGGACACCCACTAGAACTTGTATAGAGCTGGCACAACAAGGTCATCCACCACAGCAGATCATTCCTGCCCAGATCTGCCAACTTTTAAAATGTCATCACTGTGTGAGTAGGCAAGGCATGAGAGGGGCTGGACCTGGAGAAGGGGCTGAACAGTGAGAGCCATGGAGGGGCATTGGAGGTGGTGGGTCCTGGTGAAGAGGAGTCACTGCTATATATCTGCACTGCCTGAGGAGAAGGTCTTACTTTATCCAAACACCAAACAAAAGGTTTCTGAAATAACTGTGTGCTGTTGTGGAGGGTTTGTACTAGTTTTAATACCTTTGACAACCCATTACATTTTTAGAGGTTTTTAGGGAGGTGAGGGAGCCCGCATTCTAGTGTTCTTGCTCGGAGGTGGCCAGAGGCCCCTCAGTAGGGAGGGAGAAAGGGCCAGCAGCCCTGCCAAGTACCACACGTCGTGAGTTGGAGTAACTCATTGAAAATTGATGCCATGTGCACTCATCTCTCAGAAGGTAGGTATAACCAGAACGAGGGTCTGTAGAAGTTTTCAGGTGGTCTGTCAGAGAGAGGGGCTTGAGATCAAGGAGATGTGACTGGGGTTGCTATGGATACCACAATCATCAGCTTAGGCCCGACTTGCTTTAATCATTGGGGTATCTGAACCCTTATTGGACAGCACTGCGGATACAGACCAGTCTGGTGAAACAGCCACATACATGGCTTTCCTCTCATCACTAGAGGCGGCCTGGCTGCAGCATGGCAAAGACACCTGCCTTCATGTACGGCAGTGGTTCCCAACCTGTGGAGCGGGGACCCCTGGGGATCCACGCAGTCTCCTCAGGGGGTCCGCGACTGCTTAGAAAATTGAAAAATATTAAAAGGATTAATAAAGTGTATATAAAGTGGCTAAATGTACAATTGAACATTTTAAAACGTACGGTAAATACCAAGGATTTTTTAAATTGGAGGTTAAAAATTAAATTAGTTTCCTCAGATTGAATCGTGGGAGCAGTGCACGTGCATCAAACACCTAAATTTGATTGAAGCCATGTGTGACTTCAAGTAAATTTAGAAAAGGTCCAACCTTTATTTTAAAATTAACATTTGTATTTGTTTTTATTTATAGTTGTTTGCAAATTAAATAAAATGTATTATCATTTGTTTAGGTGTTTGGTGAATGCTTGTTTTGGTATTTTTTGTGCATTGTTTTGTGGTTCAAAACATCAACAATGTTTAGGCTGGGGTCCCCAGTTTCCAGTAATGACATCCCCAGATTCCAATATTGAGTCAGTGGGAGTGCCTGGGTTCCAGTAACTATAAACATGGTCATTACGACTTTGGCAGTCCCACCACTGGACCGCTAAAGCCGCAGGGAGGAAGCTGCCATCATGCCAGTGGCATTCCCCCACCCCCTGTCGTATCAAAATGTTCCCGCAGGGCTGACCAGCGGGACCATTGTATTATGACGTTCTCACCGGGCCGACCAGCGGGAACAGTGCTACGGTATTGGCCTTGAGATCGATACCGTAGAACAACAGCACCCTCAGAATGAGCACATTCTGCTTTACAGAGGGTGCTGGGCAGGGGAGCATGAGCAGTGCAGGGCCCCCCTGTGGCCCTCAGCACTGTGTTTCTGTGAGCCTGAAGGGGTGTCCGCCATGTAAAAAAGGCTGGCGGAAACCGGAATTGTAATCAGCGTGGTGGCGCTGAGCTCAGTGCCTTAGGGGCTGGCCACGAGTCCGACTGCCGTCAGCTCGTTGGGAACCTTACTCCTGGTGATGACGATGGTCCCCTGGCGGTCTGACTCCCAAGGTCGTAATGTAGCGATCCAACTGCCTGGAGTGTGGCGGTCCGACCACCACCGTGAGTTTGGCAGTCCTTAGACAGCCAGACTTGTAATGAGGCCCAAAGTGGGGGTCCACAGAAGTCAAAAGGTTGGAAACCACTGATGCACACTTTTTAGTGCAATGCACCCGTCATCCGAGTGAGGGCAGCAGACGGGGTCTGTCCATCAACTGGCTGCAGACAGTGAAACTTCCATGCCTCTAGGGGATCTAGTGGTTCTAGGCCTCTGGGTTTCTGGGAACACTGGACATCTGTGTACCATGTAAATAAGAAAGTGAATTAACTAATAGTTTTATATAGAGCAAATGTGACCCAAAGGTATTGGAGCACTTTAGATGAGCACCAGTTACTTTACACTTGGACACATTAATTGTTTTCGTATTTTTAGGCACGGCCAATTAGAGGCCAGAGGCAAAACCCCTAGTGTTTATGACTTTGCAAGTCCCAAACACTAAAGTACAACAGTGTCTGAGTGCCTGAGTGTTGGACCTGGCCATTTTTACAGGGTCATCCCCAAACGTTTCGCCTTCCTCCTCCTATTTTTCTGATCTCTTTCTGTTGGCTCTAGGACTCTGAGCACTTTATCACTGCTGATCAGTGCTAAAGTGCAGGTGCTCTCACTTCTAAATTTGGTATGATTGGCTTACACCTAATTGGCACATTTAATTTACCTGTAAGTCCCTTGTACAGTGGTATCCCTATACCCAGGGCCCGTAAATTAAATGCTACTAATGGGCCTGCAGCCCAGCTTGCATCACCCACAGAAGTAGCCTTTCAAACTTGTCTCAAGCCCGCTAGTGCAGGGCCTGCATGCGCAATTTACTGCCACAGGAACCTGGCATCTACATTTACTTGCCAGGCCCAGAACTCCCCTTTTACTACATGTTAGTCACCCCTAAGGTACACCTTAGCTAGCCCTATGGGTAGGGTGCTTTGTATGTAAAAGGGAGGGCATGTGTCTTTAAGTACTATATGTCCTGGTAGTGACAAACAGCTCATTTAGTTTCTCACTGCTGTAGGTGCTGCCTTTCTAATAGGATTGCAAGGGAAATGCCCTAACATATGTCTAAGCACTATTGTGTAATCTATGAGGGGTAGCGTAGGCATGTTTGGTATGGTTGTAATGATGATGGGAAATGCTGCTTACTGGTGTAGGTGGATTTATTTTACCATTATAAAAATGCCACTTTTAGAAAGTGGACATTTCTCTGTGCTTATGACTCTACTGTTTTGCAGCTTGACTCCAATCCACATCTGGGGCAGAGTGACAACTGGGCTTTGTGCATACCTTTCAGTCAGCCTGTACACACGGAGGATGGATGTGTCACAGAGGTATATCTGCTTATTGAATGGTCTTCCGGGGCTGGGAGAGGGAGAGGCGGGCACACCTGCCTTTGTAAAGGCTGTGCCCTGGCCTCACACAAAGCGCTTGTTTACCCCCCACTGATGTCTGGAGCCTGTGCTGGAGGAGGGGGGTCACTCCTGGAACCGGTTAGTACTGGTTGGAACCCCTTCTCCCCCTTTTGTGGAGGCTGCGCAAAATGAGTATAAGTACAGGGGTCTTCCCCCACATTTTTAGACACTAATGGACTACTGGACTGGACACTGGATGCTGCTGGAAGGACTCACCAGGAACCGCCGTGTACAACAGTTTTAAGGCTTTTTTTAGAGATTCTCGTCACTCCAAAGTGAACAACTTGTGATATTTCTCTTTTTAAATGGGTGCTGAACGGATGCTATTGCTTGGTTTTACCACCAGGTATCGCTAAAAGGTATCACAGATTTCGCAATGGAATGTCACTTATACACACACTGAAATCATGGAAATGGCACACATGGGCTATCTGTGTCAGCCATGGGCAAGGGAGAAGAAACACTCCCATTTCCAAACTTTACAAAGTGTAATAGTGCTGGTCTCTGCCTCCTTCCCATCCCGCCCTCCTTCGTTTAATCCCCTCTAATCTCCACTTCCCTTCAACGCAACTAACTCACAAGCTTTTCCTTGGAAGACACTAAACTCCAGCTTATAGTCACAGTGACCTCTGCTCAGTGACGCAGGAGGGGGGAGGGGCCGTGGGGGAAGGCTGTCCTAGTAGCAGATGCCCGGAAGTGAACCAGGGGGCTAAGAGAGGGCTATTGAAACCGACTTCCGGTGACCAGATGTTAAAAAGGAAGTGAGTACAACTCGCCACTGACTATGGAGCACAGTGGCTGAAGTATAACAACCACTGGTAAAGACAGTAGGTCGGACCCTAGCAAGCTGGTGTAAAGGCTCTTTTATTGTTTTATTGCAAACATATGACAAAAGGAAAGAAATAAAAAACATGCCAAAACCTCCACATGAGAGCCAGAACATGGTAATAACATTGCGAATTATTTTAATAGCACACATCGGGTACCTTCTAGGAGGCGAGTGCACTTGTGATAGGTATAAAAATAAGTATTAACAGGGAAATGTGATTCAAACTGGCAAAATACAAGGTCCTATTGGCTTTCAATTAGTGACTCTTGAGAACAGACACACAAGGATGAATAACAAATGATAAATAATGGAGCCTAAAATGTGTAATTGCCCCATCAATACTATCAATGATGTGAACCTATTAGGTGGGTGTGGTTATGTGAAAAGGTAAGTGCTGTCACTCACAGAGCCAGAAAGCTACTGGCTGAAGTGAATGACACCTGCCCATGCTCTGTGCTGTGATGCGCAGAAGCAGAATGTGTGTGTATGCGTGTGGTTGCGCGTGTGCGTGTGGGTGCACGCCCACTGAACAGACCTATGGATGAAGAGGGCTGTCTCAAAGACTCTCTGTGTATGTATATATGTATACATTTTTTATTTATGAATTTTATTGATTAAATAAAGATGCCAAGACAGCTAAAGCTATCTCCAGACCAAACCTAAAAATATAGGAACTGATTTTGAGAGCAATGCGAAGGCATTCTGGGTTGTTGGGGTAGGGTCTGAGGGTGTGTGGTCAGGAGCATTACTAACAAGCATGAACTATCATGTACCTATTTTAATGGCTTTTCACCTAGAGACAACTGAAAATAAAATATATGACCTGATCATTAAAAATAGTTTGTTTGATTTGCAGTAACAAGTGAAGAAATTCAAGTTTTTGAACACAGGGGCCAAAATATTTCCCAAAGCTGGATTGTTGCTTGGAGGGATTTTTGTTACTAGAAACTAGAACCTGTAACATTTGTATTACAGGCAGATCGCAGCAGTGGCTGGATTAAACCATTCATCTATTTCAATTTGATTAGACTTTCGGTCTGAATTAGAGTTTTGGTCTAACTTTATATTTGCGAATACCAAAATGTAGTAAAGCTAAACTTTTGCTCTAAGTTAGGCCTTTGGTCTAGCTTTACCTTTGTTAATACCAAATAGTAGTAAAGTTAGACTTTTGTTCTAAATAAGATTTTTGGCCTAACTTTACCTTTGTGAATTAGCCCTTTAGTCTATTATCCTTTAAAGTTTGGACAGCGATGATGGGCCATATCACATACACTTATCGTTAACATCATAAAATATAGTTTTCCATAGAACACAATGGGGGTCATTCCGACCCTGGCGGTCCATGACCGCCAGGGCCAGGGACCGCGGAAGCACCGCCAACAGGCTGGCGGTGCTTCCTGGGCCATTCTGACCGCGGCGGTAAAGCCGCGGTCAGAAAAGGGCAACCGCCGGTTTCCCGCCGGTTTACCCCTGGCCCAGGGAATCCTCCATGGCGGCGCTGCTTGCAGCACCGCCATGGGGATTCCGACCCCCTTCCCGCCATCCAAACCGCCAGGAACAGGATGGCGGGAACGGGTGTCGTGGGGACCCTGGGGGCCCCTGCACTGCCCATGCCACTGGCATGGGCAGTGCAGGGGCCCCCTAACAGGGCCCCATAAAGATTTATGCCACTGCACCCGTCGCACCCCTTCAACTCCGCCGGCTCCATTCGGAGCCGGCTTCATTGTTGAAGGGGGTTTCCCACTGGGCCGGCGGGCGGCCTTCTGGCGGTCGCCCGCCGGCCCAGCGGGAAAGCCAGAATGGCTGCCGCGGTCTTTTGACCGCGGTGCGGTCATTCGGCGGTTCCCGCCAGGCGGGCAGCTCCCGCCGCCCGCCGGGGTCAGAATGACCCCCAATGTGTTTTTTTATCCAGGAGTCTCAGATGTTTCTGCTATTCTATATTTATTAGTGGTTTGAAGAACTGTGGGTGATATAAGAAAATAAGTAAACAAAATGTTAAAAAGAGTGGGTGCTGTGGGTACCCTGTGACAACCCGCTGTCAACTGTTGTTTGACAGATCTGTTGAGCCACATATAACACTTGGGGTGCACTTGAAAGGAAAATAACAGGATTTCAGGATAATTCTTGTCTTGTCTTGTTGCTGAAGGACCCTGCTTTTGTCCTGCCAGATGTGTATTTCTGGGTACAGTGCCTGCTTCAAACTGGGTTTTATAGTTAGCTGTGGCAGGACATTAGGATTGCCATACTACACTCCCTATACATACCCCAGGCCTCAGAGACCAAGTTTAGTGTGGCAGATCCATTGCAGTTTGGGTCAGTTTGAAATAAGGCAAACAGGAACCACTGAAAAAGTGAACCACTGAAAAAGTGTGTATGGTTGGCCCTGGGAACTTTAACCCCATTTTTTAGAGTGTGCCCAGGAGTCACCCCCACCCACTAGCTGGTAAAAGGCATAAATGTGGCATCCGTAAGCACATTCTTCAGAACACTTTCTGAACCTGTGGAAGATCAGATGAGGATTGCCGCTGTTCTGTTGTCTGTGACTTGAGAGGAGCCCGAAGGAACTAGAACTGTCCCCTCTTATACCCAGGAAAATGAAGTGGACTCAAAGGTCATTCGGCTGCCAATATTGTGTGGCTACAAGGAGACAGAAAGCTGGAATCAGCCTTTTCCTGGAAGCACCCAGCTGGCCTGTGGCAACTGGACCTGGACTGAACCCTTCTGTTGACCTCTGCCTGATACCTTATGAGTTTCTAAGTGCTTTGGGTCCTGGGGCCTTTAAAAGTGTACTTCTTTGGTTGATTACGCCCTAAAAGACTAAAGCCCAGATTTACTAAAAAGTCATGCTACAGTGCAAGAAAACTTGCTGGGCTGGGCTGCGTGACAGGGAGTGAGCTGGAATGCACCATATCTACCAATATATGACACATTCCTGCTCTCTCTCTCCCTGCACCTACACAGGGTGCGCTGCCCAGTGCCAACACAGGCATCCTTGTGTCATGGTGAAAGGCAGGATTGTGTTTGTGAAGGAAGGGTTACCTTCCTTCACAAAAATAATCCTTAGAGGTATATTCCTCATTGTATGTGTGCTGCAGAATGCATCAAATGTGCAAGGAGGACATAACAAGGTGAAATAAACATATTGCTCCTTGTTATGCCTCTGTGGGGATAGTGTACCATTTTGACACATTCTTAGGTTTATTGGTCTTAGTAGATCTGGGAATTTGCCAACATCCATGGGTGGATGAATGGGAACACTGGCGCGCCACCCATGCAACACCTTCTGAACACAGGGTAATGCAAGGGAGTGATTTGTGTTTCCTTAAGTTACATCTCATTTACTAAGTCATGGAGAGGCACGCAAGGTGGCTTTGTGTGATCAAGTAAATCTCTGACTTAAAGGCTTGCATTGACTTGCATCGCCTTGCGTGACGCAACAGTGATAAAAGCCCTCAGTAAATCTGGGCCTAAATTGGAAGGTAAAATATTTGACTGGAGCGGACCTGGTTTTTGTATCTGACCAGTGCTTCATCATAATCAGGCTAGGTCCTGGTTTATCGCAACCACAGACTATCGTGGTGCTAGACGTGACAGTCTTAGGGTGGTCTTCCCCCATATGTTTGCCTACCTCCTTCACATTTGTGACCTTGTTCCTGCTTGTGTGAGGACTCGTTGCACTTTACCACTGCTAATAGTGCTAAAGTGTTTGTGCTCTCTCCCCCAAACATGGTAATATTGGTTTATCCCCAGTTGGCATATTTAATTTACTTATAAGTCCCTAGTAAAGTGGTACTACATATACCCAGGTCCTGCAAATTAAATTCTACTAGTTGGCTTGCAGCACTGATTGTGCCATCCACGTACATAGCCCTTTAACCATGTCGGAGGCCTGCAATTGCAGAACCTGTATGTGCAGTTTTACACTGCCCTGTAGACCTGGCAAAATAACACTGATGCCAGGCCCAAACCTTCCCTTTTTATACATAAGTTACTCCTACGATAGGCCTTAGACAACACAGAGGGCAGGGTGGAATAGACCGAAAAGGCAGGATGTGCTTTTATGTTTTACATGTCCAGATAGTGAAAAACTCCCAAAGTCATTTTCACTAAAGTTGGATAACATAGGTATAAACTTATTACATCTTATAAGTATAATTCACTATCTAGAAGAGATAAACCTTGGAAGTTTGGTGTCTCTGGAATCACAATTTAAAATTACAATTTATGGTGAGGTCGGATTTTAAATTGGAATACTGAAAATGCCACTTTTAGAAAGTTGACATTTTCATACTTTAGCCATTTGGTACCTGCTGCCTGTCCCTGATCACTTGTCTGGGGTGGGTGACTGCTGGGCATTGTGTAGTCCTCCTAGACAACCACACACAATGGGACCTTAGGTGTGACTTGATAAGCCATCCCTGCAGGATGGGAGGGAGGGGCTGGCTATAGCCTCACACCTGAATAAGCTGTCTCCTGTTCCCATACAAAGGGCTGCATAACCTTCTGTAGCGAGTCTGGAGTCAGGGCAGGAAGGGTGGGACCTTTGTGCACTTAAAGACCTGTCCCTGAAGTTTCCTCCCCTTCACAGGCCATCTGGGTATAATTACTGGACCTCTGACACCATCACCTCAATACACTTCTGGACCTGTGACTACTCCGTCAGGAAGAAGGACAGCTGTGCTGCTTAAAGGCTGCCATACTGCTGAACTGTTGCTTTGCTGGACTCCTACCTTGCTGTACTGCCCTGCTGCCTGCTGCTTTCTTACCTTTGTGAGAACAACTGGACCTGCATTACTTAAACCCAGAGGGACTCCAAGGGCTAGCTGGCTAGCCTCCTGATCTGACATCTCATGGACATTAAAAACTTCCAACCACCCTACTCCTGCACCTGGACTCAGCCATCTGTGAGTCTGGCCTGCCAAGTGTTGCAACCCAAATCCTGGACCCTTGGAAATGGGCCTAAGGTGTTTGCTCTAGCAGAACTGACCCATCATCTGCTGCAGATGCAGAATCAATGCATCTCTGCTGTTGCAACAAACAGAAACAATGCATCACCACTACTGCGTGGGTCAGAACTGACGCAACCAGACTTGCATCACTGCTGCACTTCGCATCATGAGACTGGCACATCACCTTCAGAACCACTACTGTGATGCTTTTCCCAGCACAAGGATCTTGCATCTCCGTCGACTGCAGCTTCAACAACAATGCAGCAGGATCTTGCACCGTAGCCTCACCACATCTCAGAACCGAAGCATCTCCTCTGCTGCATGAAGCAGAACTGGCACATCGCTTCTGCTGATGGGTAAGAACCAACACAACGCTCACAACCAGGACTTGAAGTACTTTTGTCAAGCGGGCCTAATTGGGTCCCTGTAGCTGGCCCAAATTCCATCGTGGTCAGCTTGAAATTTTGACTTTGTCCCGATCCGGTGTGACCAAATATTCCCGGTTGGCCGTCTTTGCTTTAATGTGCTGTTTTACAGTTTATTTTGAAAAATTCATAACTCAAGTTCTACTTACTAACTTTTTGTCATTTTGGTCTTGTTTTATTTCTTTAATTCAGATCAAGTTTTCTAATCTGGTGTGGAATCTTTTTGCATTGTATTTTGTTGATGTTTTACTGTTTGAAATGTTGCACAAGTTCTTTAAACTTTGCCTCTAAGTTAAGCTTGACTGCTCTGTGCAAAGCTACCAGCGGGGCTACATAGGTTAATTTAGGGTTTGCATCAGTGGCATAACAATAGCCCCCACAGCCCCTGCTTTGCGGGGGGCGAGCTCCAGGGGGCCCCTACCAGCACTGTGCATGAGCAGCAGGCCCCTGGCCTGAGAGCTCCTGACTGGGTCTGGAGAGTAGGGGGCCCCCTCCATGTATTTTGTAGGGGGGGCCCTCAAATTTTGTTAAGCCAATGGTTTGCTTGAAACTTACCCTGACTAGAGTTGTGGTTGCTGCTTGACCAGGGCTCATACCCAAGTCAACCAACAACCCTATTTCTAACACGTTGGCACCTAGTGCTTGTTTGTTGCTAATTCTACTCATAAGTTTGAAAAGTCAAATCTCTGGTTCCTGTTACTGAATTTTTGGTCATTTTGGTGTCATTCTGTTTATCAAAATCTATTCTCATTTTATAGTTTGATTTGGGATTTTTATTGTTTGGTGTTTTGACTTTATTACTGCTTTCATGCTGCATAAATAGTTGACACACTGCCCAGAGTTAAGCCTGCCTAATCTGTGATATAGATGCCAGCGGTTTGAGCTCAGATCAATTTTGTAACTTTGAGGATTCAGCTTGACAAGAGTTGTGATTATTTTGTGAAGTGGGCACTCACTTGCCCCGAAAAATAATGCAATTTCTTAGCAAAATACAAAAAGTTTGGGAATATCTTTCTTGATAGTCTCTGCCCACTCCAAGTGTTGATGGAACATAAAAAGACTAACATGACATCATTCATCAACTCACAAAAGGGAACTGTTGTGTTGAAATACTCCATGTAGACCTCCTGGATTGAGCAGCTTTATTAACAACAACTCTGTAGCGCTCTCAGGTCCAGACACACCAGCTCAAACTCGTACATAGTTCAAATATAGACAAGTCTGGAACTCAGTGCCAATAGGGATGTACACAGATGAGCCTTTACTTAAGAACTAAAGCTACAACATATCTCCTATCTTTATACATAGAATTAATTATCTCAACAAGAGTCTTCAAACTCAGCCACCTGCATACACAAACATAAAACTGAACAATAACACATGAATCAAAATGAAGAATGTGCTGAATACAAGCTAACAAGTACTAACAAACATATGAGTACACACAATTAATTACATACAAAGGGGCATATTTATGAGCCCCTAGCACCACTGGAGCGTCACTTTTTGTGACGCTCTGGTGGCGTAATGCCTTGCGCTGTATTGACAAGGTGGCGTTAAGCTTAACGCCACCTTGTAGATATGGCCCCTTCACACGCAGCCCTTTGCGTGGAAGGAGCGTGCATTGGGTCTTGGTATGGGCGTGCCGCAGCAACCCCCATTGCATTTTGACGCTGCCTCAGATTTACGAGTTTTGTAAACCTGAGGCAGCGCCAAAATCTAACACCACCCCAGGGATGGCGTTAGCAAGGCGCAACAAGGAGGAACACTTTTATTCCTCTTTGTCTTTTGCTTTTTTCTATGTGTGGTGCATTCTGCCGCACGCATAGAAAGAGCAAAATTCCAGGCATGGTTGTTTATGTGCAGGAAGGTGTCCCTTTCTGCACATAAACAATCATTTCAAAATGACGCTTTGGCACTTCTGTGTGTGGTGCATTCTGCAGCACACACAGAAGTGCCAAATCGCCATTAGTGGTTGTTTATGTGCGGGAAGGTACACTTTCCCCACACATAAATAATCAAACCCCTCAAAGCAGACATCCTTGCCCGATGGTGCAAGGATGCCTGCGTTGGGGCTGGCAGCTGAATTTAGTGCCAGTGCAGGGGACAACACAGGGGTGCTCCATATTCAATTAAATAGCACATACCTGCCTTGTGAAAATGACTGAGTGTGGCGCTGCCAATTTTAACACAGCGTCGCGCTCCGTCATTTTCCCTTAAATATGGGCCAAAATCTTCCAATCACCCTGGAGGTCTCTGAGATTTAATGGCATTTTTTGTCTTTCCGCAGGTGATTTAAATCTATTCACTAGTGATTTTCTGGATATTCCATCACCCCCCTCTTTACCAGAAAATACTCCCCTGATAATTTATAATTCTCCATGGATTTTGAATAAATAGAAAATAATGCTATTTTGGTTAGCATAGCATAACCAGACTTCGGTTGACACAAGTAGGCCAAAGTCAGCCTGCACTGACATTCAATCAGTCAATCAATCAAGGGTTTGTAAAGCATGGCTAATCACCCATCGAGTTTCACGGCGCAGTTTGTGGGCGTGCTGCTCAGTCGAAGAGACAGGTCTTGAGGTCCTTCCTAAACTGCTTCTGTGATGAGGTCTGCCTGAGCTTGAGCGGTTGTGTGTTCCATGTCTGGGCTGCTAGGTAGGAGAAGTATCTTCCTCCTGCTGTGCTTTTCCGGATCTTGGGGACATCTGCAAGGGTGAGCTGGGAGGAACGGAGATGCCTGCTGGGTACATAGAAGGTGAGGCGGTGGTTGAGGTATGCTGGTCCTGTGTTGGGCAGTGCCTTGAAGGTGTGGATCAGGAGTTTGCATGTGATGCTTTTGTTGACTGGGAGCCAGTGTAGGTCTCTGAGGTGGGAGTAGATTTGGCTGTGTCGGGGATGTCCAGGACGAGTCTGGCTGCTGCATTTTGGACTCGTTGTAGTCTTGATTGAAGTTTCTTGGTAATGCCGGCATAGAGTGCGGTGTGCGTTCCCGTAGTCCAGTTTGCTGGTGATGAGTGCATGGGTGATTGGCTTCCTCGTGTCGGTGGGAATCCATTTGAAGATCTTCTGCAGGAGACGGCTGGTGTGGAAGCTAGATGAGAGACGGCGTTAACTTGGCGGTTCATTGATAGAGTGGAGTCCAATATGATGCCCAGGTTGCGCACATGGTCCGTGGGGCAGTGGCGTTACCCAGTGCGGTGGACCATCAGGAGTCGTTCCAGGCAGAAGGGGTAAAGCCGATCATGAGGACCTCTGTCTTGTCCGAGTTGAGCTTGAGGCAGCTGGCCTCCATTAAGTCGCCGACTGCTCTCATCCCCGTTGTGGAAATTCCTCCTGGCTTGCGCAGTCCTCAGACAGCGAGAGGATCAGTTGGGTGTCGTCAGCATAGGAGTGACAGAGAAATGTGCTTTTAGAATTACATGAGTGAGTTTTTAGTGATTTCAATTTAGTTTTTATTTGTCAAGTTAAGATGCATTCATTTGTGTTCTACGAGAAGGAAGCCATGTTCAGAATGTTCCTGTATATGTAACACATTCAAAGCTCTTTCCCGGGTCTGCCTTAGCCATTGTGCTGTCTAATGTTTTGATTTATGCACAAATGTTGTGTTATTTTGTTTCCTATGTACGCTCTATTATAATTATGCATGAAAGTAGGTGTTCCTAAATATTTTTATTTGACGTATTATATTTTCATTTTTAACTTTATTATTATAGACCTATTATGACAGATCTCACTATGTGGAGAGAGTGCCTCTCTCTTGCTTAAACCAATAAAATATGCCTTTTGTGGAAGATACACCAGACTTTCTGCTCACTTTCAAGAGGGGAGATTCCATGTCTGTCTGACTATAGGTAAACGTTTTGTGCTCTTTGAACTGTGCAAACTCCACATTAGTCTGGCAATGTTTATACTTTGACTTTTCTTGCCTTTCAAACTGAGCAGTTTCTATGTCGTTCTGTTTGTTGATTTATACTTAGACTTTCCTTGAGTTGTGAACTGACTAGAGTTATGCTAGCCCCCTTGCTGAACTATACATTAGTTCTGGCTATAAATTTACTTTGAAGGTTCACCTCATGTTGATATGTCACACAATTTGTATTACTTGATGCATTAATAATGCTGAGTTGAACTTGACTAACTATTTTTTGCCCTCCGTAATGTTTCTTAAATTTGAATTAACCATTGTGGTTTTGATTTTGAATGTTATCAAATTAAGAGTTTCTTTAATGGTGAAGGACCACCACCTATTGAGAATGGCCTGTCCTCCCTTTCAATTTATTAATTTTAAGGGTTGGTATAATCCTCCTTTGCCCAACACCATTATAAAAGTCAGCATGCTCCATGAATGAACATACATTACACCCTTTAACCATGTTCTCTATTTCTGAGCAAAATCCACCTTTATGATTCAAAGCTTCTCTTCTCAAATTCCAGACTTGTCCATTACGTATTGACTCTTGAATTTAGAGAGTCCTTGACTCACTTTGCCATTTTTAATCTTCACCCAATCCCCCACCAGATATCTATGTACGATGTCCACCTCATTGGCAAATTTACTCTTATTTTTGGGTACTCCTGTCTCATCCATGTTGGTGCTGGATTCATCCCAGGAGACCTCCCCTTCATAATCACAAGTGGTGACTTTGCTGTCAAAGAATTAGCATTTGTGAGATTTGGCCAAAATGTTGTGTTGAAATAGACCATGGAGCCCTCCTGGACAGCAGTGGCTTACTGACAGCACCTCTGCAGCAGCCTCAGGACCACCGCTCAACTCAAAACTGGTTTCCAATGTGAACAAGTCTGGAATGTGCTGACCATAGGGATGTACACACATGAGCATCACTTAAGAATTAAAGCTACAACACAGACATGATGAGGTCCCAGGGCCGCAAGATCTGAATGGATCTGGTACTAATGTAGCAAAAATGTATGACATCGGCTCCTCGCCGGGTGATGGGGGCCGGTATAGTGTGTCACACAGTGGCACCGTGTGACCTGGGCTCCTCGCCGGTTGATGGGGGCCGGTACAGTGTGTCACACAGTGGCACCATGTGACATCGGCTCCTCGCCGGGTGATGGGAGCCGGTATAGTGTGTCACACAGTGGCACCGTGTGACATCGGCTCCTTACCGGGTGAAGGCAGCCGGTACAGTGTGTCACACAGTGGCACCGTGTGACTTAAGCTCCTCACCGGGTGATGGGAGCCAGTATAGTGTGTCACACAGTGGCACCGTGTGACTTAAGCTCCTCCCCGGGTGATGGGAGCCAGTATAGTGTGTCACACAGTGGCACCGTGTGACCTGGGCTCCTCGCCGGGTGATGGGGGCCGGTACAGTGTGTCACACAGTGGCACCGTGTGACATCGGCTCCTCACCGGATGATGGGAGCCGCTTTGGTTTGTCACACAGTGGCACCGTGTGACATCGGCTCCTCACAGGGTGATAGGAGCCGGTATAGTGTGTCAGACAGTGGCACCGTGTGACTTAAGCTCCTCACCGGGTGATGGGAGCCGGTATAGTGTGTCACACAGTGGCACCGTGTGGCATCGGCTCCTCGCCGGGTGATGGTAGCCGCTATAGAGTGTGACATCGGATCCTCGCCGGGTGATGGTAAAGTATAGTGTGTTACACAGTGGCACCGTATGACATCGGCTCTTGGTCGGGTGATGGTAGCCACTATAGTGTGTCACACAGTGGCACCGTGTGACATCAGCTCCTCACCGGGTGATGGGAGCCTCGCCGGATGATGGGAGCCGGTATGGTTTGTCACACAGGGGCACCGTGTGACATCGGCTCCACACCGGGTGATGGGAGCCGGTATAGTGTGTCACACAGTGGCACCGTGTGACATCGGCTCTTCGCCGGGTGATGGTAGCCACTATGGTGTGTCACACAGTGGCACCGTGTTAGTTGGCAGGTCTGCACTATTTCCATTTCTCCTTACTAGTATCTCTGAAAGTGAACTGGTTCTGTGGGTGAGGTGTGTAGGGGACATCCGGTGTTTCAGCCCCTGCCTCCGGGTCACTCCTCCAAATGGCGTCTCCTCACAGGCACCTCCGTGTTGCTGACATCATTTAACAATGTGCAGGGGCTTTGTGCCCGGGCACTCCGGGGCATCCCATTCCACCCTTGGGCACGGTGTACTTCGAAATAGCGCATCCTGGGGCACTAGATTAATGAAACGGGGTCCACGTTGTCGAAAAACATAAATGTAGGTTTTTAATAGTTTAATAGTTTATTACTGGTGTTTCAATTGTTTCTGTGACCCCCACTTCCTGCAGAGAAAGTCATTAATGTATAAAATGAATACGTGTGCCCAGGATCACACAGTTCACCCAGCGATGCTCAAGAATACAGTGTGCCTCAGCTTCGGCCTTGCACAGCCCCGGCCACGGGAGGTTTCCTGGGTGACGTGCTCTCCTCTGAGAAGTGAAACTTGTTGATTTCTTTCTCGTGTTTTCTTTATTTTTGTATTTTAAAGTGAGTTTTTTTGGTTCATATCAGCTGTGTAAATATAGATCTCATAATAAAAACAGAGGTTTCTGCTCCAGGCGCTGCATGCCGGGCTCCTACCTGCTCCAGGCGCTGCATGCCGGGCTCCTACCTGCTCCAGGCGCTGCATGCCGGGCTCCTACCTGCTCCAGGCGCTGCATACCGGGCTCCTACCTGCTCCAGGCGCTGCATGCCGGGCTCCTACCTGCTCCAGGCGCTGCATGCCGGGCTCCTACCTGCTCCAGGCGCTGCATACCGGGCTCCTACCTGCTCCAGGCGCTGCATGCCGGGCTCCTACCTGCTCCAGGCGCTGCATGCCGGGCTCCTACCTGCTCCAGGAGCTGCATGCCGGGCTCCTACCTGCTCCAGGCGCTGCATGCCGGGCTCCTACCTGCTCCAGGCGCTGCATAGCGGGCTCCTACCTGCTCCAGGCGCTGCATGCCGGGATCCTACCTGCTCCAGGCGCTGCATGCCGGGCTCCTACCTGCTCCAGGCGCTGCATAGCGGGCTCCTACCTGCTCCAGGCGCTGCATGCCGGGCTCCTACCTGCTCCAGGCGCTGCATGCCGGGCTCCTACCTGCTCCAGGCGCTGCATGCCGGGCTCCTACCCGGTCCTCTGGGACCAATGTCCTTTCTTGCAGCACAGTCTACTAAAGGCAATGTTTCTTAGCTTAGCACACTCTTACCTTAAGGCCCTCAGCCCATCATGTTTCACTTCGTTTGTCCTATGCCCTGGGGGGGAGGGGGTGTCTACATGCTAATCAGCCTGGGCCGACCCCAAATCGAGCAGTCTAAGACTCGACTAAACAAGCAGGCCGGCCCTGTGCCTGCCTCGGGGGCCTCACCAGCGAGGGTCGCTGCAGTCTCGAGCTACAGAGAACAAGTGCCACGTGGGATGCTTCTAAGCGCAATCACTCACCCCTGGGTTTTCCTTTGCATTGATTAGCTCAATCAGTGCTTTAAATGGGTAGGTGCTGTCCGGTCCGGAGTACCGGCGCTTCTTTATTTTGCCAGAGAGAACCACCTGCTCTTCTCAGTACTGCTGCAATACTTTTAATGGGAGAGTACCAGCACTTCCCAGGAGCAGACAAGTACTTCAAAGTGTGAGAACCAGCACTCCTGCAATACCTTTAATGGGAGAGTACTGGCACTTCTCAACACTGCTGCAGTACCTTTAATGGGGGAGTACCAGCACTTCTCAACACTGCTGCAGTACCTTTAATGGGGGAGTACCGGCACTTCCCAGGAGCAGACAAGTACTCTAAGGAGCGAGTACCAGCACTGCTGCAGTACCTTTAATGGGAGAGTACCGGCACTTCCCGGAGCAGACAAGTACTCTAAGGAGCGAGTACCAGCACTCCTCAACACTGCTGCAATACCTTTAATGGGAGAGTACCGGCACTTCTCAGCACTGCTGCAGTACCTTTAATGAGAGAGTACCAGCACTTCCAAGGAGCAGACAAGTACTCTAATGAGCGAGTACCAGCACTGCTGCAGTACCTTTAATGGGAGAGTACCAGCACTTCCCAGGAGCAGACAAGTACTCTAAAGAGCGAGTACCTGCACTCTTCAACACTGCTGCAGTACCTTTAATGGGAGAGTACCGGCACTTCTCAGCACTGCTGCAGTACCTTTAATGGGAGAGTACCGGCACTTCCCAGGAGCAGACAAGTACTCTAAAGAGCGAGTACCTGCACTCTTCAGCACTGCTGCACTACCTTTAATGGGAGAGTACTGGCACTTCTCAGCACTGCTGCAGTACCTTTAATGGGAGAGTACCAGCACTTCCCAGGAGCAGAGAAGTACTCTAAGGAGCAAGTATCAGCACTGCTACAGTACCTTTAATGGGAGAGTACCAGCACTTCCCGGGAGCATACAAGTACTCTAAAGAGCGAGTACCAGCACTCCTCAGTACTGCTGCAATACCTTTAATAGGAGAGTACCGGCACTTCCCAGGAGCAGACAAGTACTCTAAGAAGCGAGTACCAGCACTCCTGCAATACCTTTAATGGGAGAGTACCGGCACTTCCCAGGAGCAGACAAGTACTCTAAAGAGCGAGTACCAGCACTCCTCAGCACTGTTGCAGTACCTTTAATGGGAGAGTACCGGCACATCCCAGGAGCAGACAAGTACTCTAAAGATCGAGTACCAGCACTCCTCAGCACTGCTGCAGTACCTTTAATGGGAGAGTACCAGCACTTCCCAGGAGCAGACAAGTACTCTAAGGAGCAAGTATCAGCACTGCTGCAGTACCTTCAATGGGAGAGTACCGGCACTTCCCGGGAGCATACAAGTACTCTAAAGAGCGAGTACCAGCACTCCTCAGCACTGCTGCAATACCTTCAATAGGAGAGTACCAGCACTTCCCAGGAGCAGACAAGTACTCTAACAAGCGAGTACCAGCACTCCTGCAATAACTTTAATGGGAGAGTACCGGCACTTCCCAGGAGCAGACAAGTACTCTAAAGAGCGAGTACCTGCACTCTTCAGCACTGCTGCAGTACCTTTAATGGGAGAGTACCGGCACTTCTCAGCACTGCTGCAGTACCTTTAATGGGAGAGTACCGGCACTTCCCAGGAGCAGACAAGTACTCTAAAGAGCGAGTACCTGCACTCTTCAGCACTGCTGCAGTACCTTTAATGGGAGAGTACTGGCACTTCTCAGCACTGCTGCAGTACCTTTAATGGGAGAGTACCGGCACTTCTCAGCATTGCTGCAGTACCTTTAATGGGAGAGTACCAGCACTTCCCAGGAGCAGACAAGTACTCTAAGGAGCAAGTATCAGCACTGATGCAGTACCTTTAATGGGAGAGTACCAGCACTTCCCGGGAGCATACAAGTACTCTAAAGAGCGAGTACCAGCACTCCTCAGCACTGCTGCAATACCTTTAATAGGAGAGTACCGGCACTTCCCAGGAGCAGACAAGTACTCTAAGGAGCAAGTATCAGCACTGCTGCAGTACCTTTAATGGGAGAGTACCAGCACTTCCCGGGAGCATACAAGTACTCTAAAGAGCGAGTACCATCACTCCTCAGCACTGCTGCAATACCTTTAATAGGAGAGTACCGGCACTTCCCAGGAGCAGACAAGTACTCTAAAGAGCGAGTACCAGCACTCCTCAGCACTGTTGCATTACCTTTAATGGGAGAGTACCGGCACATCCCGGGAGCAGACAAGTACTCTAAAGATCGAGTACCAGCACTCCTCAGCACTGCTGCAGTAACTTTAATGGGAGAGTACCAGCACTTCCCAGGAGCAGACAAGTACTCTAAGGAGCAAGTATCAGCACTGGTGCAGTACCTTTAATGGGAGAGTACCAGCACTTCCCGGGAGCATACAAGTACTCTAAAGAGCGAGTACCAGCACTCCTCAGCACTGCTGCAATACCTTTAATAGGAGAGTACCAGCACTTCCCAGGAGCAGACAAGTACTCTAAGAAGCGAGTACCAGCACTCCTGCAATAACTTTAATGGGAGAGTACTGGCACTTCCCAGGAGCAGACAAGTACTCTAAAGAGCGAGTACCAGCACTCCTCAGCACTGTTGCAGTACCTTTAATGGGAGAGTACCGGCACATCCCAGGAGCAGACAAGTACTCTAAAGATTGAGTACCAGCACTCCTCAGCACTGCTGCAGTACCTTTAATGGGAGAGTACCGGCACTTCCCGGGAGCAGACAAGTACTCTAAAGAGTGAGTACCAGCACTCCTGCAATAGCTTTAATGGGAGAGTACCAGCACTTCGCGATAGCAGAAAAGTACTCTAAAGATCGAGTACCAGCACTCGTCAGCACTGCTGCAGTACCTTTAATGGGAGAGTACCGGCACTTCTCAGCACTGCTGCAGTACCTTTAATGGGAGAGTACCGGCACTTCCCAGGAGCAGACAAGTACTCTAAGAAGCGAGTACCAGCACACCTGCAATACCTTTAATGGGAGAGTACCGGCACTTGCCAGGAGCAGACATGTACTCTGAAGAGCGAGTATCAGCACTCCTCAGCACTGCTGCAATACCTTTAATGGGAGAGTACCGTCACTTCCCAGGAGCAGACAAGTACTCTAAAGAGCGAGTACCTGCACTCTTCAGCACTGCTGCAATACCTTTAATGGGAGAGTACCGGCACTTCCCAGGAGCAGACAAGTACTCTTAAGAGCGAGTACCTGCACTTCTGTATTTACATTTAAAGCACTGAGCATAATGTGACTTTTTCTCACCCTTCCAGTGGAAATCCCAGGTCCTGTCCTTCTAAGCTCAGTCCATGGAGTCCGTGCCCACCCACATCCTACCCGTCACCAGGGCTCATGCAGGAGACTGGCACCACCACGCACATAGGGACACAACCCCTGGTTTGGGGTGTCGGGTGCTGCTGGTGGGTGCAGAGGTGTGACGGGCACCTTCAGAATGCCTCGCGCTGCCTGCACCTCAGTCCGTGGCCAGGGTGCAGCATGCAGGCAGTTCATGGAGAGCATCCCCCAGGCGGCTCTCGCTGGTCCTTCTTGTCGCACAAGAACATGGACCTTGATACATCGAGGACTGAACTCAGGCCAACTTGAAGGCACCAGGGCAATAACAAGCCGATAGTAACCAATGTGGCAACAGCACCAGAGGCCATCTTGTATTTTGCGACCTTTGAACTCCATCATATCCTCAATATGTACTTCCAGCTCAATCTTTCTACCCTCATAGGATATAGGCGACCTGTCTGGAGATAGCAATGGCCTGTCAACCCCATGCATCACGGAATAGCTTAGAAGTGATCACCGTAATCCTTACACCTGAATCAACCAATAGGTGTAAACTTTTGTCTCCAACTAGTACATCCATGTAGGGATCTACGCACTTACACAGGGCCTCCCATCACAAAATTATCTTCCGTAACAACCAGTCTCAGCTCCTGGAACTTTTTCACAATCTCATCTTCTCCTTCGGTCTGGAACTCCTCATCCCTCACACTGCTCACCTTGGTACCGCCTGACACATTACTCGCGCACTTTAGCAAAGGGCCCCACCTTTCAACTTTTGTGTCATTGAAATCGCTCACACCATTCTTTTCCCCAGTGCTTAATTTGTGCTTGTTGTTTCCGGTGCTGGGCACCGGGACTTATTTTTGATGGCTGGTTCTTATTTTTCTGCCTCAATCATTTACTGCAAGCAAGAGACACATATGAGAAAGACGGAGGAAGAGAAAGACAAAAACGCGTCACAAAGGGAGAAAGCAGAAAGCTGCAAGAGTGAGCTGAAGGGGCAGGGAGTGGCTGTAAATGGATTAAAGAGGCCGGAGATGGCTTCAGGTTACGCTGCCTCAGTATTCTGTGCTCGCTCATTTAATTGCAGCAGCCGCGTGTTTCAGAAGAGGCCTTTGGGCGCCGCCACCTTTTCATTTACAAATTAAGCACTGTTTTTCCCCCTTTACCGCGTGGTGTGTTACCACATCTAAACATATCTTTGTACCATTAAAAAATTTATTTTCACTGTTTTTCACATCTTTTCTACTAGGTTAGGTACCACATACCACGCTCACGCTTTCCTTCACTACGGTCACTGCACTAGAGTGAATGAATTGTTACTGCAGAATAACAGAAGAACAATCACATGAAAACACCTCGTAATGAGTGCCCAAGATAATGAAATAGAGATGTGTGTGGAAGATTGCTCTGGAAAATCCATTAGTAAGACCATTGTTTGTTTACTCCTTCCATTAAGCTAATTCACTGGGCTTAGCGAGGAAATGCCATGTCCTGCATCCTGCGGTTTTATGGTTCGGAAACGAAGACCTTAAAAGAAGAGGGTGATTTGTCAAGCTGCCCACAGCCTGGAGGGGCCTGAGAGCTGCCCACAGCCTGGAGGGGCCTGAGAGCTGCCCACAGCCTGGAGGGGCCTGAGAGCTGCCTCTGCCTGGAGGGGCCTGAGAGCTGCCCACAGCCTGGAGGGGCCTGAGAGCTGCCTCTGCCTGGAGGGGCCTGAGAGCTGCCCACAGCCTGGAGGGGCCTGAGAGCTGCCCACAGCCTGGAGGGGCCTGAGAGCTGCCTCTGCCTGGAGGGGCCTGAGAGCTGCCCACAGCCTGGAGGGGCCTGAGAGCTGCCCACAGCCTGGAGGGGCCTGAGAGCTGCCTCTGCCTGGAGCGCAGACATCTTCAAGAAAGAAAGGCGCGGCCAAATACTGCAGTATGGTCTCGCTGATTCATTCATTAACTGCCTGCACTGTATGATATGGTATTATATTAAACCATAATATGATACTCTATCATATAATACCATATTCTATTCTATTCTATTCTATTCTATTCTATTCTATTCTATTATACTATACCACAATATATTATATTATATTGTAATATACTATATTATATCATGTTACATTATATTATAATATACCATATTATACTATACCACATTATATTTTATTATATTATACTGTATTATATTATATTATACTACACTGTACTATACAGTAGTGGTGTCTCACTCATTTGCCACCGTTGCCCTCATAGAGATCTATAGTCTCAGTAATTGCCAGTCAATGGCTCCATACACTACAGCGGGGTCTCACTCATTCCCCCCTGACCACAGCACCCACACACTACAGTGGAGTCTCACTCATTCCCCCCTGACCACAGCACCCACACACTACAGTGGAGTATCACTTATCACCCCTCACCACAGCACCCACACACTACAGCGGAGTCTCACTCATTCCCCCCTGACCAGTGCACCCACACACTACAGTGGAGTATCACTTATCACCCCTCACCACAGCACCCACACACTACAGTGGAGTATCACTTATCCCCCCTCACCACAGCACCCACACACTACAGTGGAGTATCACTCATCACCCCTCACCACAGCACCCACACACTACAGTGGAGTCTGACTTATCCCCCCTCACCACAGCACCCACACTACAGTGGAGTCTGACTTATCCCCCTTCACCACAGCACCCACACACTACAGGGGAGTCTGACTTATCCCCCCTCACCACAACACCCACACACTACAGTGGAGTCTGACTTATCCCCCCTCACCACAGCACCCACACACTACAGTGGAGTATCACTTATCACCCCTCACCACAGCACCCACACACTACAGTGGAGTATCACTTATCACCCCTCACCACAGCACCCACACACTACAGTGGAGTATCACTTATCACCCCTCACCACAGCACCCACACACTACAGCGGAGTCTCACTCATTCCCCCCTCACCACAGCACCCACACACTACAGCGGGGTCTCAGTTTCACCACAGCACCCACACACTACAGCGGGGTCTCAGTTTCACCACAGCACCCACACACTACAGCGGAGTCTCACTCATTCCCCCCTGACCAGTGCACCCACACACTACAGTGGAGTATCACTTATCACCCCTCACCACAGCACCCACACACTACAGTGGAGTCTGACTTATCACCCCTCACCACAGCACCCACACACTACAGGGGAGTCTGACTTATCCCCCCTCACCACAGCACCCACACACTACAGTAGGGTCTCAGTTATCCCTCCCTCACCACAGCACCCACACACTACAGTGGAGTCTGACCTATCCCCCTCACCACAGCACCCACACACTACAGTGGGGTCTGACCTATCCCCCTCACCACAGCACCCACACACTACAGTGGAGTCTCATCTATATTCTCATCTCTGCCCTCCTACTCCACAATGGTGTCTGACCTCAGCTCTGCCCCTGAAAGGAGTCGCACCTTTCTCCTCTCCACCCCCGGCCACCGGAAGGGAGCCTCACTTGTCACATCTCTGCCATCATACACTACAATGAGGTGTGACGTACCCCCTCGCTGCCTCTACACACTGCACGGTCGCCTCGCTTTTGAAGCCCCCCCCCCAGACCAGGAGGCCAGAGGTTCCACATGAACCCCTCATTGAAGCCCGTGTGATGTGGTTACTGCTGAGGGAGGGGTGTCATACTAATGAAAGCCCCCCACTTTCACTTAAAGACTCTCCATCGAGTGAGAAACTCGAAGCCCAGGCCAGGCTCCACCCCTTGGCAGAGAGCTCCCACTCTCGAAATGACAAACAGAACTGAATCCACTTAATGTAGCGTGAGAAACACAGCACCGCAAGCCTCGGGCCCTTTTGGGGAAGCGGGAATGAGCGCAGGAGGTTTCAACAGTCTGTTGCAATACTGCAGACACTTACACTGACTCCACCCGTTGGTGGCCTCCTACACTTCACTGGAGGCCCACTCATTTCTCTATCGTACACTTCAGTGAAGCCTCACTGACTCCACCCATCACTGGCCTCTTACCCTTCACTGGAGGCCCACTCATTCCTCTATCGTACACCTCAGTGAACCCTCACTGATTCCACCCATCACTGGCCTCTTACACTTCACTGGAGTCTCACTCATTCCTCGAGCATACACCTCAGTGAAGCCTCACTGATTCCACCCATCACTAGTCTCTTACACTTCACTGGAGTCTCACTCATTCCTCTATCGTTCACTTCAGAGACGCCTCACTGATTCCACCCATCACTGGCCTCTTACCCTTCACTGGAGTCTCACTCATTCCTCTATCGTACACTTCAGTGAAGCCTCACTGACTCCACCCATCACTGGCCTCTTACCCTTCACTGGAGGCCCACTCATTCCTCTATCGTACACCTCAGTGAACCCTCACTGATTCCACCCATCACTGGCCTCTTACACTTCACTGGAGTCTCACTCATTCCTCGAGCATACACCTCAGTGAAGCCTCACTGATTCCACCCATCACTAGTCTCTTACACTTCACTGGAGTCTCACTCATTCCTCTATCGTTCACTTCAGAGACGCCTCACTGATTCCACCCATCACTGGCCTCTTACCCTTCACTGGAGTCTCACTCATTCCTCGAGCATACACCTCACTGAAGCCTCACTGATTCCACCCATCACTGACCTCTTACCCTTCACTGGACTCTCACTCATTCTTCTATCATACACCTCAGTGAAGCCTCACTGATTCCACCCATCACTGGCCTCTCACCCTTCACTGGAGGCCCACTCATTCCTCTATCGTACACTTCAAAGAACCCTCACTGATTCCACCCATCACTGACCTCTTACCCTTCACTGGAGTCTCACTCATTCTTCTATCGTACACCTCAGTGAAGCCTCACTGATTCCACCCATTACTAGCCTCTCACTCATTCCTTGAGCATACACTTCAGAGACGCCTCTCTGATTCCACCCATCACTGGCCTCTTACACTCCACTAGAGTCTCACTCATTCCTCGAGCAAACACCTCAGTGAAGCCTCACTGACTCCACCCATCACCGGCCTCTTACACTTCACTGGAGTCTCACTCGTTCTTCTTTCGTACACTTCAGAGAAGCCTCACTGATTCCACCCGTCACTGGCCTCTTACCCTTCACTGGAGTCTCACTCATTCCTCGAGCATACACCTCAGTGAAGCCTCACTGACTCCACCCATCACTAGTCTGTTACACTTCACTGGAGTCTCACTCATTCCTCTATCATACACCTCAGTGAAGCCTCACTGATTCCACCCATCACTGGCCTCTTACCCTTCACTGGAGTCTCACTCATTCCTCTATCGTACACCTCAGTGAAGCCTCACTGATTCCACCCATCACTGGCCTCTTACCCTTCACTGGAGTCTCACTCATTCCTCTATCGTACACCTCAGTGAAGCCTCACTGATTCCACCCATCACTGGCCTCTCACACTTCACTGGAGTCTCACTCATTCCTCGAGCATACACCTCACTGAAGCCTCACTGATTCCACCCATCACTGACCTCTTACCCTTCACTGGACTCTCACTCATTCTTCTATCATACACCTCAGTGAAGCCTCACTGATTCCACCCATCACTGGCCTCTCACACTTCACTGGAGTCTCACTCATTCCTCGAGCATACACCTTAGTGAAGCCTCACTGATTCCACCCATCACTGGCCTCTCACCCTTCACTTGTGTCTCACTCATTCGTCGAGCATACACCTTAGCGAAGCCTCACTGATTCCACCCATCACTGGCCTCTCACCCTTCACTTGTGTCTCACTCATTCGTCGAGCATACACCTTAGTGAAGCCTCACTGATTCCACCAATCACTGGCTTCTCACCCTTCACTGGAGTCTCACTCATTCTTCTATCGTACACCTCAGTGAAGCCTCACTGATTCCACCCATCACTGGCCTCTTACCCTTCACTGGACTCTCACTCATTCTTCTATCATACACCTCAGTGAAGCCTCACTGATTCCACCCATTACTAGCCTCTCACTCATTCCTTGAGCATACACTTCAGAGACGCCTCTCTGATTCCACCCATCACTGGCCTCTTACACTCCACTGGAGTCTCACTCATTCCTCGAGCAAACACCTCAGTGAAGCCTCACTGACTCCACCCATCACCGGCCTCTTACACTTCACTGGAGTCTCACTCATTCCTCGAGCATACACCTCACTGAAGCCTCACTGATTCCACCCATCACTGACCTCTTACCCTTCACTGGACTCTCACTCATTCTTCTATCATACACCTCAGTGAAGCCTCACTGATTCCACCCATCACTGGCCTCTCACACTTCACTGGAGTCTCACTCATTCCTCTATCGTACACCTCAGTGAAGCCTCGCTGATTCCACCCATCACTGACCTCTTACCCTTCACTGGAGTCTCACTCATTCCTCGAGCATACACCTTAGTGAAGCCTCACTGATTCCACCCATCACTGACCTCTTACCCTTCACTGGAGTCTCACTCATTCCTCGAGCATACACCTTAGTGAAGCCTCACTGATTCCACCCATCACTGGCCTCTCACCCTTCACTTGTGTCTCACTCATTCGTCGAGCATACACCTTAGTGAAGCCTCACTGATTCCACCCATCACTGGCCTCTCACCCTTCACTTGTGTCTCACTCATTCGTCGAGCATACACCTTAGTGAAGCCTCACTGATTCCACCAATCACTGGCTTCTCACCCTTCACTGGAGTCTCACTCATTCTTCTTTCGTACACTTCAGAGAAGCCTCACTGATTCCACCCATCACTGGCCTCTTACACTTCACTGGAGTCTCACTCATTCCTCTATCGTACACTTCAGAGAACCCTCACTGATTCCACCCATCACTGGCCTCTTACCCTTCACTGGAGTCTCACTCATTCCTCTATCGTACACTTCAGAGAACCCTTACTGATTCCACCCATCACTGGCCTCTTACCCTTCACTGGAGTCTCACTCATTCCTCTATCGTACACTTCAGAGAACCCTTACTGATTCCACCCATCACCGGCCTCTTACACTTCACTGGAGTCTCACTCATTCCTCTATCGTACACCTCAGTGAAGCCTCACTGATTCCACCCATCACTGGCCTCTCACACTTCACTGGAGTCTCACTCATTCCTCGAGCATACACCTCACTGAAGCCTCACTGATTCCACCCATCACTGACCTCTTACCCTTCACTGGACTCTCACTCATTCTTCTATCATACACCTCAGTGAAGCCTCACTGATTCCTCCCATCACTGGCCTCTCACACTTCACTGGAGTCTCACTCATTCCTCGAGCATACACCTTAGTGAAGCCTCACTGATTCCACCCATCACTGACCTCTTACCCTTCACTGGACTCTCACTCATTCTTCTATCATACACCTCAGTGAAGCCTCACTGATTCCACCCATCACTGGCCTCTGACACTTCACTGGAGTCTCACTCATTCCTCGAGCATACACCTTAGTGAAGCCTCACTGATTCCCTCCATCACTGGCCTCTCACCCTTCACTTGTGTCTCACTCATTCGTCGAGCATACACCTTAGCGAAGCCTCACTGATTCCACCCATCACTGGCCTCTCACCCTTCACTTGTGTCTCACTCATTCGTCGAGCATACACCTTAGTGAAGCCTCACTGATTCCACCAATCACTGGCTTCTCACCCTTCACTGGAGTCTCACTCATTCTTCTATCGTACACCTCAGTGAAGCCTCACTGATTCCACCCATTACTAGCCTCTCACTCATTCCTTGAGCATACACTTCAGAGACGCCTCTCTGATTCCACCCATCACTGGCCTCTTACACTCCACTGGAGTCTCACTCATTCCTCGAGCAAACACCTCAGTGAAGCCTCACTGACTCCACCCATCACCGGCCTCTTACACTTCACTGGAGTCTCACTCATTCTTCTTTCGTACACTTCAGAGAAGCCTCACTGATTCCACCCATCACTGGCCTCTTACACTTCACTGGAGTCTCACTCATTCCTCGAGCATACACCTCAGTGAAGCCTCACTGACTCCACCCATCACTAGTCTCTTACACTTCACTGGAGTCTCACTCATTCCTCTATCGTTCACTTCAGAGACGCCTCACTGATTCCACCCATCACTGGCCTCTTACCCTTCACTGGAGTCTCACTCATTCCTCTATCGTACACTTCAGTGAAGCCTCACTGACTCCACCCATCACTGGCCTCTTACCCTTCACTGGAGGCCCACTCATTCCTCTATCGTACACCTCAGTGAACCCTCACTGATTCCACCCATCACTGGCCTCTTACACTTCACTGGAGTCTCACTCATTCCTCGAGCATACACCTCAGTGAAGCCTCACTGATTCCACCCATCACTAGTCTCTTACACTTCACTGGAGTCTCACTCATTCCTCTATCGTTCACTTCAGAGACGCCTCACTGATTCCACCCATCACTGGCCTCTTACCCTTCACTGGAGTCTCACTCATTCCTCTATCGTACACTTCAGTGAAGCCTCACTGACTCCACCCATCACTGGCCTCTTACCCTTCACTGGAGGCCCACTCATTCCTCTATCGTACACCTCAGTGAACCCTCACTGATTCCACCCATCACTGGCCTCTTACACTTCACTGGAGTCTCACTCATTCCTCGAGCATACACCTCAGTGAAGCCTCACTGATTCCACCCATCACTAGTCTCTTACACTTCACTGGAGTCTCACTCATTCCTCTATCGTTCACTTCAGAGACGCCTCACTGATTCCACCCATCACTGGCCTCTTACCCTTCACTGGAGTCTCACTCATTCCTCGAGCATACACCTCACTGAAGCCTCACTGATTCCACCCATCACTGACCTCTTACCCTTCACTGGACTCTCACTCATTCTTCTATCATACACCTCAGTGAAGCCTCACTGATTCCACCCATCACTGGCCTCTCACCCTTCACTGGAGGCCCACTCATTCCTCTATCGTACACTTCAAAGAACCCTCACTGATTCCACCCATCACTGACCTCTTACCCTTCACTGGAGTCTCACTCATTCTTCTATCGTACACCTCAGTGAAGCCTCACTGATTCCACCCATTACTAGCCTCTCACTCATTCCTTGAGCATACACTTCAGAGACGCCTCTCTGATTCCACCCATCACTGGCCTCTTACACTCCACTAGAGTCTCACTCATTCCTCGAGCAAACACCTCAGTGAAGCCTCACTGACTCCACCCATCACCGGCCTCTTACACTTCACTGGAGTCTCACTCGTTCTTCTTTCGTACACTTCAGAGAAGCCTCACTGATTCCACCCGTCACTGGCCTCTTACCCTTCACTGGAGTCTCACTCATTCCTCGAGCATACACCTCAGTGAAGCCTCACTGACTCCACCCATCACTAGTCTGTTACACTTCACTGGAGTCTCACTCATTCCTCTATCATACACCTCAGTGAAGCCTCACTGATTCCACCCATCACTGGCCTCTTACCCTTCACTGGAGTCTCACTCATTCCTCTATCGTACACCTCAGTGAAGCCTCACTGATTCCACCCATCACTGGCCTCTTACCCTTCACTGGAGTCTCACTCATTCCTCTATCGTACACCTCAGTGAAGCCTCACTGATTCCACCCATCACTGGCCTCTCACACTTCACTGGAGTCTCACTCATTCCTCGAGCATACACCTCACTGAAGCCTCACTGATTCCACCCATCACTGACCTCTTACCCTTCACTGGACTCTCACTCATTCTTCTATCATACACCTCAGTGAAGCCTCACTGATTCCACCCATCACTGGCCTCTCACACTTCACTGGAGTCTCACTCATTCCTCGAGCATACACCTTAGTGAAGCCTCACTGATTCCACCCATCACTGGCCTCTCACCCTTCACTTGTGTCTCACTCATTCGTCGAGCATACACCTTAGCGAAGCCTCACTGATTCCACCCATCACTGGCCTCTCACCCTTCACTTGTGTCTCACTCATTCGTCGAGCATACACCTTAGTGAAGCCTCACTGATTCCACCAATCACTGGCTTCTCACCCTTCACTGGAGTCTCACTCATTCTTCTATCGTACACCTCAGTGAAGCCTCACTGATTCCACCCATCACTGGCCTCTTACCCTTCACTGGACTCTCACTCATTCTTCTATCATACACCTCAGTGAAGCCTCACTGATTCCACCCATTACTAGCCTCTCACTCATTCCTTGAGCATACACTTCAGAGACGCCTCTCTGATTCCACCCATCACTGGCCTCTTACACTCCACTGGAGTCTCACTCATTCCTCGAGCAAACACCTCAGTGAAGCCTCACTGACTCCACCCATCACCGGCCTCTTACACTTCACTGGAGTCTCACTCATTCCTCGAGCATACACCTCACTGAAGCCTCACTGATTCCACCCATCACTGACCTCTTACCCTTCACTGGACTCTCACTCATTCTTCTATCATACACCTCAGTGAAGCCTCACTGATTCCACCCATCACTGGCCTCTCACACTTCACTGGAGTCTCACTCATTCCTCTATCGTACACCTCAGTGAAGCCTCGCTGATTCCACCCATCACTGACCTCTTACCCTTCACTGGAGTCTCACTCATTCCTCGAGCATACACCTTAGTGAAGCCTCACTGATTCCACCCATCACTGACCTCTTACCCTTCACTGGAGTCTCACTCATTCCTCGAGCATACACCTTAGTGAAGCCTCACTGATTCCACCCATCACTGGCCTCTCACCCTTCACTTGTGTCTCACTCATTCGTCGAGCATACACCTTAGTGAAGCCTCACTGATTCCACCCATCACTGGCCTCTCACCCTTCACTTGTGTCTCACTCATTCGTCGAGCATACACCTTAGTGAAGCCTCACTGATTCCACCAATCACTGGCTTCTCACCCTTCACTGGAGTCTCACTCATTCTTCTTTCGTACACTTCAGAGAAGCCTCACTGATTCCACCCATCACTGGCCTCTTACACTTCACTGGAGTCTCACTCATTCCTCTATCGTACACTTCAGAGAACCCTCACTGATTCCACCCATCACTGGCCTCTTACCCTTCACTGGAGTCTCACTCATTCCTCTATCGTACACTTCAGAGAACCCTTACTGATTCCACCCATCACTGGCCTCTTACCCTTCACTGGAGTCTCACTCATTCCTCTATCGTACACTTCAGAGAACCCTTACTGATTCCACCCATCACCGGCCTCTTACACTTCACTGGAGTCTCACTCATTCCTCTATCGTACACCTCAGTGAAGCCTCACTGATTCCACCCATCACTGGCCTCTCACACTTCACTGGAGTCTCACTCATTCCTCGAGCATACACCTCACTGAAGCCTCACTGATTCCACCCATCACTGACCTCTTACCCTTCACTGGACTCTCACTCATTCTTCTATCATACACCTCAGTGAAGCCTCACTGATTCCTCCCATCACTGGCCTCTCACACTTCACTGGAGTCTCACTCATTCCTCGAGCATACACCTTAGTGAAGCCTCACTGATTCCACCCATCACTGACCTCTTACCCTTCACTGGACTCTCACTCATTCTTCTATCATACACCTCAGTGAAGCCTCACTGATTCCACCCATCACTGGCCTCTGACACTTCACTGGAGTCTCACTCATTCCTCGAGCATACACCTTAGTGAAGCCTCACTGATTCCCTCCATCACTGGCCTCTCACCCTTCACTTGTGTCTCACTCATTCGTCGAGCATACACCTTAGCGAAGCCTCACTGATTCCACCCATCACTGGCCTCTCACCCTTCACTTGTGTCTCACTCATTCGTCGAGCATACACCTTAGTGAAGCCTCACTGATTCCACCAATCACTGGCTTCTCACCCTTCACTGGAGTCTCACTCATTCTTCTATCGTACACCTCAGTGAAGCCTCACTGATTCCACCCATTACTAGCCTCTCACTCATTCCTTGAGCATACACTTCAGAGACGCCTCTCTGATTCCACCCATCACTGGCCTCTTACACTCCACTGGAGTCTCACTCATTCCTCGAGCAAACACCTCAGTGAAGCCTCACTGACTCCACCCATCACCGGCCTCTTACACTTCACTGGAGTCTCACTCATTCTTCTTTCGTACACTTCAGAGAAGCCTCACTGATTCCACCCATCACTGGCCTCTTACACTTCACTGGAGTCTCACTCATTCCTCGAGCATACACCTCAGTGAAGCCTCACTGACTCCACCCATCACTAGTCTCTTACACTTCACTGGAGTCTCACTCATTCCTCTATCGTTCACTTCAGAGACGCCTCACTGATTCCACCCATCACTGGCCTCTCACGCTTCACTGGAGTCTCACTCATTCCTCTATCGTACACTTCAGAGAAGCCTCACTGATTCCACCCATTACTGGCCTCTCACTCATTCCTTGAGCATACACTTCAGAGACGCCTCTCTGATGCCACCCATCACTGGCCTCTTACACTCCACTCAAGTCTCACTCATTCCTCGAGCATACACCTCAGTGAAGCCTCACTGATTCCACCCATCCCTGGCCACTCACACTTCACTGGAGTCTCACTCATTCTTCTATCGTACACCTCAGTGAAGCCTCACTGATTGTACCCATCACTGGCCTCTCATTCATTCCTCGAGCATACACTTCAGAGACGCATCACTGATTCCACCCATCACTGGCCTCTCACTCATTCCTCGAGCATACACTTCAGAGACGCCTCACTGATTCCACCCAAAACTGGCCTCTTACACTCCACTGGAGTCTCACTAATTCCTCTATCATACACCTCAGTGAAGCCTCACTGATTCCACCCATCACTGGCCTCTTACACTTCAGTGGAGTCTCACTCATCCCTGTATCATACCCTTCAGTGGATATTCACCTATTCCACTATCACACGGTTCAAGTGAGACTCACTCCTTCCTCTATCATACATTGCAGTTGAGACTCACTCATTTCTCATCACTGGCCTCGTGAACTTCAATGAAGGCTCATTCATTTCTCATCTCTAGTTTACAATTGAGTCTTACATGTTCCACACTTCCCATGGCCTCTCACACTTCTTTGGGTTTCCTTCCCTATATATGGTGTCACCTTACAGTGTCCAACTCCAAATCATTCCCTCATCACTGTCTCCACCCTTTATGTACAGTTGTCTGATGCAAACATGTACAACCATCAACCCCAGCCAATCCTACATCAGTATCTGCATCCATGTACAGTTATCTGATACAAAAATGTACAACCACCAATCCCAGCCAATCCCACATCAGTATCTGCATCCTTGTACAGTTATCTGATACACAAATGTACAACCACCAATCCCAGCCAATCCCACATCAGTATCTGCATCCTTGTATTGTACAGTTATCTGATACAAAAATGTACAACCATCAACCCCAGCCAATCCTACATCAGTAAGTGCATCCTTGTATTGTACAGTTATCTGATACAAAAATGTACAACCATCAACCCCAGCCAATCCTACATCAGTATCTGCATCCTTGTATTGTAGAGTTATCTGATACAAAAATGTACAACCATCAACCCCAGCCAATCCTACATCAGTATCTGCATCCTTGTACAGTTATCTGATATAAAAATGTGCAACCACCAATCCCAGCCAATCCTACATCAGTATCTGCATCCTTGTATTGTACAGTTATCTGACACAAAAATGTACAACCATCAACCCCAGCCAATCCTATATCAGTATCTGCATCCTTGTATTGTACAGTTATCTGATACAAAAATGTACAACCATCAACCCCAGCCAATCCTACATCAGTATCTGCATCCTTGTATTGTACAGTTATCTGATACAAAAATGTACAACCATCAATCCCAGCCAATCCTACATCAGTATCTGCATCCTTGTATTGTACAGTTATCCGATACAAAAATGTACAACCATCAACCCCAGCCAATTCTACATCAGTATCTGCATCCTTGTACAGTTATCTGATACAAAAATGTACAACCACCAATCCCAGCCAATCCTACATCACTATCTGCATCCTTGTATTGTAGAGTTATCTGATACAAAAATGTACAACCACCAACCCCAGCCAATCCTACATCAGTATCTGCATCCTTGTATTGTAGAGTTATCTCATACAAAAATGTACAACCATCAACCTCAGCCAATCCTACATCAGGATCTGCATCCTTGTACAGGTATCTGATACAAAAATGTACAACCACCAACCACAGCCAATCCTACATCAGTATCTGCATCCTTGTTGTGTACAGTTATCTGATACAAAAATGTACAACCATCAACCCCAGCCAATTCTACATCAGTATCTGCTTCCTTGTACAGTTATCTGATACAAAAATGTACAACCACCAATCCCAGCCAATCCTACATCAGTATCTGCATCCTTGTATGAACAGTCAACTTGTACAAAATGTATAACCGCCAAACACAACCAAATCCGTGCTACTCTCTGCACCCTTCTATGTACAGGTGTCGTTTTCCAATGTATACCCATGAAACACAACCCCTCTCACACAAATATCTGCATCCTTGTGTGTATATGTGTCCGATGTGGACGTACAACTATCAAACACAACCAATTCCCCACTATTCTCTGCTCCCTTCTATTCACTTCACTGACGCAAGTGTATACACAACACAGCTAAATGTACACAACTGCATCATTTTGTGTACAATTGTACGATACAGAATTATAATTAACAAAGACAATCAGTCCAACGTCATTGTCTACATCCATCTTTTTTCCAGGTGTTTGTTGCAGAATTGCAATCAACAAAGTGCCAATACCACAGTGCTATCTGCATCCTTGTTTGTACAAGTGTCTCATGTTGACTACAACCATCATAGATAAACAGCCACACACCAATATTTGCATCCTTGTGTGAATAGGTGTCTCATGATGAGCCATCAAACACAACAAAAAATACACTGCTCTCTGTACCCTTGCATGTACAGGTGTCTGATGCAACTCTATACCCATTATACACAACCAGTCCAACATCACTATCTGTAATCTCATGTGTATAAATGCCTGATGTGAAACCTAAAATAACGTCAAACTTTTTAAATACACTGCACACTACCATGTGGGCTGTCCATGGCCTATCCTAGTGGTGACATATGTATTAAAAGGGAGATTTGTGCCTGGTAAAAGCTCCTGCAGATGACTGGAATGGAAATGGAGGAACAGCAAATCAACCGAAAATCGCATAGCCTAGAAGAACACAGTCACCACTCACCACCAGAACATCAGAGCCGGCAAAAAAGCTGCCATTCAAGAACGCCGCAGCACCAGCGCTCACAACAGCAAAGAGCGCTTTGCCATTGTCAACGGTTTCACGAACCCTGGGGCAGCCACCTCATCCCTCCCTCCCTCCCTCCCTCCCTCCCTCACTCCCAAAACCTCTGAGACAACCTTGCCACCTTTTTCCACCAAAAAATCCAGGACATTTACAAAGGTTTCAAGAACCAAAACCCACCCGCACTGCCCAGAAACACCACCACGGACCCAGCACCGCACCAGATCATTAACTCCTGGACCCCCATCACCAAAGAAGACACCCAAAGAATCATGAACTCCAACCACTCGGGAGCACCCTCGGATCCGTGCCCTCATCACATCTTCAACCTGGCCAGTGCCACCATAGCACCTGAGCTCTGCCGAACTATCAACCAATCCTTCAAGACCACGACCTTCCCATCAGACTGGAAGCATGCCAAGATCAACCCGCTGCTCAAGAAACCCACCGCCGACCCAGGGGAGCTGAAAAACTACAGATCCATCTCTCTGCTCCCTTTCCCAACCAAAGTAACAGAAAAGGCCGTCAACCAGCAACTAACCAAATTCCTCGAGACACACCAAATTCTTGACCCATCCCAATCCGGATTATAAAGCAACCAGAGCACTGAAACAGCACTCCTATAAGCCACCAATGACATATGCACCATACTGGACCACAGAGGCACAGCTGCACTAGTCCTCCACGGTCTTTCCGCTGCGTTTGACACCGTCTTCCACTCCACCCTCTGCGCCAGACTACATGACGCCGGCATCCGAAATAAAGCACTGGAATGGATCAAGTCGTTCCTCACCAGCGGAGCAGTGTCAGACTACCGCCGTTTACATCGGAACCCGAAGACACATGCTGCAGAGTGCCCCAAGGATCGTCACTCAGCCCGACGCTTTTCAACATCTTCATGGCCCCGCTAGCCAAGATCATCAAACAACACGGGCTAAACATAGTCTCCTAAGCCAACGATACCCAACTGATCCCCTCCCTGTCTGATGACCCTGTAAAGGACATGAGAAATTTCCACACTGGGATGAGAGCAGTCGCCGCCTGGATGGAAGCCAGCTGCCTCAAACTCAACTCGGACAAGACAAAGATCCTGGGAATCGGCTCCACCCCTTCCACATGGAACGACTCCTGGTGGCCCACCGCACTGGGACACGCTCCCACTCCCACAGACCACTCACGCAATCTGGGCATCATCCTGGATTCCTCTCTATCCGTGACCCGCCAAGTTAACGACATCTCATTGTCAGGCTTCCATACCCTCAGACGTCTTTGAAAGATTTTCAAGTGGATTCCCTCTGACACGAGGAAGACTGTCACCCATGCACTCGTCACTAGCAAAATGCATTACAGCAACGCACTCTATGCCAGCATCATTAAGAAACTTCGATCAAGACTACAGAGTCCAGAATGCAGCAGCCAGACTTATCCGGACATCCCCCGACACAGTCACATTTCCTCCCACCTCAGAGACCAACACTGGCTCCTAGTCAACAAGCGCATCACATACAAACTCCAGATCCACATCTACAAGGCACTACACAGCATAGGACCGGCATACCTCAACCACCGCCTTGCCTTCTATGTTTCCAACAGACAACTCCGTTCGTCCCAGTTTGACCTCGCAGCAATTCCCCAGATCCGGAAAGCACAGCAGGAGGAAGATCCTTTTACCTCGCAGCCCAGACTTGGAACACGCTACCTCTCAAACTCTGGCAGACTGCATCACTGAAGCAGTTCAGGAAGGACCTCAAGACATGACTCTTTGATTGAGCAGCACGTCCGCAAACAGCACCTTGAGGCCTTACGGGTGTAGCTGCACTTTAGAAATCACTGATTGATTGATTGATTTTGCAGGTCGAAATGGTAGTTTAAAACTGCACACACAGGCTACAATGACAGACGTGAGATGTTTGAAGGGCTACTTAAGTGGGTGGCACAATCAATGCTGCAGGCCCAATAGTAGCATTTAATTTACGGGCCCTGAGCACAGGTAGTGCCAATTTACTAGGGACTAAATATGTCAATTGGGTATAAGTCATCTCTACCATGTTTTAAGGAGAGAGCACAAGCACTTCAGCATTGGTTAGCAGTGGTATAGTGTGCAGAGTCCTAAAAGCCAACAAAAATGGATTCAGAAAACAGGAGGGTGAAGGCAAAAACTTTGGGGATGACCCTGCACAAAGGGCCAAGTCCAATACACACCCTTGTCTGCATCTTTATGTGCACAGGTTTTTGATACAGAATTATAACCAGGGTGACTGGAATTATGTGGCAGGAGAGGGCCAAATTATGCGGCATGGTCGAGTAAATTATACAGCAAGAAAAAGCAAATTATGCAGGATAATACGGCACATTTTGTAATAATATTACTTCATTATTTCGTGATTTTTAAATTTAGTATCACTGTATGGTCATTGGTTGCACCTCATCAGTACTAGTTTAACACACAAATACAGCAATAACAGAAAGGTGATTGGTATAAGTTTACAAAAGCCCTTCCACTGCACTGCAACATGTCACTGCATTTTTATTAACTTTTGAACCGATTGATCTAGAAACAATTTTTTTTCTCGTTAAAATCTGCAGATTATGCATCAGAGGATGGATTGTGTGGCAAAATGTGGTACATCTATTACAATGGGAAAATTGCTGCAAAGTCACATAATTCCAGTGGCCCTGATTATAACCAACAAACACAACCAATCCCACGCCGCTGCCTGAATTATTGAGGACACAGGTGCAGGGCTGGCTTTAGGTCAGTGCGAGCGGTGTGGCCGCACCGGGTGCTGGCCTGGATTGGGGGGTGCTGACCCCAGGCTGTATTTAGCAATAATTTATGAAACTTGCGATTTAAAAGCACCTGCTGAAATATTCCTTGTGCGTCCAGCATTCAGGAAACAACTAAAATGTCAATGATAACTCTTGTGACTAATCTTCCTACTAGAGAGAGATATCAGAGTTTTGTCCAGTGGTAATATTGTCTTGCCATAAAGAAGCACAGAGGGTTAATGTGTCTGCTGCAAAGAACAGATCTGTATTTTATTTAGACAGCTGAGTGGATTAGTAAAGCCAGCCTTTGCCAGCTCTTTAAAACAAATTAAATGTATAAAAAAGAGAGGCTATGGTGAAATGAGGGGCACTTTTGCTGGGTGGTAGTGAAGGAATCCGAGTAGGTGGCCATGGATGCCAAAAAAGACTGTCACACAGGGTGCCACCAGCGCTAAAGCCGGCCCTGTACAGGTGTTTGATGCACAATTATAACCAACCAACACACCTCAACTAGTCCCACACCACTATCTGCATGGTTGTGTGTTCAGGAGTCTAATGCGGATTTACAACTATCACACACTGCCAGTTCCACACCATTCTCCACTTCCCTTTGAGTTTAAGTGTCTGAAACACAACAGGCACATCCCACTGTGCAGCATGCTTCTGTGCACGTGCCGGATGCAGAGTTGTACCTATCCAACAAAACCAATCCCACACCACACCGATCTGATGCAGGATTAATATCCAACAGACACTACCAGTCCCACAGCACAGTCCTCCACTTGTGAGAGTACAGGTGTTTCAATCAGATTATTAACCATCAAACACAACCAACCAGCCCTTTAATTCTACTGTATCCCTGCACCGATCCCTCTCTATAAGCAGGAGCGGCTCCTCCGCAATGGCAGAGGGGCGGCGCCCCCTTGGCTAAGAGCCATCAGATGAAAAATGAAACAATAGCTTGCAGGGGGGGTTGTTAGGCCGGCCAAACACACATGTGCACTTAGGTTTCTTCAACCCGGCTGGAGAAACTGCACAGACCAACTGCGGTAGTCCAAGCCGCACAGACCAATCCTGATGCTGCTTGCATGCTAAGTTTAGCATGAAAGCAGTGCCAGGATTGCTGGGGAGCCTGTTCTGGTGTCCCAGTGAATGCTGGGACACCAAAAGAGGAGCGAGGCAGCAGGAGTTGGCGGCGACATAGAGAACAGTGTTTTTTTTCATTTTCCCCGTCCCTGTCATCTCCCCCCCTTGACATTTGCGGCAGCCGCTGCTGTCTGTACGCCACCACACCCTTGGAGCAGGCGGATGCAAAAGCATCAGAAAGCAGAAACGCGCAAAATGGCTCAAAGTTGGGCACCCACTTACTATGGATTTTTTTTCAAAGGAATTTGCTCCGCTCTTGTTCCATTTATTCATCTACCTCCAGAATCAAGTGAATAATGATCTTGGGGTTTGCCTGGTCCCCCAGACCTCTCTCTCAGCAGGTACCCCTCTGGAAACTTCAGCTCCTGAATTTGTCTCATAAAAAGTTAGTTCTCGGAACAGTCCTCTCTCTACTTCCTTCTTATCTACTGATCATCTTCTGTGATGTTGCATCCTTGATAATGCTTCACCACCCACCACTAATCACCCTTGACTATTTAAAGATCTGTTTCTATTTTCACTTCCATGGAGGTGCCAGCTGTGCCCTTCCTTCCCTGGAATCCACTGACCATCGCCACTGAGGCACCGATTTATGGGGATCTGGCACAGGGAGCGCAGCGAATCACTTGATGCACTGCCCTGCGCCAAAGTGAAAGGGCAGGAATGCGCCGTTTATGGCATACAGCACACTCCTGTCCTTTACCCCTGCACTGGTGCCGTTTCTACTCCGTAGCACCAACGCAGGCACACTTGCACCATGGTGCAAGTGTGTCTGTGTTGTTTGCAGGATCGTTTTCTGCAGGAAGGAGCACCTTTCTCCACAAAACATCCCTGGGAGGCTTTTTCCTCTTCTATGTGTGCTGCAGAAGATAATATTTCTCCTCGTTACGCCTCCCCTGGGGAGGCGTAAGGCTTTGATGTATCCCCAAGTTTACATGGCCTTGTAAATCTTTGGATGCGTCAAAATCCATCGGTGTTGCATGGAAACACCCACCGCAGCGCCCATGGAATGCTTCCCTAACGCAGAGTAGGGCAACACAGCAATCTGCGCTGCCTTGCGTTACTCCATATCTATGAGGCCCGTCAGAGCCTCAGAAAGAGGCCTTGCGCGGCCTCATAGATATGGTTGAAAGGTTTGTGCCACCATTGCATCACTAAAAGAGTCTCTAGGCCAACACATGCAGCCAAGCGCAAAGTCAGTTCAACTCAATCCAGTTTCTTGCAGGTTAATTACAATCAGCACACCCTACATCCTGAGTATGAAGAAATAAATACCGAGGGCCAGATTTAGATTTCGCATATGGGTTACTTCGTCACAACAGTGACTGATATCCCATCTGCTGAAATATAAATCCCATTATTTCCTATGGGATTTATATTTCAGCGGACGGGATTGGCGTCACTGTTGCCGAAATCTAAACTAGACCCTAAATTAGTGGCGTAACAAAGCCCCCGTAATCCCTACGGTGAAGGGGGACCCGAGCTCTAGGGGGCCACTCAGCACAATACACTGACCTGAAGCCTCCCGAGTGAATCCAGAGAGGGGGCCCCTCAATGTTCTATGCAGGGGGACCCCCTCAAGTTTTGTTACGCCACTGCCCTAAATCATAAAAAATGCATTCTGCAAATCCGTATAAAAAACGAAAAACAATCTTCATACTAAATGCACTAAGCTGAAGTTAAATCAGATGCCATTAGCATATATGAAACACATAGCAACCTTCCAACTTTCAAAATAATTTAGTATATGCAAGAGTCAGTCTCTTCTATGCTTTTGTCATGTTGGAGTCATTACCGAAATATATTCATTCAGGAAGTGACAGAGCACCAGGTCTTGCAAATTACGCCATGCAAAGCGTCTAAGAATGTCCTGCTTCACCCGTCCATGATGCTAAAGAAGGAGTCGTACGAGATGGAGGGACAGAATTGTCTCAGGCTAGATCCATTTTCTCAATAGATTTTGTTAGGCAGTTTATCAATTAATCATTGGTTCTTTGAATACAGTGGGCTGTAGCTTGTCTTATTGTAGGAGCCTGCAGTCTAAGGAAGCCTCAGCAATGTTTTTCAGAGTGATAGCAGTCCAGAACAAATATGAATCAAATCAGAGATGGCTTCTGACTTACTCTACATAGTCTACAATACATGCACAAATACTTTACTATCTTATTCCAGCTATTCGTGATACCTTCAACCGGGAAAAGGTGGACGCGAACTCTCATGAATTTAGTGTTAAACCTGGTTTTTAGGTCCACCTGCAGGTACCACTGTGGCTTTAGCATTCTATGTGTCTCAAGTGAAACGGGGTCCTTTTGTACTTGATAGGTTTCTCCTGGTCTCCATCATGAAGTCCCTGATCTTCACTCTTTAAGATCGACCACTACACCGCACCCTTCTCTACGATGATACATTCCAGCAAAGTCTTCATTCACCAATAGTACATCCAGCAACTGGACGAGCCAGTGAAGCACTCTGAGCTACCACAGCCCTGAGGATCTCATGGGATTCAAGCAACAAGTCAAAGACTCTCACTCCATTCGGGTCTCAGTAGCCTTAACTCCTGGACGCCATGGTAACATTGGTGAAATCACCTTCACCACCAAGACCTAGAGTGTTTACAAAACAGTTCCTCAATCAAATCAAGAACCTGCATCAAGCGAAGAAAACAAAGAAACTACAGAGGAACTACTATCAAGAACTACAGCCTCTGTTCTAAGTCATCCGTAATTGGACGTGGAGATACAACAGCCAGAGCTAGCCATTCCAGCCGGTACCTTCGCGACTGTTACCAGCCATATTGAGTTACCGGGCCCGGAGCAGAGAATAACATGTTGGATCCAGAATTACTGGGTCCAAGATTGATTGTGGTTCCCAAATCCAGGCCCATGTTTTCTTCCTGCTTTTAGGAGGCAAACGTCTGCAGGATGAGTGTATCTCATGGTTCACCTCTCCTCTTGGGGGCAGTAGGGAGGGGGCCTGCATGTAGATGTATGGACAGAATCTCCTCTGGGTTGACTATAGCCTAAAATGACAATGACATAATGATGAAATCTGAAGACGTCCAACCTACTCTGATATGCCACAATGGATTCGGCAAGGACACAAGATGCACAGTAGAGTGAAGATATTTGCTTTGTCCATCAGCCAGATGTCTGAGACCCAAGAGGAGAGTGGATTGTTGAACCATTTCAAGAGTTCCAGGCAACAGCTTTCTTCTTCTCCACTTGAGCCTTGAAGGCAACCCATGTGGCTATGACAGATATTCTGTCCCACCAGCGTTAGTCAGATCTTCCTAGTTCTCAATGTAGTCATTGTTTTGTCTGAGCACAGCTCTTACAGTCAACTTACCAAGAAAAAGCACTCCGCCTACAGTTGCCCGGGTTATTTCTATCAAGTGTGGACTTTTCTAGGAGTGGCTGGTGTAGAAGATTTTTAAATCATCTTTGTAGGTTTCTTCAAGGAAAGAGGTGTGACAATGGTCTCAGATCTGATGGAGGAGGTGGTGAACAGGAGCTTTTAGACCATGGCCTGAGGACATCCGTCAGCTGTGGATGTTGATTTGCAAAGTACAAATCATCAAGAAGTTGGCAAAAGGGAGTGAGTACTGCAGAGGGTTGTTCAAGAGTCAGCCAACTTTATGGTGACCTGAGATTATTAGATTTTTAATCAAAATGATAAGCAATCCACTGCACACCACTGTGGCAGTTGATTCAGCTGTGCTCACGCCTGGATTTTGGAATCTGGATGAAGATGTGGCATGAAGATACTTGCTGTTGTAGTAATGATGAGGAAATTCCAAAAATACCCAATAGGAGCTTTACATTCATGTTAGCAAGGTGTGGAAATTTGGGCACTGGCATGGTGTGCAGGGGACTCCATACATAGGCAGATATCATCATAGCATGGATGTGGAGTGCCACAAAGGACGTGTGTGGTGCCACCTAGCAGTTCTGGAGAGTTAGTGCCCAGAGAAAGCTTTTACAGATCCAGTCTGACACCTCAGGGATATTCAAAAACTGAGTAATTTGAGCAGAGGAGTATCCTTCAGAGAAATATTTATGTACATATTTCTCAATGTATCCATCCTTATGTAGATGACTAAGTCAGAGAATGTGTGATTTAAGGTTATGTGGCTATCCCCACCCCTATTGACTTATTTTGACATATTTCAATTTCAAGTGAATTGAAACCTCTGTTGGGCCATGTTCTTTGTCAGATGTAAGAGGGAACAAGCATTCTGCTTGGTTTTTGGCAAAAGAGAAAATAAGTGAAGGAGTGGTGAGCGAGCTGCTGATGGGGCTTTTTGTTTCAAGTAATTATTTTACCATATTTAAATGTATTAACATGCCAGGTACTTTAAGGCCTACTGTTGTTAAAGAGTAACGGTAGCCGTGGCAGCTGCCACTAAACAGGGGTGGTGGGGTGTGACAGGGCGCCAAGGGACGAGCGGGTTAACAAAATAAATACATTTTAAAAAAACAGTTAGGTTTGAGGGGAGACACATTTGTCTCCACTCCGTCTTCTTCCTCTTCCTGGCTGCACAGGCTCCCAGCCAATGACGACGCTGCTGACAGAGAACATGCAAAGTGCGCATTTCTTTTTGGCCGGCCAAACGCGGTCGGCCAGAAAGACAGGCGCACTTTGTGTGCACATAGCCCTCCTCAGGTCCCCTCCCTCCAGCCCAGCCCCACCCCGCCCTACAAGGAAAAATATAACATAATGTACGTTAGCATTATTTTATTTTTCCTTTTTAATAAAACAGTGGGGCGACGCTCCTCCACTTTAGAGGAGGAGCCGCGCCAGACCGGAAGGATAGTTTCATTTTCATGCAAGTTGGAAACATATATATGCTTGGAATATGTAGAGAATTCAGATGAATAAACAAGAATGAGTGGCCACTTGGGTGTTGTGTTAGAACGTATTCTTAAGAGTACAGGACATTAACCAATAGCAAAGCACAGAGAAGTACAGGGAAGATTTAATGAGGTGTACAGCGGCAACAGTTGTAATAAGTTGGAAGAAATAGGCTAGGAAATTTTCAATGTGATGTCATTTATGTTATCAGCTTTTTCACAGCACCCTGCCATCAGTATTGCACTGTAGGCCTTTCTTGATCTGGGTGTCATTTTTGTGTTATCCTCCAGTTTCCATAGATTGGGGTTGTATTGTTGATTATTTGTGTGCAGTTAAGACAGAATTGTTTGCTAGAATCTTAGGGGCATATTTACAAGAAAGTGGCGCCTCATAAATGATGCCCGCTCCCCCTTACCGGCACCTAACAACACCATGGTTGCGCGTATTTACAATACGCCGTACCATGGCAGTCATTAGCACAATAGTGTCAACATTTTTATGCTATTGTGGTGCTTTGCTACACTAGTGTCAAAATGTTGACACTAGTACAGCAAGTCACAGGGAGGCCCATTGAATATAATGGGTGCGTCATTTTAACGCCTGCTCTGGGCAAGCATTAAAAATGAAAGAAAAAATGGAGCAGTTAAATGTTGTAAATTTCACTGCGCCATTTTTTTGGTCCTCCCTGTGCCGGAACGCCCCCTGGCATACATTATGCCTGCCGCATGCATAATGTGGCGCAAGGGGTCACAAAATGGCACAATGCAAGCATTGCACCACTTTGTAAATATGGTGCATCAGAAAAGCCACCTTTCCTCCACCCTTGCGTCAAAAAAATGATGCTATGGAGGCACTAAGGTGGCGCAAGGGGCTCGTAAATACGCTTCTTAGTTTACTAAACCATTTGGCTAAGATAAAAATGTGGATAGCTGCTCCAAAGAACTCTTGGGTTTTTTGTTGAGTTGGGTGGTTAGTTGTCCATTGTCGAACCTGTACCTTCTCTTATCTAAGCAGGTGCTGCTGGCCGGGTGTGCAGCTACATGTTGAGTATCAGGTGTTGTCATGTTTAAGGTAGAATTATCTGAATGTTACCAAGATGTTTGTTGATCTGGTAAGGAAGAGTGATGTTGACTTGGCAGTGCTTTGACAGCTAAGTTGCTTTGGTGCCTTCTTGTGTACATGCGGGTCTTTGTGGCATGCTCTGATTGAACGGCACAAATTACCAGTGTCATTGGAAAGGTGAAGTGTAGTGGGTATTGTTGGTGCTGTTGGGTGTTTCATCATGCCAGTGATGGTACACTGGTGGTGTGTGAGTTCTATCTACTGCACACTGATTATGTGGTATCTCTTGGGTGAGAGTTGTGCAAACTTCATAGAGAGAGCTATACATCAGACCTGTGTCATGTTGCATGCATGTGGAGTAAAGTAAACCTCATTGACTGTTGGGATGTCTAGTGGGCGATGAGAAAGGCAGGTAGCAGATAGTGCAGGTTTTAGAGCCATCAGTACATAGCCCATGTGTGGCAACACAAATGTTATAAAAACTGCAGCTATTGGTGACAACAGTGGAGTGCCTTGCTTGATGCATGTTAGATTTTTTTATCCACAGGGTTATGAAGTAGTTTTCCATTGGAGAAAGCATGACCAGAGGCACTGAAAGCTTTAACATTCTAAGTTTAGATTTTCTAATAGAAGACATTACAAATGGTGATCAGATTCTCAATTTATAGGAAGTGGTGCATTACTTGCCATATCTTATGGTGAGAGAAGGTCCTATGGTGGTCTTGTCCTGAGCTGCAAGGTCTAGGCAGTTCTCCTTCGGAAACAAATCTATGTGTGTATCTTCATGCCATGCAATTACAGGCTCCGGGTGGTGGGCTCTGATGTCTTTTGGCCTTTTGGATCGGGGGTCCACAAAGGGAGAAACAGACATGACATTTGCTTAAGGGTTGCAGATTAACTTCTCAGCCATCGGCCAAGAAGACGTGATTCAGCAGCGGGTATCCCAATCCTCTGCACTTTCCTACCACCAAGAACATCTAAAAGTCCAAATAGTGTGGTAGAGACCCCAGGACGGCAAGGTGTGTGAAGGTAACAAGTGGAGGAGTGGAGCTGGTGGGTATGGGAGGAGAGGGTGAGCAGTGTTGGGCAGTCTGGCACTGCCAGATGGGACAGCTTGAAAGGTCCAGTCTTTTGGCCACTGGACTGAAAATATCCTGCATGTGAGTGAATTGAATGAAGCTACGGGTGAACGAGAGGAAGAATTTAGCGTAGAAAAAAATGTCTGTTCATGATCTTATGGATCAAGTAGGAAGAAGATGTAAGAAAGGGTAGACCCCAGCATAGCCCACTTAGATGCATTTGTACATAACCATGCAACAAATCTATGCACCTGCAGCCATTCTCATGGGCCCTCAGACAATTAACATTCAGAATTGTCAGGGGCAGATAGGAGGAACATTTTCCAATGATGCTTAAGGGATTGTTTCTACTCTGACCTGTGGAGTAGTGAGTTATGCTGGCGATAATCTGACAGCAATGCAGATGTATGGGGCTTGTGATGTCTTGATTTCATTAGGAAGCAGAGAGAGAACCAAGCCCCTCCTAGGAGCTGAACAATGAATGCTGCAGATGAAGCAGCCGCAAAACAGAAACACTAAAAGAATTAGAAACTTTTGAGCACCCTCCTGAAAACCAAATTTGAGGTGTTCATTCAAAGCTCTAAGAGCAACTTGTTTAAAAGTCTGGAACCGAGTAATTCCAGAACTCTCCCACCAACAAACTCTAGCTTCACCATTGAGCGGCAGGGTGGTCGGGGGGGGGGGCAAAGTGGCACTAATCCCAAGGCTAACAATTGTTAAGGGACCCGCTTAGGTGTTGCAAAATGGTATTTGAAGCAAGCCTACCCTGTTTATTTATGATGAGGCAGCCGACACATATACATCCCCAGATGATGCCAGACCATGGAGGACACAGATCACATGATCACTCTTCCTCAGATGGTTCATTGACTGAACTGCTGTCCACTCATCCAGGCCTGACAAAATACTGGCAACAGCGACATGGGTATGAGTCTCCACTGGGAAGCCATTCTCTTAGATGGTGTTGAACACAAACATTAACTACCACCCCATTGGCCTATGACAAACCACCACAAACAACAAACCCAGGAAACGCAATTCGAACTGAATGTAAGATTTGCATCACTGTCTTTACCACTGGCACTGATGTAAAGAATCCTCAACATGTCTACATTTGACACGTTTGACGCAGGAGTTGTCTGCCCTTATCTTTCCAAGGAGCTATGAAACCTATGAAAGCATTGTCACTCAGACAATGACATTGATAAGACCCTTGGACGCCAGATGCAACATCAGCCTGGAACAAGTGCCTTGGTATCTCTATTTCAAGGTCAAACAAGAGCAATAGCCAAAATAGTGTAATCATCTAAACTGACATGTTTTACCTTCTTTATTTATAAAAATGCATCTTTGACTATCATCTTGATGCACATTGGTTATGCCAGACATTACTAAGATAATGTTAGAAATTCAGATAAGATACAGTATAAAAAGCGAGACGCTTGACCACTTGTCAGGAGAGGCCTTCACCCCAGATAACCATGCTAGATGCTGCCAGAGAAGATCTTGACTGCCAGAGATGCAGACCTATCTCACTTTCTACTGAAAGTTGATGACAAGTATGGAAGGAGAGGAGCTGATGGGACGTGTGATTATCTTTCTCAGGGAACATGGCCTTGCTGACTTGTGGCATCTACAGCACTTTGGTGTAAAACAGGTAAGCAGTGCACTGATTCTCCCTAAGAAACTCTAGATGCAAGTTACACTAATCCATGCTCTGCTAGAGTAGCGCAAAGAAGTATGTTTTAGATGACATTTCGACTATGGTAGAAATGTTCATTTCATTGTTGTTATTTGCAAGCTTCATTTGTGCTGTTCTAATGATATTTTGTGTGGATGTTTTACATGTGCAAAGCAACATGAGACTGTGAAAATAAAATGCTTTTAAGTTAAAGTGTCTTTTCTTAGTGCAGTTTGTGTGTGTGGTGTTTGGAAGAATAAAATAGGTGTCTCTGGATCCCTGCTTAGGGACTGTTGGTAACAAACAAACATTGACTCCACTCCCACTATGTACTGAGTGGGGTTCTGTGGGGCGATAATATCCTGTCATTCAAACATTAGTGCATTGAACTAAGTTCACTTGTGTCACTCATGGGTATGAAAACAAACCTTGAAGAGCTGAGCCAAGTGTCAGTTTATGCAACAGCACAAGCACTTCTACAGGCTTAACCACTATACACAGTAAGTGAAGTCTGGGTGTTGTGCTGGCAATCACAAGTGCAATACACTATCAGAAAATCTAAGGGGCATATTTATACTCCGTTTGCGCTGAATTTGCGTCGTTTTTTTAGACGCAAATTCGACGCAAAACTAACTCCATATTTATACTTTGGCGTTAGACGCGTCTAGCGCCAAAGTTCATGGAGTTAGCGTCATTTTTTTGCGTGAACACCTTCCTTGCGTTAATGATATGCAAGGTAGGCGTTCCCGTCTTAAAAAATGACTGCGATGCATATGCGTCGTAGTTATACTCCCGGGCAAAAATGACGCCCGGGAGTGGGCGGGACTAAAAAACCCGCATTCGCGCCGGATTTTAGCGCCTGGGTCAGGGCAGGCGTTAAGGGACCTGTGGGCTCAGAATGAGCCCAGAGGTGCCCTCCCCTGCCCCCAGGGACACCCCCTGCCACCCTTGCCCACCCCAGGAGGACACCCAAGGATGGAGGGACCCACCCCAGGGACATTAAGGTAAGTTCAGGTAAGTGTTTTTTTTTTTTTTTTTTTTGTGGCATAGGTGGGCCTGATTTGTGCCCCCCTACATGCCACTATGCCCAATGACCATTCCCAGGGGACAGAAGTCCCCTGGGCATGGCCATTGGGCAAGGGGGCAGGACTCCTGTCTTTGCTAAGACAGGAGTCATTTCAATGGGGGATGGGCGTCGTAAAAAAATGGCGCAAATCGGGTTAAGGCGATTTTTTTGCCTCAGCCTGACTTGCACCATTTCTGGACGCCCATACGCCATTTTCCCCCTACGCCGGCGCTGCCTGGTGTACGTCGTTTTTTTTAACGCACACCAGACAGCGCCGGCGGCTAACGCCGGCTAACGTCATTCAATAAATACGGCGCCCGCATGGCGCTTCAGAATGGCGTTAGCCGGCGCTAATTTTTTGGGCGCAAAACTGCGTTAGCGCAGATTTGCGTCAAAAAGTATAAATATGGGCCTAAATGTTGGACACAGTACCAATTTATTAAACAATAGTTGGGAACTGTGGTTGTACAGGACTTGTTGTATTGCCAATGTTTTATTTAAAAAAATAGAGACAAATTGCAGAAGTTATGCCTTTTCACACAATGGAAGCTTTGTATATACTGATGCATGTCTGAGAAGCAGGACAGTTCTAGGAACAAAGAGAACAGGCTCTGTAATGTCCCAAGTGAGACTGGGAAGGAGTTTGTTAGTTTTGGCTCCAGCGAATGAGGCAGTCCTACCAATTGGTGGCCTTGTCTCCAGAGCAGACAGGCTAACTGGGGCGGTGAGGATGTGCTGCAGGTAGGTTGCGGAACACTGACAGGCCCATGATGGCAAAGCCATATGCCCAGTGCAGAGATGCTAACTAGCGGGGCCTTTGAGGCGGTAACCTCCAGCAGACAGGTAGGTCCATAGTGGTAAGTGTAGGAGGGTAGGTCAGGTAAGAAGAAATAGAAGGATAAAGTGTGGAAGGAGCAGAACCTTTGAGAGGAGTTTAAAAGGAGGAGTGCCTGGAAGTTAAATTCAAGAGGGTGGCAATGAAACAAGGGGATGGAAGGCCCATGAAGATGAAGCGGTGGGGTCTTTAAGGGTGTGGGTGACATTAGGAAATTACTTGTATTATATTGCCTGCTATGGAAGTTTTGTAAGGCAATATTCCAAGTGTAACAACGATTGTGAGCTGGAACCTGGCACAATAAAGGATGCTTTTACACACTGCTGTGGTATCTGGTTTTGAATGCACCATTTTACCCAAAGGCATCACCTATGTCATGCACTGTCAATATCAACACACCTTCAGAAACGCAGCCCTAAATGTGTATTTTCTGTAGTTGCTTGCATGCATTGTTTGCAATCAGGAAGCGTATTCAGGAAAGTCCATTCCCAGAGCTGCCATGTACAAGTGATTTCAGCCATTATTGCTCCAGGGCAGCACATACTTTGTTGGTTGTGCTTGCATCACACATGCACACGTAGAGCCAGGGTTCATTCCTACATATTCACGCCTCTCGCTTGGGTCTTCTCCTTCCTCATCCTCCAAAGAAAGGGGCACCTGTGACCTGGGGGGAAGTGGGACACATTGCAGTCGTGAGGAAATGTGGTGTATTTTGTAGTGTGGTTGCGTCACCTCACCGTGGAATACACTTGTGTCACGTACTTGGGTGCATTCAGGCTTCTTTGTTAAACCTAAGCTCATCCCTGGCTAGCTGTAGCTTCTAGTAGTCAGGCTTAAACAAAGGAACAATTATAAAACATTTAAAAGTGTGAGAACTACAGAACAAGAAAATCATGCAACATTAAATTAATCTAGCACCAAATTATTAAAATAGACTGCATTTTTATGAATTTTAAACAACAAAATGAAGAACATTTACTGGACAGTTCTCAAGACACAGATTTAGTAAAACAAATATCTCAGCTTTTCTCTCCAAAAATGCGAACAAGGATTGGTAACCACAAAGTTTGAAAACTGTGTAAAACTTTTAAAGATTTGTGTTTGACTAATCTGGTCCGCATTGTTAAACCCAATAAACAGATTTGACCCAATAAACAGATTTGATCCATAATCTGGCCCGCAGTGGCCAACCAAATCTGACAGGGGGAAGGTCAGGTGGCTAAAAGGGAGTATTAGGACATTTACCTTAGAACCAAAGCAACCTCAAGTCCAGTTCCAGGCTCTATGGGTGAAACATCTTAGACTTCAATGGAGTGCTCCTGATGCAAGGCATAGAGGATGCTGTAAGATGTTGAGGATGCTGTGTGGTTTATGGGGGCCTTCCAAGAATTACTCCTCAGTCCATGGTATAGGTGGGACGACTTTGGCTTCTGGGGTCGATGTCCCCCAAAGTCCTATTTGATCCAGCAAAAGTCTAGTTGCCACTGGACTACTAGTCTCCACTCACAGCAAAACCAACTTTGGTCAAGGCTAGTGTCTATCTTGCATGACAAAATTGCACTCTGGTGGCTCTCCCAGGTCCTGCAGACTCTGTGTAACTGTTGAGTGTCATCACTTTGGTTGTTCAGGCTGCACCCCAGTGGCCAGTGGCTACTGACTGATCAGAACAGGCATCTTCAGCTTTTATGGCCTTGGTGCTGTGACAGATAGTCAGGCAACTGACTCTTGGAGTTCAGTTCTACTGTCTTGGACTCAGGAGTGACTTTTCCACGAGCCAGGTACCACAGGCAAAGTACTTTTTTTTTGCTAACTCAACGATCAGCGGGCACAGTCCAGTGGTTAGTGCAGCCTCTTTGGCAAGGTCCAGGGAACACCTTTGGTCCACTCTCCAGTCCAGATGTGATCTGAAGTCAAAGGTGCCAGGGGTGCCATATTTATGCCCAGAAAGTGCCCTCAGGGGATGGAGTGGTTACTAGCCAAAGGGCTACCAGGTCCCTCCTGTCTGACAACTATTTCCTGCAATGTGTGGCATCTAGATATCCCAGAGTGCACTACCCGGCCCAATCGCAAGATAGCTGAACCCTCTATCTCAGTTTCTTGAGCTCGGTAGCCCACCCTAGAGGCGCGGCTATCTGGGGACTACATGCCCATGGGAAAACCGGAGCAGCCCCTTTGTGTGAGATTACCACTTGCTCTTCGATGGCAGCTTCCCCTTTGACTATCTGTCACGCTTATGACAGAGTCCTTGGAGGGGAGAAAGCAAAACGTTTGAGGGAAGACCACACTAGGGCTGAGAGGTCTAACAATGCCAGTGCAATGCAACGGAAGGAAATCAAGGTACACAGTTTATCATGTCACAAGTACTTCAGAGAAACTGTGACTGGCGGCAGGTTTTAGACTTTGTCAACAACCCATGTAAGAGATTTGCAGGCACTGTAGGAATGCAAGATTTAACTAAGTGCCTGAGTAATTAGACCAAGGATCATTTAAATGGCACCTAATAATTTATTTTTATTTAGTTCTATTATAGCACTCCTCATCCCAATGTAGGGTGTCAGAGCACTTTACATCACAAGGAGACACAATAAGTCATACTAGTGTGTAAATCACTGTACAGGAAATGTTACTTAAGACAATGAGGGTTATAAGGTGTAGGAAATGCATATGATCCATACTTGAAACATTATGGCCCATATTTATACTTTTATAGCACCGCATTTGCATCATTTTCTGATGCAAAAGTGGCACAAACATACAAAATATAATTGTGTTTTGTAAATTTGAGCCGCTTTTATGTCAAACAAATGCTGCAAATGCGGCGCTAAAAAAGTATATATACGGGCCTATATGTTAAGAGTGAATGGTCAGAGGAAATCACAAAGTCAGGATTTAAACCATAACGCAGTGATTGGGGTTGTCTGTACTAACAATACTTTTTTAATTTCTCGAGGAGTCATTCTTGGCAATCTTAGAATAACAACAGATTGAGAAAAGAACTATGAGGATCTACACCCATGATTTACAGTTTCCATGCAGCTCCTTGAAGCTGGTAAACAGATTACTGTGCTACATTAGGATTAAGGACGTAAACCCATGATTTACAGTTTCCATGCAGCTCCTTGAAGCTGGTAAACAGATTACTGTGCTACATTAGGATTAAGGACGTAAACCCATGATTTACAGTTTTCATGCAGCTCCTTGAAGCTAGTAAATAGATTACTGTGCTATATTAGGATTAAGGACGTAAACCCATGATTTACAGTTTGCATGCAGCTCCTTGAAGCTGGTAAATAGATTACTGTGCTACATTAGGATTAAGGATGTAAACCCATGACTTACAGTTTGCATGCAGCTCCTTGAAGCTGGTAAATAGATCACTGTGCTGTATTAGGATGAAGGACGTAAAGCCATGATTTACAGTTTTCATGCTGCTCCTTGAAGCCAGTAAATAGATCATTTTGCTGTATTAGGATGAAGGATGTTAACCCATGACTTGCAGTTTTCATGCAGCTCCTTGATGCCAGTAAATAGATCACTGTGCTATATTAGGATTAAGCATCTAAACCAGTGATTTACAGTTTGCATGCAGCTCCTTGAAGCTGGTAAATAGATAACTTTGCTGTATTAGGATTAAGGATGTAAACACATGATTTACAGTTTGCATGCAGCTCCTTGAATCTGGCAAATAGATCAGTGTGCTATATTAGAAGGAGTGCACTAGAACTAACAAAATGATCTCAGCACCAAAATCAGTAGCCACTTACCTATCTATATGTCTACATAAAGTACAAATCTTTGATCTGCAAGTTACATTATGTGCTTTGCAGCAGGCACATTAACCCTCATATGCATAGATAGATAGATAGATAGATAGATAGATAGATAGATAGATAGATAGATAGACAGACAGACAGACAGACAGACAGACAGACAGACAGACAGACAGACAGGTAGATAGATAGATAGATAGATAGATAGATAGATAGATAGATAGATAGATAGATAGATAGATAGACAGACAGACAGACAGACAGACAGACAGACAGACAGACAGACAGACAGACAGACAGACAGACAGACAGACAGACAGACAGACAGACAGACAGACAGACAGATAGATAGATAGATAGATAGATACATAGATCCTTTTAGTTTCTTGAAATCGGAGGTTGAGTCACATCATGCGTATTCAAGGTGCAATTTAAAACCGTTATATAGATTAAATACCGTATTACGATGTGGATATAATGAAATGGAATTGGCAGTTATTTTGTGCTGAAAGACCATTTTAGTATGAAACTACTATCAACACAATCTATCATGCTTTGATTATGAGACCTACTTGGAAGAGTCATATTTCATATTTTTTAACCCATTATTTACTTTTCCTTTTGCTTTTGCTTTCCTCACACGAGCCCTGAAAAAGCGGGTGGTGAGCTCTGAAACACGTGTTGACTGTGACTATATCAGAGTATTAAGAACTAATCATGAAAACTTTGTTTTAAAATGTGAATAAAAAGTTACCACTGTGAAGAAACTTTGAATGAAATGTACTGGTATGACAAGTAAAAAAGGTTTTTTGAAAAGGGATTTTAAAAGAGAATTGTTTTTCAATAAACAAAAAAGTGAACAGAGTGAAGGTGTATGGGTTAATTAATAAGGAGCTAGTTGATAATGGCTCCACGCTGATGTGTATATACGTTTCCTTGCAACGTGTCTGTTTATTGGGTTAGTGATATAGTGGGTAATAGCCTAGCGTAGGGCCTTTCACATCTGTAACCCATAATATCATCAAACTACTGTCAAATATGTCCTTGTTGCCAATTTCTCTGCAGCAAATGTTTTTTTTAAATGTTTAAGTTGACTGTCAGGCTCTGATTTTCAAGCTTCGCCCCTGGTGACTCAACCCCCTTTGCTGTGCCACACCTTGACTCCCAATGTGTGGGTTCCTGGAGTAAATGTTTCCTAATTCCAGCACTGCACACACAGGACATGAAACTCACTCACTCTGCCAATCACCAATGGGATAGCCTCCTCATCAACCACCCAGAAGTGCCCTGAGGTAGGAAAGCGCTATATAAATGTGAACACAAACCAACAGGATGCATGCATGCTGTGAGATGCAGGGTTAGCATGCTGCACGTCTCCTGTTCGTCCGCTAGCGCAGGGGCATGCCCAGGGGTGGGATGTCTGGAGGGTGGGCCCTAGAGAATGTCTGGGACAGGCTCAGGTGTTGAGTGTCACATCCATGGGGGACTTTAGGTGGATCAGCTCTGTGTATGCAAGAGGGTTACCTGCCTCAGTTGGAGCAAGGTGTAACTGGGGACCACCAGGTCATGTAGGGCCTAGTGACTCTTACCCCTTCTGTACCTAGCATCACTGACATGGTAACACAGAGCCCCTCTGACCTCTGCATTAGAACTATCACCCCATGTGTTACCCAGGTACCCTCACTGCCAGGCAACACCTGTCTAAGGCAGACTCACCCTACCTGTCCATCCTAGATGACTATTCATTTACTAATAATCAGTACACAGAACAATTAGAACATTCATTCTGTAAAGAATAAGTATTTTTGAAAATCTGATGGTTAATAACCTTAAAAAGAGCAAGGTTTAGGCACAGGTCATTGAATGATGGTGTACAGGAGTAATGGACAGTAAAGACAGACAAACATTATACATGTAAACACATTTACTCTTCGGGGATCACCGGTGGTCAGAGTGGGAAGAGCCCTGAGATATAAGTAGCGCTCCGGTTTTATGGAAGCTATTCTTGGCACTTTAGTCTGTGTTAATCCATACCCCTTTCTGCCAATTGTATCTGTCTTTACTCATGTTTATTTTATGGTTTAGAAAAACTAAAGCTGTATCTCTTATGTCTGTATGTATTTAACCGCTAAACGCACACGTATCCATGAGTGTGTGATGGGTTTTAATGCTGTAAGTACCTATGTATGGTTCATCAATACATTCATATGTACATGTCTGCAGATACTTAAGTTCCATTATTTTAATGCATATTCAAAATAAAAACAAATCTGTATTTTGCAATTGCATATAGCGCAGACATGGCCCGAAGGCTTCAGAGCACTTTACAAACGCAACAGGATACAAGGGTTACAGGGATTACAGTTTCAGTAACTGAACTCGGACTTTTACATCGCGTATTCCGCATGAGACAATTACAGCAGCTGCTCGAAGGTCTGTACACAGTTAAAGACTCGATTTAGGTGGCGGGGGTCACATGACGAAGGTAGTCCCATCCTGGTGGAGAGACTACTTAAGGATGGTCGAGGATGCCTAAGCAAGGTGTATGTCGAGGAGGAAGAGCTCAGATCCATTTTGAAGGTGACAAGCCAGGTGGTTAGCGAGGCAAGGACGTCGTGTTCCGTCTGTGTACAAACCTGACAAGTTTCCCAGGTCCATGTGTGACGTGCTGCTGCAATCCAGAGTGGTTTCCCTTTGAATTCTGAGACTTGTAGTCCTGTTTTATAAAGAGAAGAAGTCCCAAAATTCAAAGAAAAAAAACTGGATCGCAACAGTACATCACGCATGGATCTAGGAAACCTGGCAGGACTCTGTATTTATGTAGAAACAAGTTAACATGGGAAACTGTGGGTCTCGGGCAGAAGGCTCGTGTGCCAGCCTCTGGTGTTGGCAGAGTTCCACGTGTGTGGCAGAGAGGAAGGTGGGTTTGTGGTCTCGGAAGGCGAGGAGTATTTGTGTGGCATGTCGGTGGGGAATGCTTGGTTAGGGCTGTTGCAATAATCATGTTTGCTCATAACAAGTCTATTTGTGAGTAATTTGTGGTTTGGGTGGAAGGTGGGGGGACTTTTCTCTCTGTGAAGCAGCTGAAACCAGTCAGCAGCCGCTCTGCGGGTGACGAGAGCCCAACCTCGGGCGGAAAGGAGAGAGTCCGCCAAGGATTCCGGCTGTGGAGGGGGGCAGTGTCTGGGTGCAAGGAGGTACGTGAGGTGGTTGGGAACGGTTTCTGGCTGGTGGTTAACTAAAGTACAGGATTCGAGGACAGAGGCGTTGCTACAGGTGGGGTGTTACACCCCCCTAAAAATATATTCTATACTGAATAGGAGGGTGCAAGTGTTTTCAGTTGGGTTTGGTGAAGTCTCTGTCTGATTTCACCTGTGATTTTTACACGCCCACGGTGAAATAAACACTCTCTCTCGCCTCTGTGTTTTGAGGGCCTTAAAAATGTTGATTAATTTGGAAAATACGGCGTTTTAAGTGCCTCTAAGAATCCACACTCCTCTCTCTTTCCAGTGCCTTTCAACTAGGGTGACCAGATTTTGAGGAGCAAAAACCGGGACAGGTCAGACATAAAAGAAGGACAAAATAATTTACTCTCACTTTTGTATCTGGCCTGTCCCTTTTTTTGCATAGCTTTGTGAATGTGTGCCGATGCCTGTGCATGTTTATATAAATATACACACACACACATTTACAAGACTTCATATATAAAATTAGCTATGGCTTGACCTGCACCCCCAACCCGCCCCAACCAACTCTCTCTGCTCCCCACTGTCTCTCTGCTGGGAGCAGACAGGGGACTGTGTTGCCTGACAGTAACAGATAAATGACTTTAATAATTTCACACTTTGTAGTCTGTTAAAGGAGAGCATACCTTGAACATATGCTTCCCTAGATGACCTGACCTTTGTCCCAAAAACCAGGACATTTATTTAATGACCTGACATTTGTCCAAAAAAACGGGACATTTAGGGCCGTATTTATACTCTGGTTGCACCGAATTTGCGTGGTTTTTTTCGACGCAAATTCGACGCTAAACTAACGCCAACTAACGCCATATTTATACTATGGCGTCAGACGCTTCGGGCGCCAAAGTGCCCGGAGTGTGCGTCATTTTTTAGCGTGAACCCCTTCCTTGCGTTAATGATATGCAAGGGAGGCGTTCCCGTCTTAAAAAATGACTCCCAGGCCTTTACGTGGTATTTATACTCCCGGGCAAAAATGACGCCCGGGAGTGGGCGTGGCCAAAAACGGCGCATTTGCGCCGCTTTTTAACGCCTGGGTCAGGCATGGCGTTAAGGGACAAGTGGGCTCAAAATGAGCCCAGAGTGCCCTCCCCTGCCCCCAGGGACCCCCCCTGCCACCCTTGGCCACCCCAGGAGGACACCCAAGGACGGAGGGACCCATCCCATGGACATTAAGGTAAGTTCAGGTAAGTATTTTTTTTTTTTTTTTTTTGTGGCATAGGGGGGCCTGATTTGTGCCCCCCTACATGCCACTATGCCCAATGACCATGCCCAGGGGACAGAAGTCCCCTGGGCATGGCCATTGGGCAAGGGGGCATGACTCCTATCTTTACAATGATAGGAGTCATGTTGATGGGGGATGGGCGTCGAAAAAAAATGGCGCAAGTCGGGTTACGACGATTTTTTCGACGTAACCTGACTTGCCCCATTTTAAGACGCCCATACGCCATTTTCCCCCTACGCCGGCGCTGTCTGGTGTACGTGGTTTTTTTCCACGCAAACCAGGCAGCGCCGGTCTGCTTGCGCCGGCTAACGCCATTCCATAAATACGGCGCCCGCATGGCGCTTCAGAATGGCGTTAGACGGCGCTAAATTTTTTGACGCTAAACTGCGTTAGCGCAGTTTAGCGTCAAAAAGTATAAATATGGGCCTTACTTAAAATTAAGAGAACCCTCCTGACACCAGGACAGTCCTCTAAAAACAGGGACTGTCCGCGAAAATCCGGGACGTCTGGTCACCGTACTTTCAACCCCACTTCATGTCCTGCTTCTAATTTAGGACCATATTTATACTTTTTTAGCGCCGCTTTGCGTCATTTTTTGACGCAAAGCGGCGCAAACTTACAAAATACAACTGTATTTTGTAAGTTTGCGCCGCTTTTGCGCCAAAAAGTGACGCAAACGCGGCGCAAAAAAAAAGTATAAATATGGGCCTTAATGTATTTTAAAGAGATGTCCCAGCGTGATCGTTGGGAAATCTTAAACTCACACCCTCCCCCCCAAACCCCAAATCATACAGACCAATCTACCCCCTGTTTGAGGAGCAGAGACTCTGACCGTGCGGGACGTCAGCGCCACCTAGCGGCAAACTGTAGTGTGGCAACGCGATATTGATTCATTTTCATTGAAGGGAAAAATAACCTTTGGAAGCTGTCACCGGTGGAGAGAGAATCAAACTGCAGTAACACGCAAACCAAGAATGTAGGCCATTACTAGTTTATTGCCAAGAGGACACGTTACAGCGGAAACACAAAGGAAACCCTCTGCACGGCTTCTCGGCCGACAGCATTCCTTCTCCAAAAGTACAGAATGGTCTCGGCATCACTGGAATTACAGGACACGAAGAAACAAACACACACATGCCAATTTTAAAAAAAATGTTCACTGTGCAGCTGGCGCCACGATGGACCGGTGCGCGTGTCGTCAATCAAATATAACTCTACCGTGAAAAGGAACTTCAAGCAGGATTTTACCCCACACAGGAAGTTCACAAAACACTGTCAGGATTCTGCGACCCAGAGTGTATGTCCTTGTCAACACCTCGCACACAAGAGTTCTGTGATTTAATGGCCGATCGCGTTGTCAACATGAAGAACAAAAGAGGCAGTTCAAAATCAGAACACAAAACAAAGGCGTCACTACAAAGAGCAGAGGCCACACCCACTTACCCTCTTTAAACTAGAGCCCCTTGTGAAATGCCTTGATCTGGTGGAACCCGTGGACTAGGTTCGCCATCAGCAGGGGCGTAGGAGACACTAAATTTCTGGGGGGGGGGGGACAGGGACAACCTTGAGGTGGGCCCCCTGCACAAAGTTTTCACCCAGAAGGGTTGCCGTGTTGGGGGGAGATGGGGAAGGCGGTCGCTTCCAGTCGAGTCCTGTGCGGCCTGCAATTCCCTGTCTGCTGGGCCCTTTGCTGCCTGTTAGGCAGCGACAGGCTCTTGTAGGAGGCTGGCCTGGCTTGTACTGGGTACCAGAGGTACTTACACCTTGTGCCAGGTCCAGTTATCCCTTATTAGTGTAGAAGAGGTGTTTCTGGCAGCTTAGACTGATAGAAGGTAGCTATGGCAAAGCAGTTTAGGCTGAACTAGGACACATGTAAAGCTCCTACTATACCACTGGTGTCATATGCACAATATCATAAGAAAACACAATACACAGATATACTAAAAATAAAGGTACTTTATTTTTATGACAATATGCCAAAAGTATCTCCGTGAGTACCCTTAGTATGAGGATGAGAAATATACACAAGATATATGTACACAAACCAAAATTATGCAGATAATAGCAAAAGGAAGTAATGAAAGCAATGTAAAGTTACAGTAGATTGCAATAGGAGCACATAGGTATAGGGGCAACACACACCATATACTCCAAAAGTGGAATGCGAACCACGAATGGACCCCAAACCTATGTGAGCTTGTAGAGGGTCGCTGGGACTGTAAGAAAACAATGAGGGTTGGAAAAATAGCCCACCCCAAGACCCTGAAAGGTAGGTGTAAAGTGCACCTACAACCCCCAGAGAGCAGAGAAGTCAGGGGGATTCTGCAAGGAAAACAAACACCAGCAATGCAACAACAGTGGATTTCCGGACCCGAGTACCTCTAAGACAAGGGGACCAAGTCCAAGAGTCGCGACAGTGTCGAGAGTGGGCAGGAGCCCAGGAAATGCCAGCTGAGGGTGCAAAGAAGCTGCCACCAGATGGAAGAAGCTTGGTGTTTTGCAAGAACGAAGAGGACTAGGAACTTCCCCTTTGGAGGATGGATGCCCCACGTCGTGAAGAAGCTTGCAGAGGTGTTCCCACGCAGAAAGACCGCATACAAGCCTTGCTAGCTCCAAGGGTTGCGGTTAGGGTTTTTGGATGCTGCTGTGGCCCAGGAGGGACCAGGATGTCGCCACTTGGATGAGGAGACATAGGGGGTGCCCAGCAAGTCAGGGAGCCCTCACAGAAGCAGGCAGCACCCGCAGAAGTACCTGAACAGGCACTTAGAAGAAAAGTGAACCGGAGTCCACCCGAAGTCACAAAAGGGAGTCCCACGATGCCGGAGGACAACTCAGAAGGTTGTGCACTGCAGGTTAGAGTGTCGGGGACCCAGGCTTGGCTGTGCATGAAGGAAATCCTGGAAGAGTGCACAGGAGCCGGAGCAGCTACAAATCACGTGATACCCAGCAATGTAGTCTAGCGTGGAGAGGCAAGGACTTACCTCCACCAAACTTGGACTGAAGAGTCACTGGATTGTGGGAGTCACTTGGACAGAGTTGCTGAGTTCCAGGGACCACGCTCGTCATGCTGAGAGGGGACCCAGAGGACCGGTGATGCAGTCTTTTGTTGCCTGCGGTTGCAGGGGGAAGATTCCGTCGACCCACGGGAGATTTCTTCAGAGCTCCTGGTGCAGAAAGGAGGCAGGCTACCCCCAGAGCATGCGCCACCTGGAAACAGTCGAGAAAGCCGGCAGGATGAAGCGATACAAGGTTGCTGGTAGTCGTTTTGCTACTTTGTTGCGGTTTTGCAGGCGTCCTGAGCAGTCAGCGGTCGATCCTTTGGAAGAAGGTGAAGAGGGAGATGCAGAGGAACTCTGGTGAGCTCTTGCATTCGTTATCTGGTGAGATCCCCAAAGCAGAGACCCTAAATAGCCAGAAAAGGAGGTTTGGCTACCTAGGAAGGAGGATTGGCTACCAAGAGAGGTAAGAGCCTATCAGAAGGAGCCTCTGATGTCACCTGCTGGCACTGGCCACTCAGAGCAGTCCAGTGTGCCACAGACACCTCTGTTTCCAAGGTGGCAGAGGTCTGGGACACACTGGAGGAGCTCTGGGCACCTCCCCTGGGAGGTGCAGGTCAGGGGAGTGGTCACTCCCCTTTCCTTTGTCCAGTTTCGTGCCAGAGCAGGGCTGGGGGATCCCTGAACCGGTGTAGACTGGCTTATGCAGAGATGGGCACCATCTGTGCCCATCAAAGCATTTCCAGAGGCTGGGGGAGGCTACTCCTCCCCAGCCCCCACACCTATTTCCAAAGGGAGAGGGTGTTACACCCTCTCTCAGAGGAAGTCCTTTGTTCTGCCTTCCTGGGCCAGGGCTGTCTGTACCCCAGGGGGGCAGAAACCTGTCTGAGGGGTTGGCAGCAGCAGCAGCTGCAATGGAGACCCCAGAAAGGCAGTTTGGCGCTACTCGGGTTCTGTGCTAGAGACCCGGGGGGTCATGGAATTGTCCCCCCAATGCCAGAATGGCAGAATGGCATTGGGGTGACAATTCCATGAACTTAGACGCGTTACATGGCCATGTTCGGAGTTACCATTGTGACGCTGTACATAGGTAGTGACCTATGTACAGTGCACGCGTGTAATGGTGTCCCCGCACTCACAAAGTCCAGGGAATTTGCCCTGAACGATGTGGGGGCACCTTGGCTAGTGCCAGGGTGCCCTCACACTAAGTAAGTTTTCACCCAACCTTCACCAGGTGAAGGTTAGACATATTGGTGACTTATAAGTTACTTAAGTGCAGTGGTAAATGGCTGTGAAATAACGTGGACGTTATTTCACTCAGGCTGCAGTGGCAGGCCTGTGTAAGAATTGTCAGAGCTCCCTATGAGTGGCAAAAGAAATGCTGCAGCCCATAGGGATCTCCTGGAACCCCAATACCCTGGGTACCTCAGTACCAAATACTAGGGAATTATAAGGGTGTTCCAGTATGCCAATGTGAATTGGTGAAATTGGTCACTAGCCTGTTAGTGACAATTTAGAAAGCAGAGAGAGCATAACCACTGAGGTTCTGGTTAGCAGAGCCTCAGTGAGACAGTTAGTCATCACACAGGGAACACATACAGGGCACATACTTATGAGTACTGGGGCCCTGGCTGGCAGGGTCCCAGTGACACATACACTAAAACAACATATATACAGTGAAATATGGGGGTAACAGCCAGGCAAGATGGTACTTTCCTACAGCTCTGTGATGCTGTTCGCCTGTGTGAAGTCCTAAGAGGCCTGTACTGCCTGCTGGGCGCAGTGCTTCCTGTCGATTCCTGTGCTGCCTGCCATGCACTGTGCTGCATGTTGGGAGCTTTCTTTCTAGTCAGGCTGTGTCAGTCTCTGGGCCCCCGCCTGCCTATGAAGGCCAGTGAGGCCTTTGATTGCTGCTAGGTCCTTGTTTGACTGCCAAGTGGCAGTCTCTGTGCTGCTGCGTTCCTGTGAACTGCTGTGCTGTCTGACGGGGCCGGCCTTATTGCTGGTGGCGCCCTGTGCGACATTGTTTGTTGGCGACCCCCAGTGACCACCTCCGCCACGGATTCCCTCACTACTTTCCATCACCACTCTCTCTCAGATGCATTTCATTCATTTTATAGCACCACTCATACCGGGAAATATCCCTTACGACGCAATCAATGCAATGCAATGCATTGACCACGTTGCCATTACCACAAATATGGATCTAGCACGTAAGCCTTTACCACACATATCTTTACCACGCATATGCGTGGTTACAGCATAGAGAGCAGTCTAGCTGTCCGGGTGGAACAGGAAGAAGCAGAGGAGAGAGAGGTAAGAAGGGCTGTGGCCGGGTTTAGGGTGGGAGATTGGGGTCATTTTTAGGACAGGGTAGGGTCGGGTAGTTTTTAGGAAAGGGTGGAGTAGGTTTTAGGGTTCAGGAGGAGGGCGTGGAGATCAAGTAGCTTTTAGGACATTGTGGGGTAGGTTTTAGGGTACAGGGTGGGGGTCATGTAGTATTTAGGACAGAGCGGGGTAGGTTTTGGGGTTCAGGGTGGGGGCAGGGGCATCAAAGTAGTTTTTAGAGCAGTTCAGCGTAGGTTTTAGGGTTCAGAGTAGGGGTCGGGTAGTTTTTAGGACAGGGCAGGGTTACTTTTAGGGCTCACAGCAAGGGCAGTTTTAAGTGCTTGGAGGGTGGGAGTATGGTATCAGGTGTAAGGGGCAGGGTAGGGTATGGAGAATTTACCACGCATGTTCCTTTACCAAACATGCTTTTACAACAAAATCCGTTGTAAAGGCATGCGTAGTAAAGACACAGTAGTTGTTCAGACCGCAATGTTAAGGCATGCACGATATACGCATGTGTTGGTCCATCATTCATCCATCATGCCAGTCTAGGGTGTCAAAGCACTTTACATCACACAGACATTACGCAGAGACAATCATCATATATGTGTAAATCAGTGCATATGAAATGTTAAATAAGACAGAGGACGACAAGGTGTAGGTGTCATAGGTCATCCATACTGGTAGCAGGTATAGTTTAAGAGTACTTTATCTGGAGAAGTGCAAACTCAGAATTTAAAACATAACACCATGGTTGGGGGCTCTCTTTAATAATACGAACTGATTTGCACTCAAATTAACTTGTTTTGCAACATTAAGTTAATTAAAGAGTGGGGGGAAATCATAACGCTCTAATCTATACCTTGATGTTTGCATGCAGCTATTTGATGAGTTCATTGCTCACTGTTCTATATTCAGTTTTAATTTATAAATTGCAGGGGACAAAAAAGGAGCTCTCTGATGTAGGAAGCTGGCCTGGTGTGTGGTGGGTACCTATGGTATTATCACCCTATACCAGGTATCCCTTTATTAGTGAAGTGTAGGCAGTGTCTAGGTGTCAGGCTCTCTAGCGGTAGCTGTGGATGAGCAGCCAAGAGTTATCTGGGACACATGCAAAGATCATGCAATACTACTGTAGTCACACAGCACTTACACACATGAAAGAAACACGTGTTACAAAAATAAAGGTTCCTTATTACAGTAACACAAACACTAAAACACTAGATAGGCAATACTCCAATAGGATGTAAGTAACACACTATTATATGTACAGCAGCAATTAGAAATCGGCATAAAAAGCAATAGATAACAGTGAAAAGCAATAGGCAATACTGAAAGCCTAGGGGGGACCAGACCATATACTAAAAAAGTGAAATGCAAAAGTTTGGTCCCCACCCAAGGAAGTGGAATTGGTAGAGGGGAGCTGGAGGAACTCGGAAACCCCAAAGGTAAGTACCAGAGTGCCCCACAGCGACCAGGAGAAAAGGGGTAAGTTACTGTTTTTTCCCCAACCCACCAAAAGGACTTCAGAGAAGGATATTGCAAAACGCAGACAAGACTGCAAGAAACTAGAGGTGGATCCTGGAAGAGGAAGACCTGAAAAAGAAGGGGACCAAGTCCAGTTTACGTAGGAGTGTCCGGTCGTGGCAGGAGCCACCACCCACCCATCTGTGGATGCAGGAGTTGGTCGACTGGGAGACGAAGACGGTCAGCAATGCAAAACTGGAGCAGATGAAGAGTTCCTAGGTGATGCAGTCGACGTCCCATGCCGGATGAAGAATTGCAGTCAGTCTGTGGAAAACCCACCAACAAGCCTTCGCAAAAGCAAATATTGCAGTAAGAGAAAAGTGGAGCTGCTGGGGACCAGCAAGGTCCAGGGGGACTCGACCCATGGAGGGGAGTCCCAGGTGACCATCAGCAAGGCAGAGAGTCTGGAGAAAGAGAGGCAGCCCCCACAGAAGACCTACCGGCAAGGAGCCCAGGAGCTGCAGAGAGGCCCACGCAGCACACCTGAAGAGAGGTCCCATGTCACAGGTGAAGCACGATGAGGGCTGTGCTTCACAGAGAAGAGTGGTGGGGGCTGAGGCTTCACGGAGCTTGAAGATCCCACGGAGGAGATAACAACAAGCCTTGGTAGCTGCAAGAGACGCGGTGCATGGGTGTACTGTCCTGCATGGGAAGGCAAGGACCAACCTACTACAAAGTTGGACAGCTGGTAGAGAGGGCCAAGGAGACCACTCCAGACTACCACCCCTGATGCACGATCCACGCAGCTCAGGAGGAGAGGAGATCCATGCAGCCAGTTATTGTTGCAGTTGGTGCCTGCGGATGCAGGTAAGTGACTCCTTCACTCCAAAGTGACCTATGTCCAGTACAAGCGTAAAATGGCATCCCCGCACTCACGAGGTCCAGAAAAATGGAGCTGGAGTTCGTGGGGGCACCTCTGCTCCTGCAGAGGTGCCCTCACACACAGGTACTTGCACCCTGCCCCCTGGGCTAGGAAGGCCTACCATAGGGGTGACTTACAGTGACCTAGTGCAGTGACCTGTAGTGGAAGGGTGCAAGCACAGTTTACATGAGCTCCTATGGGTGGCATAATACATAATAAATGCTGCAGCCCATGGGGAACCCCTGATCCCCCAATGTCCTGGGTACCATATACTAGGGACTTATAAGGGGCACCAGTATGCCAAGTGTGGGGTGTGTGTGTTCCAAGCAACCACATTTAATGGGAGAGAGCACTGGGGTCCTGGTTAGCAGGATCACGGTGATCACAGTCAAAACATACTGACAACAGGCAAAAAGTGGGGTAACCATGCCAAAAAGAGGGTACTTTCCTGCCTTTGACAAAAGCAGTAACCCACTGACCTATTCACATTATATACACTTTGTGATCTGCATGTAGACGTTCTTCGTAGCAGGCATAGTAACCCTGTACGTTAGGATGAGTCAAAACTTCCAGTAGACAAAACTTCAATCTCTCTCCAGAAAGACCATTAATCACCGGAATGATCTTGAGATTTTTATTGTTACCTGAAAACTGTTGGTGGCAAGGAACATTCAGCAGGTGCTTTTAAAGTCACAATATACTTGCAAACATAGCACCCCTATCCTAAGTCAGCACCCAGTGCAGCAGCACCGGTTGCATCGCCCTAGCTGCCTTACCTAGCCCTGTCCATCTCTCAGGCCATCTGGGACCCATGCTGTGTGCTAGTCTCTCCGCTGTCTATCCAGCAGTTCAGACTCTGTTCCACCGCAGCCTGTTAAGTCCTGTAAAGAATGTGAGCTGCCACAGTGCTGGCTTCGCATCCACAGGCCATTGGCAGGAAATTAGATTTACAGACAGCCGTTGGTCTTCAGAGCGGGCTTTCACAAATACCCGGAAAGCTGAGGGAGAGACAGGGGACTGAAATGTTGAGGGGGGCAGGATGTCAAGTTAGGGGACAATAATTAGCACTGGGGCAGGGAAGCTGGAGACTGAGGAGAGAAGAGAGTGAGAGAGAGGCAACAGAAACGGGGGCCCTAACAAACATTGTCGCACAGGGTGCCAGTAGCGTGCCAAGGCCTGCCCTGCTCATATCTCACAGTAACTCAACAATACTGTTTTTAGAAAGAGAGATACTCTGCAACACAGCACTCTATTTAAAAAGAAAGGGAGTTACTTGGGAATAGTTTATTTAATTACCCAAACCTCCTTACCTTCTCAAATCTTGCTGCTGTCTTCAGGGTTCGATTTTCAATGGAAGGGAAGGTTTGGGCTCAGGAGGGACGGGATGCAGACAGCAATCAACAAAGGGCCTCTCTCATCTCCCTTTGTTCTCAGAAGTGCAGACTGCAGGCGGCTGTGGCAGCAAGGTGAGAAAGAATCCCTTGAGTGCTGCAGCACAACAAAAGGGCAGAGGGCGAGTGTCCTGGAGGCAGGTCACAGGTCAAGTGCAGGGCCAGTATAGGTAGTGCTTTCATGCACGAATTAAAGGAGAATGGAACATTCTTCTGTCCCCTCGTTCCCCCCACCCTTGTCCCCGTGTCCCCCTCTTTCCAAAATCTGGGGGGGACATATCCCCGCGTCCCCCACACTTCCTACGCCCATGGCCATCAGATCTACGTCACTCACACATTTTCAAGAGCTTGCCACCACCTTCGGCTGCAAAACCTGCAATCACCAAAACCAGCAATTCACTATCCACAAGCAAACTGCTGGTGAAATTATACATGTGACCACCCAATAAAAAGAACAACCTAGACTTGACAGAGGCAAGCAACCACAGACCAATCTATAATTGCAAAACCAACAGACAGAGAGTTTTTTCCCAGCTATCGGACTTCCTTGAAGAAAACTTGCCACTTGTGAGAAAGTAGCCTCTTTCTAGCCTTGTTACCCCCACTTTTGGCCTGTTTGTGAGTGTATGTCAGGGTGTTTTCACTGTCTCACTGGGATCCTGCTAGCCAGGGCCCAGTGCTCATAGTGAAAACCCTATGTTTTCAGTATGTTTGTTATGTGTCACTGGGACCCTGCTAGTCAGGACCCCAGTGCTCATAAGTTTGTGGCCTATATGTATGTGTTCCCTGTGTGGTGCCTAACTGTCTCACTGAGGCTCTGCTAACCAGAACCTCAGTGGTTATGCTCTCTCATTTCTTTCCAAATTGTCACTAACAGGCTAGTGACCAATTTTACCAATTTACATTGGCTTACTGGAACACCCTTATAATTCCCTAGTATATGGTACTGAGGTACCCAGGGTATTGGGGTTCCAGGAGATCCCTATGGGCTGCAGCATTTCTTTTGCCACCCATAGGGAGCTCTGACAATTCTTACACAGGCCTGCCACTGCAGCCTGAGTGAAATAACGTCCACGTTATTTCACAGCCATTTTACACTGCACTTAAGTAACTTATAAGTCACCTATATGTCGAACCTTTACCTGGTAAAGGTTAGGTGCAAAGTTACTTAGTGTGAGGGCACCCTGGCACTAGCCAAGGTGCCCCCACATTGTTCAGGGCCAATTTCCCTGACTTTGTGAGTGCGGGGACACCATTACACGCGTGCACTACATATAGGTCACTACCTATATGTAGCTTCACAATGGTAACTCCGAATATGGCCATGTAACATGTCTATGATCATGGAATTGCCCCCTCTATGCCATCCTGGCATAGTTGGCATAATCCCATGATCCCAGTGGTCTGTAGCACAGACCCTGGTACTGCCAAACTGCCCTTCCTGGGGTTTCACTGCAGCTGCTGCCAACCCCTCAGACAGGCATCTGCCCTCCTGGGGTCCAGCCAGGCCTGGCCCAGGATGGCAGAACAAAGAACTTCCTCTGAGAGAGGGTGTGACACCCTCTCCCTTTGGAAAATGGTGTGAAGGCAGAGGAGGAGTAGCCTCCCCCAGCCTCTGGAAATGCTTTCTTGGGCACAGATGTGCCCAATTCTGCATAAGCCAGTCTACACCGGTTCAGGGGACCCCTTAGCCCTGCTCTGGCGTGAAACTGGACAAAGGAAAGGGGAGTGACCACTCCCCTGACCTGCACCTCCCCTGGGAGGTGTCCAGAGCTCTTCCAGTGTGCTCCAGACCTCTGCCATCTTGGAAACAGAGGTGCTGCTGGCACACTGGACTGCTCTGAGTGGCCAGTGCCACCAGGTGACGTCAGAGACTCCTTGTGATAGGCTCCTTCAGGTGTTGCTAGAATATCCTCTCTCCTAGGTAGCCAAACCCTCTTTTCTGGCTATTTAGGGTCTCTGTCTCTGGGGAAACTTTAGATAACGAATGCAAGAGCTCATCCGAGTTCCTCTGCATCTCTCTCTTCACCTTCTGCCAAGGAATCGACTGCTGACCACGCTGGAAGCCTGGAAACCTGCAACATAGTAGCAAAGATGACTACTGCAACTCTGTAACGCTGATCCTGCCGCCTTCTCGACTGTTTTCCTGGTGGTGCATGCTGTGGGGGTAGTCTGCCTCCTCTCTGCACTAGAAGCTCCAAAGAAATCTCCCGTGGGTCGACGGAATCTTCCCCCTGCAACCGCAGGCACCTAAAAGCTGCATTACCGGTCCCTTGGGTCTCCTCTCAGCACGACGAGCGAGGTCCCTCGAATCCAGCAACTCTGTCCAAGTGACCCCCACAGTCCAGTGACTCTTCAGTCCAAGTTTGGTGGAGGTAAGTCCTTGCCTCACCTCGCTAGACTGCATTGCTGGGAACCGCAACTTTTGCAGCTACTCCGGCCTCCGTGCACTTCCGGCGGAAATCCTTTGTGCACAGTCCAGCCTGGGTCCACGGCACTCTAACCTGCATTGCACGACTTTCTAAGTTGGTCTCCGGCGACGTGGGACTCCTTTGTGTAACTTCGGGTGAGCACCGTTTCACTCATCATTGTAGTGCCTATTTCTGGCACTTCTCCAGGTGCTACCTGCTGCTAAGAGGGCTCTTTGTCTTGCTCGACGTCCCCTCTACCACCTGGTCCAATTTGCGACCTCCTGGTCCCTCCTGGGCCACAGCAGCGTACAAAAATGCTAACCGCACGATTTGCAGCTAGCAAGGCTTGTTGGCGTTCTTTCGGCGGGAAAACACTTCTGCACGACTCTCCACGGCAAGAGGGATCCGTCCACCAAAGGGGAAGTCTCTAGCCCTTTTCGTTCCTGCAGAAACCTCAGCTTCTTCTGTCCAGTAGAAGCTTCTTTGCATCCACAGCTGGCATTTCCTGGGCATATGCCCATCTCCGACTTGCTTGTGACTTTTGGACTTGGTCCCCTTGTTCCACAGTTACCCTAGATTGGAAATCCATCGTTGTTGCATTGTTGGTTTGTGTCTTTCCTGCATTATTCCTCTATCACGACTTCTTTGTCCTTAGGGGAACTTTAGTGCACTTTGCACTCACTTTTCAGGGTCTTGGGGAGGGTTATTTTTCTAACTCTCAATATTTTCTAATAGTCCCAGCGACCCTCTACAAGGTCACATAGGTTTGGGGTCCATTCGTGGTTCGCATTCCACTTTTGGAGTATATGGTTTGTGTTGCCCCTATCCCTATGTTTCCCCATTGCATCCTATTGTAACTTTACATTGTTTGCACTGTTTTCTAAGACTATACTGCATATTTTTGCTATTGTGTATATATATCTTGTGTATATTTCCTATCCTCTCACTGAGGGTACACTCTAAGATACTTTGGCATATTGTCATAAAAATAAAGTACCTTTATTTTTAGTATAACTGTGTATTGTGTTTTCTTATGATATTGTGCATATGACACTAAGTGGTACTGTAGTAGCTTCACACGTCTCCTAGTTCAGCCTAAGCTGCTCTGCTAAGCTACCATTATCTATCAGCCTAAGCTGCTAGACACCCTATACACTAATAAGGGATAACTGGGCCTGGTGCAAGGTGCAAGTACCCCTTGGTACTCACTACAAGCCAGTCCAGCCTCCTACACTACTCTAGGACCAAAACGCGTGCTTCAATCCGGAAGGAGGTACTGAGTCGGTTGAACCTCTGCAGGGGAGTGAAAATCACCGTAGATTGAAATAATGCAGTTGCATTAATGGTGCCCGTCAGCGGCTTCGACATGATGAAAACCTTGATTTTCAGACTAGAAGAAATTACCATAGAAGGAATTATCCTATCTTGGTTCTCCCCCTCCCTGAGGGGCAGGGCAAGCACTAACTCGGTAGGTAAGGTCATTACATTCTCTGTCCCCTGACCCTGCTGTTACAATCATCCAGTGCTTAATTTGTAAATAATTTGTAACTAAAAACATGCCGGTGCCCAAAGGCCTCCTTTTAAACACTCGGCTGCTGCACTTAGATGTGCGAGGACCAAATACTGAGGCAGCGGAATCCTGAAGCCATCTCGGGCCTCTTTAATCAATTTACAGCCACTCCCTGCCCCTTCAGCTCCCTCTTGCAGCTTTCTGCTTTCTCTCTTTGTGACGATTTTTCATTTTTCTCTTCCGCCGTCTTTCTCATATGTGACTTTTTTGTTCGCAGTAAATGCTTGAGGCAGAAAAATAAGTGCCGGCCCTCATAAACAAGTGCTGGTGCTCTGCACCAGAAACAACTATCACAAATTAAGCACTGGAATCCTCCCTTGTTCTTTCTGTGCATTCCCCACCCCGCAGAACAAGGATGTAATTTGTTCAGGAAATTCTGCCAGCACATAAAGTGCCTTTTTTAATTTGGGGCAGATGGACGGAAAACTCTCTGAAATAAGCATTCTCGCTCAAAGTTCTGCACCCACTTACTACAGATTTAAAAAATTGGATTTTTCTGCTCTTTTTTCCATGTATTAATCTACCTCTTGATTCGACTGAATAATGAACCTGGTGTTTGCCAGTGTCCATTGGGACTCGCTCTCAGCAGGTACCTTTCTGGAAACTTCAAGCTGAAGGTAACTCTGCTCCCAAGATTGTTCATTCTCAGCCCAGTACTCTCTCTCGACTCCCTTCTAATCTACTCATCACCTTCAGTGACGTAATTTCCTTGATAGTGCTTCGCCACCAACCACTGATCATCCTTAGCAACCTCAACATCTGTTTCTATTTTCCCTTCCATGGAAGTGAAAACTCTGCCCTTCCTTCCTGGAATCCACTGACCTCCATCACCGAGTCTTTAGGCCAACACATGCGGCATGAACGTCAATTCACCAAATAGGCTCGCGGAAGTGACATCACACACCATTTCAGCTTTACGTTCGCTTCACACACATGGTTACACATAACCTACATGATCACACAAACACGCTCTCTCACTTAACTGCGCTCATACTTACACACATGCAGACAACATACATTCAGTGGCGGCGGCTCTGTTTGGGCGGAAGAGCGTTACCCGCCCACCCCCGGCCAGCAGCTCAGCACTCCCCCTCCACATTGCATGTGTGTTTGGCCGTCCGTCTTGGGCCGGCCAAAGACACATGCACTGTAGGCTCTCTGTCTGCCTGGAAGCGCCCTGGCTGTGTGAGCAGTGTCAGGATTGGCTGCAGGGTGGGCTTGGAGCCTGTGACTGCAGAGGAGCGTCGAGGGACAGAGGAGAGGCAGAGGAGGTAAGTGTTTTTTTAAATTAAATTTAATGTTTCCCTGCCTCCCCCCTCACCTCCCTGCCCCTTCCGCGGCCCTCACGCTGCTACTGCATACATTTAAAAGCATTTGTTACCTCAGCTGCCAGGGACGGTCACATTCCATCTAACTGGACTCCATTTTTTATTATAATGACATTGCACGTCATTATTCGCTATTATCACTTACAGTGTCACAAAAACAAGAAAAAAACAGGGAAAAGGGAGCTGCAGCCGATGCCCATGAGCATGGGCTGTCGCTGTGATCCTGGCACTGACTTTTGCCACCTCTGAGGCCAGCGGTCACAAACGAAGTGTCAGGGGTTGCAAGGGGCAAGCTGTGACTACTGTCCAGTGGAGGCTTGTGGGAGGGAAAACGTGCGGCTTGTGACAGAGGGAGAAAAAAAAGAAAATATAATCATTAAAAAAAAACGTACCTTTATTGCTCCACTGATCTGCTCCTCCGACCTCGACTTAGGAACAGGCTCCCAGCCTGCCCCCCCTCCAATCCTAATACTGCAGTGTAGGAAAGTACCATCTTGCCTGGCATGTTACCCCCATTTTTCCCATGTATGTAAGTTTGTTTTTGCCTGTCTCACTGGGATCCTGCTAGCCAGGACCCCAGTGCTCATAGTTTGTGGCCGGAATGTGTGTATCTGTGTAGTGACTAAGGGCCATATGTACGAAAGCTTTTTCCCATAGACACAGAATGGGTAAAATCCTTTCGTACATCTGGCCCTAACTGTGTCACTGAGGCTCTGCTAACCAGGACCTCAGTGCTTATGCTCTATCTGCCTTTACAATTGTCACTATAGGCTAGTGACCATTTTTACCAATTCTAATTGGCACACTGGAACACCCTTATATTTCCCTAGTATATGGTACCTAGGTACCCAGGGTTTTGGGGTTCCAGGAGATCCCTACGGGCTGCAGCATTTATTTTGCCACCCATAGGGAGCTCAGACCAATCTTACACAGGACTGCCACTGCAGCCTGTGTGAAATAACTCACACGTTATTTCACAGCCATTTTACACTACACTTAAGTAACTTATAAGTCACCTATATGTCTAGCCTTCAATTAGTGAAGGTTAGGTGCAAAGTTACTAAGTGTGAGGGCACCCTGGCACTAGCCAAGGTGCCTCCACATAGTTCAGGGCAATTTCCCCAGACTTTGTGAGTGCGGGGACACCATTACACACGTGCACTACATATAGGTCAATACCTATATGTAGCTTCACAATGGTAACTCCGAACATGGCCATGTAACATTTCTAAGATCATGGAATTGTCCCCCCATGCCAAATCTGGTATTGGGGTGCCAATCCCATGCATCCCGGGGCTCCAGCATGGACCCCGGGTACTGCCAAACAAGCTCTCTGGGGTTTCCACTGTAGCTGCTGCTACTGCCAACCCTCAGACAGGTTTCTGCCCCCCTGGGGCCTAGGCAGCCCAGTCCCAGGAAGGCAGAACAAAGGATTTCCTCTGAGAGAGTGTGTTACACCCTCTCCCTTTGGAAATAGGTGTTAAGGGCCTGAGAGGAGTAGCCTCTCCCAGCCTCTAGAAATGCTTTGAAGGGCACAAATGGTGCCCTCCTTGCATAAGCCAGTCTACACCGGTTCAGGGACCCCAGTCCTGCTGTGGCATGAAATTGGACAAAGGAAAGGGGAGTGACCACTCCCCTGTTCATCACCCCCCCAGGGGTGGTGCCCAGAGCTCCTCCAGTGTGTCCCAGACCTCTGCCATCTTGAATCCAGAGGTGTGGGGGCACAGTGGAGGCCTCTGAGTGGCCAGTGCCAGCAGGTGACATCAGAGACCCCTCCTGATAGGCGCTTACTTGACTAGGTGGCCAATTCTCCACTGAGGGCTATTTAGGGTCTCTCCATGGGCTTTTCCTCAGATAACGACATGCAAGAATTCACCAGAGTTCCTCTGCATCTCCCTCTTCAACTTCTGCCAGGATCGACCGCTGACTGCTCCAGGACCCCTGCAAAACTGCAACAAAGTAGCAAGAAGACTACCAGTGACATTGTAGTGCCTAATCCTGCCGGCTTTCTCGCAGTTTCCTGGTGGTGCATGCTCTGGGGGCTGTCTGCATCACCCTGCACTGGAAGCCCAGAAGAAATCTCCTGTGGGTCGACGGAATCTTTCCCCTGCTCCAGCAGGCACCAAACTTCAGCGTCACCGGTACTCTGGGACCCCTCTCATCTGGACAAGCGTGGCGCCTGGAACACAGGTGGGGGACCCAACTGACCCATACTGTCCAGTGGTCCAACTGTCCAAATTTGGAGGAGGTAAGTCCTTGCCTCCCCTCTCCAGACAGTAATCCTGTGTACTGCGTGAACTGCAGCTGCTAGGGCTTCTGTGCACTCTTACAAGGATTCCTTTGTGCACAGCCTAGCCCAGGTCACCAGCACTCCGTCCTGCATTGCTCAACTCACTGAGTTGACCACCGGCTTCGTGGGACCCTCTTTTGTAGTGTTGAGATGACCGCTGTGCTCAGTTTTCTTGAACCCATGTTCAAGTACTTCTGCAAGTACTTTTCAGGGTCTTGGGGTGGGGTATCTTGGATACCCTTAGTGTTTTCGTACACTCCCAGCAACCCTCTACACACTACACTAGGCCAGGGGTCCCTAAGTGGTTCACATTCCACTTTCTTAGTATATGGTTTGTGTTGCCCCTAGGCCTATTGCATCCTGTTGTATTCTACAGTGTTTGCACTATTTTTCTAAGTGTTTTACTTACCTGATTTTGGTCTGTGTGTATATTTTGTGTATTTTACTTACCTCCTAAGCGAGTATATCCTCTGAGATATTTTTGGCACAATTGTCACTAAAATAAAGTACCTTTATTTTGAGTAACTCTGAGTATTGTGTTTTCTTATGATATAGTGCTAAGTGATGTAAGTGGTATAGTAGGAGCTTTGCATGTCTCCTAGTTCAGCCTAAGCTGCTCTGCTGTAGCTACCTCTATCAGCCTAAGCTGCTAGAACACTACTAATCTACTAATAAGGGATAACTGGACCTGGCACAAGGTGTAAGTACCATCAGGTACCCACTATAAGCCAGGCCAGCCTCCTACATGCAATCATGCTGCTGGCAACATGAAAGCAGTGTTAGGATTGGATAGAGCGCCCAGCCAGGGCGTTCCGTGGCAGAGTTTAAGTCTCTGCCTGCTCTTTTGAACCCAGCAATGCAGTGCCTGCGTTGCCAGGATGGAGAGAGCCTAGTGTGCATGTGTGTTTGGCCAGCCCAAGACGGCCGGCCAAACATACATGCGCACTGAGGGGAAGTGCAGTGCACTCCCCCTTCGTGCTCATCACAGCCCATGTCCCCATCCCTTTTTACAAGAAAACAATAATAAACCTAGTTTATTATTGTTTTCTTATAAAAGTTTTGCAGCCCCTGCCACTGTCGACCCCTAAACAACATCCATGACATACAGTCAAACAAGAACTCAAAACAACTAAATCCAGTTTCTTAATTAAAATCATCACACAATACCTTCCTGATTATAGAGAAATAAAAACAAAGCCATTAAAATGTGCAATTTCAGTCTATATAAAAAACTAAAAGCATTACTCATGTTATGCCTATATTGTATGTTGTCATGTCACACCCATCCATGAGGCTGAACAAGAAATATCCTTCAGAGAAATATTTAGGTATGCATGTCTCAAAGTATCCACCCTTATGTAGAGGACTATATCAGAACATGTGTCTTTCAGGTCCTGTCACTACATCCTGATTTATTTTGACATATTTGAGTTTTAAGTGAATTGAAGCTCCCCTTGTTGGTTTACCCGAAAGAAGAGAGAACTAGCCTTGTGCTACGACTCATGGGTGAAACAATGATAGTGCTGAACTGCTGCATGGGTTGTTCTTTGTCTTTATGTAATTAGTGCACCATATTCAAATACATTAACATGCCATGTGGTTTAAGGCCTACTGATACTCAATGGCCAGGGGTGTTAATAGAAAGATTTCTTGATTTTCATGCAAGTTGGTAACAAATATGTACTTGGTCTATGCAGAGAACTGAGGTAGGTGGACAAGAATGGGCGACCCCTTGAGTGATGGGAACTTCTGCTTAAGAGGAAAGGGAATACCCAGAAACGAAACAGAGATAAGTAAAGGGAAGAAGCACTGAGGGGACAGTCTTGATAAACTGGAAAAGATAGGTTTGGTAGTTTCCAATGTGATGTAATTTATGTTATCAGCATTTGTATACTCCCTCTTCTATCAATAGTGCATGGTAGCTCTTTCTTGATCTGAGTGTCATTTTGGTATTGTTCTCCAGTTTTCATAGATTAAATGTGTATTGTTGGTTAGTTGTGTGTAGTTAGAGCAGCATTGTTTGCTAGAATCTTAGGGCCAGATGAACAAAGCTTTATAGTGGTCTTTAATTGTCCGACTCACAGATTCGGGCAGTTTGCCACCGCAAAAAAACTGTTTCGTATATGCACAAATGCAAAACTGTGATTCGTAACCTGGTACGTGTTTAGGGTGTCCCTTCCTAATACCGAATCGCAGTTGTTGGAAAATGGGCTATTGGTAAGGGCAGGTAGGTACCTACACTTAGCAATAGGCCACTAACCTCCACTTAGGTCCAGTTTGGTCTCAGTAAATTAAACCTAGCTCAACCCTTGGTAGCTTGGCAACGAGCGACAAGGCCTAACTTAGGAGACAAAGTGTAAAGCATTCAAATATCACATAACAGTAATTAAATAAAACACAGGAAACTGTTTAAAAATCCACAATCAATTTCTGAAAATAGATTATATTTTTATCTTTAAAATGACACAAAAACGAATAAAATCGGATAAGGGGAACCAGAGATATGAATTTTTAAAGAATTATTGTTTTCTAGCGCCTAGAAACAAAAAGCACCAATTTGGTGATCTGGTTGCACCTCGACTGGGGCAAAGTCAAAGTTTAAGGCCAACTGCGATGGAGCCCGGCTCGGCTACAGCCCGCGGGAGGCCTCGGTCAAAAGTTTACCTTAGGACTTAGTCGTTTTTCTGAACATTTTCTTCAGCGGGACGAACCTGCCAGTCCAATCCGACCTCCTGGAACCCTTCCTCAGATACGTGTCGCGGGAGCCCTCGGTGGTGATTTTCACCTTCGGACTTAGTCGTTTTTTCAAGGTGAAAATCCTTCGACCTGGGCAAACCTTGATCCGACGTCTTTGGAGCCCTCCTCGGATATGCTGGCTGGGAGGTCCCGGGCCAACTTCCTATGTTCAGACTTTTTGGAGATGTTCTTCACCGGGATGAACCTGCAAGTCAGGCTGAGTCACGGTTGAGGCAAGCCGGCTAGATTTGCCACGGCGGGTCGGTCCCTCTATGGAGCTTTTTTTCCCAAAATTCTCCAAACTTCTGGATCTTCTTTCAGATCTTCCTTTAAGGTTCTTTTGGGGTCCACTGCTCACCCCAAGATTCCAGAGGCTCTGAGATGATCCTTGGGGGGGGGGGGGGTGAACTACAACTCCCAGAATGCACCTGGCACAAACTCCTCTTTGGCCACTGGACAGTGGTCAGCTGGTTGGTTTCTTCAGGAGTTGGTGCAGGGGACTCTGGTTAGCAATTTTTCACTTGTGGCAAACAGGAAGTCCCTCCTTGAACCAGTTGAAGCCAGGCAAAGTCCTTCTTGTGGTGAATCCCAAGTGTGCAGCTGGTGTAGTCCTTCAGAGTGCAGGGTCCAGGTGCAGGCCAGGGGTCCAGCAGGGCAGTCCTTCTTCTCCTGTAGTTCTTCCTTGTTGGAACCTGATGGGGGTCTGAGGTGTGGGTTCAGGTCTGCCAGTTTTATTCCTGCTCCTGGGTGAAAAACAAGCGGGTCCTGATTCTCCAGTCAGGTACCGGGTCCTTCCCCCTGTGATGACCACTTCCTGGGAAGTGTGGCAAAAATCAATCCCAAGGAGCAACATTCATCAAAAATCCATCATGGCTGAAAGTGATTTTTGGAGGTTACATCTGGCTGAGCCCACCCACTGGTGTGGCTAAATATCCTAAACACACCCCTCTCCTGCCCTCTCCTAATCTAATCAAGGGGGCACATAATTGTCTGGGTTTGCAGGATGTGGGGATGTTGCTGGGTTGCTGAAAATGTCCTTCTCTGCCTTTGAAGACCAGTTTGGCAGCCCTCCCCCTTCCTGCCTCACCATCTGCTGAGGGAATATCCCCTCCCACAGGCACATCTCTTTGTGCTGAGCCAGGCCACTTCACACCTCATCAAGGCAGCCTGGCCAGGCTGCCAGAGGTTGGCCAATCAGAGCACAGCAGCAAAAACAATGCAGGGCTGAAGCTGGCAACTTTTCAGGTAAAGTTTAAAACTCTTTACCTGAACAAGTTATATTAAATCCAGCAACTGGAAGTTGTGGGATGTATTATAACAATTAATTTGATACCAAACTCTTGGTATCTGTTACTTAAGGGGACTTTTAAAATTAAAAAAAAGTCTCCCCATTCTAGCCTATGGAGGCCATTCACTACAATGAGGGAAAACAAATTTGGTTGTTTTACCTCACCAGGGCTTATAAAACTATTTTTATAAGGTACCTGCTTATAGTTACATGACACCCAGCTCTAGGGGCACATAGGGCACGCCTTAGGGGAGACTTATATGTAAAAATAAGGTAGTTTAAGACTTTGGAACTACTTTTAATTCCAAAGTCGAATTTGCATGTAACTTTAATGTAAAAGCAGCCAGCAAGACAGGCCTGCCTTTAAAATGACACTGGGCACCTCAGCAGTGCACCTATGCTGTGGTCCCTAAACCTACATGCCCTACCATATACTAGGGACTTATAGGTAGGTTAACTTTGCCAATTATAATTAGCCTAATTTGCATATCCACTTTACACAGAGCACTGGCCCTGGGACTGGTAAGCAGTACCCAGGGCACAGCCAAGTGTCACTAACCACCAGTACCTGTCCAAAAAGTTTGGGGGTGACTAGGGCAAAAAGGAGGACTTTCCTACAGCAGTGACATGTTTGAATGTTTTAAAACCAAAATGCAGTCCCAAAACATTCACAGGTTACCATCAATTTCAAATTGTTGGTAACCCATTCGCAAATGGGAAGGTCTGTAAAAGCATTTTTTAAAAGCAGACCATGGACCACTGCCTAGTCTTAAAAAAATGAATGAAGAAAACTTTTCATTTTATTTTTTTAACACACCCTGATTTCCTTTAAGGAAAATCAGCTGCATTTTAAAACTATGCATAAGGGATCATTTCTACTCTGACCTGTTGAGTAGTGAGTTGTGTTGACGGCAATCCAACAGCAATACAGATGTATGGGGCTTGCAGTGTCTTGGTTTAAATACAAATCATAGACCCCTTCTTGGAGCTTCAGAAAAAGGGTGCAGATGAAGCATTGTTCATTGTAAACTCAAACTGTAAGTTGTTCCAAAGTCTGGAACCAAGTAATTTCAGCAATCTCCAACCAGCAAGCTGTAGCTTTACATTTGGGGTCCAGGGATGACAGAAGGTGGAGAACCAAACCAGCATTAATCTCAAGGCTAACACTTTCTAAGGACCCTGGTTAGATGCTGCAAAAGGGACTTATGGACTTTGAAGTCAGACTGCCTGTTCATTAATGACGAGGCATCCAACACATCTGCATCACCAGGAGGTGCCAGACCATGGAGGTGACCTCTTTTCCCTTTCCCTGCAGGTAATTCTTTAAACCTTAGAAGAACACGTTCATTCTACTTAGGGACCTGCATGAAATTCTTTGACCCGGGCCCCACAAGAAGCTCTGACATGCCTCTAGGAGCCTCAATTTCAGCCTAGTCTCTGAAGGAAGAGAGAGGGCTGGAGTGTAGGAGCAGAAACTAAGAAGCAAAGCCAGAGAATGCCAGATCACAGAAGGCTCTGTGCCAGGAAGAGACATTTGAAATGGATTCTCTGTTCCACCTCCCACCAGTGGAGGTCTTCATGTGCAGAGATTCACTTGATCACCCTCCCTAATTGACCGAACTGTTGCACGCCATCTGGGCCTGACAAAATGCCGGCAGCTGCAACATTGGCAGAGATCGACATTTGGAGGCCATAGTCTTAGAAGGCGCTCGAGAAAACAAGATTGCCACCGCATTGACCTATGTCTTCTGACAAAGGTCCAGTGCTTTAAATGGAAAAATAGAAGTGCAGGTACTCTCTATCATAGTACCTGCTTGTTTCTGAGAAGTGCCGGTACTCTCCAATTAAAAGTATTACGTTTTTCTTGAGATATGCCGGTACTCTCCCTCTCAAAATAAAAAAGTGCCGGTACTCAGTACCGGAGAGTACCGGCCCATTTAAAGCACTGCAAAGGTCTACAAACAACAAATGCAGGAATTCACAACAGGAAATGCAGGAAATAAGACTTGTTATTTGCATCACTGTCTTCCCCGCTGGTTCTAGCAGGTTGAACCAATGTACTCTGCTAGTGAAGTGTGGGTGCTGTGCTGGCAATCATGTGGAGTGCAATCCACCATCAGAACATCTAACTATTGGACACGATATCAATGCAATAAGCAGTAGTTGGAGAGTGTGGGAAAGGGTTGTACAGGACTTATTGCATGCCAAAGCTTTCGTAAAAATTAGAGACAAATTGCAGAAGTCATGCCTTGGTCACAATGGCAGCTTTGTATACAATGGTGCATGGTTGGGAAGCAGGACAGTCCTAAGAACAATGAACACAGGGCAGGCTCTGTAAAACACGAAGTGAGAGCGGGAACTGCAAAGACTGGGAAAGCTTTTATTAGTTTTGGCTCCAGCGGATAAGGCAATCGGTCCAATGGGTGGCCTTGTCTCTAGAGCCGGGAAGCTGGACCAGGCCTGAGGCTAAGCAGTTGGTAGACTACGGTGCACCGGTAGGTCCAAAATAGCAAGGATCAAAAAGCAGGTAAACTCCAGGAGATGGGTAGATCCATGGTGGCACAGGTAAGCTCGTAGGTGCAGGTAAGGAAAGAAAAGAAGAGGAGTTGGAGGGAAATAGGAGGGTCTGGAAGTTAAAGCGGCGGCCATGAAACAAGGGGGTGGGAGGCCCGTCAGGATTAATCTGTGGTCTCTTCAAGGAAGGGGGTGGAGTTGGGAACTTCCTTGTATTAGTTTGCCTTCTAGGGCTGTTTTGGAAGGCAGTATGCCAAGTGTAACAAAAACTGTGAGCCGGCACTCTGACTCTCCACCTCTGCGGCCTGTTACACACTGCTGAGGTAGCCGCTTTCGAATGCACCATTTTACCCAGAAGACTTAATTATGGCACACACCCCAATACCTGTGAGGCTAATCAACAAACCTTCAGGAAGAAACTCCCAAACTCCATTTTTTCAGAAACTGTTCTTGCAAGCTCTCCGTTTCCAATCAGGAAGCGCCTTGAGGCAATTCCATTGCGACAGCTTCAGTAAACAGGTGCATTCAGTTAGTTTCACAACAGCGGTGCACATACCTTGGCAGGTCTGCATTCACACTAAGAGCCATCACTTCCTACACATACAGCCCCCCCTTGCGTGGGCCTTCCTCCATCCTCATCCTCCCAGGGTCGGGGCACCTGGGATTTGTGGTGAAGGGCTCCATGGAACGCATTGCACTACTTGACCGTATTCTTTAAAAACATTTCTCAGGGGGGAGAAATCCCCTAGTAGTAGCCTGGCTTTCTCACTTCAGTCACTCACAATTCATGGTATGTCCAGGAACTTTTAACAATTAAGTCAGCACCATAATATATATGGTATCTAAAATAGACCTTTTTCTGTGTTGTGTTGTTATATTATTCACACGAGGAACTTCAGTGATGTCAATTATTGTGATGTTATCAGGGTTAAGGTCATGTAACATGACTTCCTGGAAAAAACAGGGTCAAGGGTCATATGACATCACTTCCTTTTAATGTCATTAAGGGCAAAAGGTATGTAATGTCACTTCAGTAGCCCCTTCACGCCAATGTATGAAGGTGACCTTCCCCCTTTAGTATGGAACCTATGCACGGTTCACACGTGTCTCTGCCTTTGTTACAAAGCTCATCTCTCACATTTTCCCTCCATGTTTTTAAATTATTTGATGTTCCTCACCTCTCACCCCTCTGCCTGATAGCAAGCCCTCAGAGTGGCTGCCATCATAAAAGGTCACATGACATGGCCTTCCTGTTAACTGTCCCGGTCTGCCTGAACTAGACCCCTCTCCCCCGGTCGCGGCCTTCCCCACCTTAAGTGAGCATAAGGGCGAAGGGGGTAATATACACAGAGAGTGCTATGCTCTGCTTCCCAGAGTGTGCTCCTGAGGCATAAATAGTGTCTGTAGCTGAACTGAGTGCCCCATGCCCCTCCCCCTGCTTGCTGGTGTTTGACAGTTGTGTCTCCTGCTGAAACCTTCCTCCCAGGGCATTCAGCCTGTGTGTCCATGTAAAGCACAGGGCGGTGAAGGATGTCTTCCCTTGGGCCAAACCCCAGGCATCTCAGACCACTAGCCCACCCCCCCTCACTGCTTCATAGAGAAGCTCCATCATTTTAACCCTAATTTCTGCCTCCTTCACAGAGTCACTGTTTATCAGCAACTCTCCGCAGCTCCCTGGCAGTGCCCACTATTGCCAGCTGCACATCACGGCTTCAGTGGTGGATGTGGTACTCCTTGGCTCTCTCATTGCTTCTGAGTGGACCCCACACACCGGCTACTCTTGGCATATGTGGTGTTGCTGGGAGTGTTGGCGTGCACGTGCAGATTCTAGGAGCTATTGCTAGAGGGATGCTTGATGCTGTGTTGATTATCTCCAGAGCGTGGTTACTGAGAAGATTGAAGATTTCTCCTACACTAAGAAGTAGGTTCCTGTTAATGTCTTTTTCATATGCGTGGATGTTTCTAATTAGGGGCCCTAACCATGATCATACTATGCTGAACTTAAAGAAACTATTTTTAGAAAGTGTGATTTTGGACTTTAGCTGTTCCAGTTTAGTCTAGGCTCAGTCTTTGGTCAGGCTTCGGGTTCTGTTGAATTTTATAGCTTTCAATAGGACTGCTGTTACTGGTGACTGTATTTCTCAAAGGCAGTGATTCCCAGCCTTTTGACTTCTGTGCTCAAGGCAAGGACATCAACTTCATTTTTAGCCTTCAGTTTCAAATTCCTTCACATCTACAGAGTTTTTCCAAAATGTCCAATTTAGATCGGTTATATCTACATACATTATCAATCCAGGGAGGGCTTTAGCGCTGATGGCACCCGGCACGGCGATCTTGTTAACACTGACACAACCACCTTCTTTTCCAAGGATTTCCTCACCAACAACTTCCAGCGGTGCCCCTCGTCTCTTCACACCCATCTCTCATGTTTATTTGTGTTTGACATAGCGCTGTTCCTCCTAAAAAGGGTGCCAGAGCACTTTGCATCACACACAAGAACATATATTAATCAAGGACTATGATTCATACAAGTGATTAAATCAGTGTATAGGAATTGAGGGGTACAGGGTGCCTGAGTTGCATACCTTCCATACTGGGAGGAATTGAACATTATTCCGCCAGCTGGCATGGCTGCCCACACCGCCACATAATGAAGCCATGGAGGGCTGCCACAGGTGGCCCCCACCCACCACCTCCCTCAGTTAGGCAGCCTGGCGGTGGGCGGCATCTTTATTCGACAGGGCAGTGGTGCTGCCTCTCGGATAATGATCCCTTAGCATCCAGCCTTTCCCTGGCGGAAAGACTGGTGGAAGGGGTTCTCCGGGGCAATGTTTCCGCCTGCCGGGCCAGAGGAATGTACATTATACGGCCGGCAGGGTTCCGGGGAAGCTGGCGGTCACTGAGAAGACCGCCAGCATGAACATGGCGGTTTCGACCACCGTGTTCATAATGAGGGCCTAAGAGTGGTCGGCCTGGAGTAACAGAGAGCCAGAGTTTTTACAATATAACACAACGGTTGGGGTTCCTTGCCCTATTAAAATATTACTACACAAAGTCATCCTCTTTAGCAACCTTAGAAGAAAAAAATAATTTTCAGAGGAATGAAAACAATATTGACGTTTACATTCACCTGTTTGGTGCTGGCTACTGCGCCATAATAGCAGGTATGTATTTTATACCAGTAATAAAAGGATCTCTCTGACAAAATCTACATGAAATACAACTCTGTGATCTGCTTGTTAAACGTTGTCCTCTGCAGCAGGCACATTTACCCTCTTTCTTTGTGATGAATCGAAACTTCCTCTAGACAGAACTCAAACATCAATCACCACAGTTAACTTGACACCTAGCACCTTGAGACCCTATGAGTGAGTAGTGCGCCCTGGAAATGATTGAATGACAGTTTTACTATCCCATGATAATTGCAGGTCACACTAAACTCCCTACAGCATGTGCCTGCAACCCTGTGTGTTATTTTAAAGCGAAGTGCTCCTGAAGGTGGGGCCTAGTGCTGCTGTGCAACCCTAAAGGGTAACATTATTTCATTTTCTGAACAGTTGAGGACCCCCTGAGTAGGAGCCATGGATCCCCCAGGGGTCCACGAACCACAGGTTGGGAATCACTGCTCTATGGGATGTATCTATACTCTTTGTGAGTTTGACGCTTACAATGCTTACTTGATTTCTGTTAATTAGCAATTAATGTGTTCTTTGATCTTCCTTTTATTTTGTAATTCTGTATTGTGAGCCCTCATGGCATTTCATGCATATTTTCTCTATACTGTATTTAACGTTTCTGTATTAAAAATTCACTTTTTTGCCCTACTTTTTGCCCGGAACTCTGTCGAAGGGTGGGCTGGAAATAAGGCTTAGGAGGCTTCGGTCGTTGTTGCATTTTAGTGTTTATTGCAAGTATAATGATAGGTGGGTGTTCAACACAAAAAATCAACTTGGCTTTTCTGTTTTTCTGCCATTTCTGGCTCACTGAGACCGGGGTGGAGGGGTGAGGAGGGGGTTGCAATGTGCTTTTCTCTTTCTCTCTCTCCTTCTCTTAGGTTTCTCACGGGACACCAGCCATCACCCTCAGCATAACAAGACACCCCAGCAGGAGCCAGTCCTGAGGTGTGGTGGTCCCCAGGGTCATTATTGGCTTTTCGAGGGGGAGCATGCTTTGCATTTAGCCCCGGGGATGTGGTGTTCCCTGTGGCCAGGGTCATTATCTTTTTTCAGCCCCAGGGAGGTGGCAGTCCCCGGGGCTGTGAGTGGGCCGTTCAGGCCCCCGCATTTTTTTCATTATGTGTCTAGGGTTGGTGGTGGTCCCTGGGGCAGCAGGGGAGGGAACGCCGACTACTGCACATTTATTTCATTATGTGCCTAGGGGATGTGATGGTCCCTGTGGCTGTGTGGGGGGGGGGGAGCACACCATCCCGCGTTATTTAATCTTTAGCCCCGGGGAGGTGGTGGTGCTTGGGGCACTTGGGAGACCATACGGGCCTCCCCCATATCAAATTATTGTTTTGTACCAGGGAGCTGGTGGTCCCTGGGATGCAGGGGGCTTTGAGCCCCCCCACATACTTGCAAATCAACAGATTTGCTTTTTAGCCCCCGGCCAAGGCTAGGGGTTCAGAGTGACCCTAACCTGGCCCTATTTCTTTTTTTTCACTTTTTTTCAGCTGAAACCGAGTCCCAAGATGGCTGCCAACACTTCCTTGTTGATGTGTTGGCAGCCAATCAGATATCAGCACTGGCACAGTTGGATCCGCATCCCTAGATATCTATATTTTTTGCCCTTTAATATTGCTAAAACCACTGAACGGAGTTACATAAAATCACAAAAAGCGTGCTTTCTGGACCAAAAGCTAGCTTTCTGCCAAATTTAGGATAATTCCATCCTGCGGTTCGGGCGGCAGTCAAGATCAAAGTCTCTATGGGTGAATTCATGGGGAAAATGCATTTTGGCCCCCCCCCCTTTTTCTTGGTCCTGCTTGGTGGATCACCCTGAAACTTTCAAGACAGCTGCTGAACTGACCAAAGTATAAGTTTTGAAAACTTTGTAACAATTCATCAAACGGCGTCAAAGTTATTGGCAAAAAAATGTTCTTCCTGTGGAAACTGGGTCCTAACTATAAGTACCTGTGGAAACTGGGTCCTAACTGTAAGTACCTACTGGCAACCGTCCGTAGGCTTTATATATATATATATATATATAGGAGCAGGTCTGTGTGGCTAAAATGGATTGTCACATTTTGAGCAGCAGGTTGGGACATTTATAGCAAATCCAGCAATTTTACTTTGAATTTGCCTACTTAGGTCATGCACTTTGTTTTCATTATTTCGTCTGGCTCCAGCAACCCACTCGGGGCAGTATGATATAATGTGCAGGACTACCGTAACCAGCGTGCACTTTGTAACTCACTTCAGAGGCCCACTGGGGCAAGGCTGGTATTTAAACAGACTAATCAGGTGCGTGCAATTAAACCAGTTGAACAGCAATGCACTGGGTCTTTAAACAAGGAAAGAGATGTCTGGAACACCTCCAGCAATGGCTGCACCTACCAGGGTGAAATACTTTTTATTTTTTCTCTGCTGATGAAGGGAGTAACCCAGAAACAAGTGTCCATAGGTGAAATAACAACACAAGGCCTAGAATAATGAAAATACTTAAAGAATTCACTGTGAGTTACTGGCTTCGCTATATTCCCAATTACACAACCTGTTGGGAGTGCGCTTTCACAGAGGACAACCTTGTTTTACAATATATATATATATATATATATATATATATATATATATTTAGAACCTCACTCTAGTCAGGGTAAATCACACACAATCTAAATTATCCTGTGCCCTCCCTATTGTAGCGTGGCACTGAGCAGTCAGACTTAACTTAGAAGGTAATGTGTAAAGTATTTGTGCAATAAATCATGCAATAACACACTATAACACCACAAAAATACAGCACACAGGTTTTAGAAAAATATAGACTACTTATCTGGTTAAATGCAGGTCAAAATGTTGAAATATCACTTTAGAGAATGATAAAAAGAGTAGTAAGTTCTTAAAAAGCAATTAGTGTATCTTGCTAGCACAAAGTACCTGGTTTGCGTCTAAATTATCTGCAAGGGGCCGCAGAGGAGGAGAAAACGGGGATGTGTGCGTTGGTTTCTCCAGGTGCACACAGATGATGCGTTGATATTTTTCCACGCAGTCAGGACCTTGCGTCGATTTCCGGCGTGAAGACTTGGATCCTCTTCGGGTTGCGTGGTATTTGGACACCCCGGGGACGATGCAGAGAAATCCTGGGCATGCAGGACGAATTCACAGGAGCTGCTTCGATCTGGCAGGCGATGCAGGGAAATTACTGTCGCACGGAAGGTGTGCGTCGATTCTTCTCAAAGGAACTCGGGCTGCATCGTTCCGGCTCGGCTATGCGTCGATCCTGTGGGCCGTGCATCAAAGTTACGGTCATAAAGCTGACGCTGCATCGATCTCCTCTAGGGGAGCTGAGCTGCATCGTTCTGGTTTGGCGTGCAGTGATTTTCTCACCGCAGTGAAGGTTGTGCATCGTTTTTGGCAGGCTGTGCATCACATTTTTGCCGCACAAGGAGTTCTTTGCAGGATGAAGTCTTTTTGGCCCTGAGACTTCAAGGAACAGGAGGGAAGCTCTATCCAAGCCCTTGAAGAGCACTTCTCAGAAGAGCCAGAGGGCAGCAAGCATCAGGGCAACAGCAGGGCAGCAGTCCTTTGCAGAAAAGCAGTCAGGTGAGTCCTTTGGGTAGCCAGGGAGTTCCTCTTGGCAGGTTGCAGGGTCTGGTTTAGAGTTTCTTCACCAAGCGTATCTTGTCCAGAAGTGTCTGAGTTTGTAGGGTCAGAGGCCCTGTTTAAATACCCAAATGTGCCTTTGAAGTGAGCAAGACTTCAAAGAGTGGCTTAGAAGTGCACAAGGTCCCCTTTCAGTTCCACCCTGTCTGCCAGGGTCCCAGTAGGGGTTTTGGCAGTCCATTGTGTGAGGACAGGCCACTGTCCTTTGACATGCAAGTGTCAGGCCTTCCACCCTCCCCTTCTACAGTGGCACAGGTGCACTCAAATGGCCCCGGAATAGAGTTCCTATGTGCAGGCAACGTTGGCTGTTGTGCAGACAAGCCCATCCTAGCAAAATCCACTCATTTTTCTCCCTTCTCCTTGGTCTCTTTAGGACCAAGGCATCCGGCTCAATTGGCTAGTCCACATTACTCTCTATCACCAGGCCTGAATCAAGACTATTCACCGAGAGTCTGCATTAGTGATATCACTCCCTTCACAGGTCAATTAGACCTAGTGCCTAATCATTTGTGAAAGGATTTTACAAACAGATCTTGTTTCAGCGAGCCCCCTCTTGACAGCTCAGCGCCCCAGGACAAACTAGTCAGCTACACACAGCAGAATCATTATTCAGTCACTTCCCTGGAATGGGAAAAAATGGTAGCAATTTATGGTGATGGAGACATAGGGCAGAACCACACCTGTTCCACCCGCACTCACCTGAAGTATCTTGCTCCGACCCCAGGAACCGACTTGGCATCAATATACACCTCGAAGCCCCAGCAGATCCAGATGTACTGATGGTTCTGAACATTATTCAGAGCATCCTCCAGCTCACAGCTGAAGCTCTTGTTGACGCGTCCTTTTTTATGTTAATTTATACACATTAGGACTCGTCTTAGGCCAATCAATCTTGTGACCCAGTGGTGAGACACCATAGGACGAGATAACTGATCAATATGTCAAGCAATATATCAATAATGTCATCAATATCCTCTACCACAATGCACTTTACTTTGCATAAAGACATTTATCAAATTGTCAATGCAACCATGACCTTTCAGTCATGAAAAACCACACCTTTTGATAGAATTTTATGAATTGTATTCCCTATTGTAGGAAAGTACCATCTTGCCTGGCATGTTACCCCCATTTTTCACTGTATATATGTTGTTTTAGTTGTATGTGTCACTGGGACCCTGCAAGCCAGGGCCCCAGTGCTCATAAGTATGCCTGAATGTGTTACCTGTGTAGTGACTAACTGTCTCACTGAGGCTCTGCTATCCAGAACCTCAGTGGTTATGCTCTCTCATTTCTTTCAAATTGTCACTAACAGGCTAGTGACCAATTTTACCAATTTACATTGGCTTACTGGAACACCCTTATAATTCCCTAGTATATGGTACTGAGGTACCCAGGGTATTGGGGTTCCAGGAGATCCCTGTGGGCTGCAGCATTTCTTTTGCCACCCATAGGGAGCTCTGACAATTCTTACACAGGCCTGCCACTGCAGCCTGAGTGAAATAACGTCCATGTTATTTCACAGCCATTTACCACTGCACTTAAGTAACTTATAAGTCACCTATATGTCTAACCTTTACCTGGTAAAGGTTAGGTGCAAAGTTACTTAGTGTGAGGGCACCCTGGCACTAGCCAAGGTGCCCCCACATTGTTCAGGGCAAATTCCCCGTACTTTGTGAGTGCGGGGACACCATTACACGCGTGCACTACACATAGGTCACTACCTATGTGTAGCTTCACAATGGTAACTCCGAATATGGCCATGTAACATGTCTATGATCATGGAATGGCCCCCTCTATGCCATCCTGGCATAGTTGGCACAATCCCATGATCCCAGTGGTCTGTAGCACAGACCCTGGTACTGCCAAACTGCCTTTTCAGGGGTTTCACTGCAGCTGCTGCTGCTGCCAACCCCTCAGACAGGTTTCTGCCCTCCTGGGGTCCAGCCAGGCCTGGCCCAGGATGGCAGAACAAAGGACTTCCTCTGAGAGAGGCTGTTACACCCTCTCCCTTTGGAAAATGGTGTGAAGGCAGGGGAGGAGTAGCCTCCCCCAGCCTCTGGAAATGCTTTCATGGGCACATTTGGTGCCCATTTCTGCATAAGCCAGTCTACACCGATTTGCAGCTAGCAAGGCTTTTTGGCGGTCTTTCGGCGGGAAAACACTTCTGCATGACTCTCCGCGGCGTGAGGGATCCGTCCTCCAAAGGGGAAGTCTCTAGCCCTTGTCGTTCCTGCAGAAACCTAAGCTTCTACTGTCCAGTAGCAGCTTCTTTGCACCCACAGCTGGCATTTCCTGGGCATCTGCCCATCTCCGACTTGCTTGTGACTTTTGGACTTGGTCCCCTTGTTCCACAGGTACCCTCGACTGGAAATCCATCATTGTTGCATTGCTGGTTTGAGTCTTTCCTGCAGAATTCCCCTATCACGACTTCCATGTCCTTTGGGGAACTTTAGTGCACTTTGCACTCACTTTTCAGGGTCTTGGGGTGGGCTATTTTTCGAACCCTCACTATTTTCTAATAGTCCCAGCGACCCTCTACAAGGTCACATAGGTTTGGGGTCCATTCGTGGTTCGCATTCCACTTTTGGAGTATATGGTTTGTGTTGCCCCTATGCCTATGTGTCCCCATTGCATCCTATTGTAACTATACATTGTTTGCACTGTTTTCTAAGACTATACTGCATATTTTTGGTATTGTGTACATATATCTTGTGTATATTTGCTATCCTCATACTGAGGGTACACTCTGAGATACTTTGGCATATTGTCATAAAAATAAAGTACCTTTATTTTTAGTATATCTGTGTATTGTGTTTTCTTATGATATTGTGCAAGTGACACTAGTGGTACAGTAGGAGCTTCACTCGTCTCCTAGTTCAGCCTAAGCTGCTCTGCTAAGCTACCATTATCTATCAGCCTATGCTGCTAGACACCCTATACACTAATAAGGGATAACTGGGCCTGGTGCAAGGTGCAAGTACCCCTTGGTACTCACTACAAGCCAGTCCAGCCTCCTACATTGGTTGTGCAGCGGTGGGATAAGTGCTTTGAGACTACTTACCACTCTTGTCATTGTACTTTCCATAAGAGAAAAATATACAAAACAAGTTCAGTGTGTGTACACATAACTAAAAAGTTTTGCATTTCCTCTTTTTCACTCTTTTCTAAGTGCTGAAAAGTACTACTAAACTTTCAAAAAGTTCTAAAAAGTTTTAAAAGTTTTTTTCTGTCTTTCTAAAAGTTCTGAAAAACTTTTTCTTCACTTTTTCTATCACTTAAACTCTTTCTACAATGTCTGGCACAGGCCAAAATGTTGATCTGTCCAAACTTGCATATGACCACCTTAGCTGGAAAGGAGCAAGGAGTCTCTGTATAGAAAGAGGTTTGAGTGTAGGGAAGAATCCTTCCTTGGAATTGTTGCTTAACATGCTTAGAGAACAAGATAAGGCCAAAAGTGCCCCATCTGTTGAAGAAGTAGCTAATGGTTCCCAATCTGATCCAGGGACTCCCCTAGGAAAAGATTCAGGAAAGAAACTTCCTAGCCTGCCCATTACTAGACAGTCTAGCATAGTTGGTAATGATGAAGAGTCACACCATACAGATAGTTTTGTCTCACATCATAGCAAGAGCATTCATTCTCACCACAGTAGAAGTGATGTTTCTGTTAGCCAAGCTACTAGGGTGCCCTCTGTAAGGGACAGGTCTCCTTCTGTCCATTCTCACCACACTTCTGTTTCAAGGCATGTCCCTCCCACCCACCCTGATGACAGATTGTTAGAAAGGGAGCTCAATAGATTGAGAGTGGAACAAACCAGACTGAAGCTCAAGAAGCAACAGCTGGATTTGGATAGACAGACCTTAGAAATAGAGAAGGAGAGACAGAAACTGGGTTTAGAAACCCATGGTGGCAGCAGCAGTATTCCCCATAGTCATCCTGCAAAAGAGCATGATTCCAGGAATCTGCACAAGATAGTTCCCCCTTACAAGGAGGGGGATGACATTAACAAGTGGTTTGCTGCACTTGAGAGGGCCTGTGCTGTACAGGATGTCCCTCTAAGGCAGCGGGCTGCTATCCTATGGCTATCATTTAGTGGAAAAGGTAGGGATAGGCTCCTTACTGTGAAAGAAAATGAAGCCAATGATTACAAAGTTCTTAAGAATGCACTCCTGGATGGTTATGGCTTAACCACTGAACAATACAGGATAAAGTTCAGAGAGACCAAAAAGGAGTCTTCACAAGACTGGGTTGATTTCATTAACCATTCAGTGAAGGCCTTGGAGGGGTGGTTACATGGCAGTAAAGTTACTGATTATGACAGCCTGTATAACTTAATCCTGAGAGAGCATATTCTTATTAAATGTGTGTCTGATTTGTTGCACCAGTACTTGGTGGACTCTGATCTGACCTCTCCCCAAGAATTGGGAAAGAAGGCAGACAAATGGGTCAGAACAAGGGTGAACAGAAAAGTTCATACAGGGGGTGACAAAGATGGCAACAAGAAGAAGGATGGTAAGTCTTCTGACAAAGGTGGGGACAAATCTAAAAATGAGTCTTCATCAGGCCCACAAAAACACTCTGGTGGGGGTGGTGGGCCCAAATCCTCTTCTAATCAAAACAAAGAAAAGAAACCATGGTGCTATTTATGTAAAATAAAAGGCCATTGGACAACAGATCCCAGTTGTCCAAAGAAAAGCACCAAGCCTCCTACCACTACAACCCCTACTGCTACACCTAGTGTCCCTACTAATAGCAGTGGTGGTGGGAGCAAACCTACTAATAGCCAATCTAAGGGAGTAGCTGGGCTCACCTTTGGTAACTTAGTTGGGGTTGGTCTTGTTAGGGAGACCACAGAGGCTGTGTTAGTCTCTGAGGGGGCCATTGATTTAGCCACCTTAGTTGCTTGTCCCCTTAATATGGATAAGTACAAGCAGCTACCCCTAATAAATGGTGTTGAGGTTCAGGCCTACAGGGACACTGGTGCCAGTGTCACAATGGTGATAGAGAAACTGGTCCACCCTGAACAACACCTACTTGGTCACCAGTACCAAGTAACCGATGCTCACAACAACACACTTAGCCACCCCATGGCTGTGGTAAATCTCAACTGGGGGGGGGTTACTGGTCCAAAGAAAGTTGTGGTAGCCTCAGATTTACCTGTAGACTGTCTACTAGGAAATGATTTGGAGACATCAGCTTGGTCAGATGTGGAGTTGGAGGCCCATGCAGCAATGCTGGGCATCCCAGGGCATATTTTTGCTTTAACCAGGGCTCAGGCCAAAAAGCAAAAAGGACAGGGAAGCTTGGATCCTGGAACAATGGACCAAGTGCTCCCTCAAGCTAGGGCTAGTAGAAGTAAAGCACTTCCTACTATCCCTCCCTCTACAGTGGATTCAACTTCTGAGGAAGAAGAATTTCCACCCTGTGCAGAACCTACACCAGAGGAGCTGGAAGCAGACACTGCCGAGCTTTTGGGTGAAGGGGGGCCTGCCAGGGAGGAGCTGAGTGTGGCACAGCAAACCTGTCCCACACTAGAGGGTCTAAGACAGCAAGCTGTCAAACAGGCTAATGGGGATGTCAGTGACTCTCACATAGTTTACTGGGAGGACAACCTCTTGTACACTGAGGCAAGGGATCCTAAACCTGGAGCTGCCAGGAGATTAGTGATTCCTCAGGAGTACAGAAAGTTCCTCCTAACTCTTGCTCATGACATTCCCCTAGCAGGACATTTGGGGCAAATGAAAACTTGGGACAGGCTTGTCCCCTTGTTTCATTGGCCTAGAATGTCTGAGGACACAAAGGAATTTTGTAAGTCCTGTGAAACCTGTCAAGCCAGTGGCAAGACAGGTGGCACACCAAAGGCACCCCTTATTCCACTGCCTGTGGTTGGGGTTCCCTTTGAAAGGGTAGGGGTTGACATAGTTGGCCCCCTTGACCCTCCTACTGCTTCAGGTAATAGGTTTATCTTGGTGGTAGTGGACCATGCCACAAGATATCCTGAGGCAATCCCTCTAAGGACCACTACAGCTCCTGCAGTGGCAAAGGCCCTCCTGGGAATCTTTTCCAGGGTGGGCTTCCCAAAAGAGGTAGTTTCAGACAGAGGAAGCAATTTCATGTCTGCTTACTTGAAGGCCATGTGGAAGGAGTGTGGGGTGACATACAAGTTCACCACACCCTATCATCCACAAACAAATGGACTGGTGGGGAGATTTAATAAAACTCTCAAAGGCATTGTAAGGAAATGCCTCCTTGGCATGGTTGCCCCCTGACTTTTTGCCTTTGCTGATGCTATGTTTACAATTGAAAGTGTGCTGAGGCCTGCTAACCAGGCCCCAGCACCAGTGTTCTTTCCCTAACCTGTACTTTTGTATCCACAATTGGCAGACCCTGGCATCCAGATAAGTCCCTTGTAACTGGTACTTCTAGTACCAAGGGCCCTGATGCCAAGGAAGGTCTCTAAGGGCTGCAGCATGTCTTATGCCACCCTGGAGACCTCTCACTCAGCACAGACACACTGCTTGCCAGCTTGTGTGTGCTAGTGAGGACAAAACGAGTAAGTCGACATGGCACCCCCCTCAGGGTGCCATGCCAGCCTCTCACTGCCTATGCAGTATAGGTAAGACACCCCTCTAGCAGGCCTTACAGCCCTAAGGCAGGGTGCACTATACCATAGGTGAGGGTACCAGTGCATGAGCATGGTACCCCTACAGTGTCTAAACAAAACCTTAGACATTGTAAGTGCAGGGTAGCCATAAGAGTATATGGTCTGGGAGTCTGTCAAACACGAACTCCACAGCACCATAATGGCTACACTGAAAACTGGGAAGTTTGGTATCAAACTTCTCAGCACAATAAATGCACACTGATGCCAGTGTACATTTTATTGTAAAATACACCCCAGAGGGCACCTTAGAGGTGCCCCCTGAAACTTAACCGACTATCTGTGTAGGCTGACTAGTTTTAGCAGCCTGCCACAAACCGAGACATGTTGCTGGCCCCATGGGGAGAGTGCCTTTGTCACTCTGAGGCCAGTAACAAAGCCTGCACTGGGTGGAGATGCTAACACCTCCCCCAGGCAGGAATTGTCACACCTGGCGGTGAGCCTCAAAGGCTCACCTCCTTTGTGCCAACCCAGCAGGACACTCCAGCTAGTGGAGTTGCCCGCCCCCTCCGGCCAGGCCCCACTTTTGGCGGCAAGGCCGGAGAAAATAATGAGAAAAACAAGGAGGAGTCACTGGCCAGTCAGGACAGCCCCTAAGGTGTCCTGAGCTGAGGTGACTCTGACTTTTAGAGATCCTCCATCTTGCAGATGGAGGATTCCCCCAATAGGGTTAGGATTGTGACCCCCTCCCCTTGGGAGGAGGCACAAAGAGGGTGTACCCACCCTCAGGGCTAGTAGCCATTGGCTACTAACCCCCCAGACCTAAACACGCCCTTAAATTTAGTATTTAAGGGCTACCCTGAACCCTAGAAAATCAGATTCCTGCAACTACAAGAAGAAGGACTGCCTAGCTGAAAACCCCTGCAGAGGAAGACCAGAAGACGACAACTGCCTTGGCTCCAGAAACTCACCGGCCTGTCTCCTGCCTTCCAAAGATCCTGCTCCAGCGACGCCTTCCAAAGGGACCAGCGACCTCGACATCCTCTGAGGACTGCCCCTGCTTCGAAAAGACAAGAAACTCCCGAGGACAGCGGACCTGCTCCAAGAAAGGCTGCAACTTTGTTTCCAGCAGCTTTGAAAGAACCCTGCAAGCTCCCCGCAAGAAGCGTGAGACTTGCAACACTGCACCCGGCGACCCCGACTCGGCTGGTGGCGATCCAACACCTCAGGAGGGACCCCAGGACTACTCTGATACTGTGAGTACCAAAACCTGTCCCCCCTGAGCCCCCACAGCGCCGCCTGCAGAGGGAATCCCGAGGCTTCCCCTGACCGCGACTCTTTGAACCTAAAGTCCCGACGCCTGGGAGAGACCCTGCACCCGCAGCCCCCAGGACCTGAAGGACCGGACTTTCACTGGAGAAGTGACCCCCAGGAGTCCCTCTCCCTTGCCCAAGTGGAGGTTTCCCCGAGGAATCCCCCCCTTGCCCGCCTGCAGCGCTGAAGAGATCCCGAGATCTCTCATAGACTAACATTGCGAACCCGACGCTTGTTTCTACACTGCACCCGGCCGCCCCCGCGCCGCTGAGGGTGAAATTTCTGTGTGGACCTGTGTCCCCCCCGGTGCCCTACAAAACCCCCCTGGTCTGCCCTCCGAAGACGCGGGTACTTACCTGCAAGCAGACCGGAACCGGGGCACCCCCTTCTCTCCATTCTAGCCTATGTGTTTTGGGCACCACTTTGAACTCTGCACCTGACCGGCCCTGAGCTGCTGGTGTGGTGACTTTGGGGTTGCTCTGAACCCCCAACGGTGGGCTACCTGGGACCAAGAACTGAACCCTGTAAGTGTCTTACTTACCTGGTAAAACTAACAAAAACTTACCTCCCCCAGGAACTGTGAAAATTGCACTAAGTGTCCACTTTTAAAACAGCTATTTGTCAATAACTTGAAAAGTATACATGCAATTTTGATGATTTGAAGTTCCTAAAGTACTTACCTGCAATACCTTTCGAATGAGATATTACATGTAGAATTTGAACCTGTGGTTCTTAAAATAAACTAAGAAAAGATATTTTTCTATACAAAAACCTATTGGCTGGATTTGTCTCTGAGTGTGTGTACCTCATTTATTGTCTATGTGTATGTACAACAAATGCTTAACACTACTCCTTGGATAAGCCTACTGCTCGACCACACTACCACAAAATAGAGCATTAGTATTATCTCTTTTTGCCACTATCTTACCTCTAAGGGGAACCCTTGGACTCTGTGCATACTATTCCTTACTTTGAAATAGTGCATACAGAGCCAACTTCCTACATTGGTGGATCAGCGGTGGGGTACAAGACTTTGCATTTGCTGGACTACTCAGCCAATACCTGATCACACGACAAATTCCAAAATTGTCATTAGAAATTCATTTTTGCAATTTGAAATTTTTCTAAATTCTTAAAAGTCCTGCTAGGGCCTTGTGTGTTAAGTCCCTGTTTAGCATTGTCTTTTAGAGTTTAAAAGTTTGTTAAAAGTTTGAAATTAGATTCTAGAAACAGTTTTAGATTCTGTAAAAAGTATTCCAACTCTTAGCAGAATAATGTCTGATACAGAGATGCAGGTGGTGGAACTCGACACCACACCTTACCTCCATCTTAAAATGAGGGAGCTAAGGTCTCTCTGTAATATCAAAAAAATAACCATTGGCTCCAGACCTACCAAAATTCAGCTCCAGGAGCTGTTGGCAGAATTTGAAAAAGCCAACCCCTCTGATGATGACATCACAGAGGAAGAAATTAGTGACTTGGAGGCCAATGTCCCTCCTCCAGTCCTAAATAGGGAGAACAGGACCCCTCAAGTCCTGTCTCCAACTGTGTTAGTCAGAAATAGTGAGTCCCTCACAGGAGGGTCCCACATTTCTGAAATCACTGAGGATGCTCTCAGTGAAGATGACCTCCTGTTAGCCAGGATGGCCAAAAGATTGGCTTTAGAGAGACAGCTCCTAGCCATAGAAAGGGAAAGACAAGAGATGGGCCTAGGACCCATCAATGGTGGCAGCAATATAAATAGGGTCAGAGATTCTCCTGACATGTTAAAAATCCCCAAAGGGATTGTGACAAAATATGAAGATGGTGATGACATCACCAAATGGTTCACAGCTTTTGAGAGGGCTTGTGTAACCAGAAAAGTGAACAGATCTCACTGGGGTGCTCTCCTTTGGGAAATGTTCACTGGAAAGTGTAGGGATAGACTCCTCACACTCTCTGGAAAAGATGCAGAATCTTATGACCTCATGAAGGGTACCCTGATTGAGGGCTTTGGATTCTCCACTGAGGAGTACAGGATTAGGTTCAGGGGGGCTCAAAAATCCTCGAGCCAGACCTGGGTTGACTTTGTTGACTACTCAGTGAAAACACTAGATGGTTGGATTCAAGGCAGTGGTGTAAGTAATTATGATGGGCTGTACAATTTATTTGTGAAAGAACACCTGTTAAGTAATTGTTTCAATGATAAACTGCATCAGCATCTGGTAGACCTAGGACCAATTTCTCCCCAAGAATTGGGAAAGAAGGCGGACCATTGGGTCAAGACAAGGGTGTCCAAGACTTCAACAGGGGGTGACCAAAAGAAAGGGGTCACAAAGACTCCCCAGGGGAAGGGTGATGAGACAACCAAAACTAAAAATAGTAAAGAGTCTTCTACAGGCCCCCAAAAACCTGCACAGGAGGGTGGGCCCAGAGCCTCTTCACAAAACAATGGGTACAAGGGTAAAAACTTTGATCCCAAAAAGGCCTGGTGTCATAGCTGTAAACAGCATGGACACCAAACTGGAGACAAGGCCTGTCCCAAGAAAGGTTCCACTCCAAACTCCCATCCAGGTAACACTGGTATGGCTAGTCTCCAAGTGGGATCAACAGTGTGCCCAGAGCAAATCAGGGTCCACACTGAAGCTACTCTAGTTTCTGAGGGTGGGGTGGATTTAGCCACACTAGCTGTCTGGCCGCCTAACATGCAAAAATACAGACAGCAACTCTTAATTAATGGGACTAGAATAGAGGGCCTGAGGGATACAGGTGCCAGTGTCACCATGGTGACAGAGAAACTGGTTTCCCCTGGCCAATACCTGACTGGAAAAACTTACACAGTCACCAACGCTGACAATCAGAGAAAAGTACATCCCATGGCAATGGTTACTTTAGAATGGGGAAGGGTCAATGGCCTGAAACAGGTGGTGGTCTCCTCAAATATCCCAGTGGACTGTCTGCTTGGAAATGACCTGGAGTCCTCAGCATGGGCTGAGGTAGAACTAAAAACCCATGCAGCAATGCTGGGTATCCCTGAACTGGTGTGTGTGAAAACAAGAGCACAATGCAAGGCACAAGGTGAACAAGTAGAGCTGGAGTCTGGAAGAATGGCCCAGCCTACCAAGAGGAAAGGAAAGTCAGTTGGGAAACCAACTGCAACACAGCAAAAGAAAGGGAACCTCTCTTCTCAGGAAGAAGTTCTGCCCTCTGAGGGAACTGAGCCTTTGGAGCTTGAACCTTATCAGGTTGAGCTCTTAGGCCCAGGGGGACCCTCAAGGGAGGAGCTGTGTAAGGGACAAGAAACCTGTCCCTCTCTTGAAGGCCTTAGGCAGCAAGCTGCTGAAGATTCCAAAGGCAAGAAAAATGGAACGCATAGGGTCTATTGGGAAGATGGACTCCTGTACACTGAGGCCAGAGACCCCAAACCTGGTGCCACTAGGAGAGTGGTAGTGCCTCAGCTGTTCAGGAAGTTCATCCTAACATTGGCCCATGACATTCCCCTTGCTGGACATTTGGGACAAACCAAGACGTGGGAGAGGTTAGTCAACCACTTCTACTGGCCCAATATGTCCAACATGGTTAAGGAGTTTTGCCTCTCCTGCCCCACCTGTCAAGCCAGTGGTAAGACAGGTGGGCACCCAAAGGCCCCCCTCATTCCACTTCCAGTGGTGGGGGTTCCCTTTGAAAGAGTGGGTGTGGACATAGTTGGTCCACTAGAACCTCCCACAGCCTCAGGAAATATGTATATCCTGGTAGTAGTGGATCATGCTACCAGGTATCCTGAAGCTATTCCCCTTAGGTCGACTACTGCCCCTGCAGTAGCCAAGGCCCTCATTGGTATCTTTACCAGAGTGGGTTTCCCTAAGGAGGTGGTGTCTGACAGAGGTACCAACTTCATGTCAGCATACCTAAAGCACATGTGGAATGAGTGTGGAGTGACTTATAAATTCACTACACCATACCATCCACAAACTAATGGCTTGGTTGAGAGATTCATCAAGACATTAAAAGGCATGATCATGGGGCTCCCAGAAAAACTCAAAAGGAGATGGGATGTCCTCTTGCCATGTCTGCTTTTCGCTTACAGAGAGGTGCCACAGAAGGGAGTAGGATTCTCACCCTTTGAACTTCTGTTTGGACATCCTGTAAGGGGACCACTTGCCCTTGTTAAAGAAGGCTGGGAGAGACCTCTCCATGAGCCTAAACAGGACATAGTGGACTATGTACTTGGCCTTCGCTCTAGAATGGCAGAGTACATGGAAAAGGCAACCAAAAACCTTGAGGCCAGCCAACAACTCCAGAAGTTTTGGTATGACCAAAAGGCTGCACTGGTTGAGTTCCAACCAGGGCAGAAAGTCTGGGTTCTGGAGCCTGTGGCTCCCAGGGCACTCCAGGACAAATGGAGTGGCCCTTACCCAGTGCTAGAGAGGAAGAGTCAGGTCACCTACCTGGTGGACCTGGGCACAAGCAGGAGCCCCAAGAGGGTGATCCATGTGAACCGCCTTAAACTCTTCCACGACAGGGCTGATGTGAATCTGTTAATGGTAACAGATGAGGATCAGGAGGCAGAGAGTGAACCTCTCCCTGATCTTCTGTCATCAGACCCAAAAGATGGCACAGTAGATGGAGTGATCTACTCAGACACCCTCTCTGGCCAACAGCAAGCTGATTGTAGGAGAGTCCTACAACAGTTTCCTGAACTCTTCTCCTTAACCCCTGGTCAGACACACCTGTGTACCCATGATGTGGACACAGGAGACAGCATGCCTGTCAAAAACAAAATCTTTAGACAGTCTGACCATGTTAAGGAAAGCATCAAGGTGGAAGTCCACAAGATGCTGGAATTGGGAGTTATTGAGCGCTCTGACAGCCCCTGGGCTAGCCCAGTGGTCCTAGTCCCCAAACCTCACACCAAAGATGGAAAGAAAGAGATGAGGTTTTGTGTGGACTACAGAGGGCTCAATTCTGTCACCAAGACAGATGCTCATCCAATTCCAAGAGCTGATGAGCTCATAGATAAATTAGGTGCTGCCAAATTCTTAAGTACCTTTGACCTGACAGCAGGGTACTGGCAAATAAAAATGGCACCTGGAGCAAAAGAGAAAACAGCATTCTCCACACCTGATGGGCATTATCAGTTTACTGTTATGCCCTTTGGTTTAAAGAATGCCCCTGCCACCTTCCAAAGGTTGGTGAATCAAGTCCTTGCTGGCTTGGAGTCCTTTAGCACAGCTTATCTTGATGATATTGCTGTCTTTAGCTCCACCTGGCAGGATCACCTGGTCCACCTGAAGAAGGTTTTGAAGGCTCTGCAATCTGCAGGCCTCTCTATCAAGGCTTCCAAATGCCAGATAGGGCAGGGAACTGTGGTTTACTTGGGCCACCTTGTAGGTGGAGGCCAAGTTCAGCCACTCCAACCCAAGATCCAGACTATTCTGGACTGGGTAGCTCCAAAAACCCAGACTCAAGTCAGGGCATTCCTTGGCTTAACTGGGTATTACAGGAGGTTTGTGAAGGGATATGGATCCATTGTGACAGCCCTCACTGAACTCACCTCCAAGAAAATGCCCAAGAAAGTGAACTGGACTGTGGAATGCCAACAGGCCTTTGACACCCTGAAACAAGCAATGTGCTCAGCACCAGTTCTCAAAGCTCCAGATTATTCTAAGCAGTTCATTGTGCAGACTGATGCCTCTGAACATGGGATAGGGGCAGTTTTGTCCCAAACAAATGATGGCCTTGACCAGCCTGTTGCTTTCATTAGCAGGAGGTTACTCCCCAGGGAGCAGCGTTGGAGTGCCATTGAGAGGGAGGCCTTTGCTGTGGTTTGGTCCCTGAAGAAGCTGAGACCATACCTCTTTGGGACTCACTTCCTAGTTCAAACTGACCACAGACCTCTCAAATGGCTGATGCAAATGAAAGGTGAAAATCCTAAACTGTTGAGGTGGTCCATCTCCCTACAGGGAATGGACTTTATAGTGGAACACAGACCTGGGACTGCCCATGCCAATGCAGATGGCCTTTCCAGGTTCTTCCACTTAGAAAATGAAGACTCTCTTGGGAAAGGTTAGTCTCATCCTCTTTCGTTTGGGGGGGGGTTGTGTAAGGAAATGCCTCCTTGGCATGGTTGCCCCCTGACTTTTTGCCTTTGCTGATGCTATGTTTACAATTGAAAGTGTGCTGAGGCCTGCTAACCAGGCCCCAGCACCAGTGTTCTTTCCCTAACCTGTACTTTTGTATCCACAATTGGCAGACCCTGGCATCCAGATAAGTCCCTTGTAACTGGTACTTCTAGTACCAAGGGCCCTGATGCCAAGGAAGGTCTCTAAGGGCTGCAGCATGTCTTATGCCACCCTGGAGACCTCTCACTCAGCACAGACACACTGCTTGCCAGCTTGTGTGTGCTAGTGAGGACAAAACGAGTAAGTCGACATGGCACCCCCCTCAGGGTGCCATGCCAGCCTCTCACTGCCTATGCAGTATAGGTAAGACACCCCTCTAGCAGGCCTTACAGCCCTAAGGCAGGGTGCACTATACCATAGGTGAGGGTACCAGTGCATGAGCATGGTACCCCTACAGTGTCTAAACAAAACCTTAGACATTGTAAGTGCAGGGTAGCCATAAGAGTATATGGTCTGGGAGTCTGTCAAACACGAACTCCACAGCACCATAATGGCTACACTGAAAACTGGGAAGTTTGGTATCAAACTTCTCAGCACAATAAATGCACACTGATGCCAGTGTACATTTTATTGTAAAATACACCCCAGAGGGCACCTTAGAGGGGCCCCCTGAAACTTAACCGACTATCTGTGTAGGCTGACTAGTTTTAGCAGCCTGCCACAAACCGAGACATGTTGCTGGCCCCATGGGGAGGGTGCCTTTGTCACTCTGAGGCCAGTAACAAAGCCTGCACTGGGTGGAGATGCTAACACCTCCCCCAGGCAGGAATTGTCACACCTGGCGGTGAGCCTCAAAGGCTCACCTCCTTTGTGCCAACCCAGCAGGACACTCCAGCTAGTGGAGTTGCCCGCCCCCTCCGGCCAGGCCCCACTTTTGGCGGCAAGGCCGGAGAAAATAATGAGAAAAACAAGGAGGAGTCACTGGCCAGTCAGGACAGCCCCTAAGGTGTCCTGAGCTGAGGTGACTCTGACTTTTAGAGATCCTCCATCTTGCAGATGGAGGATTCCCCCAATAGGGTTAGGATTGTGACCCCCTCCCCTTGGGAGGAGGCACAAAGAGGGTGTACCCACCCTCAGGGCTAGTAGCCATTGGCTACTAACCCCCCAGACCTAAACACGCCCTTAAATTTAGTATTTAAGGGCTACCCTGAACCCTAGAAAATCAGATTCCTGCAACTACAAGAAGAAGGACTGCCTAGCTGAAAACCCCTGCAGAGGAAGACCAGAAGACGACAACTGCCTTGGCTCCAGAAACTCACCGGCCTGTCTCCTGCCTTCCAAAGATCCTGCTCCAGCGACGCCTTCCAAAGGGACCAGCGACCTCGACATCCTCTGAGGACTGCCCCTGCTTCGAAAAGACAAGAAACTCCCGAGGACAGCGGACCTGCTCCAAGAAAGGCTACAACTTTGTTTCCAGCAGCTTTGAAAGAACCCTGCAAGCTCCCCGCAAGAAGCGTGAGACTTGCAACACTGCACCCGGCGACCCCGACTCGGCTGGTGGCGATCCAACACCTCAGGAGGGACCCCAGGACTACTCTGATACTGTGAGTACCAAAACCTGTCCCCCCTGAGCCCCCACAGCGCCGCCTGCAGAGGGAATCCCGAGGCTTCCCCTGACCGCGACTCTTTGAACCTAAAGTCCCGACGCCTGGGAGAGACCCTGCACCCGCAGCCCCCAGGACCTGAAGGACCGGACTTTCACTGGAGAAGTGACCCCCAGGAGTCCCTCTCCCTTGCCCAAGTGGAGGTTTCCCCGAGGAATCCCCCCCTTGCCCGCCTGCAGCGCTGAAGAGATCCCGAGATCTCTCATAGACTAACATTGCGAACCTGACGCTTGTTTCTACACTGCACCCGGCCGCCCCCGCGCCGCTGAGGGTGAAATTTCTGTGTGGACCTGTGTCCCCCCCGGTGCCCTACAAAACCCCCCTGGTCTGCCCTCCGAAGACGCGGGTACTTACCTGCAAGCAGACCGGAACCGGGGCACCCCCTTCTCTCCATTCTAGCCTATGTGTTTTGGGCACCACTTTGAACTCTGCACCTGACCGGCCCTGAGCTGCTGGTGTGGTGACTTTGGGGTTGCTCTGAACCCCCAACGGTGGGCTACCTGGGACCAAGAACTGAACCCTGTAAGTGTCTTACTTACCTGGTAAAACTAACAAAAACTTACCTCCCCCAGGAACTGTGAAAATTGCACTGTGTCCACTTTTAAAACAGCTATTTGTCAATAACTTGAAAAGTATACATGCAATTTTGATGATTTGAAGTTCCTAAAGTACTTACCTGCAATACCTTTCGAATGAGATATTACATGTAGAATTTGAACCTGTGGTTCTTAAAATAAACTAAGAAAAGATATTTTTCTATACAAAAACCTATTGGCTGGATTTGTCTCTGAGTGTGTGTACCTCATTTATTGTCTATGTGTATGTACAACAAATGCTTAACACTACTCCTTGGATAAGCCTACTGCTCGACCACACTACCACAAAATAGAGCATTAGTATTATCTCTTTTTGCCACTATCTTACCTCTAAGGGGAACCCTTGGACTCTGTGCATACTATTCCTTACTTTGAAATAGTGCATACAGAGCCAACTTCCTACAGGCATGATTATGGGTCTCCCTGAAAAGCTCCGCAGGAGATGGGATATCCTGTTAACATGCCTCCTTTTTGCCTACAGGGAGGTACCCCAGAAAGGAGTGGGCTTTAGCCCCTTTGAACTCCTCTTTGGACACCCTGTTAGGGGTCCACTAACACTTCTCAAGGAGGGTTGGGAACAACCTTTAAAAGCTCCTAAGCAAGATATTGTGGATTATGTACTTGGCCTCAGATCAAGGATGGCTGAATACATGAAAAAGGCCAGTAAAAACCTTCAGGCCAGCCAAGAGCTCCAGAAGCAATGGCATGACCAGAAGGCTGTTTTGGTTCAGTACCAACCAGGGCAGAAAGTGTGGGTCTTGGAGCCTGTGGCCCCAAGAGCACTCCAAGATAAATGGAGTGGACCCCACACAATTGTTGAGAAAAAGGGTGAAGTCACCTATTTAGTTGACTTAGGCACTGCCAGGAGTCCCCTTAGGGTGCTCCATGTCAATCGCCTGAAACCCTACTATGACAGGGCTGATCTCACCCTGCTCATGGCAACTGATGAGGGACAGGAAGAAGACAGTGATCCTCTTCCTGATCTCTTCTCTTCCACAGAACAAGATGCTCTGGTGGAAGGGGTAGTTTTGGCTGATTGTCTTACTGCTGAGCAGAAAGACCATTGCATAAATCTCCTGGGTCAGTTTTCTGAACTCTTCTCTACTGTGCCAGGTACCACTTCTTGGTGTGAGCACACTATAGATACTGGAGACAGCTTGCCTGTCAAAAGTAAGATCTATAGGCAGCCTGACCATGTCAGGGACTGCATAAAGCAAGAGGTGCAGAAAATGTTAGAACTGGGAGTGGTTGAGCACTCTGAAAGTCCATGGGCTTCTCCTGTGGTACTTGTACCAAAACCTCATTCCAAGGATGGAAAGAAGGAAATGCGGTTTTGTGTAGACTACAGAGGTCTCAACCAGGTAACCAAAACTGATGCTCACCCTATACCCAGGGCAGATGAGCTCATAGATACACTGGCATCTGCCAAGTATCGAAGCACTTTTGATTTGACTGCAGGGTATTGGCAGATCAAATTATCAGAAGATGCTAAACCTAAAACTGCATTTTCAACCATTGGAGGCCATTACCAGTTCACAGTAATGCCTTTTGGATTGAAAAATGCACCTGCCACTTTTCAGAGGTTGGTGAACACAGTCCTGCAAGGGCTGGAAGCTTTCAGTGCATTATATTTGGACGATATAGCTGTCTTTAGCTCCAGCTGGGATGATCACCTGGTCCACCTATGGAAAGTTTTAGAGGCCCTGCAAAAGGCAGGCCTCACTATCAAGGCTTCAAAGTGCCAGATAGGGCAGGGTAAGGTGGTTTATCTGGGACACCTTGTTGGTGGGGAACAGATTGCACCACTACAGGGGAAAATCCAAACATTTATTTATTGGGTTCCCCCTACTACTCAGACTCAGGTGAGAGCCTTCCTAGGCCTCACTGGGTATTACAGGAGGTTCATTAAGAACTATGGCTCCATGGCAGCCCCTCTTAATGACCTCACATCCAAGAAAATGCCTAAAAAGGTATTATGGACAGCAAACTGTCAGAAAGCTTTTGAGGAGCTGAAGCAGGCCATGTGCTCTGCACCTGTCCTGAAAAGCCCTTGTTACTCTAAAAAATTCTATGTCCAGACTGATGCATCTGAATTAGGAGTAGGGGCAGTCCTATCACAACTTAATTCTGAGGGCCAGGATCAACCTGTTGCTTTTATTAGTAGGAGGTTGACCCCTAGAGAAAAGTGTTGGTCTGCCATTGAGAGGGAGGCCTTTGCTGTGGTCTGGGCACTGAAGAAGTTGAGGCCATACCTGTTTGGCACTCACTTCATTGTTCAGACAGACCACAAACCTCTACTTTGGCTAAAACAAATGAAAGGTGAAAATCCTAAATTGTTGAGGTGGTCCATATCCCTACAGGGAATGGACTATACAGTGGAACATAGACCTGGGAGTAGCCACTCCAATGCAGATGGACTCTCCAGATATTTCCACTTAGACAATGAAGACCCATCAGGGAATGACTAGTCTTATTGTCCTTCGTTTGGGGGGGGGGGTTGTGTAGGAAAGTACCATCTTGCCTGGCATGTTACCCCCATTTTTCACTGTATATATGTTGTTTTAGTTGTATGTGTCACTGGGACCCTGCCAGCCAGGGCCCCAGTGCTCATAAGTATGCCTGAATGTGTTACCTGTGTAGTGACTAACTGTCTCACTGAGGCTCTGCTATCCAGAACCTCAGTGGTTATGCTCTCTCATTTCTTTCAAATTGTCACTAACAGGCTAGTGACCAATTTTACCAATTTACATTGGCTTACTGGAACACCCTTATAATTCCCTAGTATATGGTACTGAGGTACCCAGGGTATTGGGGTTCCAGGAGATCCCTGTGGGCTGCAGCATTTCTTTTGCCACCCATAGGGAGCTCTGACAATTCTTACACAGGCCTGCCACTGCAGCCTGAGTGAAATAACGTCCACGTTATTTCACAGCCATTTACCACTGCACTTAAGTAACTTATAAGTCACCTATATGTCTAACCTTTACCTGGTAAAGGTTAGGTGCAAAGTTACTTAGTGTGAGGGCACCCTGGCACTAGCCAAGGTGCCCCCACATTGTTCAGGGCAAATTCCCCAGACTTTGTGAGTGCGGGGACACCATTACACGCGTGCACTACACATAGGTCACTACCTATGTGTAGCTTCACAATGGTAACTCCGAATATGGCCATGTAACATGTCTATGATCATGGAATTGCCCCCTCTATGCCATCCTGGCATAGTTGGCACAATCCCATGATCCCAGTGGTCTGTAGCACAGACCCTGGTACTGCCAAACTGCCTTTTCAGGGGTTTCACTGCAGCTGCTGCTGCTGCCAACCCCTCAGACAGGTTTCTGCCCTCCTGGGGTCCAGCCAGGCCTGGCCCAGGATGGCAGAACAAAGGACTTCCTCTGAGAGAGGGTGTTACACCCTCTCCCTTTGGAAAATGGTGTGAAGGCAGGGGAGGAGTAGCCTCCCCCAGCCTCTGGAAATGCTTTCATGGGCACATTTGGTGCCCATTTCTGCATAAGCCAGTCTACACCGGTTCAGGGACCCCTTAGCCCTGCTCTGGCGCAAAACTGGACAAAGGAAAGGGGAGTGACCACTCCCCTGACCTGCACCTCCCCTGGGAGGTGTCCAGAGCTCCTCCAGTGTGCTCCAGACCTCTGCCATCTTGAAAACAGAGGTGCTGCTGGCACACTGGACTGCTCTGAGTGGCCAGTGCCACCAGGTGACGTCAGAGACTCCTTCTGATAGGCTCCTTCAGGTGTTGCTAGCCTATCCTCTCTCCTAGGTAGCCAAACCCTCTTTTCTGGCTATTTAGGGTCTCTGCTTTGGGGATTTCCTTAGATAACGAATGCATGAGCTCATCAGAGTTCCTCTGCATCTCTCTCTTCACCTTCTGCCAAGGAATCGACTGCTGACCGCGCTGGAAGCCTGCAAAACTGCAACAAAGTAGCTAAGACGACTACTACAACTCTGTAACGCTGATCCTGCCGCCTTCTCAACTGTTTTCCTGGTGGTGCATGCTGTGGGGGTAGTCTGCCTCCTCTCTGCACTAGAAGCTCCGAAGAAATCTCCCGTGGGTCGACGGAATCTTCCCCCTGCTACCGCAGGCACCAAAGAACTGCATCACCGGTCCCCTGGGTCTCCTCTCAGCACAACGAGCGAGGTCCCTTGAATCCAGCAACTGTATCCAAGTGACTCCCACAGTCCAGTGACTCTTCAGTCCAAGTTTGGTGGAGGTAAGTCCTTGCCTCCCCACGCCAGACTGCATTGCTGGGAACTGCGACTTTTGCAGCTACTCCGGCCTCTGTGCACTTCCGGCGGAAATCCTTTGTGCACAGCCAAGCCTGGGTCCACGGCACTCTAACCTGCATTGCACGACTTTCTAAGTTGGTCTCCGGCGACGTGGGACTCCTTTGTGCGACTTCGGGTGAGCACTGTTTCACGCATCCTCATAGTGCCTATTTCTGGCACTTCTCTGGGTGCTACCTGCTGCTGAGAGGGCTTCTTGTCTTGCTCGACGACCTCTCTGTCCCCTGACGCAATTGGCGACATCCTGGTCCCTCCTGGGCCATAGCAGCATCCAAAAACACTAACCGCACGATTTGCAGCTAGCAAGGCTTGTTGGTGGTCTTTCGGCGGGAAAACACTTCTGCACAACTCTCCACGGCGTGAGGGATCCATCCTCCAAAGGGGAAGTCTCTATCCCTTGTCGTTCCTGCAGAAACCTAAGCTTCTACTGTCCAGTAGCAGCTTCTTTGCATCCACAGCTGGCATTTCCTGGGCATCTGCCCATCTCCGACTTGCTTGTGACTTTTGGACTTGGTCCCCTTGTTCCATAGGTACCCTCGACTGGAAATCCATCGTTGTTGCATTGCTGGTTTGTGTCTTTCCTGCAGAATTCCCCTATCACGACTTCTATGTCCTTTGGGGAACTTTAGTGCACTTTGCACTAACTTTTCAGGGTCTTGGGGTGGGCTATTTTTCTAACCCTCACTATTTTCTAATAGTCCCAGCGACCCTCTACAAGGTCACATAGGTTTGGGGTCCATTCGTGGTTCGCATTCCACTTTTGGAGTATATGGTTTGTGTTGCCCCTATCCCTATGTGTCCCCATTGCATCCTATTGTAACTATACATTGTTTGCACTGTTTTCTAAGACTATACTGCATATTTTTGGTATTGTGTACATATATCTTGTGTATATTTGCTATCCTCATACTGAGGGTACTCACTGAGATACTTTGGCATATTGTCATAAAAATAAAGTACCTTTATTTTTAGTATATCTGTGTATTGTGTTTTCTTATGATATTGTGCAAGTGACACTAGTGGTACTGTAGGAGCTTCACTCGTCTCCTAGTTCAGCCTAAGCTGCTCTGCTAAGCTACCATTATCTATCAGCCTATGCTGCTAGACACCCTATACACTAATAAGGGATAACTGGGCCTGGTGCAAGGTGCAAGTACCCCTTGGTACTCACTACAAGCCAGTCCAGCCTCCTACACCTATTGATTACAATCTACGAGCAGAAGAGTATGGCAACTGTGATAAGATTTCATTAATGCAAGAATCACAAACATAAGAACATAGCACAGCGTAAACATAGATCAGAACACAGTGAATAACATATATTTCTCAGTTCAGCATAGCGCAATGTCAGTCATTTGTCAATTCGCGTCAGTCAGAGTGATCTCCTATCCTAACCACTAATTAGCATCAGCATGTTGGGCTTCATGCAAAATAATTTAGAACACCAATTTAGAAAACATCTAACTATGGCCTCTATTCAAAATGAGCAGTTGGTACCTAGAAAGGAAAAGCAAACAGACAAATTACAAATCGCATTGTCATAATTACCCTCCAAGGATTAGGTCAGCACTCAGGATCAGTCTTCGTCTTCAGGACATCAGTCAAATCGCCATCAGTCTAACTTTGTCTAAAGGACAGGGGACGCTTCCCTCATAAGGAGGAGAAGTGTAAAGGGCAGTCTATGGGTGAGGATAATTTATTAAATCTCAAAGTCACCAAGCAGAGTGACAGAGTTTCTGGATAAAATCAATCGCATTCCCTACCTAGTTCTAACGACCCTTCTGTGACATGGGTTTTTATCCCTTTTTCGTAATACGTTCCCCCAAAATTCTATTGGACATTTTTATTGGACATTTACTATACCCCACTATCTTTAACCTATCAAATTATACATTAGGTAATTCCAATTGTCACCCCACGATAATTCATAACATTTTGATTGGTCTTCATAATCAACGTTTTCGGAGGTGGCACATCCGGGGTTACTTCACCACTTGGCACGTCTTCTCAGGTCATGAGATTCCTTTGTCCGTGCTTAAACGTCCTTGTACATTACATTAATCTACTTTTATTTCAACATTGTATTCAAACTTTAACTACGGCACCAAATAAGTGGATGAGAACGCATTTATAAAGATACATTAGTCCTCCAATCTGAAGAAAAGTACAATTTGCAGGGTCATAGCCCTTTGCGAGTCAGCTCACTGGAAAACAGAGAAATGCTTTAATATGAGAGCCAGGCAGCTAAGTCCACACTCACGCTAACTTAAGGCCTATGAGATTTTAATATAAATGCAACATCATAAATGTTAATATAAACCTTAACATAAACAGTTTTACTCAATCCTTATTAGTTCACGTGTATATATTGGTGGCCACACACATTATAATCGTAATTCAGATGCGCGTTTAAGCAAAATCACTATTATTGTCGTCTTCTATGCAACCTTGTTAAGCATTGATATGAGCATTTCATTCTAATATATGTGTTACTTAAACTACGCTCTCTCAGTCCCTCCTCTGATGACGCTCGTCATCACACAAACCTTGCCCTTTGATCTTTCATTTTAATTTTTCACCTTGCGCATAATGCGCATTTCAACATCTTGCCCTTTATGTGAACTTTCCCAAATTTCATTGAACATTTTCTCTCTTTCACTTTCTTCATTTCTTCTGGTTCTTTTAGTCCAATTTTCCTTAATTTTGCCATTGATTTTGCATGCCCCCCATAATCCTAATAGACAGGCCAGAACAATTAATAGACCCATTAGTATTTTTGCAAGCACCCCATTCTAAATATTGGTAAACCAGCTCCCAACTCTGGCAATTCCTTTTCCAAAATTTTCCCAGACACCAGGGCCCATATTTATACTTTTTGACGCACAACTGCGCCAACGCAGTTGTGCGTCAAAAATTTTACTGCTGGCTAACGCCATTCCAACGCACTGTGCGGGCGCCTTATTTATGGAATGACGTTAGCCGGCGCTGCGGACTGGTGTGCGTAAAAAAAAATGACTCACACCAGGCAGCGCCGGCGTATGGGAAAATGGGGGTTGTGCGTAAAAAAATGGGCAAGTCAGGTCCGAGGAAAAATTCAGGCCTCAAACCAGATTTGCGCCATTTATTTTGAGGCCCAACCTCCATTGACATGACTCCTGTCTTAGCAAAGACAGGAGTCATGCCCCCTTGCCCAATGGCCATGCCCAGGGGACTTCTGTCCCCTGGGCATTGTCATTGGGCATAGTGGCATGTAGGGGGGCCCAAATCAGGCCCCCCATGCCACAAAATAAATCTGAAAAAAATACTTACCCGAACTTACCTTTACTTCTCTGGGATGGGTCCCTCCATCCTTGGGTGTCCTCCTGGGGTGGGCAAGGGTGGCAGGGGGTGTCCCTGGGGGCAGGGGAGGGCACCTCTGGTCTCCTTCCGAGCCCACAGGTCCCTTAACGCTTGCCCTGACCCAGGCGTTAAAAAACGGCGCCCATCAGGCTGTGCGTCATTTTTTAAGGCCCACCCCCTCCTGTGCGTCAAAATGACGTCAGAGTATAAATATGGGGCACAGGCCTTAAAGTCATTTTTGGGAAGGGAACGCCTACCTTGCATATAATTAACGCAAGGCTGGTTCCCCCTTCCAAAAAATGACGCACATGGTGGAATTTTGACGCCCGCGGGGTCGGACGTCAAAGTATAAATATGGGGCAGGGTTTGCGCCGATTGTGCGTCAAAATTTTTGATGCACATTCGGCGCAAACAGAGTATAAATATGCCCCCAAGTTCTTTCAAATCCTTCAAATCTGTACTATCTCTAGTAAGGTTAGTAAGCATACCTCTAATCTTTTTTACTATTGTCCGGAATGAATGAGCAACAATGGCGCTCATTAAGCATCTTGCAGACTCCTCCACTCTTTGCTAAAAGAATGTCTAAAGCAAGCCGAGTCATAGCTCTTTCTGCAGCAAGTTCAGTATCCATCAGGAGTATAGCCCCTGTGAAGTTTGTCAGCATGTTATCCATAATAGTAGACAACTTTTGAATTTTCATAGAATTCAAGATAACCCCCACTGAAGGGATTATACCTCCAAATATGTCACCAATGACAGCAGCCACTGATTCTCGTTTTTGTCTAGGATGTTGTAATTCAGACGTTTTAGGTATTTGTTTTAAGTCATCAATCTGGTAAATCTTTGGGAAAACTATTCCCAAATAACATGTCCAATACCATCCCCTAGGGAGACGGTAATAAGCATTAAGTCCACAGATGTAATAGATCCCAGGGATCGCTGGATCCTGTCCATTCAACATAAATGTCCATTTACTCTGAAACAAAAACACATGTCTGCATTCACTCGTTCCCACAAACAAATTGTCTTGCTCAGATTTTGGCATATATATACAAAGCCTGCCTACATGTAATGCATCTATAGCTAGTTTGCCTTGTGTTTTGATTGCAGTGTAAGCATAATCATTTGCATATGTGCGTTTTTCTAACCCTTTTTTCTAATCTATCCTTCAATGCTTTGCATCTATCATCAGTGTGATCTAAAAAGCTTTTCTCTACAGGTGATAGCAAGCAAGTCAAATTATTGCGATGTGCATAAGCAGTTCCAAATGTAAGCGTCAGCATCATGTTCCTTATCTAGCTTATTTAAGAATTCAATCACAGGCAGAAAGGAAAATACAACATCCAGATTTGAATAAAAGTATTGCACATGCTCTTGATTATAAAACCTTGTTAGTAGCAAGCTGCAACTAATCCCGTATGTTAGAGGAAGGCTATGATAAGTAACTCCCTCCTGCACAGATGAAGGAATCTTAGTACACACATAACAGTCTTTCGCATCCATGGTCTCCACATACTCATTTAGCAAGCGATAGAAGACATTAGTAGAAAGTTCCCCTTTAGAATTAGTTCCCTCATGCAAGTGTCTCGCATCCTGCTCAAATCTTTCCCACGGTGTTAGTGTTGTAGTTTCAGGCTTCGAAGTAGCGTTAATAGTCTCTTTCTCTATCCATGGCATTCCCACAATCACTCCCACAATTATTATTGCACACACAACACCTATTATGAGTCCTAGCCAACCACACACCTTACTTCCCTTGTTACTACTTCTATTATAAGCAATGTCTGTATAGAATCAGATAGTAGACTAACAATCAACTCAGGAATGATTTAGAACTTTTCTCTTGTTCTCTGCGCGTATTTACAGCGTCTTCACTCACTCCAGGACCCCTTTTGTCAAATCAGGTAAGCAGCTTGTCGTAATCAGGTTTTCGAAGTCAATCCGGTTCTAATGTCACATTCGGTAATTTATAAAGTCTCTTTATCAGTTTTCAGATTTTCAATTTTAACCAAGTCTTTCCTTTGAATTAGATCAGGTACCGTAGTATTGGCCTGGTACTTCTCGGTCAAAACAGAATGCTAGGAATTCTTGTTGCCATTCAGATTTTGCAGCATATGCCCATTCAGGACCTGTATATCTTCTGTTTGCGACTCTCTTTCTTTTCAACCTTCGTTCACCTTGCTGTTCTCCTACACTTAGGTCTTCCACTCGGGATGTATCGTTCTCCTCTGTTATTGTTTCACTTGATGTGTTTCTTATCCTGAAGAGTGTTTTTTCTGGCCAGTTATCACCCTTATGCGTTTTCTTTCGATGTGTCTTTTCAGGACGCTGGGCAGCACCCTCCTCTTGTGATATGGTGTTTTCACTTGATGGACCTGCAGCTGGCTCAGGAGACTCTGGTGAGCTCTGATTTCTCTCTACTATTTCTCCTTCTTCTTCTCCTTCTTCTCCTTCCTCTTCTGGGTCTGCACCGGGTTCGAGTTCTAACCCGTATCTGTCTACTTCTGGGAGAACCTCTCCTTGATTTAGTTCTCCAGCTGTCTCTACTGAGATAGGCACTCTGTCACCTCCCTCAAACTCATTCACTGTTTGAGGGACGAGGCTGTTCTCAGTGGGCCCTCTGGCAGTCTCAGTTCCTTCTTGACTGTTTTCTGGCCCTGAGACTTCTCTTCCTGAAGCTGTTGTGCCGGAAACTTCAAGTTCCTCTTCGGTAGGACACGTTACCTTTTTTGTGTGACTGGCATGTATCCAGTTTGGAACTCCGGCACACTTTACAGCAGTAGTAGTTGTCAAGATTACTTGATATGGCCCTTTCCAACGTGGCTCCAGACACGACTTTCTCACGTGCTTCTTGACAACCACCCAGTCACCAGCTTGTAGAGAGTGTCCTGGTTCGCCAATCGGTGGCAATGTGTTAGCTTCCACCTGGTGAGAGAAAGAGCGAATCACATCAGCCAAACCCTTGCAGTAGTCCAACACCATATCATCTGTAATATTCACTAGAGAATTTGCAGGTACTGCTGGTAATCTCATAGCTCTACCCATGAGGATTTCATGGGGGGATAATCCAGTTTTCTTGTCTGGGATGTTTCTCATTGACATCAGCACTAGAGGCAATGCATCTGGCCATTTCATATTGGTAGCTGCGCACATTTTTGCCATTCTTGATTTCAAAGTACCGTTCATTTGCTCTACTAGTCCTGATGCTTCAGGGTGGTAGCTACAATGCAGCTTTTGTTCGATGTCAAGTGCGGCACACAGGAGTTTAATCACCTCATTGTCGAAGTGTCTGCCCCTATCTGACTCTATAGAGACCGGAAACCCGAACCTTGGTATCAGTTCCCTAAGTAGTAACTTTGCAACTGTAAGACTGTCATTCCTACGTGTGGGGTATGCCTCAATCCAGTGACTGAAAACACACACAATCACCAACACGTACTTCAATCCTCCACAAACAGGCATTTCAATTAAGTCCATTAGCATTTTGCTGAATGGACCGCCAGCTCTCCCAATGTGGTTCAATGTTACCTCAGTTCCTTTTCCGGCATTCAACTGTTGACAGATGATGCACCTGTGACAAATGACTTCAGCAGCATGTCTGAATTTTGGATTAAACCAGTCGATTTTAAATGACCTGATCATCGCATCCCTCCCAAGGTGAGCTTGTCCGTGGTATAGCCTGGCAAACTGAGATAAAAGGCTATTTGGCAAGACTAATTTTCCTTCCTCTGAGACCCACAAATCATCAGCCCTCTGTACACATTGCATTCTCTGCCAAGAACGTTTTTCCTCTTTGCTTGCACGACTTTGTAATGTTTTTAACTCATCTAGTGTGTCAACGACCCATAAGGCCAAGTTCAAACATGTGTCATTTTCAGTTTGCGGTAACAATTCCCATTGCTACTTGAACGATATACAGTTCAATGTGCAAAACCTTACGACTTGATCTGCATAACCGTTTCCCATGGACACAAAGGGGGTCATTTTGACCCCGGCGGGCGGCGGGCACCGCCCGCCTGGAGGGAACCGCCATATGGCCGCTCCGCGGTCGAAAGACCGCGGAGGCCATTCTGGCTTTCCCGCTGGGCTGGCGGGCGACCGCCAGAAGGCCGCCAGCCAGCCCAGCGGGAAACCCCTCCCCACGAGGAAGCCGGCTCCGAATGGAGCCGGCGGAGTGGGCATGTGCGACGGGTGCAGTTTGCACCCGTCGCGTATTTCAGTGTCTGCTAGGCAGACACTGAAATACCCAGTGGGGCCCTCTTACGGGGGCCCCTGCCGTGCCCATGCCATTGGCATGGGCACGGCAGGGGCCCCCAGGGGCCCCGCGGCACCCCCTACCGCCATCCTGTTCCTGGCGGGCGAACCGCCAGGAACAGGATGGCGGTAGGGGGTGTCAGAATCCCCCATGGCGCCGCAGCAAGCTGCGCCGCCATGGGGGATTCCCAGGGCAGCGGAAAACTGGCGGGAGACCGCCGGTTTTCCCTTTCTGACCGCGGCCAAACCGCCGCGGTCAGAATGCCCTGCGGGGCACCGCCAGCCTGTTGGCGGTGCTCCCGCCGACCCTGGCCCCGGCGGTACTGAACCGCCGGGGTCAGAATCACCCCCAAAGTCTTGTGATCTAATATGAGCACTGCATTTCACCACGGCAATTTCAAGAGGTAACTGAATTGCATGTAACAAATCCTTTATTTGTTCACCATTTTTCATGGGAGAACCAGAAGAGGTCATGAAACCTCTTTGTGACCAAAGTTGGCCAAAATCATGTACGATTCCGAATCCATATCTGCTGTCAGTATAGATAGTGACTCTTAGATTCACAGCTGCGTGGCATGCTTTAGTAATGGCAATTAATTCTGCCACTTGAGCGGAAAATACTCTCTCGAGCCAGGAGGCTTCAATGATACCAGCTATGGTGCATACCGCATAGCCAGCTCTCAGTGTTCCAATGGAATCTCTTAGACAGGACCCATCAACAAACATGATACAGTCATTTTCCTTCAACTGTGTGTCCTGAATGTCTGGACGAGGTTTGGTACATAGTTCAGTTACCACAAGACAGTCATGTTCAAATTCTTCCTCATTGTTGATTTCAGTGTTTTCAACAGGAAGTAAAGTTGCCGGGTTCAATACAGTACACCGCTTGAGTGAGACATTTGGTGACTCCAATATGATTGTCTCATACTTAGTGAGACGAGCATTTGTCATGTGCTGAGTTTTAGTTCGAGTCAACAGAATTTCAACTGAATGCGGAACCATTACAGTTAGGGGGTATCCCATGACTATGCCTTCACATTGTGTAAGGCTTTAACCAACTGCTGCAACTGCGCACAAACAACCCGGTAAGGCTGCTGCAACGGGGTCCAAGGTAGCTGAAAAATATGCTACAGGGCGATTTGCATCACCATGGACCTGTGTTAAGACAGACAAAGAACAAGCATCACGTTCATGACAGAACAACAGAAAAGGTTTCGCATAATCAGGCATTCCTAACGCTGGTGCCCTGCACATGCATTCTCTTAACTCCATAAATGACTCAAGTACTTCCTTAGACAAAGCTATGGTATATGGCTCATCCTTGATCTCTTTGCCTGTCAGTTTTATCAAAGGTTTTCAAATGATCGAGAAGTTGGGTATCCACTGGCGACAGTAGCCCACCATTCCCAAAAACATCCTGACATCTCTCTTTGTCGTTGGAGGGTTCATTTGCAAGATGGCTGTTATTGTTTCCTTTGATATTCTCCTGGACCCTCTTTCGATCAAATGCCCTAGGTATTTCACCTCTTTCTGACAGTATTGTAGCTTCCTGGGTGACACCTTATGCCCATTTTTCCCAAATGATTCAGTAATGCAATGGTATCGTATTTACAACTGTCCCTAGTTTTGGATGCAATCAGCAAATCGTCAATGTACTGTACAAGGGTCGAATTAAAAGGCAGTACCAGGGACTCCAAATCCTTTTTCAATATCTGATTGAAGATGGACGGTGACTCAGAAAACCCTTGAGGAATTCTGCACCAACTGTACACCTTATTCAGGAATTTAAAACTGAACAAAAATTGGCTATCCTCATGAAGAGGTATCGAAAAGAAGGCATGTGACAGGTCTACAACGGTAAACCATTCAGCATCACAGGGAACCTGGAACATTATTACTGCTGGATTGGGCACCACAGGGCAACATTTTACCACAATTTTGTTTATTTTTCTCAAATCCTGCACAATTCGAACTTTCCCACAGGGCTTCTTCAAACCCATTATGGGAGAGTTACACAGACTGCTCAAAACCTCTTTCAGGACTCCCTGTCTGAGAAAATCTGCAATTATTTGTGACACTTCGATGAGAACGTCTTGTGTCATATGATATTGTGGCACCTGAGGGAACACCGCATTTGGCTTTATCTGGACTTTAACTGGTTCTACCCCTTTTATTAGTCCTACTTCCTTTCCGGTCAGGTCCCATACTTTCTCTGTTACTGTCCCCTGTAACTCGACAGGTAAATCAATCAAGGTAAGCATCGGGAACAGAGTAATCAAAGGGTAATCGTCTTTGGCTGTACCTGTGTCCTGTTCTGAGAACTGTCCTTCATCTCCTTCATCATCACTATTTGTCTGCACTTTGATTCCATCGTTGGAACAGGTAATTGAACATTTTGTCTTGCACAGTAAGTCTCTTCCCAGTAGGGATACCGGACTTGAATCGCAGACTACAAACCTATGTAGCCCCTGAAAGTTGCCGATCTCAACCTGCACTGGATCTGTAATCGGGTTTGTCAGATACTGGTTTGCTACTCCGACCACTCTTATGGTATGCCCTGAAAGTGGTAATTTTGGAACTTCTGCACTCCTGACTGTAGAGCGTGTAGCTCCGGTGTCAACCAGAAATGAGACTTTGTAGCCCATCACCTTTCCTCCCACATATGGATCCCTCTGATCCACCTCTAAGGATGCTGCAAGCCTGCACTCTTCGCTGTCTGAGCTATCATCTGACCACTCTCCATTCATGCCATTTTCACCTCGGAATGGAAACTGTTGCACTGTATTATTTTGACTCATTACTTGGCCTGTGACCTGTTGAGGAAGCATCACCTGTTGCTGTCCCTCGGAGCCATTGGTAATTGCATTTGCTGTCTAGGTACCACAGGAATCTGCTGTTGTACTGGTTGCATTTGTGCTGGCTGTAAACGCGGCATTTGCATCTGCTGCATGGGCTGTACCCCTTGCATTTGTACCAGATTGCTCTAAAAATTCGGGTTTTGATGTCTTATTTTTGGGCCTCTTTCATTTTGCGATGTACCAACGTTAGCGCTTTGCTGAACAACACCATCCTGCACCATATTGGGGCACTCCCGTTTCCAGTGCCCCACGCCCCCGCACGCGTGACATGGTGACATCTTTTTCGCTCCTTGTACGTCATTTTGAACCACAACAGTATTCAGGTCTGGACCACGATTCACAAACCCTCGACCTCGACCTCTCGGCTGTGCCTGAAACACACCATTCATTTGCGGTTGTTGCTGTATCTTCTGTTGAACTCCATTTCCCTGTATTCCTGCCTGTGCAGCCCTTATCTGCATCACCATCACTTTCTCTTTCAGCTTTTTTTGCTTCAGTTCAATCTCATCACTACAGTATTTCGCATACTGCAACACTTCATCAATCGGCTTTGCTTGCCAACAAATCAAATGATTCTTAATCATCTGGCTAACTTCTGGCCTCAATCCTTCGGCGAACCTAAACACAAGATGATTCATGTCCTTCGGTTCAATTGTCTCAGTACCACTATAGTGTTTGAATGCCTTTAGCAATCTCTCATAGTAAGCATGTATTGATTCCTTAACCTCTTGAGAGGTCCGATCGATTTTCTGCCAATCAGTCACCTTCGGCGACACTTTTTGTTTCAAAAACTCAATCACCTTATGATAATAATTCATCACCTCTTCAGAGGGTGCCCCGGTCACCTTATCTCTTGCCAGCTCCTTCGTTGGCCAATCTACCCCTCTCTTGCACTCGAGCCACAAATCAGGCTGAACAATGATCTCAAACAAGGTATTCAAGTCTTCCCAGAGACACTTCGCAAGTTTCACAAACCTATCTGTTTGCTGGTACCACTCAATCGGTTTCTCTCTCAATCTGGGATAATCATTAGTAAAGGAGAGGATGTCTCCTCTGGACCACGGTACATGAACTAAGACACCACCAGCTGTCTCTCTCATAGGTAATATTTTTACTGAATCCACATCTGGGGAGGCCCTAGCTTGGTTAGACCCTGGACTGTCACCCTTTTCTTTGTCTCTTTTCTTTGCCCACCTGCCTTCCCATTTTTCCAGAGCACCCCAGATTTGCGCACTTTGCAACAATTCTTTCAAATGTGCCTTCATTCCCGCAGACCTCATGTGCTCAAAGTCTTTACAGTCAAAATCCAATCTGTAACTTCTTTTCAGATGTTTAGTATTTCCGATATCAATATTGTATTTATCTGCCAGGTTCGCTAATCTCTGATGCACCTTGCTTACTTCTTTGGTAATCTTGGGGCATAGGAATCTTAATTCTGCTTCCGTATATGACTCCAATCTGTTTACTCCCATTGTACCTTCCACTAATTCAGTAGCTTCTGCCCCTAGTCTTACAAAGTTCAGGTACTCGTCTTGCTTTTCCTTTTCTGGTTCAACTGTAACCACTGCAGCCTTCTGGGAAGTATAAGTCTTTTCTAACCATTCATTTAGCTGTTGGACTGTAAAACCCTGTAGTGAAATGTTCCCTGCATGCATCATCGGGGTATGTGAGGTGTTTGTACTCATTGTCTGTGGAGTTAAAACTCCTAACCCTGCTTGACGCATTGCTTCGATGGGTGCTCCCACTGGACTAAGGTCCATTAAAGACCTCGGCTGTTCAACTGCTTGCTCTCCTGGGGCCATTATCTGGGGGGTTCCCATAGACCCTCCTCTTATCACATCTTGAGTCATCACTCCCTGATCACATACGCCAGTTTTCCCCTGCGCATACAATGGCACTGGTGGACCAACATTGATTGGCAACGATATGGCAGCAGGTGTCTGACCTGGTCCCAGACTCCGTGGAGCAGTAACTCCATAGGTCTGTTCCAAGGTACCCGGGACAGGTACTAATGGCGGACCAGCTACCGGGTTATACCCTGGTATTAGCTGTGGTTGCGGTTGGGACAGTAATTTCGGAGTTGGCTCAATCTGTACTAACTTTGATTTCGTGTATATCGGGTCTGGCGGCACTATCAGATTTGTAGTAGTCTCAAATACCGGAACGTCTGGGTAGAATCTCTGTATCTGCGGTGGAGGTTGCAACTGTATCTGTATGTCTGGTGCAGTGGGTATACCGATACCATTCTGTATCGAAACCGCATCACTAGTCTGTACCATATCAGCAACTCCCTTTTCTTGCGCCTGGTTCCCAGGATCCACGCTAGTGCTTGGAGCACTGTCGCTCACCGCATAAGGTGGCGGGCGATCATGTAATAACCTATCCATGAATTCCTCATCGTCTGAATCATCTTCCTCTTCCCAAGGTCTTTTATTTTCTTTAGATTTGCCTGAGTCTTTATCTGTCTTACAGGAGGCTTTCTTTCCCTGTGTTTCTTCTCCCTGTGTTATTGCTGGGAACAGTTTTAGTCCGTCAACAATTCCCGCTTCTTCACATTTTATTTTCGTTATCCCATCTAGCCTCAGCATATGATTTTTCTGCCCTTCTCAGCCTTCTATGGAACCTTTCTTGTCTATGTTTAAGAGCCATCAAATCCCAAATCGCTTAAGCCTCATATTGAGCTGGCCTCGGAGGTGGTTTCTGTGTACTTAACATCCACCTTAAGTTCTCCAGCACCTTTGGATTGAACGTCCCATGCTCCGGAAACGCTAAACATCCCTCCTTCTCTGTTAGTTTGCGCCACTGTTTCATCCATAAACATGGCGCAACACCCTTCTCTTCCATAACCATATAAGCTGGAGTACCCTCGGGTGGTGTAGGCTCCCCATCAGTTGCTACGATATATGTGCCTCCCTTCAGAGCACTTTTAAATGCTTTAACAAAATTCATTTTGCGATTTTCACTTGTTTGTATTTTTAATCAGAAGTGACTTAGTTCCCAGGACACTCTTCACCCACCTTTCTCGACCTATTGCCTCTCACGGACGGCAGCCAATCCATGCGCAACCCTTCTCAACAACTGGCCTATCTCAGCGCGGCACCACTGACGTCACACTCACACACACTACGGCTGACAAAGTCTTGCGGCTCGTCCGCTCCTCACTGAATTCATACAAACTAATGCAAATTATTGCGAGCACCTTAAATGACAACACAAATCTGCCGGTTTACTACAGGAAGGGCAACTCATTCGCTTCAGAACTTTACAGAGATTTCACTTGAAGCCTCGGCCGCTACTTTCTCCTTATCAGCTCCCGCATACGCAAGCAGAATTCGACCCGCAAATTCTACTCTTGACTTGTCAATGGCTCATCCTAGTGCACTTTAGAACTTGCCAAATCTCCATCGAAGGTTTCACACATATGTTTCAACTCAAACTTGACTTGTCAACCACGCCCAATTGACGTATTAAACCGCACAGATTACAACATAAATCCAAGTGGCTCCTACACTTGTCAACATACTCCGGAGTCTTATACCACGACGGGTCCGTACATAAACAACCAACCACGTGGATAATTTTGAGCACCGAGCACCACACTCATATGAAGTCGCCGACTTCCCTACTCTAACACTGCGGAGTACGCCCACTCCTCCTAAAACAACATTTACTTGGCCTAAATACACACGAATCTCACAATCACCTGCAAAAGGCATAAGCTTAGCAAGCGCAAAAAACCCTAAACCACACATTATAGCGTCGAGAACATCCCCAACTTCTTAGGCAGGCTCCGAGATCCCAGGAAAGTCATGGTGAACTTAGAAACCCATCATATCTCCAATTTGCATTATCACAGAAAACAAATTAAACAATGGTTCTCCGTCCTAGGGCCCCCAAGGGCCAGAACCGTCGCTCTGCTACCAGAAACTGTTGACGCGTCCTTTTTTTATGTTAATTTATACACATTAGGACTCGTCTTAGGCCAATGAATCTTGTGACCCAGTGGTGAGACACCATAGGACGAGATAACTGATCAATATGTCAAGCAATATATCAATAATGTCATCAATATCCTCTACCACAATGCACTTTACTTTGGATAAAGACATTTATCAAATTGTCGATGCAACCATGACCTTTCAGTCATGAAAAACCACACCTTTTGGTAGAATTTTATGAATTTTATTCCCTATTGATTACAATCTACTAGCAGAAGTGTCAATCTCAAAACCAAGAAGCATAAGAGCATAGTCGCAATATGGCAACTGTGATAAGATTTCATTAATGCAAGAATCACATACATAAGAACATAGCACGTCGTAAACATAGATCAGAACACAGTGAATAACATATATTTCTCAGTTCAGCATAGCGCAATGTCAGTCATTTGTCAATTCACATCAGTCAGAGTGATCTCCTATCCTAACCACTAATTAGCATCAGCATGTTGGGCTTCATGCAAAATAATTTAGAACACCAATTTAGAAAACATCTAACTATGGCCTCTATTCAAAATGAGCAGTTGGTACCTAGAAAGGAAAAGCAAACAGACAAATTACAAATCGCATTGTCATAATTACCCTCCAAAGATTAGGTCAGCACTCAGGATCAGTCTTCGTCTTCAGGACATCAGTCAAATCGCCATCAGTCTAACGTTGTCTAAAGGACAGGGGACGCTTCCCTCATAAGGAGGAGAAGTGTAAAGGGCAGTCTATGGGTGAGGATAATTTACTAAATCTCAAAGTCACCAAGCAGAGTGACAGAGTTTCTGGATAAAATCAATCGCATTCCCTACCTAGTTCTAACGAACCTTCTGTGACATGGGTTTTTATCCCCTTTTCGTAATACGTTCCCCCAAAATTCTATTGGACATTTACTATACCCCACTATCTTTAACCTATCAAATTATACATTAGGTAATTCCAATTGTCACCCCACGATAATTCATAACATTTTGATTGGTCTTCATAATCAACGTCTTCGGAGGTGGCACATCCGGGGTTACTTCACCACTTGGCACGTCTTCTCAGGTCATGAGATTCCTTTGTCCATGGTTAAACGTCCTTGTACATTACATTAATCTACTTTTATTTCAACATTGTATTCAAACTTTAACTACGGCACCAAATAAGCGGATGAGAACGCATTTATAAAGATACATTAGTCCTCCAATCTGAAGAAAAGTACAATTTGCAGGGTCATGGCCCTTTGCGAGTCAGCTCACTGGAAAACAGAGAAATGCTTTAATATGAGAGCCAGGCAGCTAAGTCCACACTCACGCTAACTTAAGGCCTATGAGATTTTAATATAAATGCAACATCATAAATGTTAATATAAACCTTAACATAAACAGTTTTACTCAATCATTATTAGTTCACGTGTATATATTGGTGGCCACACACATTATAATCGTAATTCAGATGCGCGTTTAAGCAAAATCACTATTATTGTCGTCTTCTATGCAACCTTGTTAAGCATTGATATGAGCATTTCATTCTAATATATGTGTTATTTAAACTACGCTCTCTCACTCTCAACTCCCAGTCTATGAAAATGAAACACACAAATCATGCTTTTAAACACGCTGGTAGTTTTTACTTCAGGAATTGACTCAAAAATTGCCGACCTTAACAACTTGATAGTCAGAGCCCAACATTCTGCAGATTCCTGGCTACCAGTTTGTTCTCGCTCTTGTTCTCCAATTCTGGATAAGCTGGGATCTTTACCAGGAATCCTAAGTAGCTACTTTGAGGATATGGAAAGTGCTATGACTCAAAATGGTGTGGCTAACTCTAAGTTTGCTAATGACACCAGGAGTGGTCAATCTCCGTAGCCTCAAACAACGTGTCCTCCCACTCGATCACCTCTGCTGGGAGCGTGTCACGGGTCTCTTAAGCCACACGAACAGGAACGTATACACAGGCATCGAACTCCAGCAATCAACCAAACAGCAGAGTCCCTCAAGACACCCTCACAAGTCTCTAATTCATTGAGTAGTCCTTTGGGCAATCAGAATTCAGCCCCAATTATAGGCCTCTCTCCCGAGTGCAAGTGGCACTGCAGCCATAAACTGCTCACCATCTATGCCCCGGAAGAAAAGCAGACGGAAAAGGCAAAAGCACAGGTTGAAAGAACTCGAGAATAAGACAATCATTTCCTTCTTTGGCAACCAAGCGGGGGTTCTAAAATGCCATCTAGTTCCCCCCAGGGTCACAGATAGGTCATCTGGAAGGCCAAAGCAAACCTACTTCATTTAGAGCACCTCTCACACAAACATGCACCCCTTATGTAGAAATCAGGGACAGCACCTTAGCCAGTCCTCGAGCGTTGATGACAAAGCCTTCCCGGAGAACATTGCCCAGTCCTGCCAAATTGGCGAATCAGTCTAGCTCCATTTCCCTATCAAATTAACCTCAAGTATGCATCTCTGATGAGAACCCGGGGTAACACCACAGCCAGTCTTCAAGAGCTGGTGAGTAAGTATTCCCAGAGAGCACTACTCAGGGACCCCAGACTGGAGAATCAGTCAAACCTTCCTCCTGTACAAAATCAATCCTCTGGGCAGCTTGGTACTTCCTGGATTGCTCCTCCTAATGCAGATAGTTGTGTTTCATCCAATGCATCGCTCATTGTTACAACAAATTTAGCAAAACTCTTGCCTGGTTAAAGTGTCCTTGAATCCATCATATCAGGAAACCTCCAGGTGGGGTGCACAGGGGAGCAACCATACGTTGACAAAGCCAGCGACTCAGGAGGCAATCAGTCTTCAAACAAGGACTTGCAGCAAGATGCCCTCCTCTCAGTCCGCCCCTGCGGTTCCAGCATCATCTTCCTGTAATAGTGGCACAAGCTCTAGAATATAAATCAAGCGGCACACTCGACCTGCTGAACAAGGGGAACATTATATGGTTATTGAGTCAGCTCCCCGAGACAGCGAGTATCACTTTGGTGGATATGGTATCGGTGGAAGTAATTCCGCCTTCTGCATCCCAGACGAATGAATCAATCAGAGTGACCTGGATCTCTGCTGAAGTAGCAGACCAAGTTCTGGGTGTTGGAGGGTCTTTCACGAACTGGGCGATTTGGGGGATTCAATTATCCTAAGTAAGTTATCCATATCTTCTATTGTCATGACAGGACAGTGGGGGATTCAGCCACTGCCCTGAGGCCCTGGAAACATTTCAAGGAACTCCTAAAGCAAGCTGTTACCCTCTCAAACAGCACGGGCAATCCAGGCATCTTTGTCCTGCTCCAAGGTTTCCTCCCCCTTTGATGATTGGTGCTGGCTACCTGGAATCCTGAGCAAAATATCAAGACAATTATGAAGGAGCAGGCCAACTACTAGGAGCTCGGAAGACAAAACCAACCTAACAATATGCTCCTCGAATAGTAATGGGTTGCTGGACAAACCGGAGGATAGGAACCTGTTGAACTACCTAACATCCTTCCAAATAATAATGTTGCAGGAGACCTGGATGGAAACCCCACCTGCAATCCCAGGATTTGTGAGTTATCATGTTCCAGCAACCAGGAGAGCCCGCTTTGGGCGTTTTAGTGGTGGGCTCATCATATATCTTAGCTCAGCTATGAAGGGGCACCACTATATGTCCCCAGCCACATATAAAAATCTAATGACAGTCTTTCTCTCCACGTCACAAGGCTCCTCCATCCTCCATCTAGCTCTAATGACTATCTATATCCCCCTAGAGAAAGCTTGTAATTTGGAGGCTGTACAGCAACTGAAAAAGGAGATAGAAGAGCTGCTAAATAATGCTCTTTGTCCCGAGCTGATTCTATCTGGTGACTTAAATATGAATTTATTAGGCACGGAGCACTCCGAGAAGGCCATTGTGGCACAGAATATTTTCTGGCAGGTGCCTGATCAAGTTTTGTCCGGAGCCTACAAAAGGGACAGGTTAGGGAAATTGCTAATAAAAGACCTCTAAGCAATGGGTCTTCGATCCACTAACGGCCGTTACAGCACGGGTCAGCCTCCCTCATTCACTTTTTTCAATCAGAAAACAAGAACGCTAATAGACGTCACAATTTTATCATGCTCTTTGTTCTGCCGAATCTCGAAATTCCAGGTAGAAAACAGAGGCGAAAGCGAACATCTGCCACAAGAGCGGCACTTTGTTCATCCAATTGACCATCATGATCCAACAGATGCACTGCAGTGCGCAACGTATACAAACAACGGAGGAAACATTAATGGTCACCGTATATCATTTTAGATCTGGGAGGAAAAAGCCAAGCGAATGTGGTCCTTTAAACTGAACCACACTGACCCTGAGCAAACAGCACACGTAGTACAAGTAGCCTGGGATGAGTTTGCACACAACTTTCTGGCATCTTGTCAACAACAATGTCTAGGCACAAGACATCATAGGCCTCAAGGGCCTCAATTTGGTTAGCGAACAAAGATACTTAAATGCAACTTAAACAGCACCCTTTGCCTCCTTCAGAAACAGCCCAGAAACGAGGGCTTCAGAACGCTGGTGTCCACCTCCACATCTGCCTACAGGGCCCACCTGTGGGCGCAGCAAAGAAATATGGCAGCCGGGATAGTAGCCAAGCTCCTGTACGCACTAGAGTTAAATAGGTATGCACAGTTTTGGAAACATATAAACAGCTTAAGTTCTGCAATGCATCCTCACTCCATAATTAACATCTCAGAGTCTTCCTGGTATGAATATCGTTCTTACCACTTTGGCCCCCCAATTCAGAAAACCCCAGGTGAGGGTCTTCCGACTCAGCAAAAATTCAAGACCAGGTCCAAAGTATTGCTCGATTTTCTATACAACCACTCAGCTGCCTTCAAATTTTCTCAGAAACAGTGAGAAAGAGAATCATAAAGTGTCATGGAGAGCGAGCTCCAGGACCTAATGGCATCCCTGCTGGGTTATATAAAGGGGGTTTGGACTTCTGTGCAAAACATCTTTCAGCACTCTGTAACAGCACAATTGCCACCAACATCATTCCTCAATCATGAAGAGGCTCAATTAACTCCCCAATTTTCAAAGGGGGCTCGACAAACGATCCAGCAAACTACTGACTGATTGCACTCCTAGACGTCAAGTCCAAAATCTTTGTGGGAATCTTCCTGGAGGAACTTGAATCCTGGGCTGCGGATAACAACTTTATCCCACTCAATCAAACCGGCTTCTCCAAAGGGATTGGCAAGACTGCTAACCTTCTGGCTGTATCGTTATTATTCGACCAATGTCGGCGTGCCAAAAAGGCCCCTCTTCCTCTCTTTCATAGACTATAAAGCAGCATTTGATTGTATAGACAGAAGAAACTTATGGTCTAAGCTTGCAAAATTGGGCATCCCAGCCCACTTGTTAAAAGCAATAACCTTCTCCATACAAATACTTGGGTGAGGGTCATATTAGGTGACGGCCCGCACCTCTCCAGAGAAATTCAAACTACACAGGTTCTGCGGCAGGGATGCGTGCTCCCACCTTTTCTTTTCAACCTCTTTTTGGCTGATTTACCAACAAGAATGGATAAAGTGAAATCTCCCACCAAGATTAGGGAAAACTGCTATGGCATGTTTGATGTATGCTGACGATCTCGCTCTTTTCAGCCATACCAGAATAGGACTCCAGAGGTTACTTAATGCAATGACTGAATCCTCAGAAGTAAACACACTTCTCATCAATTTGGGGAAATAAAAATTCCTGTCCTTTAGGTCGACAACGCAGCCGAAAGTGGTACCTGGGCAACAGCAAAATCAAATCTGTGTGTGAATACAAATAACTAGGTGTCCTTCATTTCTCTAACGGATCTTTTAAGAGCTCCCTTGCTTTTGCATTTAAATACATTAAAAGTGCCACTGGCTGTTCAGCATCCCTCCCCCTACTGAAGGTCATCCAAGCCAAACTAGTCCCCACAATAACATGCGGCAGTGAAGCATTGAGGGGTAGAGGAGAGGAGCTACTGAACAAAATGATCGTCAAGATGTTCGAGGGGCAGTTTAGTCTGCGAAATCCTGCTTCGCCGGCCCAGATTCACCTTGAATTTGGCCTGGTCTGAGAGTCTCTTGTGAGGAAGGGGGCATTTATTAACTTGTGCTACAACTCAAGACAGCAAGACAAAGTACTCTAAGATTCCTCCTCTGGGCTGAAATCCCTGCACAATCCAGTTCTCCTTTCCATCTTTACTTTGAGTCCTCCATGGCGGCACTGGGTGTGGCAGAGCAACTACACCAACTCAACCTATATCAGTTTGTCAAGCGTGCAACGAAAGAAAGTGCCAAGTTCTTTTCACAGTTAATGGACAAAGAAGCTCTATGCCACGCCTGGCTCGTCTTGTCATCATATGACAACCTTGACTCACAGTCTTACCTTGCAGTAGCAGTTAATCCACGGATTGAGGAGCCCTTATGAAATATCAAATGGGCTGTGTTCTAACGTATACCCACCTCCCCAGGTGGATGCAAAGCAATATGATGGGCATCTGTCTGCTCTGAGGGCTGGCCCCGGAAACACAGATCTTTTTAGATAAACTAGGGAGCCAGCTATCAGAGATTGAGAATTAAAGACATGTGTTCACAATTAGTTAGCAAGCAAATCCGCAATAATCCATAATTAAGCTTTTGTATATTTTAAAATTGGTCTTTTTAGTATTTTATGAATGTATTAATTGTGTCTTTTTGTCTGTATAATGGTATTAATCAACCAAACACTCTTAAAAACTTCACTTCACTGCTTATGACATCACAAATGACATCACGCATGATATAGTAAGTGACATCACTGATGACATCACTGAAGATATCTCAAATGACATCACTGATGACATCAATGATAATGTCATCTGCAGAACTAGTGACACACGCAATCATAATGTTACAAAAAAATTCACATAGGTCACCGCACATGCATATACTAAAACGCTCATTGACAGACCAATACAACATCTGCCACACACCTACTCACCACACAACACATACCCACTCACTCAGGCATACATAACTATGCTATTACCATACTCATGCAGCCATTCACACACCCACTCACAGCCCAATACACCACTGATACACCCACTTACTCACCCATACATGACTCACAGATCTACTATAAAACACATAACCACAGACACATCCTCTCACTCACACATACAACAAAAAACACACCTATGAACTCATCCATACAGTTACACAGCCACTTACCCACCAATACAGAGATTTATACAACCCATCAATCACCCATTCAACTCCTACTCCGAGTCACCAATACGTACATGCACTCACTCACCCACATACTCACCCATACAGCCACTCATAGTCCCCGTTTTTTATTAACACATTTACTCACACATTTACTCACTCTCAAAATGACTCACTGATATGGCACTCACTTATGGGAACAGCAACTCAAAGATAAAATCAGTCATTGATACACTCACTAAATCACCCACTAACTGACTAATAAAAATGCTATTATGGCTACTCAGTCCCCAATTAAACCTCTCACACACATACATAATTACCCATACCTCTACTAACAGATACTCTTTCTCACATATACACCTTTTCACACATCCACTTACTGTACCACACAAGAAGTTAAGGAACAAGTTACTTGTGGATGCAGCCACTTATAAAGGCACTTTCTCAATAACACGGAGAGTTACACGCTAACACAGTTGCTGAAACATACAGGCAGGACTCTATACAAACACACATTCTGTCAGCTATACAGCTACTCAGACACCCACTCACTGTACCAATACAGACTCACACAGCCACGTCCTCATATTTACACCTCGTAACACATCCACTTAACGGTTTCATACTCAACCACACACTCACCAATACAAGCACTCACACCTACAGTCATACATACGTATAACCACTAAGAGACACTGGATGACATAATCAGTGATGTCATTTGTGATGTCATCAGTGATGTCATCAGTGATGTCACTGACCATGTCATGAGTGATGTAATATGTGATGTCATAAGCAGTGCATTACAGGGGTGCAAGTTATAGCTAGTGCAGGTAACTATAACTGCTGAATTTCTCTGGTTTTGTGGAAGTAAATTCAGGACCTAACTATAACAGCCCTGTAACTTTTGAATCTTTTCCATGAAATTCTAAGGTTTTTTTTTAATTCTATTTCCTAACTATGCCATCCCTGTAACTTTGTTTTTTTCAGTGAATACATATATATATATATATATATATGAGTCTTATGTATAAGGCTCGTGTGCCAGCCTCTGGTGTTGGCAGAGTTCCACGTGTGTGGCAGAGAGGAAGGTGGGTTTGTGGTCTCGGAAGGCGAGGAGTATTTGTGTGGCATGTCGGTGGGGAATGCTTGGTTAGGGCTGTTGCAATAATCATGTTTGCTCATAACAAGTCTATTTGTGAGTAATTTGTGGTTTGGAAGGAAGGTGGGGGGACTTTTCTCTCTGTGAAGCAGCTGAAACCAGTCAGCAGCCGCTCTGCGGGTGACGAGAGCCCAACCTCGGGCGGAAAGGAGAGAGTCCGCCAAGGATTCCGGCTGTGGAGGGGGGCAGTGTCTGGGTGCAAGGAGGTACGTGAGGTGGTTGGGAACTGTTTTTGGCTGGTGGTTAACTTAAGTAGAAGATTTGAGGGTCAGTAGATCTGAGCATGTGAGCAATTGGCCCCATCTAGTGGATGACTGCAGTAAGGCAATGAGATATCGGTTTGTATTTGAATGATTTCAGCATAGAGGTGGCTAGAAAAGCTGGCCACTAATTTTTCAAAAATTGTTCACTGTGCACAGGGGCGTAGCTTCAGGGGTGTGTATGGGGTGGAACACCCTCCGAATATCACCTTAGCTGGACCATTGACTGGCAGTGCCAGTCGGGCCATGATGTCTATCATAACTGGTGTAGTGGCCCCAGCCTGTCACTCACTCCACTAGGCGCTGGGGCACAATGCTCTAGCACTTAAAACGCGGCCTTCAGACCTGGGCACTATGCAGCCCCATACTACGGATCATACTACAGTTCCTTAATATATGGGTGATTTGTTCTTATAGCGCTTCATGCCTTTATTTTCAGTGCCACTGCATGTTATTACTGTGCTTCGACCTGTTATACCTCATTCCGAGATGACTCATGTCTTGGAATGTGCATGTCAATCCTTTTGTTAGCAGTGCTACCACACGTTATATCTCATTCTCAGATCATTCACTGCTTGGACAGTGCTTGTCACTCCCTCATTTCAGTGCTACCAGATGTTATACCTCATTCTGAGATGACTCACTGCTTGGACTGTGCATGTCACTCCCTTAATTCAGTCCTTTCCATGTTATACCTCATTCTGACATGGCTCACTGCTTGGACAGTGCATGTCACTCCCTTATTTCAGTGAGACCACACGTTATACCTCATTTTGAGATGGCTCACTGCTGGGACAGTGCATGTCACTCCCTTATTTCAGTCCTATGTATGTTATACCTCATTCTGAGATGACTCACTTCTTGAAATGTGCATGTCACTCCCTTATTTCAGTGCTACCACACGTTATACCTCATTCTGAGATGACTCACTGCTGGGACAGTGCATGTCACTCCCTTATTTAAGTGCTACCACACATTATACCTCAGTCTGAGATGATTCACTGCTTGGAATGTGCATGTCCCTCCCTTATTTCAGTCCTATGCATGTTATACCTCATTCTGAGATCAATCACTTCTTGGAATGTGCCTGGCACAACCGTTTCTTACCCATGCTTCGACATGTTATACCTCATTCTGAGATGTCTCATGTCTTGGACACAGTGGTTAATTTGTGCTTGTTGTTTCCGGTGCTGAGCACCAGCACTTATTTTTGAGGGCCGGCACTTATTCTTCTGTCTCAAGCATTTACTGCGAGCAAAAGACACATATGGGAAAGACGGAGGAAAAGAAAAACGAAAAAGTGTCACAAAGGTAGAAAACAGAAAGGTGTAAGAGAGAGCTGAGGGGCAGGGAGTGGCTGTAAATAGATTGAAGAGGACTGAGATGGCTTCAGGATTAGCTGCCTCAGTATTCAGTGCTCGCACATTTAAATGCAGCAGTTGCGTGTTTATGAGGAGGGCTTTGGGCACCGGCATGTATTTATTCAGAAATTAAGCACTGCTTGGACAGTGCATGTCACTCCCTTATTTCAGTGATACCACACGTTATACCTCATTCTGAGATGGCTAACTGCTTGGACAGTGCATGTCACTCCCTTATTTCAGTGCTACCACAAGTTATACCTCATTCTGAGATGACTCACTGCTTCTACAGTGCACGTCACTCCCTTATTTCAGTCCTATGCATGTGATACCTCATTCTGAGATGGCTCACTGCTTGGAGAGTGCACGTCACTCCCTTATTTCAGTCCTACGCATGTTATACCTCATTCTGAGATGGCTCACTGCTTGGACAAAGCATGTCACTCCCTTATTTCAGTCCTATGCATGTTATACCTCATTCTGAGATGGCTCACTGCTTGGACAGTGCATGTCACTCCCTTATTTCAGTCCTATGCATGTTATACCTCATTCTGAGATGGCTCACTGCTTGGAATGTGCATGTCACTCCATTAGTTCAGTGGTGCCACACGATATACCTCATTTTCAGATGGCTCACATATCCTTTAAGTTATGAGGTTTTCTGCAATGACTGTCTTACAGCCAGCAAAGCCTACATCACAGCTTTGTACGAAAGACATCATGATTTTTGCATTCTGAATATTCCAAACACTGTAATACAACACACAAGTAAACCAGTACTACAGTCACACTCCACAAATCCATACTACAGAATACACCTCAAATAGGCAAGGCTGTTTGCACTGTTGAGGGAGTTTGTGCTGTATCTGTTCTGTATGGAAAAATTGTTTTGCTACTTTTCTGTCAGGGAGAAAAGCTTGCACTGCTCTTATCATGTGCACCTGTTCACGAGAGAGGGAAACTGGCACTGCTGGTGCCCAGGTGTATCTGTCTGTGTGGATGAGGCTTCTAGCGAGGATGGTGGACTGCACCTACTGTGAGGGAGAGGCTGGCTCTTGTGCTGATTTGCGATAACTATTTTGTTAGGACTGGACTCTAAAAATGTGGCTCGTGTGCTGTCACTTTTCTGTGAGAGACGGGAGCATGCCCTCAAGCTGCTGGGTTGCACTTGTAATGTGAAGGAGGGAAACTTTCACTGTTTATGCTCAGCTACACCTATGAGGGGCACTTACACCACTGATGGTGTGCTGCACTTACCTTGTGGGGTATGCAAAATTGCAACTGCTGTTTCACTGTCTCAGCAGTATTTGGAATTCATGCTATGGTGTACTGCTTGTTGGTGCCCAAAGTGTGCATCTGGGCATAGGTTGTAAATAGGTGACCTTGATTGTGAGTATCAAGTGTGTTCCCTTCATCATCTTTGAAGATCTGTAGGACTAGACTACCACAAGGCCAGCTCCTGCTGCTCTGCCCAAGCCTACTCTGTTCATGGTAGGCCTGTACTTGTGCCATGTCTACTCTCCTTGGCCTACCTCCCCTACATTGCTGTGAGGGGGAACTGGACTGGAGCAGACCAAGAAGTTCAGCCTACTCTTTACTACTCTAAGCTAATGTTCCTAACTCTGTCCATTAACCCCACCAGAGGCCCCAGCCCAACCTATTTTAGTTGGGTACCCCACATATCTTGTTCGGAAATCTCAGACTCGAACCCCACTAGCTGTATTGATTAAGCTACCCCAGTGACTGTGCAGCAGTCAACATGATGGATCCATAAAATATAAATCCACCATCAAAAGAGCAAAAGGAACTTTAAGCAGGATTTCAAAGGCCAGATACCCCACAAAGGACCTTCACAAAACACTATCAGAAGCCTGCAATCCAGATTGTATGTTGGTTTCAACACAAGAACAACACCACAAAAGTTCTGCCATCTCAAGGCCAATTACTTTGTCAAAAAACTTGAAACCCCAGAACCCTACCTTGTAAACCAAACAACTAGTTCAAAGTTAGAACACAAAAACAAAGGCATCACTACAAATAGAAAAGCCCCCTTCTTTACCTCATTTTAACACTAGCCCTGGGTGGAATTCCATGATCTGGTGAAAGTCTGTGGACCAGGCAACTCACCATTAGATCAATGCCACCCAAACTTTTTCAAGAGCACATACTATCAAGTTCGACGGCCTGCAACATCTACAATGACCAAAATCAACAAGTCACTAGACACAGGCACATTTATAGTGGAATTAAACAAATGACAACTCAGTAAAAAACACAACCTAGACTTAACAGAGCAATGCTGGCCAATTGCTAGTGGACCGTTCCTTAGAAAATGAATAGATGGAGTGTTTTTTCCCAGATATAAAAGTTTCTTGAGGGGAACTGCCTAAACTGTGACCAAAAATCTTTTTCCATCTGGGAGAATTTACTGAACTGCCTGAACCCCGACATGGAATCATCTGAAAAACACTGTAGATTAAAACAATGTAGCTGTGTCGTAGGACTTTTGCTATTTGAACAAGACTGCTGGATTCGGGTGGCAGCATCCCCGCTTGTGGGCAACTGAGTCACTCCTACACCAGATGGTGGCTGTCAGCCCAACCCTCTCGGATTACTCACAGCACCTCACCTCACCCAAAAGTAAAGGTAACTTCTGGCAGCCTATTACATGACATTCGAATGACCTCTCAGGGTAAGAAATAAATATATATATATAAATATATATATATATATATATATATATATATACTACGTATTCACACATGCACAACACAAAGCTAAAAGTAAGAAGTTAAATGCATCACCATGGGGCTTGACATAAAGATCATCCCTTTGCTTGCCAGCCTCAGGCCATGGAACCCAGATGACTGGAAAGAAAGAACTACCAGCAATTGGAGTCGTTTTTGAGCAAGGCGTCCCTCCTCCGATGGGCTCCGTCTAACCAGCTGTCAAGCTCCCACTACCTTATATACTTTAAACAAACTGGAGAGAAGAATTATAGAAACCTCCCCTCCCATCAAGTAAGTTGTTGTTCAAACGCTGGCGGTACCAGATCAGTATTAAAAAGAACATGTTAGAGACTCGCCAACTCTCACAGTGTTTTTCCAAGATGGAGCTGTTCCCTAATTTACCATAAACAGTCTCAGCCTGGTACCTCTTATCAAACTCCACTGCCCCACGTTATGTGCCCGTCCTCAGTGAGAAAGAGTGAGAAACACATTGCACAACCTGTGCATGGAAAAATACCTGTGCCACCAACATGATGGTGTTTGCAGCTAAGCTAAGCACAAAATGGAGTCAGTGGTCGAGATGGAGCTGGTGGTTAAATACAGATAGCGTTACAGAGATGCAGGAGATTTTCAATAGATTTATTGGAAAGACCGCAATCTAGAATAAAATATATGAGCTGCAATTTTTAGGATAATGAGGCATAACAGGAGTAGCATTGTGACGGTTAGTGAGAACAAAATAAACAATCACAACATATTGCAATAACGTATTTAGAAGTCCTATCTAACGCCTAGCTTCTAGCAAGAGCAAAGCAGTGATAGCCCAATCTGTCCGTACTCAGTTCATGAGAAAAGCATCCACCACCCATTACCTTAGAATGAAGGTCTGTCCTTTGTCTCCTTAGTTGGCTTGCAGAGACAAAGCTGAGAACAACTGTAAAATGGCATGCAGCATGGACAGAAATCATGGCTGGAATGAACCCTCTCAGCCCCCTTTGACCTACTTGGTGTTTTTATAGGAAAGCATGTTTTTGTTCTGTGAAATAGGCCTGACGTGGGCATGTGCAGTGTTAGACTAAGTGCATGTTGTTGTGGTGACAATACAAAACATTATCTTGTGGAGCTTTTCTCCATGGAGACTTTATGCTGCAATGCATAGGATGCCAGGTGGACTGACCATGGTGTGCATTCTCTGCATTGCCTTTTGACGGAAGCAGTAGCTACTTTAAGGGTGAACATCAAACTGCTGCATTGGTTCACACTTTCGTTAAACTTATTGAGCAATATTGAAATCTTTTTTAACATTGGAACAAGTCATGATGACCTGGCTTTCCATAGCCCTTTTGACCGCGAGTTTAGCTTGTTTGACAGGTGCTACCATTATACAGACCTTCAGACTCTATTTTTCGGCTCCTATGACACTACTGATAGCCTTGAAAAAGTCACATTCATGACGAAACACGTGGCGGCTGTGGAAGAGCAATTTGAATTGTTAATTAAAGGTTCTCAGTTTTACCTACTCTTCTACGCATCCTTTCTGTAATGGGATTATTTCTGACTTACTAAATCACTGATATATGTGTGTGCAGAGGGTATTTGTTGTCTAATAATTTGCATTGGTCTCTTGTGGATCAATAAGATATTAGGTCTGGGTAGTAGGGCTTCTCTACCTGTCCAGTAAAACTGTTGGATTTATTCCACTATTACTCATTTTTTGTCCTAAAACATTATCTCGTGTTGGTATCGTACTGTTCTTGTCAACCTTGGGCAAGGAACATGATGAAGAATGTCGTGCCTATTAATAACAATAACGTTCTTGCAGAATAGCAGCTGATTAAGAAAAATAAAAACATCCCTGCTAAAAGAGGGCTATTCTAAAATGAATGAAATTAATAAATAAAAACATAGGATATTATCTAGATATAAGAGCACAGGCATAATCTAAGCTAAAATATATCTGCTCGAGCAAGGTACTAAAATGAACTCACAACACCCTCCCCATTGAAGGACAAGAAAGACAGTCCAAAGACTTAACTAAGAATGCTATAAACTAAAATTTTAAATGCATGTTAAGATATACATAAAAGAGATAAAAATGTTGAAGTTGACAAGCAAGGCAGGCCAACAGACAAGCCCAATTTGAAGGACAATTTGAAATCACATTTTGTATTTTTTTAAAAGCCAATGGTTGAATGTCAGCAATATTTGTGATCCTGAAGGAAATCTCTGATGTCAGCAATGGAGATGGAAGCCAGGAAGGACTCAGCTTCGGCAGGCCATAAGTTGACCAGCATATTGGCAGAGGGATCCACAGAGCAGTAGTGTGCAGAAGCCTCAGGCCCCAATGAAGCTGAGGAGGCAGCATCCCTCAGTGTGCCAGATGTTGATGGAGCCAGTAAATCCACAAGTGGCGGCTCATAAGATGCCTCTCGTACCAACCGCAGTCTCAATGGGCATGTCCGAGAATGAACCCTCATTGAGAACATTAACAGATCCTTATCCAAAGAAGGCACTGGCATACCTTTGGTGCACATTCAAAGAAGCACCATAAGCAATGGAAAATCGGCTGCACACACATTAGAACCGGTCGAAATGTCAATGACCAATTTGTCTCCAGCCCCTGTAGCAAAGAAGCTCTAAAGTACTACATCACGTAATCACGACACAGCTGGGCTGGTGCTAGCTACATCACTCTGCTTCACTGAGATGGGACAGCCACTGTGTATCAAAAATAGCAGCAGCAGAAGTTCGCCAATCAATGTAAACATTTTTGGGAATCGATCAAAGACACTCGAAAAGAGTTAATGAATGGCTAGAGGAATCACTCCAAATACTGACTGGAAAGTGCTGACAAATCCAGGCACAACAGCCTTTAAAAAGTGTGCAATCCCAGCATTATTAGATGCATTAAAAATTCTGCTCACCAATTCTCCACAGTGTTTGGGGATTTTGGTATTTAATAGGGACTGATGATCTGATGAACATCTCTTCTGATGACCTTGTTAGATGCAGGCCATTGTTTTTTCTGGCTGATGTCAGAGGCACATTTTTTTTAAAAAAATAGTGCATTTAGTCTGCTCAGCTTGTCAAAATTTACATTTGAAGTAGCAATGTGCGGTCACATTTCTGTTACTTTTATCTCACGAGGGGGAATAACACATGGCTCCAACACGTTACCATTTGGGAAACCAAAATTGCATAGGCAATTCCAGGCTTCATTCCGCAGCAGCTTTGATCATTATGCACTACATAACTTTAATTTGAAAGTATCTGAAATGCTGGGTGAATCAAAGAGATGGGAGTACCCTTCAGCTAGCAGACCAAATCCGATACAGCTGCACTGCAAGTGCCATGCAAGGACACATGCTTGCAAACCATAGAATGGCTAACAGTAGTTTCACACTCACTTCCGCTAAGAAAGATCCCTGTTTCACCGTTCAGAGATTCGTAATAGAAAGGCAACTCCCACACATTGTGGATATAACTGTCCCCTAACTGCTCAAATCTGTCAACCACAAAAATGTTCAAGCACTTTGTAAACTGAAATGTTGAAATGGGCATATTTACTACTCCATGTCTGAGCCATAATGCATTGGGAATTTCTGCTACAGTGAAAAGCAACTTTTCCAATTGTTCAATATTAAGCCCGATGTGACTTACATCTTTATTAGCCATTATCTGTTGTTGTCTGATCAGATTAAGCATGACAAATAACTCAGTAGGGTTAACCTGATGCCAGGGCACGCAGCCACTTTTAAGAACCTGTAGCGTCCAACCTAACTGCATAATGGACATCAGTTGACTTTTTACATGATGTAAAAATGACATGGCATTCTGATTAGTGTCTATTGCAGAAGTTACAATGTTATTTAGAGTGTCAATACGGTTAGACAAGGTATTCATACCATTATTGACAATGGCTAAAGCCTTTTCCATATTTTACTTGTCAATCTGCCTTAAATATGCAGCAGCTCCCATTTGTGAAAGCTTCCAAATCTCATTGTATGTGGCATACAGGAAACGTAATCTTGTAAATCGACTTCCTCTGGAATGAGACTAAAGAGTGCTTTGAATGCTGCTAATGTGGAAGAACGTAACCACTGTTAGCAAAGTTTACCCACGCTTTATGTTATGATACCTGAGTGTTGAGCTATGACATAGCAAGGGTCCAGTCGGCTTGCTCTGAATCCCTCTGAAGAATTAACAAAATGTGCCTGACAACCATTTGTGTCCAGTTGCCACAACAACCACCGGTCGGGATGTGAAAGTGAGGAATTAAAGGTACCATTCTGAACCCAAGCAGTGAGCTGTTCTTCAGTGACATTTACATTTTTTTGCCAATTGTTAAATTTAGCTGGTGTAGGAATAATGGGTGTATTTAGCTCCTTTATTTTTGCTAACCCCAGGCAAGTCGTTTGCTGGACAATGTCATTTAAAAATAGGATTTGCACAGGAATAGGGCATGCCCTAAATAAAGCTTCCCTATCCTGTATTTGCCAACTTTTGTTCCCCATGCACTCTTTTAATCCATCTTGTTTTCTAAAATGCATAGGTTTCAACAGCAAGCTGGGAAACAAAGGCATCCGAATAAATCAATTTTATAATGGTTAGCAGTATTTTTCTCACTTTAGAGAGAGGCAATTTAAAATAGTAAGCCTCTGCATTTTTAGCATAGTGCCCAGTAAAATATGCAAACTTTTCTACATATATTTTGAAACTCCACACTGGTGGATTCGGACAATGTTCCCATTGCGTGTCATTAAAAGCTGATCTAGGGGGGCTAGCTGGGTGCAGAAAGTAATGTCCGTAATTGAGATAACACAACATTTCCCCATAATTTGCAGTGTTCATGTAAACATTTTCACTTTCAAATACATTGTAATTTTCAAGCTCAGAAAGCATAGAATTAACTGTTTTAACATCCAAATCATCAGAAACAACTCCAGGTATAATTACATCACTCATAGAAACTTTCAACACATATGGAATTTGAATTACATCAGTCAGGCCAAATAAATCAAATGGAACTTTATCCCAAACAATCCCATCTAGAATTGGAACTGCTGAAATGTTCACTAAGAACAAGTCTCTTCGAACTTTATTGGAAGATAGGTAAGGTGTCGAAACCTCTTCCACCAGTGCAACAGCAAAGCATTTAGGAAGATAATGACCATTTTTCAAAAGAAAACAATGACAAAACCAATCTAGAGCAGAAAGGCAAGCAATGTCAATAGTATCCATAGACAGTACCGTGGACAAACCAGATCGTTATTTTTAAGCCAGTTATATAGCTTACGTGTCTTTGATACTGGTGCAGTTGCTGAAGCAGAGGAGTTTGATGAAAAGTTGTCTGTGTCGCCAAAGTAACCAGAAGCAGTCTCTGCAAAAACAGGAGATGGTGCAGAACTGGTACATTGACCAAATGGTGGTGGTTCATGATAAAATATGTTGTCTGTGTTGAATTGGAATAGTATATATCCACAGTTTGGACATTTCTTGTTGATGAAGTGGTAACAGGAATTAACAAAAGTTCATTCTTCACCCTCCTCAAGCTCGGGGAGACAACTGTAGCATTGGTACTTGCAGAAGCATTGTTGAGTGCTTGATGAGGTATTTCCTGTAGGATAGTGAGAGGGAAAGGAGAACTACCCAGGAATCCTTGTAGTCTACTGTGCAGGATCGGCCACATGGTGCAATTTGACTCTGTCAATTGAAACAAAGCGGTTTTCTTTGGAACTAGGCAGTGGTGGTATGATGACTGGTACGTGTATTCCCAGGACTGGAACTGGTGCTCTATAGATGGGCCAAACTGACAGCAATCATTTCTCAAACTAGATCCCCAACTTTAGGAATCCAGCCAGTTGATATTGTTGGCAAAACCCTCATTCCCAAGGTGGTGGCATACGCAGATTAATTTTCAACACAGAATTGTTCTATCTCCTGTAAAACAGCAACATGTTAATTTATGTCAAACAGTGTTTCTGCTGCCACTGCACCAGGGCCATCAAGATCCATACATAGGTATCCTAAATAGGACCTCATGAGGGATGCGTCCTCCCAAGGAACTTCTGGACAGATTTTTTTGTACTCTCTGGGCCCCATATAGGTGATGAAGCCAACTACGGCCAGAACCTAATACCCTTGCTGTTAAGGATTGCTGTAAGCCTTGGTTCCTCCTCTCTAACTCTGAATTACCCTCGGAATGGTGGGGTGAGGAGTAATGGAGTTGAACGCCCATTGTTCCTATGGTGTCCTGAATGCCCTGGAGGCAAAGGCAGACTACATATGTCCCGATAAAGACTTACATATGTTTATTAACAGTTCGAGCATCAGCCAACCGTTGTGGTCATACCCACAGGAACCTAGCACATGAGTCAATTCAACTAAAATATATTTGTATGCTCCATCAGGTTGTAAGGGACTACAATGGTCCAGGAACACACATTGTAGTGGTTTGTTGGACACTAGGAGGTGTGTCTGCGGTTGGCATTTGATGGTGTACCCCTTAATTTGTTGATAAATGTCACAGCAAAGGCCCTACTGTTTGGTCTGTTTGTATAGACCTGGCCACCAATGGTGTTTCTGTAGCAGAGAAATAGTAGCCACCACACCAGCATGGGCAGAAGCTACTCCCTTATGCGCTGCTTTAATAAGTTATAATCTCTGGGCTTGGTTGGGGATCACTCAATCTCCCATCCCTGGAATTGTTGCAAATGCAGTGTTTTGGGCACTGAGATAGTAGGAATATTTTGCTGGGTATGCTTTTGGTAAAAGCTGGCCATCTGCTGAAGATTTCACAGCAGCCAGCATCTCATCATCCAATCTAATATGAGAACGAGTAATTGCAACAATAGAAGCCCTAGCTACTGCAGATTTGGCAGCTTCATCAGACAAAGTGATTCCTATAACATGTACTCCTACTCGCTGATGGCCCAAGGTATGTAGTGGATGAACTTTTGTTAGCCTGTCTTACAAATCAGCTATCCTCCCCCACATGTTTTATGTTTGATGGCGTTCCCTTTGGAATCTCCAAACCCGTTCAGGAGCCAATGCTGTAAGTAATCATTGTAGGACTGGACACAGTAATATGAATCACACACAATCAGTGTTGGATGTTCATGATCTGAATGTTCCAGTGCCAGGACCAGAGCTTTAAGCTCTGCAAGCTGAGACGTGCAGTCCCTTAGGGCCTGCGTGAAGGTATTTGGAGGGTGGAATGTACCATCCCTCATTACCCCGCTAACAGATACACAAGCCGCGTGCATTGGTGCTTGGTACCTACAGCTGGCTGTGCTGAACCATCAGTATAAATGATGACTCGGTCTTGCTCAAGAGGTAAGATGTTAGTGGTCGTGGGGTATTCAAGTTCATATTGGAGGAATTATTGAGTCTGTAGTTTTGGGTTGAAAACATAATTGACATCAGTGGCAGTCAGGGAGGTTACCCATTGAATCCAATGTGGACGTAATGCTTTTGCAATGTAATGTAACGCAGGTTTTAGTGAAAGTCTCAAGGGCTGGCACCGGGGTAGCAACAATACTGTGTTTCCCTTGGGCAAGTGGGCTCTCCTTGATGACAGCCATCTGAGCAGCAGTCAGTATATTTTTTGTGGGTGCAAAATGTTGTTCTGCTTTGGAGTACAAATGTGATTTTTATGCTACGGGTACCGTGTCACCCTCGGTGAATGTGACATAGGTAAACCCGATGGCACCAGTAATTATTCTGATGACCAAAGTTGTTTTATTATCACATGTGTGTAAGTGTTTTGCTTCTCGCATGTCTTGTTGTAGTTCTCAGTGAATACGTGTTTGTTCTAGTGTACAATGTTTACTTGAAGAGTCAGGACAGATTTAAATTATAAAGAGGTTTTTATGTGTTGTGCATAATCTGGAATGTATGTTTTGCCAAAATTGAGCACATTATTCTAGAAAGTGTGGGGCCAGGCTCTTGCCTTCATCTGATAGTTGGTTTCCCAAAAATAGGACACTGAGAAACAATTTTGGTGTTCTTGAAATGTAACTTGTAGCGTTGGGCATTGAATCCGAAGACAATATGATCCACCCTGGCTAAATGCATTTTGAAGTCTTTATCTGTGAGAAAGATGTCATCCACATAGGACAGCGCCTTGGGATCATTCATGTAATATTGATGTCACTCGGGCATAAAACAACTGATGGCTGTTACTATACTCCTTGGGGAGGTTGGCAAAACTGCAGCTGATAGCAAAATGTGCTGAAGGTGCTAAGATCCCGACTTTTAGGCGTTAGATTTTGGCAGAAAAAAACATTGGAAATATCCAAGGTTGTTTTGTATTTTTTCTGAACTATGTTGTTTATTAGTGCTTTGTTGTGTGCATTTTGTATTGCAAATGTGCCTGTGTGACTGTTTAAATGTCTGTAATCTAAGACTATTCTATGTGAATGGTCTGGTTTCACTACGGAGAATAACGGGTTATTCATCGAAAGATACAGGATTCTAATATACCCTGGTACTCCAGTTGTGCAAGAATTTCTCTCACAGGTGCTTTAGCTTCATGTTTAGTTGGATCTTGAAGTTGGATCTGTAGTTTATATCTAATTGGAATTGCATGGTATGTGGGATCTCTATCCCACCCTATGTGGTTGCTGTACAGCACAGGAGACTGTGCCAAAGCCCAATCGACAGCAACTTCTTTCTTAGTCCTCATCCGTAATGAGGACTGAGAAAGAAGGCAAAATGACATCTTCCCCTTGTGAGAGCTTACGGACGAATTCAGGTGGCCAATCTTTTTCTGCCAAAAATATGGCATAATTTAGTGTTAGTCTTCTCCAGAAGATTACTTTAATAGTGCGATCTTTGTCTTCCTCCATTTGAATGTTTAATTTGTAAACCCTGCTGGGTGGGGAGACGTGCCTGTCTGCAGTCTTGACTTCACGAAATGTATTAGTTGTCGTCACATGCAGAAGATCTATAACACTCTGGCAACATATTGTGACATCTGCCATGCAACCTAGAAGAGCCATTGCCCACATCCTGTTCTTCAACAATGTTCTCAATGTGAGTGGCATACTTAATTGATATCGCTGCCACCTTCTCCTTTTTAAATTGGGGCATTTGTTGGGGAACTTTTTCCTCCTTTTTAACATAAGTTTCTGAAGAACGTTGCAAGTCCTTTTTCGGCTTCACGCATTACTTTGGTGTTCTGAACGCCCTACTCTGTCACTCCATTTATCCAGTGTGTCCTTGAAGGAACGAGATGAGCGTATTGATCAGGAGTTTTTATAGTCTCTCTATTTCTGAGATTATGGGGGTCAATACAACATTGGCGGTAAAAGCTGCTTACCGCCGTGCAGAAGACCGCCAACACACCGCAGCGGCTGCAGAATTCCGCCACGGTCATTATGACCCACTGCTCGTAATCTGCCAAAATTTAGACACCCACACAAGTCCGCCACACCAAAGGTCAGTGATAAACTGGCGAAAACAAAACCTCCACGTCATGCCAACAGAAATACACCCACACTATCACGACCCACGAATCCACGCAGTGGTCTTTCAACCGCGGAATTCCATTGGCGGTACACACTGCCGCGCTCAAAATACACACCCATTTACAAAACACTACCACATTGGACAATTACAAATACACACACCTGATACACATACACACACCACTCCCACACACCCAATACAATATAAAACACACACCCACATTACCCACAAACCCCTACTACCAAACATTCCGAAAGAAGGCCAGAGAGACACCACAATCTACAAACAAGCATCCACAGGCACTCAACACCATCACTCACACAACATCCACGCACCTCACACAACACACCACTAAATATCACCCCACACATCACAACACACACCACCCCACACATCACCCACACCACCCCATGGCACGGCAAAGACACCCCAGGTTCTCTGAGGAGGAGCTCAGGGTCATGGTGGAGGATATCGTCCGGGTAGAGCCACAGCTATTCGGATCACAGGTGCAGCACACCTCCATAGCTAGGAAGATGGAGCTATGGCGAAGAATCGTGGACAGTGTCAACGCAGTGGGACAGCACCGAAGAAATAGGGATGACATCAGGAAGAGGTGGAACGACCTATGGGGGAAGGTGCGTTCCGTGGTCTCAAGACACCACCTTGCGGTACAGAGGACTGGCGGCGGACCCCCACCTCCTCCCCCACAACTAACAACATGGAAGGAGCAACTCTTGGCTATTCTGCATCCTGAGGGTCTCGCAGGAGTAACTGGAGGAATGGACTCTGGTAAGTCAAAGCTTTACTAATACTATATCCCCCATCCTACCTGCATGCCATCACATACCCCCACCCTCGCCCTCACCCCCAGCACTCCAACTCCTCACAAATGTCCAAATATCACAAACCACCCATCCCAACACCAAGCCCTGCATGCAACAACAAAGCATGGACACCCATCACCAATGCATGGCCACTGCACATACCCATGCACCCCCCTAAACCATCATCACACAAGGTCCCACACAGGAATGCAAGTACTGGTGTACACAGTCACCCACCCATTGCACACCATGGCACACACAGATGCAATAATCATGCTTTTACACCCCTGCAGGACCCCTATCCAACGTCACCACACAGGAGGGTCCACACATGTCCACACCACCAACAGAAGAGGCCCACAGTGATGACAGTAGATCTGTCCAACTGGATCTAGATGACCAGTCCGGCCCATCTGGGACCTCGGGACAGTCGGTTTCCCTGACAGTCACAGGCCAACACAGAGCTTCCCCCCTCTGGAAACACCAGCACAGCATCCACCCAGCGGGCCCATACCTCTGTCCCAGGACACATCAAGCAGCAGTGTGTCCACCACTACAGGGAACCCAGGATAACCCACCACCCCAACAACACCGGGGACCTGGGGGCAGTGGCAGTGGGCACACCGTTCAGGGGACAGAGGCCCAGGGAAACAGGGGAACTGGGAGGGCTGCTGTGTGACAGGGGGAGGACAGGCCCAGGGAACCCACTCTCCATGAGGCCCTCTCCAACATCATGGGAGCCTACCATCATTCCCAGGAGACGATGGCAACGGTACTGGCCAGGTTTCAGGAGACCCAGCGGCTGCAGGAGGAACAGTATTTGGGGTTCAGGGAGGAACTCAGATCCATCAATTCCACCCTGGGCACCATCGTAGGGGTGCTGAAGGAAGTCCTCAACACCAGGAGGGACACTGTGGCACAACAAGGGGCCCCTGACACTAACCTGGACGATGAACTGCCCACCACCTCTGCCGGTGCTAGTTGACAGGAGGCACCGCCACAGGACCACCACACCAGTACCCCACCCCCTGCAGAGGGAGAACCACCCCGCAAACGGTCCCTGAGATCCAGGACAAAGACAGAGAACGATGCCAAGACCCCCACCAAGAAATGAGACCGCCCTGAATGTCATCCTTTTGTCCCACCTTGTCACCCTGTCCATCCTCAAACTGCCCGAGCTCCACTTCCTATGCCCCTTTGGAAAATGCACCTGTGAGACTGATAGACTGGACTCTGCCGTGGACATTCCTCCACCATCACCCCTCACCATTTTACAACCCCCTCCAATATTGAGCACTTAAATAAACACCCTTAAAGCACAAAACAATCCAGAGTCTGTCTGTGATTTTGAAAATGTGTATTAGCAATTACAGTGACAAAATGCTCTTTCAATTGTAATGTCAACATACCTATGTCACACAGCTCTAGTCCATGAGGAAACAAAGCAGATGTCACACAGTGGGACCCACATCTGTGAAATCGTAAGAGAAAGTGAAAACTCAGTGACCATACACTGGGTGAAAAGGACAGACAGTAGAGAGGTAGTAGTGTTAAAGTACATGTAGTAGGCAGGTTTGTCTTCTTACCTGTGTCTCACTGGAAGTATTGCAGGATCACTGAGTTCCTGTTGTCGATGTCCTCTTCTTCTGCTTCCTCATCTTCACTGTCCACAGGCTCCACATCTGCCACAACACCTCCATCTGGACCATCCTCCTGCAGAAAAGGCACCTGTCGTCGCAAAGCCAAGTTGTGAAGCATACAGCAGGCCACGATGATCTGGGCTCATTGTAGCATTCCTCTGCCCTTGTCCTGGGATTCCTCACTGGGGTCAGTAGCCATGACAGGTTGGGGTAACCAGAGTCACCTGCAAATGGCAAGGGACAACTGTTAGACACACACTAACTCTTAGGGATATCCCTAGACCCAGACAACTATTCCCACTGATTTGGTTCCAGGTGCTCACCTAGTAGCCACACACGGTGCCTCTGGAGTTGCCCATCACATAAGGGATGCTGCTATTCCGCAGGATGTAAGTGTCATGCACTGAGCCAGGGAATTTTGCATTAACATGGGAGATGTACTGGTCTGCCAAACACACCATCTGCACATTCATGGAATGGTAACTCTTCCGGTTTCTGTATACCTGTTCACTCCTGCGGGGGGAACAAGTCCACATGTGTCCCATCAATGGCACCTATGATGTTGGGGATATGTCCCAGGGCATAGAAGTCACCTTTCACTGTAGGCAAATCCTCCACCAAAGGGAAAACGATGTAGCTCTGCATGTGTTTCAGCAGGGCACAAAACACTCTGGACAACACGTTGGAAAACATAGGCTGGGACATCCATGATGCTATGGCCACTGTGGTTTGAAAAGACCCACTTGCAAGGAAATGGAGTACTGACAGCACCTGCACTTGAGGGGGGATTCCTGTGGGATGGCGGATAGCTGACATCAGGTCTGGCTCCAACTGGGCACACAGTTCCAGGATTGTGGCACGATCAAGCCTGTAGGTGATGATTACATGTCTTTCCTCCATTGACGACAGGTCCACCAGCGGTCTGTACACCAGAGGATGCCGCCATCGTCTCACATGTCCCAGCGGATGGTGCCTATGGAGGACAACAGCGAGCACAGAGTCAACCAACTCAGAGGTACGTAAACCTAGGTTACTCAGAAAACTATTCATAACCCGAAATTTGCCTGTATGAGTGTTGAGCCAAGGCCTAGGTATGTGTGACACAGTTAAAAATAAAGCCATGTGGGCCCCTGAAATGGCGGCTGCCTGACCTGTAAAGTAGGACAATGGGATGTGAGGTAACTGCGCTGGCGTTGTATACTGTCACGGTAGGCGGTCGAAGACCGCGGCGCAATTCTGCATTGGATAACATTGGACCCTATGGGTCCCAGGAGCCAATGACAATGTACGCCGGAGGTGACGGTACGCACCACCGCGGACGTGACCGCCATTTTCTGTCTGTTCAATCACTCGATACCTGATCTTCAACAGGAGAGGACCTACACTGCAAGTGCTGCTGTGACCTCAGTCTGGAACAGACAATGGCTCGTGCGTCTGGGGAAAGGGCCCCTGCCTTCAGCACGGAGGAGTTGGAGAAACTCGTGGATGGGGTCCTCCTCCAGTACACGCTACTCTACGGTCCTCCAGACAAACAGGTACGTACACTGTGAGCATGCTGTATGGGCAATGCCTGTGTGGAGTGGTGTGGATGAAAGATAGGGGGGGAAGAATGATGCGTGCATGAAACAACGGTGAGTGCATGTGCCACATGGCAAGGGTAGGGATGCGGGCCAATGACTGTGATGGTGCAGTTGGTAATAACTTCTCTTTTTCCCCTGTACATTTCCTGTAGGTCAGCGCCCACCAGAAGAAGGATATTTGGCGTGCCATCGCCAGGGACGTCCGGACCCTGGGGGTCTACCACAGACGGAGCACCCACTTCCGGAAAAGATGGGAGGACATTCGCCGCTGGAGCAAGAAGACGGCGGAGGCCCAGCTGGGGATGGCCTCCCAACGTGGGAGGGGTGCCCGTCGCACCATGACCCCCCTGATGTACAGGATCCTGGCGGTGGCGTATCCAGAGTTGGATGGGCACTTGAGGGCATCACAGCAGCAACAAGGGGGTGAGTACACTCTCATTCTGCTGATTCAGCGTGCAGTAGAGGTGTCTGGGTGGGTGAGGTGGGCTGTGGGTTTCCCTAGGCCAGGGCGAGTTTGCCAGTTAAGTCCCCTTTTTCAGGCAGACCCTGTGGCATCACACCCCGCCTGGGTACAGTGCCAACTACACCTAGTCAGGCTCCTGTGACATCCATGTGTGCAGATATCGGCCATAGCCTTATAGGCCATGTCCCAAGGATTGAATGGTGGACCCCAAGTGCGCGGCGTAGTGCAGGGGGCTTCTGTGTCTGTTGAGTCCACCAACGGTAGTGGTAATGCATGCACTCAACATGTCTTTCTTCTGTCTTCCCCCCTTTTTGTGGTCTCCCTGTACTTGTGAGCATTAGCATCATCAGGCATAGGAGCAGTGGCACCGGAGCAGGAGGGAGCTGCATCCCACATGGCCCTGGAGGGCGACACTACGGAGTCTGATTTCACTAGTGGGAGGGGAGCTCAACGGCAGGGACAGGAGCTGACACCAGTGATATGGACTCGTCCTCTGATGGGAGCTCCCTTGTGGTGGCAGGCCCATCTATGCCCCCGCATCTACAGGTACAGCTGCCACCCCCCCTCCAGCACCGCCCTCCCAGCAGCCCCTCAGCCTTTGTCCCTTGCCCGCTCACCCAGGAGGGTGGGCATCTCCTTCGCCCCAGGCACCTCAGTCCCTGCCCCAGTCACCCCTGCTGCCCTCAGTGAGGAGGCATTGACCTCCTCAGGTCCCTCACTGTTGGGCAGTCTACCATTTTGAATGCCATCCAGGGTGTAGAGAGGCAGTTGCAACAAACCAATGCATTCCTGGAGGGCATTCATTCTGGTCAGGCTGCCCTTCAGCGAGCTTTTTAGACTCTGGCCTCAGCACTGATGGCAGCCATTGTCCCTGTCTCTAGCCTCCCCCCTCCAACTTCCTCCACCCAGACCCAATCCTCTGTACCTCAGCCTATCCCAAGCACACCATCAGACCAGCATGTACACACCTCAACACACAAAGGAAGCTCAGGCAAAGATTAGCGCCACACATCCCACATGCAATCACGCAAGCATCACACACATGCAGACATAGCAACATCCATGGCCTCCACTGTGTCCCCCTCCTCCTCGTCTCCCTCCTCCCTCCCAGTCTCGTCTCCACTCACACCTGCATGCACTACATCTTCAGCCACTACTTTCATCACCAGCACACCCACCACCACACCCCGCTCACGTGCAGTCACCCCCCAACTACCATTCATTTACTGTGTCCTCTCCCAGTGTGTCTGTGAGGCCACCTCCCAAGGTACACAAACGCAGCCACACACCCACCCAACAGCCATCCACCTCACGACAGCCTCCAGCGCATGCACCTTCACCCAAAGTCACCAAACGGACACCTCCTACAACCACAACCTCTTCCTCCACTCCCAAACCCCCTCCATCTACCCGTCCTAGTGTTCCTAAGAAACTTTTCCTGGCCACCCTTGACCTCTTTCCCTCACCTCCCCCACCCCGTCAGTCTTCTAGGGCCCGACTCTCCAGGTCCCAACCTAGCACCTCAGCCACAACATCGGTGGGACCAATGGTGCCAGTAGTCACCGGATTCTGGAGTGCACCAGGCAGCAGGGCCGCCAGTGTGGCAAGGAGCCACAGCACGGACAGTCCCCCACATGTCAAGCATCAAAAGTTTCAAGTGCCCGGCGGGAGAGGGGGAAGACACCAGCCACCAAAGCTGCTCCCAGGGGTACAGGTGGGAGTGTGGAGTCAGCTGCGACACCTTCCATGGTGGGGAAGGGGCACAAGAAAACCGGCAAGTCTGGGAAGATCAGCACGGCGGAGAAGACCGCCATCAGCCCCGCTGCACAGGAGGCGACTGCCAGCAGCCCCCGCTGCGCCAGACAGGGCCGCCAGCAGCAGCCCCGCTGCCCAGGAGGCGACCGCCAGCAACCCCGCTGCCCCAGACAGGGCTGCCAGCAGCAGCCCCGCTGCCCAGGAGGTGACCGTCAGCAGCCCCGCTGCCCAAGACAGGACCGCCAGCAGCAGCCCCACTGCTCAGGAGGTGACCGCCAGCAGCCCCGCTGCCCAAGACAGGACCGCCAGCAGCAGCCCCGCTGCCCAAGACAGGACCACCAGCAGCAGCCCTGCTGCCCAGGAGGCGACCGCCAGCAGCCCCACTGACCAAGACAGGACCGCCAGCAGCAGCCCTGCTGCCCAAAACAGGACCGCCAGCAGCAGCCCCGCTGCCCAGGAGGTGACCGCCAGCAGCAGCCCCACTGCCCAGGAGGTGACCGCCAGCAGTCCCGCTGCCCAAGACAGGACCGCCAGCAGCAGGCCCGCTGCCCAGGAGGCGGCTGCCAGCAGCCCCGCTGTCCAAGACAGGACCATCAGCAGCTGAACCGCTGCCAAGGACACCGCTGCCACAAGCACCGCTGCCAAGGACACCGCTGCCACAAGCACCGCTGCCAAGGACAATGCCGCCACAAGCACCGCTGCCAAGGACACCGACGCCACAAGCACCGCTGGCAAAGACACCGCTGCCACAAGCACCGCTGCCAAGGACACCGCCGCCACAAGCACCGCTGCCAAGGACAATTCCGCCACAAGCACCGCTGCCAAGGACACCGCCGCCACAAGCACCGCTGCCAAGGACACCGCCGTCACAAGCACTGCTGCCAAGGACACCGCCGCCACAAGCACTGCTGCCAAGGACACCGCCGCCACAAGCACCACTGCCAAGGACACCGCCGGCACAAGCACTGCTGCCAAGGACACCGCCACAAGCACCACTGCCAAGGACGCCGCCGCCACAAGCACCGCAGGCCCATGAGCGCCAAAAGCTCTGACGCTACTGAGGCCACCACGAGCAGGATGAAGCACTCTGGGCACAAAGCCCCCTCCAGAACCAGTGGAGAAAGACATCCACTACCTCTGTCTTTGGCAGGATGAAGCACTCTGGGCACAAGGCCCCCTCCAGAACCAGTAGAGATATGCATCCACTACCTCTGTCCTTGGCAGGATGAAGCACTCTAGGCACAAGGCCCCCTCCAGAACCAGTGGAGATATACATCCACTACCTCTGTCCTTGGCAGGATGAAGCACTCTGGGCACAACGCCCCCTCCAGAACCAGTGGAGACTGTTATCCACTTGAGAGACTGTGGCTTTGCACTCCCCAGGATTCAACAGTGGGCAAACCACCCACTGTAGAGACTTGAGAGACTGTGGCTTTGCACTCCCCAGGATTGAACAGTGGGCAAACCACCCACTGTAGAGACTTGAGAGACTGTGGCTTTGCACTCCCCAGGATTGAACAGTGGGCATGGGGCCCCCTCGTGGAGCTGGCGTCGTGCACTCAACCTGCTGAGGTGCCCACCCTTTCCCTTCCCCCTGAGGTGCCTGTTTTATTTCTATCTGATGCCCCTGCAGTGTTCTCTCCATCTTGTTCGGGTATCTTGTGTGGGCCTCGCCCATGCATTGTGAGCCCAGTGGTCCACAGACTTTAAGGGTGGAATACCTTGGACTAATATTATTGGTGTATATATTTGTAAATAGTGTATGTATATTATTTGAATACTGATTTTTAATATTTTACAATCGTTCACCTCATTTCCTTTTGTCTTTGCATTCTTCTGGGGGGGTTGTGGGGTGTAACTGTAATGTATCAACATGTACTTGTGTGAGTATTGTAGTGGGTGAGGGTGGGGGTGGGTGTGTTGCATGTTGCATGTGTGTGTCACTGTTTACCCCCCCCTGTGTCGTAGGTGCAGTACTCACCGTGGTCTTCGCCGCCGGCGTTTGTGCTCCTGGTAGAGGAGTAAGAAGATAAAGGCTGGTAAAAGATGGAGCTCTGGTTCCATGGCTTCCTGGTTCCTCGTGGGGTGTGCAGAGGTGAGCGTTTTCCCTTCGAAGTCCTGTTTCCGCCGTGTTTTTGTTCGCGGTGAATCCACCCCGGAAAAGGTGGCGGATTGGTAGGTTGTAATTCTGTGGGTGTTACATTGTCCTCCACCTGTCTGTTGCCGGTAACCGCCATGCTGTTTGTTTGTACCGCCGTGGCGGTCGGAGTGTTAAAGTGGCTCTCTTTTTTGGCTGTTTCCGTCACGGTCGTAATTCCATTTTTTTTACTGCTGGCCTGTTGGCAGTTTTACCGCCGCTTTAACACCGACCGACAGAGTTGTAATGACCACCTATATCTTTTTTCTTAGGTCTCCAGTTGCAGAGATTCTTCTCTTTGACTTCTTCTGTCTTTATTTTGTTTTTGTTTATCTCAGAGTTTTTTAGAACTCTCTTGCACTTGCTTAGTACCTTCCTTAGTGGAAGTACTCTGTATTTGATGTTTAGTTGGTCTGGCCTTCAGACTATCGCGACCTATGCTGGTATAGGTTTCAGAAATAGTCTTTTTCAGCTCGTGCTCCTGGTCCCACTGAGGAACCTCTCAGAGCTGCTGGGGAATCGCCAGTGCAGCTGTTCCCCCCTTAATGTTACATAATGTTATTGAGGACACTGTCAAAATTGTGCATCAGTTTCATCCCCAAATCCAGGACCCGGGCTGCCCCATGTTCATTTTGAATTTGTTTGAACACTTCTGGGAAATTTGCAAGTGTGGGTTACCATGCGTGAGGGTATAAACTGCAGTGAAGACTGTGCTGCAAGTGGCACAATCCTCTATTGAGGGAACCATCCCAAATGGCAAGCACATTGTGAGAATTCTATGTTTACCTTTGGGGTCCTGTATGGGGAAACACTGCTTCCAGCTCGTTTGTTTTTTTGTGCAAACCAGAATGGAATCTTCTCCCGCTCAGTGAGTGCTCTTCTGGTCATTGAATGGATGGTTTGTGGATTAATTCCTGTAACAGCCAATTAGTTAATAGCTGGAGCAGCCCTCGCTGGGCCTGCATTCAAAGTGTGCATTATTTTATTAAGCGTCTATGGGCCATATTTATACTTTTCGACGCACAACTGCGCCAACGCAGTTGTGCGTCAAAAAATCTAACGCCGGCTAACGCCATTCTGAAGCGCCATGCGGGCGTCGTATTTATTCAATGACGTTAGCCAGCGTTAGCCGGCGGCGCTGCCTGGTGTGCGTCAAAATAAATGACGTACACCAGGCAGCGCCGGCGTAGGGGAATATGGAGCTTGGGCGCCAAAAAATGGGGCAAGTCAGGCTGAGGCAAAATTATCGCCTCAACCCGATTTGCGCCATTTTTTTCGACTCCCAACCCCCATTGAAATGACTCCTGTTTTAGCAAAGACAGGAGTCATGCCCACTTGCCCAATGGCTATGCCCAGGGGACTTATGTCCCCTGGGCATGGTCATTGGGCATAGTGGCATGTAGGGGGGCTCAAATCAGGCCGCCCTATGCCACAAAAAAAAAGAAAATTAATACTTACCTGAACTTACCTTATGTTCCCTGGGATGGGTCCCTCCATCCTTAGGCGTCCTCCTGGGGTGGGCAAGGGTGACAGGGGGGGTCCCTGGGGGCATGGGAGGGCACCTCTGGGCTCCTTCCGAGCCCACAGGTCCCTTAACGCCTGCCCTGACCAGGCGCTAAAAAACGACGCAAAAGCGGCTGGATGTCATTTTTTTTGACCCGCCCACTCCCGGGCGACATTTTTGCCCGGGAGTGTAAATACGGCGCACATGCCTCGGAGTCACTTTTTTAGACGGGAACGCCTACCTTGCATATCATTAACGCAAAGTAGGTGTCCACGCTAAAAAATGACGCAAACTCCATGGACTTTGGCGCTAGACGCGTCTAACGCCAAAGTATAAATATGGAGTTAGTTTTGCGTCGGAATTGCGTCAAAGAAAACGACGCAATTCCGGCGCAAACAGAGTATAAATATGCCCCTATGTGTTTCTACTAATTCATTGTATAATGTGCGTACGTCAGCTATTTGCATAGCCTGCATGGTGGGATGTGGTGTATAAGTAACAAACGTTGGCCATGTTGGGCCATCATTACTTAAAGGACCTAATCTAACGGGTTGTATTACATGTAGGAGGGCGCCATCTAACCAGTTTTGATGTTCCTGATAATTTAATGGTATTTCTAAGTATTGGTATGCTTTGTACTGTTCTGGGACGTTCACAATTCCTTATGTTAGAAATGTATTTGAATTGGCATTTACTTCAGGAAAGGTTACCCAAGAATAAAATAAATCTGTTCTGTTTGTGTTGTGAACTACAATGTATGTAATTTCCCCGCCCTCATGGTTGTACCATATTGAAGAGTGAGCATCTGAGATGGGAACGCCAATGGGGGAAATCCTTTTAAGGTTCAAGCTTGAACAACCTACAGCCTAGATAGGTGATCCCTATTCAGCTGAGGAGGATTATCCCTAAAACCACAGACGTCTCCGTATAATGGTACTTAGGGTACCATAGTGTGTGTGAGACAGAGATACTCAGGAGACATGCATAAATAGTACCAACATTGGCAGCGCCATGTCGTAGGACTCTCACTATTCAAACAAAACTGCTGGATTTGCCCGGCAGCACCACCACTTGTGGGTGACTGAGTCACTCCCACACCAGTTGGCAGCTGTCGGCCCAACCCTTCCCACTTGCAAGCAGCACCTAACCCAACCCAAAAGTTATGGTGACTTGGGCCAGCCCATCACATGTCACTCGAATGACCTCTCAGTTAAGTCGTGGTAACAAATCTTACCCCTTTCTCTTGTTAGCAAAAGGTCTACACACACAGGCACATAAAGAGAAGCAGGATGGTTTTCAATACATTTATTGAAAAGACTGCAATCTATGATAAAATATATGAGCTGCAATTATTAGGATCATGAGGACTAGGACTGTGACGGTTGTGACTAAGATTGTGACTAACAGGATTAGGATTGTGACGGTTAGTGAGAACAAAATAAACAATCCCAACATATTGCAATAAGATGTATTTAGAAGTCCTACTTAATGCCTAGCATCTAGCTTCTAGCGAGAGGATAGTGGTTATACCCCAATCTGTGGGTACTCAGTCGATGAGAGGAGCACAACCCCCCCATTACATTAGAATAAAGGTCCAGCTTCCATCCCCTTAGCTGGCTTGCAGCCACAAGGCTGAGGTCAGCTGTAAAATGACATGCAGCATGGATGGAAATCCTTGCCCAAATGACCCCTCTCAGCCCCTTTTGGCCTACTTGGTGTTTTTATAGGAAAGCATATTTTTGTTTTGCGAAATAGGCCTGCTGTGGGCAGGTGCCTAAGTGTCAGACTGTGTGCGTGCTCTTGTAGCAGCAACACCAAACATTATCTTGTGTTGGGCTTGTATTATTCTTGTCAACCATAAGCAAGGAACATGTTGAAAAATGTTGAGCCTAATAATAGCAACACAGTTACAGAATAGCAGCTGATTAGGATAAATAAAAACATCTCAGCTGAAAGCAGGTTATTCTAAAATAAATAAATGAGAACACAGCATATTTTATCCGTAAAAGGGCACAGGCCTCAGGCTTAAGCTAAGCTAAAATAAATGTGCCCAAGCAAGGTACTGAAATAAACCCATGACAGCTGCATTAGACATGCTTAACTTATCATCCATGAGAAAATGAAATTAAAAGTTTGAGACTAGAATAAATAGGCCTACAGCGGGACTAGTCAAGCATTCACTCAGTACTTCTTCAACATTATACCGCATCCTGGCAGGAGTGTCACAAGGTTCACTGATCTCCCCACTCATCTTCAATTAGAGCACTCTAGGAACTCACAAATCCTTTAACTTCATGTGTTAGTACCATGCAAATACACCTAGATTATCCTACAACTGTAAAAATCTAATGACCTTGAAGTGTTAAGCTGTGTGGGCATATTTATGAGCCCCTTGTGCCACTGTTGCGCCACGTTTTGTGACACAACAGCAGCGCAAACCTTTCAATCATATCTATGAGGCCGCACAAAGCCACTTTACATGGCTCTGAATGGCTTTATAGATATAGAGTAAGGTAAGGCAGTGCAAATCGCTATGTTGTCATACTCTGCCTTAGAGAGGAGTTCCATTGGCATTGCAGTGGGTGTTCCCACGCAACACCCATGGATTTTGATGCATCTCCATATTTACAAGGCCATGTAAACCTGGAGATGCGTCAGGAAATATCTTTATTTCTCCATTTTTTCCTCTTTCGGTGTGTGCTGCATTCTGCAGCACACATAGAAAGAGGGAAATACCTCAGAAGATTGTTTTTGTGCAGGAAGCACCATGGTGCAAGGGTGCCTGTATTGGCACTAGGCTGCAGAAAAGGCACCAGTGCAAGGGGACAGGACAGGAATGTGCTGTATGCCATAGATACAGTGTATTCCTGCCCTCTCCCTTTGAAATAGGGCAGGGCAGCACAATGACTTGCTGTGCCGCCCTGTGCCAAAAATCTTGTAAATCTAGCCCTTGGTGACTTGCTTCTAATCATTAATCACTGAGTGACAACACTGGATAACAACCTTATACTCAACACATCAAAGACTAAGGTTCCAACAAGTGAAGACTGGAATGTATGTGATCTGTTGAGAGTCTGACCCAAAGAACAGGGAATACCACCTGTATGTTTCAAAGAAGTAATAAACTTAGAAGTCATCATGGACGCAGCACTCTTGATGTGCTCTCAAGTTGGTCAAGTAACTAAATCCACATTTCATTCTCTGCACATCTTTATGGACTATCTTCAAACAAACAGGTATCCCACAGAAAATCCATTCCACTACCTTGTTCATTACATCAATACTAGATCATGATAAGGGCCTCTTCCACTGAGTCCCAACTTTGGGGATGTACATAATGCAGCATTAAGACAAATCCAAAGAGTCCACATGTTCCCCCACCCCTAAAGCCCCTCACTGGCTCACTGTAACTAGAAGATCTACGTTCGAGATACTCTGATGTCTGACAAGGCAATAAAGATCAAAGGACCAGTTTCATACAGATGAAGCTTCAAAGATACTCACAGACTAGGACACTGAATTCCAGATCACCACCCTGACTAATCAGACCATATTATAAAAAGAATACCTCATACTCAGTCCATGTTACTAAAATATGGAATTTGCTTTTGACAAAAAAGCAAGCCATATACACTGGCCAATACTGAGCCGCCTGGACTACTGCAGTTCTCTTTTTTGGGAGCTCCAGATCAATTCATTAAACATTTATATCTCATGCAGAATGCAGCCACTTGCCTTCTTTTGAATCTTCATACTACATCTTCAACCATAAAGAACTGGAAAACATTTAATTGCCTTTCCATCTCACAAGGAATTATGTTCACATTTTTATGTTAGTTTTCAAAGTGATCCATTTTATCAGAGCGAGATATCATTAATATAAATTCAGTTTCTATGCCTCTCTTCAGATTCGAAGCTGTTCATCCTCTAGGCTGTTGGCTGCTGCTAGATTCTGAAGGACAAGGGCCAAAGATCATGCCTTCTCTGTGGTATCTACCTAAGGGCTCAGAGACAGATTCTCCTTAGCTAGTTGTTTCCCAGAACTTCACTTCACAGTCATAGCCAGTCTTTTTTTCTGGTTCCCGCACCAAGGCACCTTATAGGTAATTTTACTCTCCATAAAACCCACATAATGGAAAGAGCAAACAGGCTTCAATGTGATGTACAATAAAAATGCCAATCCCAACAGAAGAAGTGAACCAGCACAAAAAGCAAATAATAACAGCTGGCAGATAACTTCAAATCAGTACCTTCTCCAAATCAGTGCCTTCTCCAATGTTTAATTTCAGCCGGGGATTTCCGGTGTTCAGAGCAGCTCTTAATTGTCAGCACCAGCACGTATCACAGTCTGCCACATGGTGGTGCTGTTTGTCTAATGTAGAGAAACGCACCACAAAGGATGTGTATTAATTCAAAATACATTAAAAATGACTAATGCCTGCCACCCAAGCCATTCTTTTAGCTTTAGGAGCCTGGAATAGTCTGAATTATCACACTTATAGGAGTGTGACGGTTAGTAGTTGTGTGGATTCAGTCATTGGCAGGGCGGGTAGGGGCGATGGAGGGTTCAAGCTGCAGTGGAGTCCTGACGAGGGCCCTGGAACCTATATTCCTACAAATTAGGCGCTGACCTTCTCACAAAGCAACACATTATACTGCAAGGAACAAAATTGCAGCAGTCTAATCGAGTCCAAAGTCCACAAACAGGAAACATCAGAACATCCTGAAGAGGAGAAACAAGACGACCAACTTGAGATAACAGGAGAGAAAATCCCATATCCATCCGGAAACTCAGACCAAAGTACTGTAGGTCCGACCAAATTATTTGTCTTCGGTTCCTGTAAGAGATGAAAAAAAACAGGTCATAAAACTGAACCACAATAGAATAATTCTTTACATATTAATAGAGAGGGTAAAGCACTGAAACACAATAAACATGTCAATGAAGATGTTAAACAGATATAGCATGACAAATCAAACAAATGCCAACAGTTGCGGCGGGATAATCCTCGCCTCCGTGTCCTTAATAGAATTGAAAAATTCTTAATGCGAATGCTAGAAATTCTTTTATTCTATGTCAGGACCGGAGGCTCAGATTATGCTTGTTTAAAGCTGATCCACCATCACCGATGGACTATCCACAATAGGCTTACAATAAAAAGATTTAAACGTAGATGGGGAGGACCAATCTGCGGCCCTTAAAATATCCTCCAGATGGGAGCCCAAAGCAAAAGATTTTGAAGTCATAGCACCTCTAGTAGAATGAGCTCCAAATCTAGAAATATCAATGCCTTCTTCATTCAATAGTCAGCTAACCCATCTGGCCAGAGTGGCCGAAGAAACAGGGTGATAAGGTTTAACTAAAGGAATTAGTAATTGACCCCCCATATCAGAACGGGATTCTTCTGTATTTACCTCATAAGCTCTGAGACATTGTACAACACACAATTTGGGATTGTCCACAAAACTGGGATAAGAAACTGATTTCAAATTACACTTGGTGCGACGTGAAATAGAAAATGTTACTCCCTCAGGAGAAAAAAACCCTTCCTGCTAAATCCAGGGCTCTAACATCAGACACCCTTTTACATGAAATTAAACTTAATAACATGGTAAGCTTGGCTGAAAGCTGCTTCCTAGAAAGGAACCTATTAGCTGGCCAAGATTCCAAAAAACGTAGAACAATGTTTACATCCCACAGAGTAGAATAACGCGGGCGAGGAGGATTGGCCAACCGGATACCCCTCAAAAGCTTTCAAACAATGGGTAATTCACCTACCTCTGAACTTACAATCAGGCTCACCTGTAGATCCTGCTTCCTGGGAGTAGGATTGGTTTCCCTTGGATCTCCCTCTGTGGAATCTGGAGCAACCCAATCTTGGGCGGGAGGGGTAGAAAGTTGAGGAGGAGACGTCATATTCTTGGAAGCCACCTCTTCCTTGGTGATAGTATCCACGCTGAGGGCCTTGTTGGTTGAAACAGCCAAAGGCACGCCCTCTGTAGCGTCCAGCCCCTCGAAAAAGTGGACGAAGGACCCGTTTAATAGAGCCTTGGGCCTTGTCCAAATTTGCATATGTTGCAACAAATTTTGAAAGTTCTTTGAAGAACGGAGATCCAAAAAGTAGGCCTTGAGCCAGAGGACCTGACTCCGAAGAAGCAAGGTCTGCCAATTTGGGTCTAGCTCAATCAAAATGGGGCGGCGACGTTCCGGGGAGATAGCACAATTCGCATTCCCCAGGAAGCACAGGGCTCTTTGAGCCCAACCTACCAAAACGTCGGGGTTAATAGTCTCACCGGACTCCTTGGCCTGAAAAGCCAGTTCCAAAATCTTCGTCAAAGGGCCAGTTACATCTAAAAGTTTGTCTAGACAGCCTTGCCAGGCGCAATCTATGCCCTTCTTTGGATCTTTAGTGAACTTTTTCAAAAAGGTGACTAAGGTAGGATCCAATCCGGCTTCTCCGTCACTTTAAAGGAGAAATCCGGTCTGGGGCACTCAGACCGCAATCTGGAGCGAAACCCCTAATCAAATCCGTGTCTAATGTGGGATTCCATATAATCTGCCACCTCCGGAGAGGGCATCCATAAGGAAGACCAGGGATGCACAATGTCCTTGGGTTCAAATGTAAGGACCTTAGGGGTAGGAAGAGGCTCCTCTTGGTGGTGAGATTTCTTTTTGCGCTTACGGGGTGGATCATTCCCTTGATCAGATGAATGGTCTGAAGAGGAAGAAGCCAGATCCTCCCTGGACTTTACCTTCTGAGAAGACGCGTTATAGTCATGCTCCTTAGCCATAGCCCTGATAAGGTTTTCAAAGTCCACAGCATGTGGATTATTACTCTGCTTGAGTGTTTGGGAACCACCAGACAGGGAGGGTTCTATGATTGTCTGAACGCCCAAAAGGACTACCCATCCCTGCTACTCTGCAAAACCAATAAGGTGATGCTTATTCGGTCTGATTGCCTGTGCCAAGGCTTGATTAACTGCATGATGCACTCCAGCGTCCAAGGCATAGAACAAGTCTTGCTCAAAAGATCCAGTTGAATCATCCATGTAATATTCATCTCCAGCTTGGTCTTCATAACCAGCCATGCTGCAAAACAGTAGATAGGGCTCCAAAGGAACTATAATTCAGAGAATAACAAAAAGGAGGGCAGAAAAAAACAACCCTTAACAAAGGGGGGGTTAAATATATATATGAAATCTATATAAGAATATATATATAGACACATATATATATGTATATGTAATTAGTATGTGGAGGGAACTCTGCCCAAAAAACAAGAAAAATCAGGCCCAGCCTGAATATAAATCTTTTGCAACCCCAAAATAATTTAGATGGGGTGTAAAATGGGGAGCAAACACAACAGGCAGAGAGAGACGATTGCACGCGTCTTTTTGTGTAAACGGAACGCTCGGCATGCGCTCGAGAGCACTAAAAATATAAAAAGCCTGGAAATAGAAAGAGGACTGCGTGGCAAAGCAGCGCATCCTCGCTCCCCTGCTCCCACTCCACCAGAATGAAGGGGTGCGATCAGAGCGGCCACCCCCGGGAGGGATATACCGCTCCTGAAATTGAAATTATTAGCAAATAACAAACGCTCGTCGCGCTATAAACACAGTACTATAAATAATGAAAAATAGACAAAACGCACTTAACTAGCTGCAAAGCAGCAAAGAAAGAGGAGTTGAGTTATGTGTGGCAGCGTTATATAGGGGTCCTCTGCTATGGTCATCACGTCTTGATGGGACTGTTGGGATTTGTAGTTTTTTCTGTTATCACTTTTGATTGGCTGCTGTAAAAAATAAAGTGAAGAAAGAGAAGCATAATCTGAGCCTCCGGTCCTGACATAGAATCACATGCTGAAGCCGTGCTGTCTAAATACATGTGTAGAAGTGCCAGCTGTGCCTGTGAGGTATCCACTGTGTGCTTTCAATGCACTGGCCAATCATCATGCAGCAAACTGCTGGACTGTGATTGGCCAATTATGCTGCACTGTGATTGGCCAATGCACTGCAGGACTCACCCCCGCTGTCAGTATGGCCTTACAACACTGGATGATGCTCATGAGGGAGGAATGATGACGCTGCCTCCTGTAGTGTTGTTTCTCCCTGCCAAGGTCCTTCTTCGACAACAGTGGTACAAGGAGGCGGTGCAAGAGAGGTGGCGGTCACCTGACTGACAAAAGCTGGAGTGGGGTGAACAGGCGACCAGATGGGAGGCTACACCAACTGGCCTTGGGAAAGTGATGGTTTCAGAGTAGAGGGGAATTCTCACATCTGCACCTGCAAACTCTGACCCCACTGGACTAGCTAACCTTAGAGTGTCTCTGAAAAAAGAGGAAGAGAATCACAAGGTGAATTTAACTCTGCTTGTCAGAAGGATGCTGCTTGGCTCGATAACAAGTATACCACCGTCAGGCAGTCCTGCTTTGTGAGCCAATGGTATCTGGCTTGCTAATGCTTATAGTTTTGATTTGTGTGCAGGATCTGAAGTCTGAACATAAGAAGTGTCACAGTGACATGGAGCTACTCGGTGGCGCTGTTTCAATATGTTACAAGGGCGGCTAGTGCAATTTGAAAATAAAGAAGGACTTGCAAAGCCAACATGACTCACCTCTGGGACCCTTTGGCTTTGCCAGTATCTTTTGGTGAAGTTGGGCAACATGGCCAAAATACAAAGATAAAAAACAAAAAAGGTGCGATGATGCATCGGCTACTGACAGCTGCACCATTTTGTAGGCACGCACATGCACCATGACACACGCACCAGCCTCCGAAATGACAAAGGTGCCATTTTTAGGTGTAGGCTCCAGTGCGCATGAGCAGTTAGCGAAATGTGTTGATGACAAAAAACAAGCTATGACAAACCCAATAGGTCTCGCCTTTGGGAACTATTGACTTTGGCAATTGCTCTTGGCAGGACTGTACAGCATCAGGAGACACAGTAGGCAGCATCTTTTAAATAAAAAAAGACCATAATGAAGGCAATTTCTCATGGATAGCCAAGGCCTATTGGCTTTGCCCATGCGTGCTGTAAATAGCGAGCCTGGTCCTTATAGTATTGACCTAGAAGGTTAAAAATGCTTGCTGGACCTGCCATATTTAAAGCCATGTTTTGTAGGTTGTGTGCAGATTTAAGCAATAGATGCATTCCCCCACTGAGTTATCTTACAGCTGCACTCCTTTTAGAAAATAAAGAAATGTGTGCCTCTTGTCTGCGCATTCCCGGCTTAGCTGTGTTCTACAGTGACCCAAGTGTAACGGGTAAAAAGCATGTGACCCACTGCTGCCTCTAGCAGTTGTTTATTGCTGACAAGTAAACACAATCAAACAACGTCATTAATCAAATGGACAGCGGTGTGTGCTCCTGATGTCTGCCACAAAGCATCTAGAAATGCTCATTCCTTGCTCCAGGAAAGGTTGGTGGTGAGCAGGGGTCAGAGGAAACAGTTACGAGCAAAAGACATTATTTTTTCAAAGTAAAACAAACTCCAGTGAGTCATAAAACTAGACTCCTTTTCTTAAGGGGGCTTAATTTGCTGATTGAGATAGGACCCTTTTAGGCCTCCAAGGGGGTTGTATTTATTTATTTTCATCAATTGCTGGTACTTTTTCTGCTGTAAATTCAAATGTACCTGAAGGCGAGATTGCTGTAAATATTTGCATTTGCAAGGAATTCTTTGATGATCCTTATTGGTCATTCCCAACCTTTAAGATGCACAGGCCTACAACTGCGAAAAGACGGGGACATCATTCAGAAAGATGTAAGGAATAAATGTCCCCATCAGCGTTTAACAAAACAATGGTGCGAGCTCCCCATGAAAATGTAAAGCCCAATCCAGACTGTAACTCCACTTCTTCGACAAAACAACAAATGAGAGGCTGCTCCAGCTGACTGAAATATGAAATGAGAAAAAAAGAAAATATAAGAGTTTTAACTGCCCCTACACTCTCCAAATACTTATTAAAGAACATTATCAGCTAGTAGAACTTGATGTTATATGTGCAGGTCGATAAATGCCAATGAACTGGTGACAAATCTTGTTATACAACAATAGTTGGTCTGTCACTGGTATTGCCGTCTGACTGAACAGCAGACAAGGGTTTTTAGCATTATTTTAATGCATCAATTACCCTATTGATGGAGTCGGCAAACTTTATAACTGGTGACAGTTTGAAGAGAGATTCGGCTCTGTAGAACTGCTCCACACTATCAACTTTTGGAAGTGGCAGCTCTAAGCAATAATTAGAAATGACTAGTACTCTTGGCTGAGCAATTGTACATTCTACATACCGAATGCAATTCTGTCCCTCCTGCCAATGGGTGTGTGTGCAAGCTAAACGATAAACTGTAAATGTTTCCAACACCCCAGAATGACACGTTTAGCTGTTACACTGAACTTTTGGTTTTGGACACCTGCTGCACATTAGTATTCTGCACAACAAGACTAAGGAGATATTTCATTGTTGAATAAATTTGTGAAAGGGGTGATTTTACTGTTTATGGTTTAACATTTTCTTAAACGTAGCACGAAAAAAGGCCTTATTTTGCCACAGTATGATTCACGGCATATTCATGTGTAAGCAAAGGTTTACAATCTGTTACTCATGGCTATTACATTTAATTTTGTTTTTAAGGCGATTAGTAACATTGTGTTTTTTTCACTCTGTGTTTCAGCTTTCTGTTCCCATGATATCTGTTTCTTTACAGCATGAAGACTGTAATGAAAACAAATACAGGGGTAGAGGGCCAGATCAGTTCTGAATGTGTCTGTTCAAAGCAGCAAAGGTTGGTCCAAGCCCTGTGCACAGAAGGGGAAGTTTGAAGTGGCACAGGGTGGGGAGCGGCAGTGCTCCAGGAGAGAGGGACTTGGTGACAGGCCACAGGAGGTGACAAGGAGACCAGAAACTGCAGTCGGAGCTCAGCTCAGAGCAACTGAAAACATTGGGTGCTCATATGAATAAAGTGAAAAGTGAAGCTGCAACAAAATGTGGTTGCAGGAGCCAAACACGCACCCACAGTGTAAGACGAGAAGGAAAGAAATAAAAAAATAGTCTCCCAAAGAACAGATAAACAACTAAAGGAAAAGAAACAATACTTGGTTCCTGCTCCGTGGGAGAAAACAGAAGACAAAAAGGAGGGACAAAGAGGAAGGACTGACCACCAGCAAGAAAGGATTTTTAAAGGACTCTGAAACAAAAAAAAGAAAAGCAGTTGGTGGGCTGTAAGCCCACAAAATATATACAACAGGTCTCAAAAGCACGATCAAAAAAAAGCTTAGAAATAGGCTTAGAGCCCACACATTACTTACCATTGGTTGGCTTTAGGTCACTTACCTTTCCTTCCTCTTGACTGGTCAGCACCTCCTGCTTCATCAAGGCCTCCGACTCTCTATCCATGCTGTGGAGCATGGACCTAGTACCACTTCCCGTCTGCAACCAGTGTCCATCCACCGGCCTCACACTACTGCAGGTACCTTTTTTCCATTTCCAACATGCTATCACATGCTGTCTCCAAGAGAACTTGGCTCCGATCAGTCTTCCTCCCTTTCCTCTCTCCCTCCCCACATCTCCCTTATTTTACCAGCACCGCAACCCCCACCCCCAATCTGTTGTAGGTACTCCCAGCCTCTTCACCCTGGCCCAGCTTGTGTTTTGTTTTATTGTTTTTTTTTTGTGGTTCATTAATTTATGCAGCGCAAATTCGACTCAAAGGTATTGGAGAGCTTCATATGAGCACTAGTTAAAATGGGGTGGAAACAGTCCTGATTTCAGTCCATTCTCATAGGATTAACAAAAATACCTTGCACATTAACAAATGTGTAATTAAATGATTCACTTCTCGAAGATGTTTGTTTACTTGACCTTATAAACATTGCTAGAAACTGCTGGTGCTGCATCTGGGTGGAGCCTATTGCATGGCGTGACTATTTGCACTACCAAACAGTCTTTTGTCAGTGATTGGGCCTATACCTCTTCTGCGATATCAAATATTCCATTTATCTTGCTTTTTTCTAATCCCCAAAAGTCTGCAAGACTGGTTAAATAGTTAACTGTTCACTATTGACATTTGACATGATTAGCAAGTCAAACCTTGAAACAGGCAAGGCCAAATCAGCCTTTCATCCTTCAGTGGTTGGCAAACTCTGTGCCATTAAAAAGGACATTACTAACATCCATTATTCACATCCCTTATAAACACCAGGATCTGCAGAAAAAAGAGCTATATAAATAACCAGTTATATTATAGAGAAGGCAAGATTAGCACCAGGCAGCACAGTTCATCTTTCAAGAACTAGACTGTTATTGTTCCTTTCATTATTTTCATTACTATTTAGAGCATGAATTTATCAAGCGCAATGTCTCTCCTTTTGGTTACTTCAGGTTGCTTTTCCACCAAGTTTGTGTTGCTGTAAGCCTCTTATATTATACAAAAACATGACGTGGGGCTTCGGGAGGAGGCTTTCGTGCCAGAGATTAAACCAAATCTTGGTTAAAAAATCTTAATTGGCAGGCCCAAAGTACTGAATAGAAACATTTCAAGTTGATGATTTTGAGCTCAAGAAGGCACAGTGTTTGGGAACAAGGGCCAATTAGGCGCTAGAGATAATGTAAGCAATATGTTTGAAAGTGAAATACCCACTGATTTAGCAAGGTGGTCTACCCTAAAACCAGAACAGAGACACAGCGAGCGATGGGTCATCTCAAGTTACTGAACTGCTGCTGAAAACGTGCCCAGAGACAATCTCCAAGTAGGACCAGGCTAGCAGACATTTGCTATCAGATCACTTTCTGACACATTTCAAACATTAATCTTTTCCAAAAACAGGGTTTATATGCCTGGATCTGCATTTCACAAGAATGGATTCCACTAAGTATCTACAGCTTTAGAGCATGCATTGTTGTGTTTGGTCCAGCCTTTTTGTAGTTTGGATCGTTGCTATATCTGCTGAAGTACAAAGATGGTTAGGATGTTTTGGGTAATATTTTGGGAGTTTTTTTTTAATTTTACAATCCCATGGAGCAGATGCTTAAGAGTGCACAGTATAACATTGAACCATTAAAAATGTGCAGCCTCCCAGTAATTTAATTTTAAAAACGAACACCCAAGTTGTCCACAAGATCACAACATCAAATAGGCCCAAAATAAAGGCCATGAAAGCAACTGGTTTCATGTACATTTTCATACACATTGACAAAGCCAGTACATTTCACACAGGCAAAACCTAATGGCTTTGCCAATGCTTGTTTTTATGTATCGCCCCAAGGTGGATCAGTAAAATAAAGAATGAAAATGTAGCCGTACAATTCACTTTTTAAATGTGGGAGCAGGTTCCTGCCTGGCCCTCCCAAAAGAGAAAAAAAAAAAATATTTTTTTTTTTAAAAAGTGGGGAGCATAGGTTTGAGGGAAAGTAGTGGAAGAGCAGGTGGGTAGACTAAACCAAAAATAAAACCAGAATGAAGGGGAAAGCAGCTCTTGAGGGAGAGGGCAAATAGAGGGCTCAGACAGAAGCATATGATGGAGACACCAACCTGGGGGCAAGAGAGCACATGCTCAAGGCCACTGGAATTATGCTGCCACAGTGTTTTACGCATAATTATGGATTTGCCGCATTTGCCACATAATCCATCATCTGGTGCATAATTTGCAAATTTTAACAAAATAAATTGTAGCTCAAACTTATCAAAGGTTACTAGAAATGCAGCAGTGCTTGTTGCTGTGTAGCAGAAGCCATTTTGCAAAGGTTGACAGTTCACTATTCAGTTGCATATTGTTGTATTTTGGTGGTAAACTAGTACTAATAAGGTGAAACCTTTGTCCAGACAGTGTTAATGTGTAGAAATGACAAAATAATGAACTGATACTATCACAAAATGTGCATTACGCTGTATAATTTGTATTTTCTTGAAGCATAATTTAGTTAACCCTGATGCATAATGTGGTCCTACCTTGCCACATAATTATATTGGCGCTGCACCTGCTACAGAGTGGAACATGGAGTATGGGGTGTATGAGAAGCACATGAGAGAGAGCAACATGGGAAGCAGTGAAGGGGGAGAAGCACATGATGGAGAGACTTGAAAACACAATCACTCTCTTGGAGTTCTTAACCAAAAAGAGAAAAGTGAGTTGTGGAAGACTGCAAGTAAACCAATCAAAAGGATGGCAAAGAGGCTATGCTCCAGAGGAGAGACAAACACAAGAAGAGGAAGGCAAGGCAATGAAGAGGAAGCAAGCAAATGTGAGTGACCAAACCAACCAGTGGGCAGGCACTAACTTTACTGCAATTTCACAGTAGGGCTTCCGATGTCTGGTAGGCAAGATCTACAAACAAGCTCCACTCATATTTTTTTTTCCAAGACTCTTTTATGTGCACTAACAAGCAGCGATAATGGAAATCTTTATGGCTTTTGGATACCAAAAAGCTTTTTTTTACCAAGCTTCATTACCACTGAACGCAGGTACAAAATGCTCAGCAGTATTGTAACTTTCCCGCACACATTGAAAAGCTAATGGATAGCTGTCAGCAGATGAGGCACAAGGGCCTATCTCTCACATGCAAAGAACAGCTACAACACAGGGGGCATGGTGAAAACTTCCCTTCCTCACATAATCGGTACTGCTGCATCAATAACAGTGCACGCTTAACTCCTTCATAGGACAGGTACTAATCGGCAGCTGCAGAGCAAGCTTCCGTTCCCTGCAGAACTGATGCAGCAGGGCAGTAATAGTGCCAGCGTCCATCTCTCTCAGACCTTCCACAACCGAGGCATCAGTGGCATGAGGGTTACACAGATAACCAAAGGGGACGCATGAGTGAAAGGCAGGAGCAGCCAGAGCTTTCATTCAGGTGACGTTTTACGTCAGGACGCTTGCTGTCGCTTGTGTCTTCTCGTCTATCCTGTGGTCAGTGTGGTTTCGGTCATATCCTGAAAGTACTGCTGCAATCATTCTACACCCGCTGTCACTGCTGCACTCTTGCCGGCGTCACTTCCTGTAGATCCCGCTGCGGCCATTCACAGGCAAATTTGGTAAAGAACCTAAGACCTCATCCGTGGAGTCCTCGCTGGACTTTTATAGAAACCTTACCTACTGGGGCAGGAGCGCAAATTCAGCACCCAGCAGGACCATTTAAGACAAAAAAGTTTTTTTTTAATTGCTCCACTGCACTGCCCTTATGAGGTCCTCTCACCACTAGTCACACACCTGCGTCTCTCACAAATTCTCCTTCCCGTTGCAAACTTTTCAGTTGGCCTTTTTGAAACCCTCCTACCCTCTCCTTCACCCTCTCATTCTCACACTCACTTTTTCACTCACCTAAACCAACAGACTCTACAGGTGTTAGACCTGCCAGCCTGAGGGTGGTCTTCCTCCAAACATTTAGGTTGCTTACCTCCAATTTAGCTGAATTCATTTTTGTTGACCATAAGACTTGGTGCACTTTAGCAGTACTAATCAGTGCATGGTTTGATTGGCATATTTGATTTTCTTGTAAGTCCCTTGTAGAGTGGTATAAAATATACCCAGGGCCTGTAAATTAAATGCTACCAGTCAGCCTGCAGCACTTAGTGCGCCACCCACTTATGTAGCCCACCTAAAAAAAATGTCCCAGCCCTGCCATTGCAGCCCGTATGCAGTGTTACACTGGCATGATGTCTTGGCATTTACAACCCATTGCCAAGCCTTAAACTCCTCTTTCATTACATATGTCACCCCTAAGGTAGGGCCTAGGAAGCCAATAGGGCAGGGTGCTATGTACTTAAAAGGTAGAATGTGCTTTTAAGTTTTACATGTCCTGGTAGTGAAAAATTCCCAAATTAGTTTTCAGTACTGTGAGGCCTACCTCTCTCATAGGATAACATTGGGGATTCCTTATTACAGTTAATAAGTTTTAATTCCTAACTGAAAGTAGGAAGATCTGTCATGTTGAGTACTGATGAAATTGTAATGATGAATACTCTCCAATGGTAAAGACTGATTTATTACAATTTCGAAAATGCCACTTTTAGAAAGTTGGAGTTCAGAAAGGACCTCAGACCTGGCTATTCAATTAAGCAGTGAGCCTGCACACAGCATCTTGAGTCCCCACGGGTTACTAGCCACGCTTTAGAAGTACTGATTTATTGATTGATTGATTGATTGATCCTCTGTGCACTTCAAAGACCGTTCCTTGATGTATCTCACACTTCAAAGGCACCAGTGGGTCTACGAACTGGACCTCAGACCCTACCACTTCAGTACACATTTGGACCTGTGGATACCCTGCCAGAAAGAAGGATTGCTGTGCTGCTATAAGGACTGCCACTCTGCTGGACTCCAGCTTTCCTGTGCTGACCTGCTGCCTCCTGCCTGGAAATGAGAAGGACTGGACCTGCATCTCTCCAACGCAGAGCCTGGAGTGACTCCAAGAGGAAGCTGACTGGTCTCCTGATCCGAAGTCTCAGGGACATAAAAGACTTCCAACCAACCTGCACCTGGACCCTGACATCTGTGAGTCAGCCCTACGAAGTGGTGCCATCCCAGTGCCACCACAGTCCTGGACCCCTGGAAGTGGGCCTAAAGTGCTTGCTGCAGTCTAATTGACGCATCTTCAGTCAACCCGGCACATTGCCCCTATTGCGTGGATCAGAACTGGCGCTCACCTCTGCTGCGGGTACCGACTCAGACGCATCGCTGTTGTTGCAAGAACAGAATCAGCACATCACCTTTGGACCCGCTGCAATTCAGAACAGACACATTGCTGCTCCTGCTTGGAGAATACTGACATCTCCTCTACCGCATGAGGAAAATCGAAGCATCTCCTCCTTTGCAGGGATCAACGCCACCACATCACTACAGCTGCACCCTGCATCTTCCTCGTTGATACAACCAGGATTAAGGTATCACGGTTGGCCTGAACTTTTGACTTTGTCTCGTTCCGGGGCGACCAGATCTCCCCAGTTGCTACTTCCTGCTTCTAAGCTCCATTTTACAGTTTATTCTTTAAAAATTCATACCTAAAGTTCTACTAATTGGATTTTTGTTGTCTTGGTTTTGTTTTATTTATTAAATAAAGCTCTATTTTTCTAACCAATTGTGGTATCTTTTGTGTAGTGTTTTCACTTTTTTACTGTATGAAATATTGCACAAATACTCTACACATTGCCTCTACATTAAGCCTGATTGCTCTGTGCTAAGCTACCAGAGGGAGAGCAATCAATCAAACATTTATAGAGCACAGCAAATCACCCGCGAGGGTCTCGAGGAGCTGGAGCTGTATGCTGCTGCGTGGAGGAATGATCATTCGAACATCCAGGTCTTTAGTTCTCTTCTGATTCGCTGGAGTGACTGTGAGGTTCTGAGGGGCAGGGGGGTGGTTGTTCCAAGTCTTGGCTGCCAGGTGTGAGAAGGAGCGCCCTCCGCTGTTCGCTCAATGGATCCATGGGGTGACAGAGAGGAAGAGGGAAACTGATCAGAAGTGTCTGTTTGGTTAATATAGGTCAGGCGTTTGATGATGTATGTTGGTCCTTCATTTTGCAGGGCCTTGTAGGTGTGGGTCTGATGGCGACGGCCAGGAGAATCATGAAGGTGTTGAAGAGGGTCAGGCTCAAGGACGATCCTTGGGGGACTCCACAGATGATCTTCTTGTGTTCTGAGGTGAACGGTGGAAGACTGATCCTTTGGGTTCTGCCGGTGAGGTACAAGGTGATCCAAGTGAGGTTGTTTTGAATAGCGATGAGGTGGAGTCTGTTGATCAGGATGTGTGGGAGATGGGGTCAAATGCGGCAGAGTGGTCCAGTAGGATGAGGGCTGCTGTTTACTCACAGTCCAGGAGGGCTCTGATCATCCATGGCCACAATCGGGGCTGTCTCAGTGCTGTGGTTAGCTTGAGATCCAGATTGTGAGGGGTCCAGGAGGATGTGGTCTTTTAGGTGTTGGCTGAGTTGCTGGTTGATCGTTTTCCTGAGGGCCTTTGCTGGATAAGGGAGCAGAGAGATGGGCTGGTTGTTCTTCAGTTTGGCGGGTCGACAGATGGTTTCTTTAGGAGGGGCCTCAATTCAGCGTGTTTTCAAACCTATGGGAAGGAGGCTGCAGTGATGGAGATATTCAGGACCTTTCTGAGCTCGCCGCCAATTGTATTGCTTCGGAGATTAAAGATGTGGTGGGGGCAAGGGACCGTGGGTGCTCCCATATACGCAGAGTTCATGATGGAGATAGTGTCTTGCAAGCTGAGGAATTCCCAGTGAGTGACAAGGTGTTTGTGTTTGTGCATGAGAGCTGGTTGATGCCGTCTGTGGCAGAGGGTTGGTGTTTGATGTTTTTGTAGATAGTCGAGATATTGTTGTGGAAGAAGTCCACAAGGTTGTTGCACAGTTCCTGGGAGGGAGTGATGTTGTTCTCGGTGGCTGTGAGATTGGTGAACTCCTTCACAATGGCAAAGTTCTTTGCTGTATTTTGTGCTGGCTTTGATGCTGTCTGCTAATGCATTCTTCTTTTTTTTTTTTTCAGGAGGTGGTGGTACGGAGGTGCGATCTTCAGTTTTTTTGCTGATGCGCCACTTCATTTCAAGTTGTCGCAGTTGCATTTGGAGGAGTGTAGTTCCTCGGTGAACCAGCTTGCTCTTTTGCTTTGTTTTTTTACCTTGGCTGCCTTGGCAATGGTGTCAACGCATTCTGTGATCAAGTGGTAGAAGCTCTTTGCTGCTTGTTCAGGGTCGTGAGTAGAGTCTGGGAGGTGGGAACAACAAGTGTCTTTCCAATGGTCTTCTGAAGCCTTTTCCCAGTTTCTTCGTGTGGATCAGGGGAGCACGGTGCCGGGGTAAGTGGGTCTGGAGATGGTGAAGTGTACTCTGTGGTGATCAGACCAGGTGAGTGGTGTGGACGTACCCGATTGTTGCTGTAGTTGAAGATGGGGTTGAGAGTCTGTCCTGAGGTGGGTAGGGCCCATGACAAGCCGCTTGAGGCCGATGTTGCTCAAGCTTTCCAGGAGGTCAGAGGAGTTGGCGTCGCTGGGGTCATCGAGGTGGCAGTTGAGGTCTCCTAGGAACATGTAGTGCTCTGAGTCGATTGGTTGTAGGGAGATGAGTTCCGGGATGGCGTTGCAGTAGCTGGGTCATAGTCCTGGTGGTCTGTAGGCAAGGGTGTCTCTGATGGTGCTTTTTCAGTCTGTGTTGAGTTGAAAGTTGAAGTGTTCTATTACCGGTGTCAGGTCGTCAGAGGATGTGTGCAGCGGATGGTGGTCCTGTGGATGATGACAATTCCACCTCCATGCTTCTTGGATCGATCCCGGTGAGTTATTTTGTAACCTTCGGGAATGGCGGTGGTGATGTCTGGTGCAGAGGCGGGGTTGAGCAAGGTTTCTGTGAGGAAGATGACAGCCTGGGTGAGGGAGGAGATAGTGTCCCAGACCTCAGTCGCATGTTTAACTAGTGAACATGCGTGGATTAGGATACAATGGAGGATGTGGTGGTCTCAGACAATGTGTTGGGTGCATTGGTTGCTTCGGTGCTGAAGGTGAGGCGGTAGTGTCAGCAGAACGCCCTTCTGGTGGTACAAGGGGTTGAGTGGCAGCAGTGGTTGTTGGTATGTCTGGGGTTCAGGGCTCAGAGGTCAGCTGTGGTGTATCTTTGTTAGGTGGAAGAGCCAGAGGTCCTGGTGCTGGGCACAGTCGAGGCACAGGTGGGCTTGCCATTGTAACGCCTTTGGCGTGCCAGCGGCACAACCAGGCTGCAGCCTCCATTAAGTAGGTCCGCGGAGGAGGGGTTCTGGGAGGTGGTGGGTGGGGGTAGGCAGGAGGCAGGAAAGCAGGTGGCAGGTTGGAATGGAGGAAGAAAGGAATGAACAGAGAAAGAAAGCAGACAAAAAGCAGGATAATGTACTTGCAAAAATGGGGTGAAAGGAGGGAGACAGCAGTGAAAACGAGTCAGAAAGCACTCAGAAAAACTGAGGGAAAGGAGGGAGAAAGCAGGATTTCAAGATGAACTAGTGATAGAGTTGTGACATACATGCACAATATAGGTGTGGGACAATTGACAAAGTGCTGGGCTTTGTGTTGATTCTTTGGTTTTCCACATATTGAGGAGCAGCTCTCTCACCCAACAGGTCAGTGGTTTTAGAAACAGCAAAGCCACCACCTAAGTAACGGTGCCAACCTCTTCCAAAAGGTTTTGAATGCGCGTGCCCTGAGTGTCTTGTAATTCCAGTGTCTTGCTGTCTCTACTGGCAGTGCACTATCGCACCATATTTATACCACATTATGCATTTCTATGCCACTCCACTCCGTTCTACAACATGCCACTCACTCCACAACACAACACATCTAAGTCTTGAGGCTCCCACTGAGATCCAGGGAGAAGCCTTGTGTGGTGCACACAGGTGAGATTGCTAGCTTTGTGATGTCACCACTCAGCTGAACCTATCATGCCTTGAGATGCACTGCATGGGTGTAGAATGGAGAAAAAGGAGTGCAGTGCTGTAGATTCACAAACACACAGTCTGTCTGGGGGACCACTTGTAAACTACTGCTCCACAAAGCCATTCTGGGCAGCAGTCTGCAGTTCATTTACCACATGCCTGGACACATCACCTGCCAGATGGGCCATATGTCAGGGCAGCCCTCAAGCTGTGCTATGCACTGGTTTTTAGGTTGAAGTCTACAGGGCAGTGCAACTGTCTGGTTTGATTACAACTTCTTGTGGGCATTCTGAAAGCTTTCCTGGGAATACATTTCCTCCATTGCTGACCATTACCTTTGTGGCCTGTAACTCAGTTTCTGGCCTTCTATTTGTTGGCTTTGTTTGTTTTAGGATGGCCAGCTTCAGTTCGTCCCTCGTGTTGCCCAAACGTTATTCACTGTATTCTTCTATGAACTCGCTTTCTGAAAAAAGGCCTTTAAATCTTGTTCTTATCTAGTAACATATGCTGTGCATACAAAGACAGAAGCCAAATCCCAATAGGCTCTGTTCTCTGGGAGCCTGGTGTTTACTTTTCTTTCTCTGACTTCAGAGAAAGGGAATTTATGTGACAATCCTGCTGAGTACTCATGTGAAAGGACAGGGTGTAAGATGTTTTTTTTTTCTAGCACACAAAATAAATATCTGAGCTGATATTTCAGGGTATATCAGAATTAGTACAAATGAGGCACATTTCTGTGATTCTTAAGTGTGGTGGAAACAAATATTTAAATTCAATCAAAACACACCCGTACACAATCCTAAATCCTACCATACTATCCGTAAATTCCCACCGACACCACTTCAAATCTGGGACTTAATCTGGATAGAGAATTTCACATGAGACTTTAGATTCGTGTACATGGTATGCCATGTCTTTATTAAAAAAAATATGAGCCTATATACACCATACAAGTGAATAGTAAAATACTGTTACTTTTGGTGTCTCTTTTTTTCTCTTCCTGGTTTGATATATCAAGACCAACAATAAGATTTGAACAGGTGTCGGCGGTAATTTACAGACAGTTTGGAAGTAACTTCAGAATTCATGGATGAGGTAAGGTTCTGTGGTCCTTTGCATGAGTTGAGATGTAAGCTGCATTTCTGGGGGCACAGTCCCTGTTGGGTATCGGTTGTAATATATTTTGGAAAGGCTGTGGGGTTATATGAAGGGATGGATGCAGAGGTTGTGAGGTTGTATGAAGGGATGGACGCAGAGGTTGTGGGGTTGTATGAAGGGATGGAAACAGAGGTTGTGGGATTGTATGAAGGGATGGAAGCAGAGGTTGTGGGGTCGTATGAAGGGATGGAAGCAGAGGTTGTGGGGTCGTATGAAGGGATGGAAGCATTGGTTTGGGGTTGCATGAAGGGATGGAAGCAGGTGTTGTGGGGGTTGTATGAAGGGATGGAAGCAGGGGTTGTGCGTTTGTATGAAGGGATGGAAGCAGAGGTTGTGGGGTCGTATGAAGGGATGGAAGCAGTGGTTGTGGGGTTGCATGAAGGGATGGAAGCAGAGGTTGTGGGGTCGTGTGAAGGGATGGAAGCAGAGGTTGTGGTGGTCGTATGAAGGGATGGAAGCAGTGGTTGTGGGGTTGCATGAAGGGATGGAAGCAGAGGTTGTGGGGTTGTGTGAAGGGATGGAAGTAGGCTGCTGCAGGAGCACAAGATAAAGGAGCCTGGGGGGGCTGTAGGGTTGAATGAAGGGATGGAAGAAGAGGTTGTGGGGTTGTATGAAGGGATGGAAGCAGAGGCTGTGAGGTTGCATGAAGGGATGGAAGCAGAGCTTGTGGGTTATATGAAGGGATGGAAGCAGAGGTTGTGGGGTTATATGAAAGGATGGAAGCAGAGCTTGTGGGGTCGTATGAAGGGATGGAAGCAGAGGTTGTGGGGTTGCATGAAGGGATGGAAGCAGAGGTTGTGGGGTTGTGTGAAGGGATGGAAGTAGGCTGCTGCAGGAGCACAAGATAAAGGAGCCTGGAGGGGCTGTAGGGTTGAATGAAGGGATGGAAGCGGAGGTTGTGGGGTTGCATGAAGGGATGGAAACAGGGGTTGTGGGGTTGCATGAAGGGATGGAAGCAGAGGTTGTGGGGTTGCATGAAGGGATGGAAGCAGAGGTTGTGGGGTTGCATGAAGGGATGGAAGCATGCTGCTGCAGGAGCACAGGATACAGACTCCTGGAGAGGCTGTGGAGCAGGAGCATATGAGGCAGAAGCCTGAACATGCTCTGAGGTTATGTGAAGGGAAGGAAGAAGTCTGCTTCAGGAGCAAATATTACAGGCGCTTAGAGGGGTTGTGGGGTTGAATGAAGGAATGGAAGCAGCGTGCTGCAGGAGCACAAGATACAGGAGTCTGTAGGGGCTGTGGCGCAGGAGCACACGATACGGAGGCCTGGAGGGGATGCGGGTTGCATGAAGGGATGGAAGCAGAGGTTGTGGGGTTCTATGAAGGGATGAAAGCAGAGGTTGTGGGGTTGTATGAAGGGATGGTAGCAGGGGTTGTGGGATTGTATGAAGGGATGGAAGCAGAGGTTGTGAGATTGTATGAAGGGATGGAAGCAGAGGTTGTGGGGTTGTATGAAGGGATGGAAGCAGGGGTTCTGGGATTGTATGAAGGGATGGAAGCAGAGGTTGTGGGGGTTGTATGAAGGGATGGAAGCAGAGGTTGTGGGGTTGTATGAAGGGATGAATGCAGGGGTTGTGGGGTTGTATGAAGGGATGGAAGCAGAGGTTGTGGGATTGTATGAAGGGATGGAAGCAGGGGTTGTATGAAGGGATGGAAGCAGGGGTTGTGGGGTTGTATGAAGGGATGGAAGCAGGGGTTGTGGGGTTGTATGAAGGGATCGAAGCAGGGGTTGTGGGATTGTATGAAGGGATGGAAGCAGAGGTTGTGGGGTTGTATGAAGGGATGGAAGCAGGGGTTGTGGGATTATATGAAAGGATGGAAGCAGGGGTTGTGGGATTATATGAAAGGATGGAAGCAGAGGTTGTGGGGGTTGTATGAAGGGATGGAAGCAGAGGTTGTGGGGTTGTATGAAGGGATGGAAGCAGGGGTTGTGGGATTGTATGAAGGGATGGAAGCAGAGGTTGTGGGATTGTGTGAAGGGAGGAAGCAGAGGTTGTGGGGTTGTATGAAGGGATGGAAGCAGGGGTTGTGGGGTTGTATGAAGGGATGGAAGCAGGGGTTGTGGGGTTGTATGAAGGGATGGAAGCAGAGGTTGTGGGGTTGTATGAAGGGATGGAGGCAGAGGTTGTGGGGTTGTATGAAGGGATGGAAGCAGGGGTTGTGGGGCTGTATGATGGAATGGAAGCAGAGGTTGTGGGATTGTGTGGAGGGATGGGAGCAGAGGTTGTGGGATTGTGTGGAGGGATGGGAGCAGAGGTTGTGGAATTGTGTGGAGGGATGGAAGCAGAGGTTGTGGAATTGTGTGGAGGGATGGGGGCAGAGGTTGTGGGATTGTGTGAAGGGATGGGAGCAGAGGTTGTGATTGATTAAAGGGATGGAAGCAGAGGTTGTGGGGTTGTATGAAGGGGTGGAAGCAGAGGTTGTGATATTGATTGAAGGGATGGAAGCAGGGGTTGTGGGGCTGTATGATGGAATGGAAGCAGAGGTTGTGGGATTGTGTGGAGGGATGGGAGCAGAGGTTGTGGGATTGTGTGCAGGGATGGGAGCAGAGGTTGTGAGATTGTGTGGAGGGATGGGAGCAGAGGTTGTGGGATTGTGTGGAGGGATGGGAGCAGAGGTTGTGATTGATTGAAGGGATGGAAGCAGAGGTTGTGGGGTTGTATGAAGGGATGGAAGCAGGGGCTGTATGATGGAATGGAAGCAGGGGTTGTGGGGTTGTATGAAGGGATGGAAGCAGAGGTTGTGGGATTGTGTGAAGGGATGGAAGCAGAGGTTGTGATATTGATTGAAGGGATGGAAGCAGGGGTTGTTTGGCTGTATGATGGAATGGAAGCAGGGGTTGTGGGGTTGTATGAAAGGATGGAAGCAGAGGTTGTGGGATTGTGTGAAGGGATGGAAGCAGAGGTTGTGGGATTGTGTGAAGGGATGGAAGCAGGGATTGTGGGGTTGTATGACGGGGTAGAAGCAGGGGTTGTGTGAAAGGATGGAAGCAGGAGTTGTGGGATTGTAGGAAGGGATGGAAGCAGGGGCTGTGAGATTGTATGAAGGGATGGAAGCAGGGGTTGTGGGGCTGTATGAAGGGATGGAAGCAGGGGTTGTGGGGCTGTATGAAGGGATGGAAGCAGGGGTTGTGGGGTTGTATGAAGGGATGGAAGCAGGGGTTGTGGGATTGTAGGAAGGGATGGAAGCAGGGGTTGTGGGGTTGCATGAAGGGATGGAAGCAGGCAGCTGCAGGTGCACGATACAGAAGCCTTGAGAGGTAGTGGGTTGCATAAAGTGATGTAAGTAGAGGCTGTGGGGTTGTATGAAGGGATGGAAACAGAGGTTGTAAAGCTGTATGAAAGGATGGCTGCAGAGCTAGCAGGAAATGTGTATGTGAGAGAGGAGTGAAGCATGTTGCTGCAGGAGAACAGGATTCCGAAGGACTTTGGGGTGTATAAAAAGATGGAATTGTATGAAGCAGAAAGGGTGCAAGCGTGGAGATGGAGGAGTCAGGGGTTCAGAACGTAGGAGGGGTTGTGGGGCTATGCGAAGGGACAGAAGCAGGGTGAGTGGATGTATGAGGCAGAAAAGGCTGTAAGCAGGCTGCTACCGGAGTACTGGGTTCAGATGTCTGGAGGGGTTGTGTGCTAATAAGGGATGGAAGTAGGGTGCTAAAGAAGTGGGTTGTATGTGGCCGAGAGGGGTGCAAGTCACTTACTGTAAAAGTATAGGGTTTAGAATTCAGGAAGGGTTGTGGGGCTGTGTGAAGGGATGGAAGCAGGGTTATGGATGAGGATGCAGAGCCAGAGAGGGGTGCCAGGAGGTTGCTGCAGGGTACAAGGTTCAAGCATCCAGAGGACTGTGGGGCTGTATGAAGGCATGGGAGCAGGGTGGCTGCAGGAAGAGGGGGATTTCATGGCAGAGAGGGGTGTCAGGAGGTTGCTACACTAATGCAGGGGTCAGGCATCTGGAGGAATGTGAGGTGTGTGAAGGGATGGAAGCAGGGTGGCTGGAGGACGATGGGGATTTAGAGGCAGAGAGGGATGGGAGCAGGAACCTGCAGGAGGATGAGGATTTAGAGGCAGAGACGGGTGGAAGCAGGAACCTGCAGGAGGATGAGTATTTAGAGGCAGAGAGGGATGGGAGCAGGAACCTGCAGGAGGATGAGTATTTAGAGGCAGAGAGGGATGGGAGCAGGAACCTGCAGGAGGATGAGGATTTAGAGGCAGAGAGGAATGGAAGCAGGAACCTGAAGGAGGATGAGGATTTAGAGGCAGAGAGTGGTGCATGCAGGTTGCTGCAGAAGTACATGGTTCAGGCCTGTGGAGGACCATGGGGCTGCGCGAAGGGTTTGAAGCAGGAAGCTGCAGGAACAGGTGGGTGTATAAAGTAAAGAGGTGCCCTAAGGTTGCTGAATGGGAATAGCTGCAGAAGGCTGAAGGGATTATCAGACTATCTTTGACGTGGTCAGACATTCACATTACCTAGAAAAGGGCTCTGCTTGGAAAGGAAATTGTTACTAACTCTGTATATACACGCAGTGCTGTAGATTCACATGCTGCCCATACTTCCAAGTCTAGTATTGAGCTTGGACATTGCAACTTGTTTTTGTTTGAAGAATTCAGGGTCACAAGGCCTGTTACAACTCCTCCTAGGGGCCACAATGCACCAGCTCACAGATCCACCAGCGGGTGGGTTATTACGAATACAAACTCAACACTCCAGGGGTGCATGGGTTTAAAGGGTGGGCCCACGAGCCTTGTGAGAACTAGATTCCACAGAGGCAGGAGGTGGTCCAGGAGGAATCACTTTCTTGAGGCCCTCCATGAAGGCCTTCACCTCAGAGATTTCAAAGGAGGGCAAGTGTTTCCTGTCCTGCAACTGCATCGAAGTGCAAATGTATGGAACTGCATACCAGGCCCGCCTTCAGCAAGTTAGGGAGGTAGCAAACCATATCCTGTCTAGAAGTCATAAAATAAAATTGATCATAAATTAAATTTGTTTGAAGCTGTAATAGTGGACAAATCTTTCCCACTCGGCCGCACAGAATCCGGGCATGGTAGGTTTATGCCCCTCATGCAGTATAAGCATGCCCTCCTCTGGGAGGTTGAGATAGCCAAACACTAAGACTTCTTGTGCTAAATTGCTTAGATGAGCTGTTTGAGGTCTGAGTGAACAACCTGATGTTGAGTGAGAAGGTCCAGCCTTAGCAACAGCTTCATGTGGAAGCTAACCAACATCTCCAGCAGCACGTAAAACCAGGGTTGCCCGGCCGAGGTTGGGCAGGTCATATCTTTCCTAACAATATACGGGATGAGGGGAGGAAAAGTACAGACAAATATCCTTCACCAATTCATCCATAGTGCAGTGACCACAGACCATGGGTATCTGGTGGCAATGTTCTGGTATTTTGCGTTTGCGGGCGATGTGATGGTCGGATGTGTGAGTGAAGTTGCCACTTCAAGTCTTGATGCGTTCTGAGCAGACCCGCAAAGACGTTGTCCAGACCTGCAAGTACTCTGCTAAAAGAAGCAGATTAACTAACACAAGATCTCTTAAGTTATTGCAGAAAACTGTGGGGAGGGAGCTCCCCCGCTTCTGTATGCACTACAAGATGGTCATTTTGCCTGTCATCACGAGAACATTCTTCATCCAGATGTTATTGAGAAAGGCTTAGTGCTCTGGATGGGCTAGCAAGAGTTTGAAGTTAATGATGAAAGTTTTGCTGCTGGAGAGTCCAGGTTCCTGGAATGGTGATGTGACAGAGGTGCGCATCCCACACCAATAGTGAGGCTGTGGTGGAAACGGTCACTTGAGGGAGAGAGCTGATGAAAGGCTTGCTGACCAACAGCCCTCTGCTGGGGACCATTGCTGTAGAAAGCACTCTTGGAGGGGACGAATGTGCGGTATGGCATGCACCTCAATTACCATTCATGAAGCCATCATCTCCAACAGTTTCATAAACACCCTTCCAACAGGACAACCTTACGTAAAAGAGGTAGCAGCGGTTGGAATACCCTCAGCTTGTTTGGGTTTGCATTCCCTGTATCAGCAATAAGGATGGAGCTTAGGGAGTGCCGGATGTGGGACTTTGGCACGGAGAGTGAACCTCGACTGTGAATAGGGACACTGCCATCTGAGTGTGTGGTGGGCACTGTTGCCTGCTGCTGCTCCGCCAGTCGTCCAAGTATGAAAAGACTTGGATGGCTTTTCTATGCATATGCATCCATCATCATGCACTTTGCAAACATCCTTGGGCCATAGTAACTCTGAAGGGCATAACTGTGACCAGGTAGTGTTGTACGCTTACCACAAAGCAAAGGTACCGGTGGTGACCTAGGTGGATGGCGATATGGAAGTAGGAGATTTTTAGGTCCACTGCCTTCATAAACTCGTCTCGGATTAGCAGGATGACATCCTGAATGGTGGTGAGGTTGAAGTGCTAGGTGTGGGTGTGGCAATAGGGGGATTGAGGTCTAGGTTCAGCCGGAGGGAATCATCCTTTTTTGGCAATTTGAAAGTAAAGGCAGAACACTCGTAGGATGGAGATTTGTGGAGGGTCTGGTCCTATGACACCCTTTGCAAGGAGTGCCCGAACTACTACTTCCAAAAGCCAGAGGTGGTCTGGTCTGAGGATATGGCGGCTGGTTGGGATGGTTGCTGGTTGGGATGTCAGTGGGTGTGCTGTGGAGCTCGAGGCAGTAGCTCTTTCCTATCACAATGAAGAATCACTGATCCCCTATCTCTGAAACACAATCTATGAAGTGCCCTGAGAGCACCCATCGACTTTAAAGTCCTGGTGACTTTTCTCACTTTCACTAGTATCTCATCAGCCTGAAGGCCCAAAAACATGTTCTCCGTCAAACATAAGGTTGAGGAGGCGCTTCTGGCCTTCTGGCTTCAACACAGAGATCTATAGCTAATGATGGCACCGAAGTACATTACTTGTATTGATGCCTCGGGGAGCTTCTGCATCTAAAGCACAGTAGATGGTGGCTTTAGAAACAGCCTTGCTCTCAGCCACAAGTTCTTGTCCCTTCTGATATGGCTTTCAGGGAGGTACGTTACCAGCTACCCCATTCTTCCCATTTGTCTATCATTTCAGGGTAGTAGGACCATAGAACTTGTGTTGCGCCATGGGTGGCACCCCTTACTGCCACACGCTTGCCAGCTGTGTTGATACTTTCGCTGTCCTTGTCTGGCAGGGGGCCTAGCTGGTGTCCTGTGCTGAAGCATGTTTCCGTGGTCGATGAGTGACAAGGGAATCTGGGTGCCCTGACTGCTGATGAAGAGGGGGTCAGAGGTTGAGGCCTTGTATTCTTTGCCCATATAAGGTGTGACATCCTTACCTTCACCAGCTCCCTGGCGTTTTCTGGGACAGTCTTCAATATGCACTTCAGGATGGCAAGACCCTACACTGTCCTTTTAGTTTTGGAGAGTGTCTTCATAAGGAAATTATCCTCATCCTGAAGGCATGTCCATTTTGTGGTGCTGGGCATTCCTTGAAGGACTGAAATGCAGGCAGTAGTTACTACAAGTGATGACTGCTTGTGGAAGTAGGGCTTTACGAAATGGTCGCCCAAAGAGGGGACCATGTACCCCTCAGTGGTCCTCTCTCCCTCTCTATGCCTTAGGTCAGTGGTTGCCAACCTGTGGTCTGGTGACCACATGGTTCTAAGAAGCCTCCTCAGGGCATCCACAACTGCTTAGACAATGAAACAATATTAACAGATTAAAAAGCGTACATAAATAAAGTGGCTAAATGTAAAATTGAACATTTTTAAACACACTGTAAATGTCAAGGAATTTGAAATTGAAGGCTAAAAATAAATTCGTTTTCTCAGATCGAATCGTGGGAGCAGTTCAGGTGCACCAAACAAAATATATTATGGATGATGTCTGACTTCAATTGAATTTAGAAAAGCTCCAACCTTTCTATTAAAATTGATCTAATTTTTTTATTTATGTTTTTGCAAATTAAATAAAATGTGTTATCATTTGTGCATGTGTTTGATGAATGGTCGGTTCTGTATTTTGTTTGTATAGTTTAGTGGTTCAAATCATCAACAATATTTAGGCCGGGGTCCCCGGCTTACAGTAATGGCTCAGTTGGGGGTCCCTGGATTCCAATAATGTCAGTGGGGGGTCCCCAGGTTTCAGCAATAATAAAGTGGGAGTCCACAAAAGTCAAAAGGTTAACAACCACTGCTCTAGGGGATCATCATAGGGGTCTAGCGTCCTATTAGAACTCCGTAGGTTGGAAAAAAGAGTAAACTGATCTGTCCTGAGAGTCAGGAGATGGTGCTTGAGGGAGTGGATGATTGTGTTGGTCGTGAAAGTGATGTTGTTTGAGGGGAGAGCTGTAGAGCAGGAGACTGGGGTTATGGGCTTGAGCCCCTGTTCCTTCGTTTCTTGGGGTGGGGAGGTCCGGGTGCTTCAAACGCTAGCTCCTCCTTGAAGGTGATCCTCTGCTTCTTGGGCATGGCGTAGGGGCAGATGTGGAGGCCGTCCCAGAGGAAGCTAGGTAAGGGATCTTGCAAACATGTGGGTGGATGAAGAATCTTCTGCTTGGCAATGGGGACCTTGGACAGAAGAGGATCATGGCCTTAGTATCTGACCTGAGTGATTTCAGCATCTGTTTGGCAGCTGCTTCCATTGATGATCTGGCCTCAGAGAGGATCATCAATGCCTCAGGCTGCAGGTGGAGTTGTCTGCCAATGTGGATCAGCATCTTGGTGGCAGCTTGATGGATGTCAAGACTTGGTCCTGGGGTCAACTGGCACTGGGTGTTGGAGTTGGACTCCAAGGACGTTGCCTTGAGGCTCAATACCAGACTCCAGGGCGAGCAGTGCTGTTCACCAGCACACTATTTGGGATAACACTTCCTTGACTGCCCTTTGAGTGTCTGTGCTTCAGATCTGGCTGTGGTTTCGGGGCTGGGTGCCCCGCACCGTGGGCAGGCCAGAGGGTCCAGCTTCTTCTTTGGCCTCGAGAGGATCACATTCCCCAAAGATATCAGGAGTCTCGGGTTTGCTGCTTCCCGTTGTGATGCGCCCAGTGTCTCTATTACTCAACTTCCTAAGGGTGCTCTTGTAGCAGAATGCAGCACAGAAGTTGCTGGAGGTGCTGTTGTGGTCAGGGGAGAGGGAAAGGTTGCACACATTGTGCTCATCCAACTATAGGTATTTGGTATTGCACTAGGGCAGAATTGGAAGGGTTCATGTGCCATACCCTCCCAAAGGCATTCACCAATGATACAACCCTTTTTTGATCGAAGATCATCGACCAGTGGTCGGCGCTGGAGTGTGGATGGTGAGGCACCAAAGAGCTTCAACAGGGCGCTGGTGCAGCAGTATAGGTTGCGGGTCGCCGAAGGCTGTTGACTACAAGTCACCAAGGAAATGGGTGAGCAGTGAAGTTTCATTGGCTCTCTTCCAAACTGTAGGTGTCAAAGGGCTGGGCCTGAAAAGGCAGCATAGAAGTCCTTGTGTTTGTTTTCTTTCGCCATCAGGTTTGGATGTTTTGAGCACAATCTGAGGTGGAGTCTGTGTCCCCATGTATTGTGCTCTAGGGGAGGAGTCACAATCAGTCTTATGACTCTGCGTTCCTAGAACAGAATCAGGCTGCAACACTCGGCCAAAACTAGACGGCTGGAGTGTGCAAAGCCTATGCATCTACAGCCACAGATGCACGAACATTTTTCTAGGGCTGCTTTTGGCTTTTAGCCCAGCTGTGGCCATAATTCTTGGAAAAAGGGCACTTTTATAATAAACACAATACATTCCTTTAATATTTTAAAAACTATAGGTTTAATACATTCTTTCTGTGGGTGCAGAGACTGAAAACGACACATTCCCATAAACATTTAAATATAATAAATTACTTTATTTCTGTAACAAGAGTCCAAGTGTGCCAATGTCTGGCTTTACACAATCTGATGAATGTGCCAGCTACAGAAGTAGCACAATAGCAAACACCGCGTTACAATGGAAACATTTGTTTAAAGTACCTTTCCCTCTGGCGCTTCAAACGATATCTGGGCAGGACCTTGACGAAGCGCCTTGAAACAACCGATAGCTACATATACATATATCACTGTACATAAGATAAGGCCAGTGTCGAGCTTGGTTTCAGGGTGTCAGTTTCCAACGAAGACATGACATTTCACATGGCAGATGAGCATAAGATAATAACAGGTAGGGAGATCATGGAGGGATCAGTACAACTGAAGTTGTGACAAATCAGAAAATAATCCTCTGTGAAAAGGACCAATCAGGCATTCCCCACTGTGTTTGCTATTGCCAATGAAAGAATGCCCAACTGGTCCTTGGCCACCCACTGATAACTCTGTGGGGCACACATCAAACTGGAAGAAAGACACTTCAGATCAGAAGAAGGCATTTGAACCTGGCTCTCTCTACGACCACTCAGGAGAGAAGTGGGTACCTAAAACGCATCTGCTATTAGAACTTCTAGTCAAGAGTCTTTGAGTGCCAGTATGAGTTGTGTGATGTTCTCCATGAAGGGGTTAACACTTGTGAATCATTTTATTCTGGGATATGAGAATATGCACCCAAAGTCCACCTCACAGTAGTAGGAGGCTCCATCACAGCAGCCGGCACATTATCTCTTCACTCAGGTCAGTCTTGCACCCCGCCAACCCCGGCAGTGTACGTGGGCATGAAGAAAGTTGGGCACGACCATCACTAGCAGCAAAAGTCCTGAACTATGGCAAAAGTGTGTGTTGAAGAGGTGCAGAGACTTGTGAGACTGGCACCAGCCCTTATGACTACAAGTCGTTGTCTTGCATTGCAGCAGCCACTGAGGCTCTGTCCTACTTGCAGCCTTCTAAGATCCACAGGGGCCAGTGTGGCTGGGTCCTCAGATGTTCATATTCACCCGGCCTGTCACGGGTTTTGCGGTTCGGGCACAGGGTCAACTGTGGTGTAGTCCTTAGTAGTCGACATTTTCCAGACAGTTGTGGGTGCCGGGGTCTTGATTGTCTACAGCAGCTGTAACTATGTCAGTAGTACCCCATGTCCCTCAGGGCATAAATTCCTGGATTTTCAGGCTCCATCAGCATGTAGCTTTGTAACTGATATACTCTGGGGCCGTAAGTCCAGCTCATATTCGCGATCCCTGGGCCTGCTCAATAGCGCGCGTTCTCCTCAGCCGCTGTGACTATAACGTCCATCCAGATGCGCAGCGCTTCAGCGGTGGGAGCCACCATGCAGAAGAGACGCTCATAGGTTTTCACGCAGAAGGTCAGCTTGGGATGGGGACTCTAGGGAGGACAGAGGAGAAATACAGTTACACAACCCACCACTGGAGCATGCAGAAACATCTCACACACTTCTGAAAATAAAAAATACAAACAAAGAAAAAAAGAAAAAAAATTATACAAGAAGCTGAACTACACGACTCCCTCTCCAGCCTTGATCATAGAATATCTAACCACAAAACATGTCTCCTAAACAACAGAATATATGTGCACCAGCACCACTCTTAAGCACTATTGTAAGGACACTCCGGATATCATGTAAAGCCACTCACACTTACTGCTTTGCAGTAATAAAAGACATGAAGACAGAGAATACTTTAGACCCAGTAGTCATTGCGTTGAATGCAGCAATAAACGACAGAACGGGTATCTCCTTCCTAGCCATTCAGGTGGGTGAGAATCTAGTGAATCCTCTAGTTATGCACGTCCCTTTTTTATTGTTCAGTCCTGAAGTACGGATTGGGTATCCTCAAGTTCTACTCTTCCTTTCTAATCATACAGTCCTATAGGACAGAAGTGGTATCCTCCAGATCCACGCTTCCATTGTCTTTGTTCAGTCCACAAGGAAAGTGTGTGTGAATCTTGTGAATCCTCTAACTTTGCTTTTCCTTTTTATTGTTCAGTCCAAAAGCACAACAGTGGTAGCCTCTAATTCCACTTTTTCTTTATCATCATACAGCCCTAAAGGACAGCAGTGGTATCTTCTAGATCCACGCCTCCATTATCTTTGTTCAGTCCACAAAGAGTGTGTGTGAATCTTGTGAATCCTCTACTTACACATTTCCTTCCTATTATTCAGTCCTAAAGGACAACAGTGGTACCCCCTAGTTCCACTCTTTCATGACCATCATACAATCCTAAAGGACAACAGTGGTGCCCTCTAGTTCCAGTCTTTCTTGGCCATCATACAGTCCTAAAGCCAACAGTGGTATCTTCTAGCTTGACACCTCCATTTTCTTTACTCAGTCCACAAGGACAGTGTGTGCGAGTCTTGGGAATCCTCTAGCTCTGCTTTTGCTTTTTATTATTAAGTCTGAAAGGACAACAGTGGTACCCTCTAGTTCCACTTTTTCTTTATCACCATACATCCCTAAAGGACAGCAGTGGTATCCTCTAGATCCATGCCTCCATTATCTTTGTTCAGTCCACAAAGACAGTGTACCTGAATCTTGTGAATCCTCTACTTACAAATTTCCTTATTATTATTCAGTCCTGAAGGACAACAGTGGTGCCCTCTAGTTCCACTCTTTCTTTATCACCATACAGTCCTAAAGGACAACTGTGGTATCCTCTATTTCCACGCCTCCCTTACCTTTATTCAGTCCACAAAGTGTGTGTGTGAATCTTGTGAATCCCCTTACGCATTTCCCTCTTATTATTCAGTCCTAAAGGACAACAGTGATTTTGTCTAGTTCTACTCTCTTTATCATGATACAGTCCTAAAGAAGAACAGTGGTATCTCTAGAGCAGAGGTCTTCAAACTTTTTAATGCCGTGCCCCCTCAGTTGAAAAATAAAAATCATTGGGCCCCCCTCAGAATTTTTCACAATTATTTTAGAAAGATGGCAATGTTTAAATATATCTAAACCTATTTAAACATTGCAGTTAAGTATGGTTACCTTTTTAAAACAGCAATAACATGCTTCTGCTTAAAACAAAGGCATGTTATCTGTATAATATTTCTTTTCGCCAGAGTTTGGCGCCCCCCCTGGGATCACTTAAGGCCTTTGAAGACCTCTGCTCTAGAGCCACACCTGTTATTTTTATTCAGCTGTAAATGTTGGAATGGTCATCTCATCTTTTAGTTCAGCTGCCTTCCAACTGTGGGACAGGCCCCCCTTAGTGTGGCACAAAGGGATTCCGAGGAGTGGGGAACGGCACTCTAGCCAAGAGCAGCATTTAATCTGGTCCTGGGGAGTGCAAAGACGCTTCACAATGAAACACAATGCAGCAATTTAGTGAAAAGCAGAATGGTCAGGAGGCACTCTGAAAGGTCAGTATAACATCTTGTGTGTCGTGTCCTGGGTGAGACTAGGCGCACTATGCCACCCTTGCCGCCTGTCACTGTTTTGTAGCCACCTGTGTCCTGCACTTTGGGATCTGTAGATTCATTAAACAATGTTGAGTATGGACTCAAGTGAAACCCAGGAGATATAGTGCTTTTGTCTAAGCACCAAGACTGTCTGAAGGCGACAGGCATTGTGTCAATATGGGGCAACTGCCCACAAGAAATGGCAATGGGCACAAATAAAAGGCAAGAATGAGTATAAATGTTTGTCAAACTTTGTTTGGCACCCACTAACGTCACTCACACATTTGGGCTCCTTTGCTTGTTAGGGTATATTTTTAGGATATTTCTGAGGCTGTTTTTAAAATGCCCTTCTATCTGACATTGTTACTTGATGTACTTGGCTTGCTTGCCACGTTTTCACAGATTGGTCTGCATCAGTTAAATAGCATGACCTCTTGTCAAACAAAAATCATTTAGCTTTGTTCCAGTATTTAGTGTTTTTTTAGAAATACGTGTGCGAAAATGTTTATGATTGGCGGATGAAGTTATTTTAAAGCGCATACACAGGCGGATAGCTCTGTGTCTGATGCATAACTGTGCCCCTAAGGCACTGTGTAAACTGAGGTATCTTTCTGAGGCCTGGACGTTCAAAACCTGTGACTTAAGGAATAGCTCTGCTGTCTTTGATTTTAAGATCACAGTGGAGCTGATAAACTCTCAACTGGAATTGTGCCTCCCCAGACAGAAAGTGACAAAACAAATTAAATACATAGATGTTCCATGCCACATTTTGACAAAATTATGACAAAGGCCTGTTCTATCTTTTTCTGCCATATTTTATATGTCTAGGCTTGAAACCATGAAATCCACCCAGGTGGGTAAAGTTACTTTTTGTTTAATTTTAGTAAATTACCAAAGCTGTTAAAAAAAACTGCTCCTCTCCATATCACACACTTTTCTTAGCAAGCACTAATACTCCCTGGCGTACCTTGAAGGCGCTCCGAAGATGGTCGTAGTAGACCTCTTCTATTGCCTGGAAGTAGATCACCCCCTTCAGCTTCTGCTCCTCCTTATCTGCAGAGAGAGCCATGTGTCAAGGTTAGAAAGATGAGGACCAGGGGAGAAGGCAGAAGGCGCTATGGATGAATTTGGACACCCTGGTGGCTCTGAACTCTGGCAAAAGAGAAGAAAGACTATTACCTACAAAGTAGGCCAGTCGGCGTTTCTGGCGGTCGAAGACGAACCAGCGCTTCTTCCAGGTCTTGATCCTGCCACCCATCTTCACCAGAAAGCCCTTGCAGGAGGTGGCGGTGACAGTCATGTGGCTGCAGGTCTCCACGCTGTGACCCGAAGCCTCCAGGTGGGTTTTCAGGTCCAGGAGGGGTCTGCGGCCAGTTGCTGGCTTTACAGGGGTCTTCGTCTGCTAGGTGGGGAAAGAGGATGACATGAGCGGTGTTTTGTAGCTGGCACGGGTTTGGAACAGTAGGGTGCTGGTGTGCAGTAGATTCCAGAATAACCAATTGTGTATTTTCAAGACTGACCTAAGGACGGACAAATCTGAAGACTGGTACTTTTGCAAGGACATAACTGACATGGATTGAGTTGCTTGTCAGATGCTAGCCAGTTTCACCTACCGTTCAAGAAAGCTTACAATCCCCCTAAATGCCAATCCACCAGCTCGGCCATTGTGTCTCAGGATATTATTTCACTTTCTCAGAACAAAAAGTTAGGAGCAAATAAAAATTGGTCTGAGATAGGGTGAATTTGGAGGAGTTATCACAAACGTTTGGCAATGCTTAGGAATTCTAAACATGAGCTCATAGGTGGGAGATCAAGAAAGGTTCAATATCCGTATCAGCAGATTCATGTAGAGCGCAAAGCAGCCAGTGGCGGCTCCTCCGTATGGGCGGCCGCTGATAACCCTTTTAAACAAAGCGATAATAAACTATGTTTATTATCGTTTTGTTTAAAAGGGGCGGGGCCACGGGGTGACGTGCACTGTTGGGAGTGCTCAGCACTCCCCCTCAGAGCACATGTGTGTTTGGCCGGCCCGAGAACACACATGTGCTGTAGGCTCTCTCTAGCCCGGCAACTGTGTTGACGGGCTGGAGAGAGCCTGAACAGGCTCCCAGTCTGCCTGGGAGCGCCCTCCAGCCAATCCCGACGCTGCTTTGGGCAGCGTCAAGATTGGCCGCAGAGCAGGCTGGGAGCCTGTTCCTGTGCAGCTAGAAAGGAAGAGGAGCGGAGCGGCGCAGGACCGCACTGAAAAGCTTGTTTTTTAATTTTTAATTAAATTTTAGGTGTCCCCATCCCCCGCGCCTCCTCCCCGCCCCTTTCGCGGCCCGCTACTGAACGCAGCAGAGGGGGCTGTCCTGATATATCGCTGGGAGAGGTCTATTACTAAATCTTCAGGGATGCCATGCCCCTGTACGGTACCTGAGAAGTAGTGAGCACTGGCACCAGAGCCAAGGAGGGCGCTGGTCCGGTAGACGGAAGCTCTGTGGTCTGGCGTGACTCCATCGCCTCCTTCCTTTTGGCTTCCTCTTGAGCTGCTCGTTTGGTTTCCTGATTGGAGTGAATCAATAAAAAAAAAAGAAGCTGAGCATAGAAGTGGAAAGTGTACTCTGATGCACAGGAGATGGACAAAGACAAGCAAGATATCCTATGTACCACCCTCAAATCAGTGCCCAAAAACAGGATCACCCAAGACTTTTGTACACTATATAAACTTAGATTGTTTGTAGACCTTCTACAACTTGCAGGGAAAAGATCTGTTATCTGGACTACTGTAATAGCCTGCTTGTGGGTCTTCTGGGGTACTTACTAGGCAACCTGTACCTTAGTCCAGGGTTCTGCAAAGTCGGTCCTGGAGAGCCAGGTCCATGCCAGATTTTTAGCATATCCACATTTAGAAAAATGTAGATTTCTGAAACATCTTTTTTCTTAATGTGGATATGCTAAAATTCTGGCATGGACCTGGCTCTCCAGGACCGACTTTGCAGAACCCTTCCTTAGTCAAAACCTAGCTGTTCGTATTGTTTGTGTGCTCCGTTAATTTAACCATGTCTCAGAAGCTTTATGGGCTCCAGTTGACCCAGGACTTTAGTTTAAGGCTCACTGCATCTCCCACACTCATCTTCTACAGACTACAAAGATCAGAATTTTAAAAATGGCCTTGAGCCTTACATGTTCAATCTCCCTCTGAGCTCAGCATCCCATCTCCTGTTCAAAATTCCAAGCCCAAGGAAAGCTGGAATCAGAGTATGCTCCTTTCTGCAACTGGCACCTAAACTCTGGAATTATCTCCACATCAGAAGTACGGCCTTGGCATTTATTTAGCATTTTGACATGCCATGAAACATTTTTAGCATACTACCTCTATACTTTTCTCTCCCCTTCTGTTCCTGTCTACTGTAGAACCAGCAAACCTTTACACTGGGTTAGAAAAGCCCTTCACACAACCCTTAGAGCTGAGCGCCTGTTTTATGCATCTGCGAAGTATAAAGTGAATTCATTTAACCTGATAGTTCAGAGTTCATGCTTTGTGTTCATATATTACAGCTTGCAAACAGTGAGCAAGGTCTGCCTCTGTTTCTGAGCTGTGCAGTTTAAAAATAAAGTATTAACCGAGTGAAATATTTGATTAAATTAACTCACTTTGCGCGCTTAAGGAACATAATAAAAGTGCTCATGATATGGCCCATGACCGTATATAAATAATAAAACAAATAAACACAATAAGCGTTGTATATGTCAATAGGTCTGGCTTATACCACAGTGCCTCTTCAGGTGCTGATGACGTTAGTCATCATACATGCATTGTCATTCATTATATCTCATACATCCTTTAATCCACCCACTGACTCATTCTTGCAATCACCCAGGCACAAAATCCAGAAGCATATGGAAGATAAATGAAAAGAATAAGACTAGAATGAAAAAAAACATGAAAAAAACAAAAAAACAGACTAACACCTAAACCAGGCGGGCATAGGCTTGCAATATAAAAATAACACTAAACATTGCAGCAGGCGGCATTCTTGCAATGGTATTGTACATAGTGCATTGGCATTGCTTTTCAACGTAGTTGCCACATTTAATAGCAACATGTTAGCCACCGTGCAGAGGTAAAACTAATTATACATTATGACCAATACCATTTCAAAATAGCCACTCAGTATTCGTTGCACAGATGACCATGTTCTAACGGTAATGTGTATGATCCATCACTGTTGTACTGAGCCAAGATGGCCCACATAATGCTTGTGATGGCCATCTTGGAACTGTTAAACGATGATAGACTATAGACAATACCATTCCAAGATGTCCACAAATAGTTGCCACACAGAATGCAGAACACAGCAGACAAAATGAGTAAGTGGCAAGTGAGCAGCACTTTAGGGCTGTCTGGGCAGCTGCAGGATGCTCTTAAAAGAGATGGAGGAAAGAAATGAAAAGGGAATTAAAAAATGAAAAACTGCAAATCTATCCTGAAAGGGACTGGAGGCACAGAATCACACTAATTCTGAAGCAAATGCGCATGTGTGATCAGTCCAAATGGCGTCCACCATGAGGCAATGGAGACAAAGGCAGAACTGAGGCTAAACCACTGTCTCAAGCAGTTTGCCATAATGAGGAGATGCAGAATGTGAAGGACATTCAGACAGAAAAGTGATGTCCCAGTTCAGTTCACAGATCTGCACAGTGTTACAGCAATCCCGCTTTCGAGGGCTTCTAGGTTTAGTGCTTGATTTAAACCATAAATAAGTCAGGCCTATTGCTCTTGTCACAGCCATACACAATAAAGAGATTCGACCTATGGCATACACCATAAAGGCTATAGGCCTCAATGGGAAAGTTTCAGTGGGTTGTCACCATTGGCACCTAAATCGTATTAAATTCTGCAAAACCTCTGCCGCAGGCAATACTCAGGTGTACAGTAAGAAAACTATAAATATCAAAGAAAAAGGCCAGGGAGAAAACCAAAACAGCTGCCTATTATAGGAATCTGTAAGAGTGCATGTAGCAATACAGGCCACACGAATTTCACAGAATCCCCCCTTAAATACCTATTGTCTTTATGAAAGGTTTTTCCAAAATAAATATGTCCAGCCTACCGCCGTTGTTACTTTTTCATGAACAGATCAGGCCTAGACCCTCGCTTACTGGCTTGCCACCATAACCAACGAAATCTTGCTATATTGAGCAGAAGTTTTGCCACAAAGCAAAAATAAAATAAGCACTCTCAGTGGAAGTACAACATCTGTCCAATCAAATGCTATATTCGAGACTACCACCGAGAGGGCCGAGCCAAAGCCCCTACTTCAGTTGTACTTCTGGAAGCTCATTTTCTGCTGAGCACATACGTTCAAGCAGCAGTATACGGTCAAGCAAAACCCTAAACAGCTTTACTGGAAGAGCTCTCAAGACTGTCCTCAACCGAGAAAATAAGAGTATAAAAAGCGAAGAAGGACAATAACCATTAAGTTGTAAAGACCAAGCCATCTGGACTCCTTCCCTGAGGACCACTGAAAATATAAAGCAATAGAGGGCTAGTGTTTTGGCAGGGGAGAGGTTATTGCAGTGAAATATGAAAATGGTGGGGCTAAAAGACCCCAAGTGCAATGCACACGCAAGGGAGCACGCGACCCCAAAGCTTTAAAGAAAAGTTGAGCAGGTCAAGTCGCGTGTTGTTTCTCCCACGATAAGTACTATTGTACTTCATGCAGTCAATTTCCATTCAACAAGCACTGCACGGGGCTGCTTGGGCGCATTTGCCCACCTACATGTGAATACAAAGGACAACTGCACTTTCATGCTATGACAACAATTCCATGGAGAGTTGATGACAACACGCGTTCATTGCATTATATTTTGTTACAATAAAGCATTAGTTGCACCCTTCCAGAAGGTGAGGCTATTTCATTACTACAGTACATCAAAACAGATCCAAAGTTGTTACTCTATAAAGTACCCAACGTGACGTCATTTAGTAGAGGTTTCTGAAGCAACAAGCAATCTAAGCATGACGTCTCATCTACGAAGAACTGCTGAGGGACCGCTGTAAAAGGTCTATGCTCTCACTTAACGAGTGACGTGCAGCATGACGCTGGGCTTTGGCGCGTAACACCCCGTTAGGCTGAATTTTATCAGCGCGGTGGCCTCACTATGCACCAGGTTTTTCATGAAAATCGAGGGGTGTGAACGGGTAAGCCCTAATGTAGTGATTCCCTGGCGTGTGCAATGGTTATCTCGTCACTGCGTGGCTTTGGTTGCTCGAATGAAAGGTGTGGCAGTCGGGCCTTTATTCGGAGTAAGATTGGGGGAACATTTTCCAGGCCAGAAAATCAAAGGGGTGTAGCCCCAAAGCCCTAATGGTGAAACCACTAGTAGGTTATTGTGTGGCGTCTTACGAACGAGAAGTACATCGAAGAGGTACATTGGGCGTCATTGGCCATGCGATTTAAGCCTCTGATGTTAAGTTCCCTCATTTGGGCTCCCCACCCGCGCGGGACGCGTCTCTTGTGAAGATTACAGGAAGGGTATTGGTTGTTTAAACAGTCTGCTCATTGTAATGTTGTTTGTATGACATCATTATTTCCTACTGTACTCTGTGTGTGACAAACTCCACATCCTCCAAACCTCTGGCTGCCGGTGACAATTGCTGCGGTAACCACTCCTGAAGTCGTCTGATGTGAAGTCTGGACTGGGGCATTTAAGGTGTACAAGGTGCCATCATGCCCATTCGTTTACCCGCAGTCCTAACTGTCAAGATCTGGTGCTTTTGGTAGAGGCGAGCTTGCTGTGTGAGTGGTAGAGGAGAGCTTGCTCTGTGAGTGGTAGAGGAGAGCTTGCTCTGTGAGTGGTAGAGGAGAGCTTGCTCTGTGAGTGCCTAGGCTCTGTGACTGGAAAGATCTGATACTTTTGGTAGAGGAGAGCTTGCTGTGTGAGTGGTAGAGGAGAGCTTGTTCTGTGAGTGGTAGAGGAGAGCTTGCTCTGTGAGTGGTAGAGGAGAGCTTGCTCTGTCAGTGGTAGAGGTGAGCTTGCTCTGTGAGTGCCTAGGCTCTGTGACTGGAAAGATCTGATACTTTTGGTAGAGATGAGCTTGCTCTGTGAGTGGTAGAGGTGAGCTTGCTCTGTGAGTGCCTAGGCTCTGTGACTGGAAAGATCTGATCCTTTTGGTAGAGATTAGCTTGCTCTGTGAGTGGTAGAGGTGAGCTTGCTCTGTGAGTGCCTAGGCTCTGTGACTGGAAAGATCTGATCCTTTTGGTAGAGGCGAGCTTGCTCTGTCAGTGCCTAGACTATGTGACTGGAAAGATCTGATCCTTTTGGTAGAGGAGAGCTTGCTGTGTGAGTGGTAGAGGAGAGCTTGCTGTGTGAGTGGTAGAGGAGAGCTTGCTCTGTGAGTGGTAGAGGAGAGCTTGCTCTGTCAGTGGTAGAGGAGAGCTTGCTCTGTGAGTGCCTAGGCTCTGTGACTGGAAAGATCTGATCCTTTTGGTAGAGATGAGCTTGCTCTGTGAGTGGTAGAGGTGAGCTTGCTCTGTGAGTGCCTAGGCTCTGTGACTGGAAAGATCTGATCCTTTTGGTAGAGGCGAGCTTGCTCTGTCAGTGCCTAGACTATGTGACTGGAAAGATCTGATCCTTTTGGTAGAGGCGAGCTTGCTCTGTCAGTGGTAGAGGTGAGCTTGCTCTGTGAGTGCCTAGGCTCTGTGACTGGAAAGATCTGATCCTTTTGGTAGAGATTAGCTTGCTCTGTGAGTGGTAGAGGTGAGCTTGCTCTGTGAGTGCCTAGGCTCTGTGACTGGAAAGATCTGATCCTTTTGGTAGAGGCGAGCTCGCTCTGTCAGTGCCTAGACTATGTGACTGGAAAGATCTGATCCTTTTGGTAGAGGCGAGCTTGCTCTGTCAGTGCCTAGACTCTGTGACTGGAAAGCTCTGATCCTTTTGGTAGAGGCGAGCTTGCTCTGTCAGTGGTGGAGGTGAGCTTGCTCTGTGAGTGCCTAGGCTCTGTGACTGGAAAGATCTGATCCTTTTGGTAGAGGCGAGCTTGCTCTGTCAGTGCCTAGACTCTGTGACTGGAAAGCTCTGATCCTTTTGGTAGAGGCGAGCTTGCTCTGTCAGTGGTAGAGGTGAGCTTGCTCTGTCAGTGCGTAGGCTCTGTTACTGGAAAGATCCGATCCTTTTGGCAGAGGTGAGCTTGCTCTGTGAGTGCCTAGGCTCTGTTACTGGAAAGGCCTTGGCCTCCAATAAATGTATTCTCACTCCTATGAATGTCTCCCTTTCTGGATATGGGGGTAATTTCTCCAAGTGGAGGGGGAAGCCTAGCTTGTGGTGTGTTCTTATCACTACCTGTATGTTGTGCTGACATTGTCTGAATGACTTTGCCATTACTAACCATTCGTCTAAGTACGGGTATACATTGATCCCCTGCCTCCGCAGGTGTGCTGCTACTACAGCGAGGATCTTTCTGAAAACCGCTGGGTGGACTGTATCCCAAGGGGTGGAGCTCTGATCTGGTAATGTCTACAACAAACCACAGGAAATTCCTGTGTCTACTGCTCACACATGTAGGTACACATCATCGAGGTCTATAATTGCCATATTGTCCCCACTTTTCAGACAAGGGTTGACCTCCTGTAGTGTTGTCATCTTGAAACTTTGCATCTTTATAAACTTGTTCAAGACCCGTAAGTATGGGTCCAGGTGTCTTGTCCACCTTTGGTGCGAGAAAGTAAAGGGAGTAAACTCCTAGGTTACTTTCTTACCCTTTCTTTCGCCTTCTTGTTCATGAAGTCTGTGACACTTGGTGTAGCTGCAGCTGTCCTTTTTTGCTGCAGGTCTTTGCTTTTGAGTTTAACGTAGGGGATTTCCTTGGTAATTCAATGAGGAAACCATGGTCGATTAGTGTCCATTTGTGGGAGGTGATGTTCTCCCACTCTTGGACGAAACTTCGGAGCCTGCCTCCGCCAGGTGCTTTGTGGAAGAATATCCCTGTTGGTAAGTGACTTGCTGGAAGGTCCTGACCCCTGCAGAGTGATTCCTCTTCCACTGGCTCTCCTGCGAAAGGTGTGTGTGGATAGCGAGGAGTAGTGCCCCGCGAGGGTGCGCTTGGTGTGCTCCTTTGAGGTGCGAAGACAGCGTGTGATCCGGAGGATCCCTTCATGTGTGTATGCCTTCACAAATGGACCTTTCAACTTAAGGCCCTGATTGCTTTAGTGGCCTCCTTCATGAGTTGTACTGCAGCATCCTCTGTAGTACAGAAGAGGCTCTCCCACATAAATGGCTAGATGCTAGAACCTCCAATTGAAAACCGCACACTTATAGCCAGGCTTGCCTTTAAGAGTGATGGCCGCACACAGCTCTCTGCTCGCCCTGTTCAGTAAAGTGCCGACTTTAGACAGGTTTTGGAGACGGCTTTGCCTTTCTGTATGAAAGTAATTCCTCCCCTCCTGTACTGGTCAGGGAGATACTGCATTAGGTCCTCAATTGAGTTCCACTGCTGTTGGCCACATCTGTTTATCAGCATGTTGGAGTATGGCAATCTACCCATCTATTGCCTCTGATCTTTATACTTTATGGCCCAGAATGTCCTCTCATTTACTCTCTCGGTGGGGGAGGGGGGGCATTTTGTTTTGTGCCCTTTTACGTGTTGTGGTCACTATGGAGAAGTCCGCCAGCTGGATTTCTGAAGGCCTCCTATTCTTGGTCCAGGATGCTGAGCAGCATGGGCAGGTACCAATTCTTTTAATCATGAGGTTAGGCTTCTTTCAAGGAAGAAGCATGAATCACCATGTTCCTCTCCCAGATGTACCCCATAAATATCCACTGACTTATTTATTAGGGAATTTTTTGCCGTGATGTCGACTGGCGGCGATGGTTTGGATGAGTGGCAGTCATTACCTTCCTCGGTGGAATCAGTATAGAGATCTCGCCATTCTGTACCTTCCACTCCCCAGAGAGATTTGTGCTTAAGTTGTCCCCCCTCCGGTTCCTTTTCATATTCAAAGGTCTCATCCTTTGCCTCTTTTGACAGATCTGGTGTCGCTGGAGACTCCAGTTCAGTGGGCTCTTCTTCACTAGTTTTTACCCTCGAAGGTTTGTGAGGGATTCAAAATGTTTTCAGGGAGTCATTGAACTCTCCTTTCATTTCAGTGGGGCTGCCTTTTTGGCCTTCAGGTGTAGGTGCTTTCTCTTGATGTAGAGGGCCTTTTGTTCAGGGGCAACATCAGAGACTTTCTTTTTGGCATAGAAGTCTCCTTTTCATAGGACTCCTTGTCCCTCTTACACCTTCTGGAATGGAGGCCATTTTCTGAGAACTTGCCTCTGATGGTGTTCTTTGGTCTCAACCCAAAGAACTCTTTATGCCTTTGCTCTCCTTCAACCTCTGGGGTTTTCGGTGTCAAGGTTGACTTGGGGAGCTTGGAGTCCTTAGGTTTTAGCTCGGCAGCACTGTACCCTTGTGGCATTTCTTGGAACCTTCAGCAACGTTTCTCACCTGACGACTTCTTCAGCTTCAGAGCCTTTCCTCTGTGCCAGTTCAGTTTAATTGCTATATTTTTTGTTACTTACCAACCCAAGATCTTTACGCTTTGGTGCAATCATACCACAAACACAGTTTGCTTAGAGTGCCTACCTCTGTTTTTCTCTTGACTGCAGGGTTTTAGGCTGGAATCCAACATACACATCGCACATATCTGACTTGCTGGAGACAAACGTTGCATAAGTCGGGACTGTCCTCTTGTGCGACCCTGTGGTGGCCGTTAGGGCAAGATCTACATGGGAGCGCTCCATAACCCTTGCTCATTCTCCTCCCCACTTGTTTGAGATACTTCCTTCAGAACACTGTACAAAGCTTTTTGGGTTTCTTTTGTTTATTACTAATCTTGATTGATGACAGTTGAGATGAACTTTTCGGTGACTCTTTGGATCTCTCTGTGAAATAAATGTGGTACAAGGAAGGACCGTGCACCAAATGATTGAAGACGCCAACAACAATAAATCAATATAAAGAGAGAAGTGACTAAAAGAGAAAAATCCAAACCCAACCACTAGGAAGTGGAATAATACACAACATTTGAATGCAGAAAATATTCAAAAAGCAAAACCTATGGCTGCGATATCGTCAGTGTGCTCCAGACAACAAGTTGGACACAACTACACAATGTAATGCTGCTTCTTAGGCGTGCCCCATGCTATATGCTGTACAATTTAACACTCCTGCTTTTATTGGGAACAGCCACACAACATGCTGGATACAAGTGTACAATTTAATGTTGCTGCTCTCCGGGAGTGCTAAAGACAAAAAGCTGGACACAAGCGTGTGATGGACAACTAATGCTTCATGAGAGCGCTCCAGACAATCTGCTGGACATACACAATGTAACGCTGCTGCCTCTGGGAAGCATGCACACACAAGCTGGACAGAAACACACAATGTAACGCTGCTGCCTGTGGGAAGCGTGAATACACAAGCTGGACAGAAACACACAATGTAACGCTGCTGCCTCAGGGAAGCGTGAATACACAGGCTGGACAGAAGCACACAATGTAACGCTGCTGCCTGTGGGAAGCGTGAATACACAAGCTGGACAGAAACACACAATGTAACGCTGCAGCATCAGGGAAGCGTGAATACACAAGCTGGACAGAAACACACAATGTAACGCTGCTGCCGCTGGGAAGCGTGAACACACACAAGCTGGACTGAAGCACACAATGTAACGCTGCAGCATCAGGGAAGCGTGAATACACAAGCTGGACAGAAGCACACAATGTAACGCTACTGCCTCTGGGAAGCATGCACACACAAGCTGGACAGAAACACACAATGTAACGCTGCTGCCTGTGGGAAGCATGAATACACAAGCTGGACAGAAACACACAATGTAACGCTGCTGCCTCAGGGAAGCGTGAATACACAGGCTGGACAGAAGCACACAATGTAACGCTGCTGCCTGTGGGAAGCGTGAATACACAAGCTGGACAGAAACACACAATGTAACGCTGCAGCATCAGGGAAGCGTGAATACACAAGCTGGACAGAAACACACAATGTAACGCTGCTGCCGCTGGGAAGCGTGAACACACACAAGCTGGACTGAAGCACACAATGTAACGCTGCAGCATCAGGGAAGCGTGAATACACAAGCTGGACAGAAGCACACAATGTAACGCTACTGCCTCTGGGAAGCGTGAATACACAAGCTGGACAGAAGCACACAATGTAACACTGCTGCCTCAGAGAAGCGCGACTACACAAGCTGGACAGAAACACACAATGTAACGCTGTTGCCTCTGGGAAGCATGAACAAACAAGCTGGACAGAAACACACAATGTAACACTGCTGCCTCAGAGAAGCGTGAATACACAAGCTGGACAGAAACACACAATGTAACGCTGCTGCCTCTGGGAAGCATGAACACACAAGCTGGACAGAAACACACAATGTAACGCTGCTGCCTGTGGGAAGCGTGAATACACAGGCTGGACATAAACACACAATGTAACGCTGCTGCCGCTGGGAAGCGTGAATACACAGGCTGGACAGAAGCACACAATGTAACGCTGACAGAAACACACAATGTAACGCTGCTGCCTGTGGGAAGCGTGAATACACAAGCTGGACAGAAGCACACAATGTAACGCTACTGCCTCTGGGAAGCGTGAATACACAAGCTGGACAGAAGCACACAATGTAACACTGCTGCCTCAGAGAAGCGTGACTACACAAGCTGGACAGAAACACACAATGTAACGCTGTTGCCTCTGGGAAGCATGAACAAACAAGCTGGACAGAAACACACAATGTAACACTGCTGCCTCAGAGAAGCGTGAATACACAAGCTGGACAGAAACACACAATGTAACGCTGCTGCCGCTGGGAAGCGTGAACACACAAGCTGGACAGAAACACACAATGTAACGCTGTTGCCTCTGGGAAGCATGAACAAACAAGCTGGACAGAAACACACAATGTAACACTGCTGCCTCAGAGAAGCGTGAATAAACAAGCTGGACAGAAACACACAATGTAATGCAGCTGCCTCAGGGAAGCGTGAACACACAAGCTGGACAGAAACACACAATGTAACGCTGCTGCCGACGGGAAGCGTGAACACACAAGCTGGACAGAAGCACACAATGTAACGCTGCTGCCGCTGGGAAGCATGAACACACACAAGCTGGACAGAAGCACACAATGTAACGCTGCTGCTGCTGGGAAGCGTGAACACACACAAGCTGGACAGAAGCACACAATGTAATGCTGCTGCTGCTGGGAAGCGTGAACACACACAAGCTGGACAGAAGCACACAATGTAATGCTGCAGCATCAGGGAAGCGTGAACACACACAAGCTGGACAGAAGCACACAATGTAATGCTACAGCATCAGGGAAGCGTGAACACACAAGCTGGACAGAAGCACACAATGTAACGCTGCTGCTTCTGGGAAGCGTGAATACACAAGCTGGACAGAAGCACACAATGTAACGCTACTGCCTCTGGGAAGCGTGAATACACAAGCTGGACAGAAGCACACAATGTAACGTTGCTGCCTCTGGGAAGAGTGAATACACAAGCTGGACAGAAGCACACAATGTAACCCTCCTGCCTCTAGGGAAGCGTGAACACACAAGCTGGACAGAAACACACAATGTAACGCTGCTGTCTCAGAGAAGCGTCAACATACAAGCTGGACGGAAACACACAATGTAACGCTGCTGCCTCGGAGAAGCGTGAAAACACAAGCTGGACAGAAACACACAATGTAACGCTGCTGCCTCTGGGAAGCGTGAATACACAAGCTGGACAGAAACACACAATGTAACGCTGCTGCCTCATAGAAGCGTGAAAACACAAGCTGGATAGAAACACACAATGTAACACTGCTGCCTCAGAGAAGCGTGAAAACACAAGCTGGATAGAAACACACAATGTAACGCTGTTGCCTCTGGGAAGCGTGAATACACAAGCTGGACAGAAACACACAATGTAACGCTGCTGCCTCAGAGAAGCGTGAACAAACAAGCTGGATAGAAACACACAATGTAACGCTGCTGCCGCAGGGAAGCGTGAATACACAAGCTGTGAGAGGAACACCATCACACTGTGGCCTTCAAGCTAGGACATGTTTTACACTGCATTGAAAAGGGAGCTGAAAATACGGCATGAGAGGAACCTTTACTACTGCAGAAAGTCCTAGTCAGTAACGAGAAACATATATCAACACTAGTATAGGCAAGCTTGGACAACGTCAAGCCAGTGGCCACCAAATGAATCAAAAGAGGACATATGCTCCTTGGACAATTTCCAGAAGCACCAAGAAGCAGCTTGTATGTGACCACCAACTGTGCAGCACTCTGCTTGGAAGGTGGAGGATACACACTGCACATTGGTGTGAGGAATCCTTTGCTGCGGTGATGAACAATGAAGCATACTTATCCAGTCCTTTATTTAGGCTGAGGGGAAGCAGATGCATGACTAATAGACAATGATGTGCATTCGAACTAGCGAGCACGCGGCGAAGGGCTTGGTCATCTCTTGTCCTAACTGTGAGCCTTTGCTCAGTGAGAGAGGTGTGTGTGTGTGGTGTGTGTGTGTGTGTGTGGTGTGTGTGTGTGTGTCTTGTTTAAAATGCAACAGTGTGCAATGGTCTGTCCATAAATGTAATTTAAGACTCTAATGTCCTCCACAATTCTACATTTCTGCAGGCAAGAGGTGAACATCAATGGGCTGAGGAAAGCCCAGTCTGGGGATATTTTGGTATAGGCAAATAAGAAACTCAATATTACGCCGGTCAATGATAACATGACCCTGAGAAAACCTGGGGAGCTCACCTCTTCCAGTGATGGATTCAATATTGTACCATAGTTACTTAACATATCCACAGCAGAGTCTCGCCAGCGAGGGCACAGGTTCAAACCTGGACACTGGACTCAGACTTTCAAGCTCAAAGGGGTGATGAAAGGAGAACCAACCCACCTTGAACATTTGAGGGAGCACGGCGTTCAACAGGGGACAGTGATCATTTGTATTACTATTTCTGTAAATAGTCCAGATACACAGCTGCTATAAGATACTCTAGAGCCACAGAACATTTTCTCTCAAAGAAAGTTTACAAACAAAAGAATTAGTCCCATTAGGAAAACAGTAAAGGTGTCAGTAAAACATAGGGAAGAGTTCAGGTTTGACTTTGACTTTCAACCTTAATCCTACGATCTATTTTTTTTCCCCCAAAACTCAGTGGCGGTTTACAAGTTTGGCGAAGCGGTATATCTTCCTTGGGTACCACTCACCTGATCACACTGGCTCCCACAATTCCCAGGTGTGGGAATGCTGGGCCCACTTGTATCAGGTGTGGATCGGTACAACCACTGCTGAACAGATCAGGGACTGCACGCATCACCAGAGGCCGGGCATCAACAGACGCCTGCTCAGCCTCCGCTGGACGCCCCAACCAACCACCACCTCCCAAACCATAACCAATTCACTCACTCACATGTAATACCGACTAAAGGCGGGTGGTAGACGGGCCAGAAAATGAACCATTGTTCAACTAGGAATATGAGCCTGCATGGTGTTTCGTACCTGGCAAAACCGAGCCACCATGTTATTCCTCATCAGGCCAAATAACTCGTAAAAGCCAGATTTAGATGTGGGGATGGTACATGAAAGGTACATTCTGGCTGGCCTGTACCCCTACACCTAGGTTTGTCCAACTCTTTGGCAGCCTCTCAGCACCGAGGTACAGACTGTGCTCACCTTGAAGGACTCCATTTTAGGGGAAGCGGGTTCAGCCAGATGCCTCCCACCCTATAGACCAGGGTTCTGCAAAATCGGTCCTGGAGAGCCGGGTCCATGCCAGATTTTTAGCATATCCACATTTAGAAAAATTTAGATTTCTGAAACATCTTTTTTCTAAATGTGGATATTCTAAAAACCTGGCATGGACCTGGCTCTCCAGGACCAACTTTGCAGAACCCTGTTATAGACATTGGTAGAACTGGGCATATGTGGCTGAAGAGGCGCCTTCATCACCCCAGGTCGGCATCATATAAAGAAATCTGCAGAGTCGTGCCAAGTAGCCAGCTCTCAAAATGGAGACCATAGTATTCAACCGTGGCCTCTCCACTTTCTAATCCTGGTCACAGCACTTCATCGTCCTGTGCTTCAGTGCACTGAATAAGATCATGCAAAGGATGTTATTCCTCAGACCACGATACACCCAGCATCCACCAAGGATTGCTCCAGTTGCCAACAGTGAAACCTGAACATTCCACACAAGCCATGCACAGCCTTGATGGTGCTTTAATGCTTATGTCTCAACAGAGAAAGCTCAGATAGGGTGGATGGAGACATAAGGCGTAATACAAGCGTAACGCACTACACTCAGCTTCTTCTTCAACCAAAATTAGAAGTGTTTAGATGAGAAGGCTTACCACAAGTGCTAAAAGCTGCATAAAAAGTTGAGCTGGTACCTGCAGTGTCCGTCGGGATAGCGGCAACCTGCCACGTCAGCGCCCTGCACCCCAACTGCTTGAGTTGTTGATTGGCGCTAACACACTCCAATCAGGAAAGCTTTCAGGCGCCTTCCTTCCTATTGCTTCTGGCTGCAGCCCTCCCGCATCTGTGGTGGTGCAAACTAGCTAACGGGGACTCAGACAAGTCGTTTCTTCCTGTTACCACTGGTCAGGAGGGCGTGTCCTACCCCACGGACACTTTTTTCCCTTCAGGAAGGCGTAAATTTAGATGTTCCCGCATTTGATCACATGAGACTGCTGAGGTCTCAAAAAAAAAAAAAAAACTTGGCACAAAGAGGAATGGATTGCAAAAGAGGAAGCAGACGCCGCCTGTGTGGTAAGAGGTTGCTGGAGACGACGCAGAGGAAGACTGGCGAGGGAGTGCCTCAAGCCTTCCGCCAGTTGCAGGGTGTGAGACTGCTCTAGACTCTACTCTGCACATCTGACTGCAAAGCAGTGAAGGCTACTTTGTGTTCAACTGGACTGGGAATTCATCTCAAATTACACACCTTAAGCTGTGCAAAACTGGATTGCAAACGTGGCGAGTCTCTACTGCCCTTGTATTCCTTCTCAATGAAGGTCCTTTGCATTGTGTCACACTGTAGAATTTAAATAATGCTTCATATCCACAACGAGGCCCCAAAGAGACCAAACTGAACCGTGTTCCCGGCACCCTCTTGAAGTTCAGGGCAGTTCGTGTGTTGGCTGCAGTTTGGCCTGCATGAAGGTGCTGAGACAAGTTCAGAGACTCCTCGAAACATGGTGCAGGGAACTGTCAGATTTGAACCGCGTCTAGTGTTACTGAAAAATGTGAGGAAGAGAACGTATTTCTCTTTTTATAGAAGATCTTTCATGCATTTTGTAAAGACAGGAAGATCCAAGCTTTTAACATTTGAATTCTACGTGAATGTAAATTCTTATTCTTGCAAGAAACAAGTTCTAGAGCTCAGTCAGCAGAACAGAGGAACATCATCTGCCAGTTCGAGGGAACTGGTATTAAATGTTCTCAAATCCGGATTAGAAAAATTTGTTGGAAACTAGTTGTTACAGACCGGTTTGTATCGAAAAGAAACATGAATAGGAACTTCCAGTGAACAGACCAGAAAAAAAGATTTTTGGGGAGTGTGTGTGGGGGGGGTGGGGGGGGAGGTGGAAGAAATGGGTGGAAGAAATGGTTGAAAGTCTCAGCACTGTAGTAGTAATAATTACTAGAGGTCGAACATTAGGGGCAGCGTGCGACTCTGTTTTGGACTAGTAGGAGGCAATGAAGGTTCGAGCTGAGCTGTATCGGAGATGTGGGTGGGTCCTCCGTTGGTCAGGGATAACTCTTGTCTTACGTGCAGCGTTTAATACCTCTGACCAGGAACTGCTTGGAATTGCATTTTGCAATATCAAGTCACTGCAGATTTTAACCCTGGCTCAGGCTCCAGCCTGATCATTCTGGCAACTTGTATACAAGAACTGAGATATATATCTGGCAATACAAGGGTACAGAGCGCGGAGATTTCTGCAGCTCCGATAATGCCCAAAGTTGTTCCTCTCGAGGTTGGGTTGTCACAGGTCTATGTAATGCTGTACACCGACAAGCTGGTGATTCTGGGCAAATCGAAGGTCGGACTCTAGCCTCAATAACATCGACTAACTCCTGCATGATCCATCATTGACTAATAAAGACAGATGCATTAATCTTCGGGAGCCATATGGATGAGTCCTCAGGGTTTTGGAATGGTCAAATGCTTATTCAGCCCTCGCATAAAAACAGGTCTCAACTCACGCGATGGTAACCACAGGGGTTACTAGATATAACGTGGCCCATGTAGGCTCGTCTATAGTCAAAATCACAGGACATACCACCGAGTTTGGGACCTGTACTCTCTACGGCTCATGGAGGGTCAGTGCTTGAGAAGGGTCTCCTCGCTACCAAGCTGCACAGTCCATGGAGGGCTGGGACGTCTGACCCTAAACTCAACTGCGGAGGCTCAAACCATACCAATCGTTGGTACCTTATCACAGTACGTCAATCGTCAATCACCCTGCAGAAGGTGCTTGACTACAGGGGTTTTGGAACAGCCATTTACAAAGAATGAAACTGTACTAACGTCAATGCATGCACTGTGTGGCATTTCAATTAAATAAAGCAGGGGTTCTTAACCTGGGTCCAAGCCTCCTACTCAAGGGGTCTGCAATGGCTTAGAAAATAACTAACATTAGCAGAGAAGGAAAGTGCACATAAATAACAACCATTTGCAATGCAATGGGTCTCGCATTTGTTCGACCTAGAGCTATTAGCGTAACCGGACTTTTCATGCCACATAAATTAAAAATGAAAAGTACTACAGTTTTACATAAGCGAGACAATTTAAAGCGCCACGCCATGAGCGTGAAGGAGCAAACAAAAGAAAACAGAAGTTCGCTTGCAGTCAAACATATAGGCAGTTATGCAATTATCCATGTAACAGGGTCGATGTCATGCAAAGCGCTTGACTACTGCCCAGCGAGATCGCGCTGCGCAGGAAATACAAATAAAAAGTAGTCCAGAAGCCATGCGGAAAACATGGAGCCTTGTATGTTTTCAGTTGTTGGCCAGTGTGCTCGAAAAGGGATAAACACTGGAAAAGGCACAACATATGCATAGCTTTAACAAATGAAACTGAGTGAATTTTAAGGCAAGCCCACGAACTAACAAAACTGATGAGCGTGACATGGGTGTGGTTAAAAGTCCACAGAGAGATTACAACAGGGGCCAGAGCGCTTCTGCTCGACCCTAAAAAGAAGAATGAAAATTGACAATTTAAACAAGCTCTGTAAATGAGCAGGAATTTGAAATTGAAAGCTAAAGTTAAGTTGGCACCCTTATCTTCATTCGTGGGTGCAACACCACAAGTACAGCAAACAGAATCTAGTGTGGACCATTGGTGACCTTAATTGAAGTTCGTGTGCTACGACGAAAAGAGAACGCGATAGGAGCAAAAATGACAAAGTGATATGCTGGAGTCCAGCATATCACATCTTTTAAAAGTGAAGCTAGCTTTTAAAGAGCTCCAAGCTTCCCATTCAGATTACAATTTCGATTTTTGCTTGGGATTAACATAAAATCTTTCATGATTTGTAGCTTTCCTTGATGTACATTTGTTTCTGTGTTATCAAACAATTTGTTTTGGTGGAGTCCTGCTCTTATTAGTGATTCAGTGGTGGTCCGCAGCAGTCAAAAGGTTGAGAACCGCTAAAATAAAGTATATTTCACTCAAAAAATCTGTTTTTGTTAATTCCACTCTGGGCCATTAGAACTATGTTGAATGTGGGAAATCACTACAATTTGCCTGGACAACTTTAGACGTCATCTTAGCAAGTATATGTGCTTGGACAACCAGTATTTACACATCTTTCAAAAACATTGATTGGGATTTTAGGCAGCCTCTCCTCTGCCGACATGTTCTCTTGTCACTAATTGCATGCAAAGTTCGCCCATCGACTACACAATTAAATGTGTTTTTATACTGAAAACATAAAATGTATTTACTGTTAAAGGAAACCACTTTTTTAAGTGCTTAGATCATTACACAGTCCAGTGCAGTTTTAAGATGCAAAAGGTACCTGTAGTTCAAGATTAAAGTGCACAAAAGCTGTGCCCTAGTACTATATAAAGAGAAGGCGCCACAATGAGGTACATTGGCAGAGCTGCGCATCAGTCCTAGTACTATAACACAAATGGAAAGCTGACGATCAGTCCTGAGATACTTTAGCAGAGCTGTGTGCCAGTCTTAGTATTATAATACAAGAGGAATGCTGCAGATCACACCAGAGGTGCATTGGCGGAGCTGTGTGCCAGTCTTTGTATTATAATACATGAGGAATGCTGCAAATCACACCAGAGGTGCATTGGCGGAGCTGTGTGCCAGTCCTAGTAATATAATACAAGAGGAATGCTGCAGATCACACCAGAGGTGCATTGGCAGAGCTGTGTGCCAGTCCTAGTAATATAATCCAAGCGGAATGCTGCAGATCACACCAGAGGTGCATTGGCGGAGCTGTGTGTCAGCCTTAGTATTATAATACAAGCGGAATGCTGCAGATCACACCAGAGGTGATATCGTGGAGCTGTGTGCCAGCCTTAGTATTATAATAAAAGCGGAATGCTGCAGATCACACCAGAGGTGCATTGGCGGAGCTGTGTACTGGCCTTAGCATTATAATACATGAGGAATGCTGCAAATCACACCAGAGGTGCATTGGCGGAGCTGTGTGCCAGTCTTTGTATTATAATACATGAGTAATGCTGCAAATCACACCAGAGGTGCATTGGCGCAGCTGTGTGCCAGTCCTAGTAATATAATACAAGAGGAATGCTGCAGATCACACCAGAGGTGCATTGGCGGAGCTGTGTGCCAGTCCTAGTAATATAATCCAAGCGGAATGCTGCAGATCAGACCAGAGGTGCATTGGCGCAGCTGTGTGCCAGTCCTAGTAATATAATACAAGAGGAATGCTGCAGATCACACCAGAGGTGCATTGGCGGAGCTGTGTGCCAGTCCTAGTAATATAATCCAAGCGGAATGCTGCAGATCACACCAGAGGTGCATTGGCGGAGCTGTGTGTCAGCCTTAGTATTATAATCCAAGCGGAATGCTGCAGATCACACCAGAGGTGATATCGTGGAGCTGTGTGCCAGTCCTAGTAATATAATCCAAGCGGAATGCTGCAGATCACACCAGAGGTGCACTGGCGGAGCTGTGTGTCAGCCTTAGTATTAAAATACAAGTGGAATGCTGCAGATCACACTAGAGGTGCATTGGCAGAGCTGTGTGCCAGCCTTAGTGTTATAATACAAGTGGAATGCTGCAGATCGCACCAGAGGTGCATTGGCAGAGCTGTGTGCCAGTCCTAGTAATATAATACAAGCGGAATGCTGCAGATCGCACCAGAGGGGCATTGACGGAGCTGTGTGCCAGTCCTCGTAATATAATACAAGAGGAATGCTGCAGATCGCACCAGAGGTGCATTGGCGGAGCTGTGTGCCAGTCCTAGTAATATAATCCAAGAGGAATGCTGCAGATCGCACCAGAGGTGCATTGGCGGAGCTGTGTGCCAGTCCTAGTAATATAATACAAGCGGAATGCTGCAGATCACACCAGAGGTGCACTGGCGGAGCTGTGTGCCACCCTTAGTATTATAATACAAGCGGAATGCTGCAGATCACACCAGAGGTGCATTGGCGGAGCTGTGTGTCAGCCTTAGTATTTTAATACAAGGGGGATGCTGCAGATCACACCAGAGGTGATATCGTGGAGCTGTGTGCCAGTCCTAGTAATATAATACAAGCGGAATACTGCAGATCACACCAGAGGTGCACTGGCGGAGCTGTGTGCCAGCCTTAGTATTATAATACAAGCGGAATGCTGCAGATCACACCAGAGGTGCATTGGCGGAGCTGTGTGTCAGCCTTAGTATTTTAATACAAGGGGGATGCTGCAGATCACACCAGAGGTGCGTTGGCGGAGCTGTGTGCCAGTCTTAGTAATAAAATCCAAGCGGAATGCTGCAGATCACACCAGAGGTGCACTGGCGGAGCTGGGTGTCAGCCTTAGTATTATAATACAAGTGGAATGCTGCAGATCACACCAGAGGTGCGTTGGCGGAGCTGTGTGCCAGTCTTCGTATTATAATGCAAGGGAAATGCTGTAGATAAGTGGTTCCTAACCTTTTGACTCCCACTGAACGATTTGAATTTCAAACATTAAACCAGTAATGAGCACACAAAAAAAACATCAACAAGTACACACCAAACAAATACTCGAATTACTAAAGATATAGGGCCTGATTCTAACTTTGGAGGACGGTGTTAAACCGTCCCAAAAGTGGCGGATATACCACCTACCGTATTACGAGTCCATTATATCCTATGGAACTCGTAATACGGTAGGTGGTATATCCGCCACTTTTGGGACGGTTTAACACCGTCCTCCAAAGTTAGAATCAGGCCCATAATTATTTCATATTGAAAAAATATGCAAAAATTGAAAAATTGTAATGGAAGGTTGGCACTACATCTTGGCGACTAACTTTTCAGTGTTTGGTTTTATTTAGGGAAGGTGAAACCCCAGGGCAGATTCTACATTTCCCAAGTGATGTCTGTTTTTTTTGTTTTAGGTACATAAGATCTGAGAAAGCTTTTTTCACATAAATATGTCGTGGGTAAAGGAAGTAAAACCATAAGGGCCTCTCATCTCTCCATAGCCTCTGTCTCAGGTATTTCATTTGTTTTATAGCACCTCTCACACCAGTACAGGGTGTCAGAGCACTTTACAGGGGACTACAAGGTGTAGGATTCACACGTCATACACACTGGGAGGCATTTTCTAAAAGAGCTCAGTCTGGAGAATCACAGATTCAGAACATAACACAGTGGTTAAAGTTAACTTTTTAAAAAAGAATGAATTTCTACACAAGCAGACCTTTTTTAACAGCATAAGGAAAATGAAAGACGGGGAAAAAAACATAACTTTCTAATTTGTGCATGCAATTTGCATGAGGCTCTTTGATGGCAGTTCATAGCTCACTGTGCTAGATTATGACTGTAACTTCTGAACTGCACACTAACAAAAGAATCTCTGTGACAAAAGCAGTAACCCAGTGTGCTATGTACATAAAATACTGTTCTTTGCATGATACTCGTTCTTAGCAGCAGGCATATTAACCATCTGCTCTACCTTAGATGAGTCAAAACTACCACTAGGTACAACTTCCATCTCTCTCCAGCAGGTAAGTAATAACCAGAGTTCTCTTGATGCTTTTATTTTTGCAGGAGAGCCTGCTGGATGTACAAGGAACTTTGCAGTGCTTTTAAAATGGCTACATAAAAAAGTAATATAAAAATGAATGTGTTTTTAGAGGCCCCAGCTGCAGAATTACCTTCCTGCTGGCCCAGACCTGCGGATCCCCTGGGAATGTGTCACGGACCACATGTTGGGAACCGCTGCTGGAAATCACACTTGAGGTGGATTGGCAGAGCTGTACACATTAGGCCTAGGATTATAATACAAGGGGAAAGCTGCAGATCGCATCTCAACTGCACTGGTAGAGCTATTTGTCAATCCAAGAATTATAGTAAAAGGGAAATCCCACAGATCAAACCTGAGCAGCATTTGCAGAGCTATCACTATAATTAGGGGTGCAGGAATTGTTTCGTCCCCACTGCGGAATGGACAGAATTGAGATTCGGCGTCCTCTAGGGTCATTTTCTAACACGGGCCGTCTCAGTCAGAGGGCTGCTCCTCGAGTAGATTTGCTGCCACTCGAGTAGATTTTCTACTGGAACGGCAGCAGAATCAACTGGAATAGGCGTGTGCTCTTGCACACATCATGGTGCAGTTTGCGCTGATTTTTCAGCACTGCTCGCGCTACTGGCACTAAATTTCAGTGTGTGCAGTACAACATGCACATTTTCCGCCCGTTGGCAAAACTCTTCAGAATCGCACACACTTTTTATGCAACTCTGCAAGGTCTGCCCACCCTTAACTACAATACAAGGAATATGATTCAGATCAAACCCAAGGCACATTGGCAGAGCTTTCTGTCATTTCTAATATCACAGAAGAGCAAAGCCGCAGATCACACATGAGGTTGTGCAGGCCGAGCTGTAGAGAAGTACTTCCATGGGACCCATTGATGCAGGCTAAAATTACAGAGGAGAGTTACTGGTTGAAGCTGGCATACAGTATCTGCCGCCAGCTCTCAATAGTTGGCTCTGCCCGCTGCTCACTGGGTACTTCTTTGGCACATTATTTTCTTAAAGAAAGCGGATGCATGGTTAAGTATCTTACCCGGGCCCGCAGGAGGCGTTCTTTTTCTGCCAGGGCCTCTCGTAGTCGACGTTCCATTTCTGCAATGTTAGGAAGAGAGTTTTCTTGGCTGGAAGAGAGAAAACAGAAGGATATTGCGAATGCAAGGCTATTTGTGGCAGCATGGGTAGCAAACAAACCATGACCTGCATGCAACAATGGGTAATGCATCGCCAGTGGTGGCTGCAAAGGTGAGAGAAAGAAACCATGGCCTGCATGCAACAGAAGTTCAATGCAGCACCAGAGGTGGCTGCAATGGCAGGAGAAAGGAAGCATGACCTGCATGTAACAGCAGTTTAATGAAGCCCCAGCGGTGGCTGCAAGGGTGAGAGAAAGAAACCATGCCCGGCCTGCAACAATAGGTAATGTATCACCAGCAGTGGCTGCAAGGGTGACAGGAAAAAAAAAACATGACCTGCATGCAAATGTAGTTCAATGCAGCACAAGAGGAAGCAGCAAGAGTAAAAGAAAGACCAGGATCTAGATGCAACAATAGTAGAGTTCACTGTGGCTGCAAGGACAGGAGAAAGAAACCATGATCTGCATGCAACAACAGATGAATGCAGCATGCCTACAAGAGTAGGAGAAAGGAACCATTACCTGCAGGCAACAATAGTTCAATGCAGCACCAGAGGTGGCTGCAAGGGTAGGAGAAAGAAACCATGGCCTGCATGCAACAATATGTAATGCATCGCCAACAGTGGCTGCAAGGGTAGGAAAAAAAACATGACCCTGCATGTAACAATATGTGAATGCATCACTAGAGGTTGCTGCAAGCATGGGAGGAAAAAAAAACATCACCTGCATGCAACAACAGTTCAATGTACCCCGACTGTGGCTGCAAGGGTGGGGAAAAGAAACCATGAGCTGCATGCAACAGTAGTTTAATGTAGCCCCAGCGGTGGCATCAAGGGTAGGAGAAAGAAACCAGGATCTGCATGCAACAAAAAGTAATGTCTCGCCAGAGGTGGCTGCAAGAGAGAGAAGGAAACCCTGACAGGCATGCAACACTAGTGGGATGCACACCACAGGATGCTGCTTCGGTAGAAGAAAGAAACCATGACCTGCATGCAACAACAGATGTAGGTAGCATGGCTGTAAGAGTGTGCGAAAGAAACTATAGCCTACATGCAACAACAGTTCAATTCAGTGACAGCATGACTGCAAGGGTCAGAGAAAGAAACCAGGACCTGCATGCAACAATAGTTCAATGCAGCCCCAGCAGTAGCTGCAAACGTAGGAGAAAGAAACCAGGACTTGCATGCAACAATAGATCACTGGAGACCAGCGGTGGCTACAAGGACAGGAGAAAGAAAGCATGACCTGCATGCAGCAATAGTTGAAATCAGTGACAGCGTGACTGCAAAGGAAGAGAAAGATGCCAAGGCCTGCATGCAACAGTCAATGAATGCAGAGACAGCGTGACTGCAAGGGTAGTAGAAAGAAACCGTAACCTGCATGCAACAACAGTAGAGTGCAGCATGGCTGAAAAAGTAGGAGAAAGGAACCATGATCTGCAGGCAACAATAGTTCAATGCAGCCCCAGCGGTAGCTGCAAAGGTAAGAGAAAGAAACCAGGACTTGCATGCAACAATAGATCACTGGAGACCAGCGGTGGCTACAAGGACAGGAGAAAGAAAGCATGACCTGCATGCAGCAATAGTTGAGTTCAGTGACAGCGTGACTGCTAGGGAAGAGAAAGAAACCAAGGCATGCATGCAACAGTCATTTAATGCAGAGACAGTGTGACTGAAAGGGAAGACAAAGAAACCAGGACCTGCATGCAACAGTCTTTGAATGCAGAGACCTTCTGATGGCTGGGGTAGCAGAAAAAAAAACATAACCTGCATGCAACAACAGTAGAGTGCAGCATGGCTGACAAAGTAGGAGAAAGGAACCATGACCTGTAGGCAACAATAGGTCACTGGAGACCAGCGCTGGCTACAAGAACAGGAGAAAGAAACCAGGACTTGCATGCAGCAACATCTGAATGCAGCATGGCTGCAAGGGGAGGAGAAAGAAACCACGTCCTACATGCAAAAACATCTGAATGCAGCGTGGCTGCAAGGGGAGGAGAAAGAAACCATGTCCTACATGCAACAACATCTGAATGTAGCGTGGCTGCAGGGGGAGGAGAAAGAAACCATGTCCTGCATGCAACATCTGAATGCAGCGTGGCTGCAGGGTAGGAGAAAGAAACCATGCGCTACATGCAAAAACATCTGAATGCAGCGTGGCTGCAAGGGGAGGAGTAAGAAACCATGTCCTGCATGCAACAACATCCGAATGTAGTGTAACTGCAAGGGAAGGAGTAAGAAACCATGTCCTGCATGCAACAACATCCGACTGTAGCGTGGCTGCAGGGGGAGGAGTAAGAAACCATGTCCTGCATGCAACAACATCCGACTGTAGCGTGGCTGCAGGGGGAGGAGTAAGAAACCATGTCCTGCATGCAACAACATCCGACTGTAGCGTGGCTGCAGGGGGAGGAGTAAGAAACCATGCCCTGCATGCAACAACATCCAAATGCAGCGTGGCTGCAAGGGGAGGAGTAAGAAACCGTTATCAACACGCAACAGTAGTTCCCTGCATGAGCCAACATATTTTCATGCTGTCTCTTAAGTGTTTAGGCTATTTCAGATTACATTTGTGTTATCTAACATTCCTTGCCTGTCAGTGATGCAAAGCATTATGTCCTAATCAAAATCATACCGGTGACTACATGGGTTCATATATGAACTAGAAGTATTCACGCAGTAACGCCTGTGTTGGAGGCAGATACATCTTTTTTTACAGCAAAAACAGCCACAAGCTGTGCATGAATCAACAACCAGAATTATAAAATTCAGGGGGTTGGTTTGAGGTTGTAACAGTCCTGAATAAACGACAGCCATGCCTGGTCACTACTGTGTCCCTCTTCTTGTGACTAGGTCAACTGAGTAATGTTCAGTGATCATGTGACTAGAAGTCAAAAGTTGCTACTTAATACACACAGGCTTTTCCCACAGGTCCTTCACCTCTGGTTTATGAAAGATTTTCATACATAACAAAACTCTTTCCATCCCATTTTGGTGAGGGCCTTACTGAACTTCCGAAATGGAAATTATTGTTCTCTTCTCAGCCTCCTTACGTCAGTCTAAATCAGAAGTCTTCAAATTGGGGTGCGGGCCCCCCTCTGGTTCCAAGGGGGGGGGGCAAGAGCAGCCCCGTGCTGATAACAATGCTTTGTTTTACTGAATTAAAGATGATCAGTCAGCAAATGGGTGATCAGCATCGTCTTTTGTCACTGATATCCTGGCTGGGAGTGAGCGTCAAAGAGGGAGGGCTTCAAACTCAGTGTGTGAAGGATCAGACAATGGCTACTTTTACACTTTTGAAGAAAACAAAACTGGTGACCAAAATAGTAAGTTGGCAATCATGTTTTTGATTGCATTTTTTTAAAAAGGAAAATTGAACATAACTACAATGTTTAAGTATTATTTAAACATTGCCAATTTTATTGAATAAAATAGTGTAAAAAAAGTTAATTCTGGTGGCTCAATGTTTTGGTTTTTTTTCTTGGGGGGGGGGGTGCAGCATTGAAAAGTTTGGACAGGACTGGCCTAAATAATACATTCATGCCTGGAGCCAAAGCTCATTGATGGAGCTGTTCGTGTTTTTGAGTTGTAGCCCTGGTATTGAAGGTCTGGTTTCTCAAAGAGCGATATCCCATTGATACTCATTCTGCAAATGCGCCTTCGCTTTTAGTCCAGCCCTGGCCAGGGATCACCGCCCAGCTTTGGATGAGCGTCCGTCTCTTCTTGGCCACGAAGAGAACGCTTCTTTTCAGAGTCTGCCATTCTTGAACTGCTTGTTCCGCTGCCTTACAATGCTGACCTACGATCGGGGCCTTTGTTATACCATCCCACTGACCTGTAATGTGTCGGCACGTGCTTAGAGTGCAGTCGGATTGATTACGCACACAGGCAGGGGCGCAAGCCTGCAGGTCGGATGGGAGAGTTTCTTCAATTGGTGCAAAAGGGGACCTGCAAGGAAGACGTCTAGCGAAATTGCAACGTGGTCGGTGCCGGCAGTGCTTAATTTGTAAAGTAAAAGGTGCCGGTGCCCAAAGCCCTCCTCTCAAACACGCAGCTACTGCAATTAGATGTGTGAATATGGAATATTGAGGCAGCAGAATCCTGGGGCCATCACGGGCCTCTTCAATCCATATAAAGCCACTCCCTGCCCCTTCAGCTCACTCTTGCAGCGTTCTCCCTTTGTGGCGCTTTTCCGTCTTTCTCTTCCTCCACCTTTCCCAAATGTGTCTTTTGCTCGCAACAAATGCTTGAGGCAGAAGATTAACCCCTGGCCCTAAAAAATAAGTGCTGGTGCTCAGCACCGGAAACAACAAGCACAAATTAAGCACTGGGTGCAGGACACATTGAGGACTCAAAGGTTGTAGTCCGAGCAAAATGATCTCTCTGTGTGAGGTACCAATATCTTCTCCAAGAAGCATGGACTCTGTGCAGATCTCTTCAATATATACAATCACCGTATACCAACATGACAACTGTGGGACTGGAAAAAAGGGAAAGGCTTCAAAGGGAGACATTCTCACATCACCTGATCTGGTGCGGACCATCAAAAAATGATGCACACGGCAACACCGTCTCTCTTATCTTTCCTTTAGTGATAACTTGATATACTTCTATTCGCTTCACCACAACCCAAAGCGGATGAAAATTTTAAGATGGTGCGGATACATCAAATATTGTGGAAGAGTCTGAATTTAGAAGATGCCCCGGTCATAATCTAAGCCAAGGAGACAAAAGGCCTGATTTAGAGTTGGCGGACGGATTACTCCATCACAAACGTGACATACATCCCATCCGCCATATTACAATCCTGTTATATCCTATGGGAATAGTAATACAGCAGACGGGATATCTATCACGTTTGTGATGGAGTAATCCGTCCGCCAAACTCTAAATCCCCCAAACGTCACTTTTACATTCCCAGTCACTACATAGTGGGATATCCCCATCATGTGAATCTATAGTTGATTCATGCTTTAAAAGAAACTGGAATCCCAGAACAGAAAAATCGAAACCAGGATTACAATTTCAGCTTGGGTGTTAGCCACACTCCTATGTCCAGCATTGTTTACCCTACTGGACCGCTCAGTCATATGAGCCTCTGCGAGTTTCTTCCTCACCTGAATGGCAGGCGGGGGATGCTCAAACTTGGATTCTTGCAGATGGACCCATTGGACAAGCGCCCATTGGAGACACCATTCACCAGCGGGTAAAGTGGGTTCTGGAGCCGGGCCACCTGCATGGATGGGCTGCCCATGATCCCTTGGGCTCCTGTGATACTTCCCAGGTTGGCCAAATGGAAGGTGAGGACTCCGTTCTGGGCTGAAACAAAATAAAAAGATAAGAACATTTGTTAATGGGCATTTCAGCGGAAATATACATGGGCAACACCGATGTGGAGCCTACAGGACATATTGGCATCGCAGATAAGCAAAGAGCCTCCATGCAAATCTGAGTGAAACAGATCGTCATGATGGCATCTCAGAAAAGACAGAACTGGCATGAGGGTATCTAAGAAAAGACGCAGAGTTGCTATGTGGGTATCAATCAATCAATCAATGGATTTGTAAAGTGTGGGTTAGTACCCTGGGGGTATCCAGGTGCTCAGGGTTGTCGCTGCGCGCCAGTTACTCCTCAAACAGACATGTCTTGAGCATTTTCCTGAAGTTGAGGAGGGTGGGCGAGGTGCAAAGGTCAGGGGGAGGTTGTATCACAGAAAAGCAAAGGTGACCGGTGAGCATCACAAAAGATAGAAAGGTTGCTATGTGGGCATCACAAAAAGAATGCAGAGCTGCCATGGGGCACCGCAGAAAAGAGGCGGCGCATCAATGAGCAGAGTAGGCAGTGAGAGCACAGGGCACCTGGAAGGTGGTCAAGTGAGCATCACGGGCAATAAACAGAGCCCTCAAGTGGGCACCACAGGCGTCTGGCAGAGCGGCTCGGTAGGCGTTTCAGGGAACTAGGGCTGCAACTATGTCTGCATTGCCATGGGTGATCTGAGATGCTGTATCACCTGGGCACCTCAGAAAGTTAGAGTACCAGTATGTGGGCATAACGGAAGCCACGCAAGGGGGCCATGCGGGCACTGCAAGTCATCAATGAATTTGTAAAGGTCACTGCAGCGGGCAGGAAGGACCACCATGGGGTCATCTGCAGAAGAGGAGCACTGACCACGTTGGCATTGAAGCGAGCAGGAAGGATGCCCATGCGGGTGTGGCAGTGTCTATGATTTATGCCCATCACAGGGGAGGAGCGGTGTAGATGAACGGACATCACTGGACATGTCCTGTGTGGCTATCACAAGGCCGGACAAATCGCTGGGGAGTGTCCAGAGCCGCCGTTCAGGCTTCGCAGAGGGGCGTAGGGCAGTGTAGCAATGTTGCAAATGTACAGCTAGACCAGCTGGGCATCACTTTAGGCAGACAAAGGTACCATGTGCGTCGTAACGCAGGTTGCTTCGCTCAGGATACACATCGTGGCATGTCAGCATGGCACAGGATTCAGAATGGGGACACTCCTAGGGCACACATCCTTGGCATCTGGGCATCACAGAAAAAGTGACGTGGCCATGAAGGGCCTCTGGGTCAGGTGGGCTTACAGAAGATGCACAATTTGGCCATCACTGGGGACATGCAACAGCAGTCATGCGGGCATCAAAAAGAATATGAAACAAGGGCACATGGGTATCTCGGGGGGGTGCAGTGCCAGGAATGTTCGAATAAGTCAGTCCAATAAATCAATCCTGTTCTTAGAGTGTAGGGTACGTGCCTAGAGCCTACTAAACGCCAAATATACACAACTGAGTACAAAAAACGAGGAATGGGAAATAAGAATAAATAGGGGGACATTTTACATTGAATCCTTCCGGGTCAATTTAGAACATGAGAGCAAAGATTGCGTTTCCTAACAGGTCACTTGTACCTCCCAGGCAGAACAATACTCATTGCCACAGTTTTAAAAGGAGTGTGGTTGTATTATTACTGTCTGTTACACAGCCACAGGTGAGTGAGGCGGACGTCCAGATGTGCGCTGTTTGCAGCTGCTTGTAGGGGTCTGTCGGGATCGGGTAATCCCTGCTTAATTTGTTTAAAAAAAAAAAGTGCCAGGAGGTCACTGAAGCTTGCACCACCCATTGCCCCTGCCAGCGCTGCCAATATAAGTACAACCACTAATCATTACACTTCTACAAGTGTGACAGTTCTGGACCCCCAGAGCTAAAAGTGTGACTGAGAGGCACATATTAGCTATTTTTAACCGATAGTAAATAAATACTTGCGCTCGTACTCTTCGCTGTATTAGACAACTGCGCTACCAGGTGGCAGAATGTCAAAAGAGCCGATGTTAACAATTAGGTGCCGTGCCGAGCACCAGAAAGCGCCGGCTCAAATTAAGCAATGCAGGTAACAGTCCCGAGTCCTACGCCAACCCGAGGCCGAAGGCTGCAAATCTGCCTCAGAGGCCTGACTGGCTGGTGAGATGTGGGTGTACTCCCTGGGACACTGGTCGCCAGCCTGAAACGACAAACGGCGATAGAGGGTGGACAGTAGTGTGTGCCTGCCACTCGAGGGCTTTAATGCTTTCAGATACAGCAAATGACAACACTCCTTACACCTAGGTGCAACAGTGACACCTAGTGGCCGCAGGGAAAATAGCAGCCAGGCTGGGCGAGCTGCTGTTATGTGGCAGTTCCTTACACACAGCATCAGAGAACGCATTGCAGGAAATAAAAAATATGAAGAAAAGCGTTTCAGGGTCAAAATTCGTAAGGGTGTAAGTAAACCGAGGGACAGTCCTGCCGATCCAAGCCTGGGGTCTGTAAGCTGTGTGCAAGCCAAGTCCCTGGCCGGATGTCTAATGCGTTAGCCTGTAATGTATAGGTAGCCCAAGCTATGGACCTACCGTTTAAGGCTGGGACTAAACAATCCATCTGAGATCTTGACCTAATTAATCTCCAAACTTAGAGCCTGTAAAATCTATGAAACCCAAGAAATTGACCTGTTTTTTAAGACTCTGGCCTATAAAATGCATGTAACCTGAGAGCTTGACCTGCTCTCCAAGGCTGGAGCCTATGGGAGCTGCTCAACCCAATGTAAGTCCTTCTGTTCTAGGCTGGAGTCACTGGGCCACTGTCTAAGGCTCTTGGTACAGTGCAGCACTCTGAGGCCTGAGGTACAGCCCTGCGGTCTAAAGCCTGAGGTACAGCCCTGCGGTCTAATGCAGGAGGTACAGTCCTGCAGTCTAAGGCATGGAGTATAGTCCTGCAGTCTAAGGCATGGAGTATAGTCCTGCAGTCTAAGGCATGGAGTATAGTCCTGCAGTCTAAGGCATGGAGTATAGTCCTGCAGTCTAAGGCGTATGGTACAGTCCTGCAGTCTAAGGCATGGAGTATAGTCCTGCAGTCTAAGGCATGGAGTATAGTCCTGCAGTCTAAGGCATGGAGTATAGTCCTGCAGTCTAAGGCATGGAGTATAGTCCTGCAGTCTAAGGCGTATGGTTCAGTCCTGCAGTCTAAGGCTCGGGGCACAGTCCTGCTGTCTAATGACAAACGAATGAATAATACACTTATAGAGCGCCGCGATGCCTTAAGGCATCTCGGGGCAGAGTGGTGACCCGGAGGAATTCTGTCCGGTCCCCCCCGCCCCATTACAAAAGCTAACAAAATGAAGGGAGCCAAACAAACGTGGCACACAGATCCTCGCTTCCGCCACCCGGTCTGATCCATTGATGAATGCCTTCCAAACACCAACACCTCGGTTTCTTCGTCATTCAGCTTTAAGCAGTTTTTACTGATCCATAGGGCCACTGCGTTCAAGCGGTCCTTAGAGCTGGCCGCGGTGGCTGCCAAGTCACCCGGAGATACAATGATCTGTGCATCATCTGCATAGGATACAGTCTGAAGCCCAAATAACCGAATCAGTCTGGCAGCGGAGAGATGTACACATTAAAAAGCATCGGAGTCGACGAGGAGCCCCCCCCGGCGCCCAACACGGCAGCGGGAAGGGGGCAGATCGAACATCTCCTATGGTGACCTGTTGTGACCTCTCCGTCAAGAATGATGCTAATCGCTTTAGGGCCACACCCCGAATCCCCGGGGCCTGTAAACGCCCCATCATCGGGTGGGGGAAATGGTGTTACAGGCTGCGGACGGATCCAAAATCACTGGGGCTGCGGCCCGGCCGGAGCCCACGAACCGTCTAATGCCGTCAGTCCGGCACTGAGGGCAGTTTCTGGGCCATGCGGACTTCTAACCCCAGACTGCACATTGTCTATCAGTCCCCATTGCTCCACACGCATCATTAGATGTCCATTAAGATGCTTCTCCAGAATCTCAGCTGGAATCGGGAGCAGGAGACTGGACGCGCGTCCTTCAGTTCACAGGGATCGAGGTTCGGTTTCTTGGGGAGAGGCCTGAGGGCCCCCCATAAGTGCTTTACTCAGACCGGCGGCTGAAGGCGGGGCTACGAGGTTTCTCAGCAGGACACACCTTGGGTGAGCATGTCTCTAGCGGAGACCCTGATTTCAACCTGCGGAGACAAACCTTGGTCTCGTCCACAGATGGGGGAGGGGGGGGGGGGCTGACAGAGAGACAGTCTGGGCCTCCAACTCCTTCCCATCCGACTGCCCGCTTTGCTCCTGCGAGGCGCAGCTGTAGCCATCAGGAGACCCCTCTTGCCTACCGGACATGAATTCTTTGCAGATGTTTGCCACTTAGGATGGAAAGAATCCTGACAACATACTGTTGAGCTCAGTTGAGCCCTCGCCTCCTGAAGATGCCGTGGAGGCCGCAAGCCGCTCAACCAGTTGAAAAGCTCTGGAGCTCGCAGATTGAATCTTATCTCTACAAAAGCGAGCCTGTTCTTCCCCAATATCCAGTTTATATTCTCTGACGAGGTCCTTATAGGCAGGTGTGTCATGCACCTCAGAGCGCTTCCTCCAGTGGTGCTCTGCACACCTACACCCCTGCCTCAGGAGCCTCAGCCTTCTGGTGAACCAAGGGGCTGTGGGTTCCCTCCTAGGAGCTGTATGGCTTCGGAGCGGTGCAACCTCTTCTGCTGGGGTGGTGAGCCGTCCCATCACTGCCCTAGCTCCAGGGTCCGCATCACCCCCCTTCGGTGAGGGGCACACCCTTAAGTGTTTTCCAAAGATGCAGCTCATACCTCTTTCCAATTTCTTTTTAGGGTTGCGGTGGGAGATGCAGAATTCTTAAACTATTTCCAGATGGTCTAAGACTCGAGGTACCCTCCTGCTGTCTAACTCAGAGTACAGTCCTTCTGTCTAACTCACGGGGTACACTCCTGCTGTCTGAGGCTCGATGTACACTCCTGCTGTCCGAGGCGTGAGGTACACTCCTGCTGCCTAAGTCACGGGGTACAGTCCTGTCTGAGGCTCGAGGTACAGTCCTGCTGTCTAAAGCTCGAGGTACACTCCTTCTGTCTAAGTCACGAGGTACACTCCTTCTGTCTAAGTCACGAGGTACACTCCTGTCTAACTCACGGGGTACACTCCTGCTGTCTGAGGCTCGATGTACACTCCTGCTGTCCGAGGCGTGAGGTACAGTCCTGCTGCCTAAGTCACGGGGTACAGTCCTGTCTGAGGCTCGAGGTACAGTCCTGCTGTCTGAAGCTCGAGGTACACTCCTTCTGTCTAAGTCACGAGGTACACTCCTTCTGTCTAAGTCACGAGGTACACTCCTTCTGTCTAAGTCACGAGGTACACTCCTGTCTAACTCACGGGGTACACTCCTGCTGTCTGAGGCTCGATGTACACTCCTGCTATCCGAGGCGTGAGGTACAGACCTGCTGCCTAAGTCACGGGGTACAGTCCTGTCTGAGGCTCGAGGTACAGTCCTGCTGTCTGAAGCTCGAGGTACACTCCTTCTGTCTAAGTCACGAGGTACACTCCTGCTGTCTGAGGCGCGATGTACACTACTGCGGTCTAAAGCTCGAGGTACACTCCTGCTGTCCGAGGCTCGAGGTACACTCCTGGTGTCCGAGGCTCGAGGTACACTCCTGGTGTCCGAGGCTCGAGGTACACTCCTGGTGTCCGAGGCTCGAGGTACACTCCTGGTGTCCGAGGCTCGAGGTACACTCCTGGTGTCCGAGGTCTGAGGCTCGAGGTACAGTCCTGCTGAATGAGGATCGAGGTAAACTCCTGCTCTCTGAGGTGTGAGGTACACTCCTGCTCTCTGAGGCGTGAGGTACACTCCTGCTGTCTGAGGCTCGAGGTACAGGCCTGCTGTCTGAGGCTCGAGGTACAGGCCTGCTGTCTAACTCACAGGGTACAGTCCTATTGTCTAAGTCCAGAGGCACATTACTGCTGTCTGAGGCTCGAGGTACAGTCCTGCTGCCTAAGTCACAGGGTATGGTCCTTCTGTCCAGGTCATGGGGTACAGTCCTACTAAGGCTCAAGGCACAGTCCTTCTGTCTAAGTCATGAGGTACATTCCTTCTGACTAAGTCACAAGGCACAGACCGTCTGTCCAATTCCTGGGGTACAGTCCTGCTGTCTAAGGCTCGAGGTATAGTCCCCGTGTCTAAGTTGCGAGGTACACTCCTGCTCTCTGAGGCGTGAGGTACACTCCTGCTGTCTGATGCTTGAGGTACAGTCCTGTTGTCTAAGGCTTGAGGTACAGTCCTGCTGTCTGAGGCTCGAGGTTGTACAGTCCACCTTACCAGACAGTCTAACCTGCAAGCCTGACCTCATCTGCGAGGTTGGAGACAACCCAGGCAGACAGACATTCTGCTTAAGGTTGAAACCTATAAAACCTGTACCAGCCGATGCACGGCTCCTTTACTCAGAGGTTTGCACCTGTAAGGGATGCATTGAATGGGGAAAGCTCGGCTGTCTAACCCTGTAACACAGAACACCTGCCTAAACTGATGTCCATCTGCACAGATCTTGCCCAGTCCAGACAGCACAAGTGGAGGGATAGCTGTGCTGTCAGAGGACCGAGCCTGTGTAATATGAAGAATCAACTGTCTGAGGCCAGAATCTCATGACAAAACACCTCACTGAATCGCCACCATTTTCCTCGTATTCCACGATACTTATTTGGTTTGGATTGGAATCATTTTCAACATTGATCTTATGTGGCCCTGCAGCTTTGGTTCTATGACTGCAGCACTGCAGGGGATGCAGACCATGCAAATACTGTAACTATAGCGCTGCGGGGGACGCAGCTCATACAAATAATGTGACGACAATAGCACTGCAGGAGACGCCACCCATACAAATACTACGATGACTATAGTGCTGCAGGAGATGCCGCCCATACAAATACTGCGACGACTATAGCACTGCATGTGACGCAACCCATACATACAAATATTCTGACTATAGCACTGCAGGAGACGCCGCCCATACAAATACTGCAACGACTATAGTACTGCAGGAGACGCCACCCATACAAATACTGCAACGACTATAGCACTGCAGGTGACGCAGCCTATACAAATACTGCGAAGACAATAGCACTGCAGGAGACGCAGCCTATACAAATACTGCGAAGACAATAGCACTGCAGGAGACGCAGCCTATACAAATAGTGCGATGACAAAAGCACTGCAGGGGACGCAACCCATACAAATACTACGATGACTATAGTGCTGCAGGAGATGCCGCCCATACAAATACTGCAACGACTATAGCACTGCATGTGATGCAACCCATACATACAAATATTCTGACTATAGCACTGCAGGAGACGCCGCCCATACAAATACTGCAACGACTATAGTACTGCAGGAGACGCCGCCCATACAAATACTGCAACGACTATAGCACTGCAGGTGACGCAGCCTATACAAATACTGCGAAGACAATAGCACTGCAGGAGACGCAGCCTATACAAATAGTGCGATGACAAAAGCACTGCAGGGGACGCAACCCATACAAATACTGTGACAACTACAGCACATCAGGGGACGCAGCCCATACAAATACTGTAATGACTACAGCACTGCAGGGGACACAGCCCATACAAATACTGTGACAACTACAGCACATCAGGGGATGCAGCCCATACAAATACCGCAACGACTATAGTGCTGCAGGGGATGCCGCCCATACAAATAATGCTACAAAAACGTTGCCGGCGATGCAGCCCATTCAAATACTGTGACTACAGCACTGCAGGGGGATGCAGCCAATACAAATACTGCAACGATTACAGGACTGCAAGGGACGCAGCCCATACAAATACTGCAACTACAGCACTGCAGGGGACGCAACCCATACAAATACTGCAACAACTACAGCACTGCAGGAGACGCAGCCCATACAAATACTGTGACTATAATGCTGCAGGGGATGCAGCCCTTACAAACACTGCAATGACTACAGCACTGCAGGTACGCAGCCCATACAAATACTACAGCGAGTACAGCACTGCAGGGGGCGCAGCCCATACAAATACTGCGACTATAGCACTGCAGGGGACGCTGACCATACAAATACTGCAACGATTACAGCACTGCAAGGGACGCAGCCCAGACAAATACTGCAACGACTACAGTACGGCAGGGGACGCAGCCCATACAAATACTGCAACCATTACAGCACTGCAAGGGGCGCAGCCCATACAAATACTGCAACGACTACAGCACTGCAGGGGACGCAACCCATACAAATACTGGGACCACAATATCACTGCGGGGGACGCAGTTCATACAAATACTGCAACGACTACAGCACTGCATGGGACACAGCCCATACAAATACTGCAACGACTACAGAACTGCAGAAGATGCAGACCATACAAATACTGAGGTGACTAAAGCACTGCTGGAGACGGAACCCACAGGGGACGCAGCCCATACAAATACTGGGATGACAATAGCAATGCAGGGGACGCAGCTCATACAAATACTGCAATGACTACAGCACTGCAGGCAATGCAGCTAGAAATACTGCAACAACTACAGCACTGCAGGGGATACAGTCCATAAAACACTGCAAGGACTACAGCACTGCAGGGGACGCAGCCAATACAAATACAGCAACTATAGTGCTGCAGGGGACTCAGCCCATGCAAAAACTGCAACAACTACAGCACTGCAGGGGACGCAACCCATACAAATACTGCAACAACTACAGCACTGCAGAAGACGCAGCCCATACAAATACTGCGACTATAATGCTGCAGGGGATGCAGCCCATACAAATACTGCATGACTACAGCACTGCAGGGGACGTAGCCTTTACAAACCCTGCAATGACTACAGCACTGCAGGTACGCAGCCCATACAAATACTACTGCGACTATAGCACTGCAGTGGGCGCAGCCCATACAAATACTGTGACTACAGCACTGCAGGGTATGCAGCCCATACAAATACTGCAACTATAGCGCTACAGGGATGCAGCCCATACAAATACTGTGATGACCATAGTGCTGCAGGGGACGCAGCCCATACAAATACTGCAACGACTACAGCACTGTAGGTGACGCAACCCATACAAATACTGCGACTATAGAGCTGCAGGGGATGCAGCCCATACAAATACTGGGACCACAATAGCACCGCAGGGGACTCCGCTCATACAAATACTGCAATGACTACAACACTGCAGGGGACGCAGCCCATACAAATACTGCAACGACTACAGCAGTGCAGGGGACGCAGCCCATACAAATACAGCGACTATATCGCTGCAGGAGATGCAGCCCATGCAAATACTGCAACAATTACAGCACTGCAGTAGACACAGACCATACAAATACTGCGACTATAATGCTGCAGGGGATGCAGCCCATACAAATACTGCATTGACTACAGCACTGCAGGGGACGCAGCCTTTACAAACCCTGCAATGACTACAGCACTGCAGGGGACGCAGACCATACAAATACTGTGACTACAGCACTGCAGGGGGGCAAATACTGCAACAATTACAGCACTGCAGTAGACACAGACCATACAAATACTACGACTATAATGCTGCAGGGGATGCAGCCCATACAAATACTACAGCGACTACAGCACTGCAGGGGGCGCAGCCCACACAAATACTGTGACTACAGCACTGCAGGGGATGCAGACCATACAAATACTGCAACTATAGCGCTACAGGGATGCAGCTCATACAAATACTGTGACAACCCTTGACCCAAGGGTAGGTCGCTCCCCCTGCCGCTGCAGCTCCTCCAAGTTCCTGAGTTCCTGTGTTCCTGAGACCCACCTAACTGTAAGTACCCCCCTCCTCCCAGCCCCTCGCCCTGCCCCGCGCCACTCACCTTCTCTCCTGCACCTGCTTCTTTTTCCTCCTCTCTGTCTCTTCCTCCTCGCTCCCCCTCTGCAATCTTCTTCTGTGTTCTTCTGTTCTTCTCTTCTGTTCTTCTGTTCTTCCCTTCTGTTCTTCTGTGTTCTTCCGGTCTTCTGTGTTCTTCTTCTCTGTTCTTCTGTGTTGTTCTTCTCTGTTCTTCTCTGTTCTTCTCTGTTCTTCTGCTCTTCCGATCTTCTGTGCTTCTGTCTTCTGTTCTTCTGTCTTCGGTTCTTCTGTTCTTCTATTCTTCTGGTCTTCTGTCTTCTGGTCTTCTGTCTTCTGCTCTTCCGGTCTTCTGCTCTTCCGGTCTTCTGTCTTCTGTTCTTCTGTCTTCTGTTCTCCTGTCTTCGGCTCTTCTACCTCCTCCGTCTTCTTCCCCCGAGCCTGCCCTCCTGCTCCTTCCTCATCCCCCTCCCTCCCTCGCCTCCCCCTCTCTCACCCCTAGCTAACCCGTTCGCTATCTACCTCCCTCACTCCTCCTATCTTCCTATCTCTCTAGCTCCCTATCTCACTATCTAACTCCCCCACTCTCCACCTCCTCCTACCTACCTATCTGTCTATCTATCTATTTCCCTATCTATCGACTTCTCTATCTATTTTCTCTATCTATTTCTCTATCTCTCCCCCCCTCCCGCCACCCCCTCTACTACCTATCTCCCTATCCTCTCACTCTACCTCTCTCCCTCACCCACCTCTACAACCCCCCCTCCCCTATCTTCACAACCCTACTCCTATCTCTCTCCCTAATCTCCAAACCTCCTAACACTCACCCTCCTCCACCCTAAACCCCCTCCCCCAGCTCCTCTCACTCTACCTGTCCCCCCCCCTCCCTCGCGCTTTCCCGCCGCGACCTCCTGCACGCCCCCGCCGCCCCCCAGCTCCCATTCGCCCCCAGCTGACCCCTCCCCCCCCCTCCTACCTCTTATGGCGGCCGCTGCGCGACAGTGGTAGCGACCCTTGACCCAAGGGTAGGTCGCTCCCCCTGCCACTGCAGCTCCTCCAAGTTCCCGAGTTCCTGTGTTCCTGAGACCCACCTAACTGTAAGTACCCCCCTCCTCCCAGCCCCTCGCCCTGCCCCGCGCCACTCACCTTCTCTCCTGCACCTGCTTCTTTTTCCTCCTCTCTGTCTCTTCCTCCTCGCTCCCCCTCTGCAATCTTCTTCTGTGTTCTTCTGTTCTTCTCTTCTGTTCTTCTGTTCTTCCCTTCTGTTCTTCTGTGTTCTTCCGGTCTTCTGTGTTCTTCTTCTCTGTTCTTCTGTGTTCTTCTTCTCTGTTCTTCTCTGTTCTTCTCTGTTCTTCTGCTCTTCCGATCTTCTGTGCTTCTGTCCTCTGTTCTTCTGTCTTCGGTTCTTCTGGTCTTCTGTCTTCTGCTCTTCCGGTCTTCTGTCTTCTGTTCTTCTGTCTTCTGTTCTCCTGTCTTCGGCTCTTCTACCTCCTCCGTCTTCTTCCCCCGAGCCTGCCCTCCTGCTCCTTCCTCATCCCCCTCCCTCACTCGCCTCCCCCTCTCTCACCCCTAGCTAACCCGTTCGCTATCTACCTCCCTCACTCCTCCTATCTTCCTATCTCTCTAGCTCCCTATCTCACTATCTAACTCCCCCACTCTCCACCTCCTCCTACCTACCTATCTGTCTATCTATCTATTTCCCTATCTATAGACTTCTCTATCTATTTTCTCTATCTATTTCTCTATCTCTCCCCCCCTCCCGCCACCCCCTCTACTACCTATCTCCCTATCCTCTCACTCTACCTCTCTCCCTCACCCACCTCTACAACCCCCCCTCCCCTATCTTCACAACCCTACTCCTATCTCTCTCCCTAATCTCCAAACCTCCTAACACTCACCCTCCTCCACCCTAAACCCCCTCCCCCAGCTCCTCTCACTCTACCTGTCCCCCCCCTCCCTCGCGCTTTCCCGCCGCGACCTCCTGCACGCCCCCGCCCCCCAGCTCCCATTCGCCCCCAGCTGACCCCTCCCCCCCCTCCTACCTCTTATGGCGGCCGCTGCGCGACTGCGCAGCGGGCACGCCGCTGGCGCGCCGGAGGCGCGCCAGAGGCAAGCCCGCCTGCGCCCGTCCGCGCCTGGCCCGCGCCCAGCGCCACGACCCCTGGTCCCCAGCTCCCCCAAGCCCCGCTGATCCGCTACGACCCCACCACCCTCCACGCCCTCAACCCAGGGCGCTCCAAAACCTGCTTCCTAGCTCACCCCAAACGCACCCATGGACCCTTCGCCTGCAACTCCTGCAAACGCATCTTCCACCACGCAACTACCACGACCACAAGCCCACGCGCCATCAACCACCTCAAGTGCATCCTGATCAACGCTCGTTCCGTCCACAAGCACGCCGTTGAACTTTGGGACCTCCTGGACTCCACAGCCCCGGACGTCGCCTTCATCACGGAGACATGGATGAACGCCTCCTCTGCTCCAGACATCGCTACCCGCCATCCCCGAAGGCTACAAGATCTCCAGAAAAGACCGCACCAACCAAGTAGGAGGAGGTGTCGCCATCATCTTCAAAGACTCCATCAGCGTCACCACCTCCACCGAAGACCCCCCCTCGCCGCTGAACACCTGCATTTTCAGATTCGCACCGACCCAAGGACCACCCTCAGAGGATCCCTCGTCTACCGTCCTCCCGGACCTCGCGCCTCTTTCAGCGACGCCATCGCCGACTTCATCTCCCCGCACGCCCTCGCCTCACCGGACTACATCCTCCTAGGCGACCTCAACTTCCATCTGGAACAAAACAACGACCCCAACACCACCACCCTGCTCGACAACCTCGCCAACCTCGGCCTCAAACAACTGGTGAACACCGCCACCCACATCGCCGGACACACGCTCGACCCTATCTTCTCCGCCAGCAAACACGTCTTCTTCAGCCACACCTCTGCCCTACACTGGACCGACCACAGCTGCGTCCACTTCACATTCCGACGCGAGACCTCCCACCTCCGCACTCAACCCACCCCTCGTCGACAGTGGAACAAGATCCCTGAAGAGCAACTCTTCTCCGCTCTCGCCGCCAACCAACCCACCCTCACCACCGACCCCAACGACGCAGCTCTCAACCTCACAAACTGGATCTCCAACTGCGCTGACAACCTTGCTCCCCTCAAACGCACGCATCGACAGACCAACACCAAAAAACCTCTCTGGTTCTCTGACACCCTCAAAGAATCAAAGAAAACTTGTCGTGCCCTTGAGAAGGCCTGGCGCAAGGACCACACCGCAGACAACATGACCGCCCTCAAGAACGCTACACGCGAACACCACCACCTGATCCGCACTGCCAAAAGGAACTTTTTCACCGACAGACTAGACAAAAACAGCCACAACAGCAGAGAACTCTTCAGCATCGTCAAAGAGTTCTCCAACCCCAGCGCCAGCGCCAACGCCGTCACGCCCTCACAGGATTTGTGCGAATCCCTCGCCACTTTCTTCCATCGCAAGATCAGCGACCTCCACAACAGCTTCGGACACCAGACCCAACCATACACCACTGAACCCGCTTCCCCGGACATCACCCTCAACAACTGGACCCACATCAACACGGAAGAAACCAAATCCATCATGAACTCTATCCACTCCGGCGCCCCTTCGGACCCCTGCCCGCACTTCATCTTTAACAAAGCCGACGACATCATCGCCCCGCACCTCCAGACCGTCATCAACTCTTCTTTTTCTTCTGCTACCTTCCCCGAATGCTGGAAGCACGCTGAAGTCAACGCCCTACTAAAGAAACCTACGGCTGACCCAAGCGACCTGAAAAACTTCCGCCCCATCTCTCTTCTACCTTTCCCAGCCAAGGTAATAGAAAAGACCGTCAACAAACAGCTGACCACCTTCCTGGAAGACAACAACCTGCTCGACCCTTCACAAACCGGATTCCGAACCAACCACAGCACGGAAACCGCCCTCATCTCAGTCACAGACGACATCAGAACCCTGATGGACAACGGTGAAACAGTCGCCCTCATTCTCCTCGACCTCTCAGCTGCCTTTGACACCGTCTGTCACCACACCCTAATCACCCGCCTACGCTCCACCGGGATCCAAGGCCAGGCCCTGGACTGGATCGCCTCCTTCCTCGCTAACCGCTCCCAAAGAGTTTACCTCCCTCCGTTTCGCTCAGAACCCACCAAGATCATCTGCGGCGTACCTCAAGGCTCATCGCTCAGCCCGACACTCTTCAATGTCTACATGAGCCCCCTCGCCGACATCGTACGCAAGCATGACATCATCATCACCTCCTACGCCGACGACACCCAACTTGTACTCTCCCTCACCAAGGACCCCGCCAGCGCCAAGACCAACCTACAAGAGGGTATGAAGGACGTCGCAGATTGGATGAGGCTCAGCCGCCTAAAGCTGAACTCTGAAAAAACGGAAGTCCTCATCCTCGGCAACACCCCGTCCGCCTGGGACGACTCCTGGTGGCCCACGGCCCTCGGCACCGCACCGACCCCCGCAGACCACGCCCGCAACCTCGGCTTCATCTTGGACCCTCTTCTCACCATGACCAAGCAAGTCAACGCCGTGTCCTCCGCCTGCTTCCTCACTCTCCGCATGCTCCGCAAGATCTTCCGCTGGATCCCCGCCGACACCAGAAAAACCGTGACCCACGCCCTTGTCACGAGTCGCCTGGACTACGGCAACACCCTCTACGCCGGGACCACCGCCAAACTCCAAAACCGCCTGCAACGCATCCAAAACGCCTCGGCCCGCCTCATCCTCGACGTACCCCGCAACAGCCACATCTCCGCACACCTGAGACACCTGCATTGGCTCCCAGTCAGCAAAAGGATCACCTTCCGTCTTCTCACCCACGCACACAAAGCCCTCCACAACAAGGGACCGGAATACCTCAACAGACGCCTCAGCTTCTACGTCCCCACCCGCCCCCTCCGCTCCGCTGGCCTCGCACTTGCTGCCGTCCCTCGCACCCGCCGCTCCACGGCGGGTGGGAGATCTTTCTCCTTCCTGGCGGCCAAGACCTGGAACTCCCTCCCCACCAGCCTCAGGACCACCCAGGACCACTCCGCTTTCCGGAGACTCCTAAAGACTTGGCTGTTCGAGCAGCGATAACCCCCCCCTTTCCCCCCTAGCGCCTTGAGACCCGCACGGGTGAGTAGCGCGCTTTATAAATGTTAATGATTTGATTTGATTTGAACCATAGTGCTGCAGGGGACGCAGCCCATACAAATACTGCAACAACGACAGTACTGCAGGGGACGCGGCCCATACAAATACTGCAAGGACTACAGCACTGCAGGGGACGCAGTCGATATAAATACTGCAACGACTACAGCACTTCAGGGGAGGCAGCCCATATAATTACTGCAACGACTACAGCACTGCAGGGGATGCAGCTGGAAATACTGCAACAACTAGAGCACTGCAGGGGATTCAGACCATACGAATAGTGCAACAACTACAGCACTGCAGGGGACGCAGCCCATATAAATACTGCAACGACTACAGCACTGCAGGCGACGCAGCTAGAAATACTGCAAGGACTACAGCACTGCAGGAGACACAACCCATACAAATACAGCAACGACTACAGCACTGCAGAGGACGCAGCCCATATAAATACTCCAACAACTACAGGACTGCAGGGGACGCAACCCATACAAATACTGCGACTATAATGCTGAAGGGGATGCAGCCCATACAAATACTGCAACGACTACAGCTAAGCAGGGGACGCAGCCCTTACAAACAATGAAATGACTACAGCACTACAGGTACGCAGCCCATACAAATACTACAGCGACTACAGCACTGCAGGGGGCACAGACCATACAAATACTGTGACTACAGCACTGCAGGGGATGCAGCCCATACAAATACTGCGGCTATGGCGCTGCAGGGGATGCAGCCCATACAAATACTGCGGCTATGGCGCTGCAGGGGATGCAGCCCATACAAATACTGTGACAATCATAGTGCTGCAGGGAACGCAGCCCATACAAATACTGTGACGACTATAGCACTGCAGGAGATGCAGCCCATACAAATACTTTGACGACTATAGTGCTGAAGGGGATGCAGCCCATACAAATACTGCTACTACAGCACTGCAGAGGACCCAGCCCGTACAAATACTGTGACAACTATAGCGCTGCAGGGGACGCAGTCCCTACAAATACTGCGACGACTATAGCGCTGCAGGGGACACAGGGGACACAGCCCATACAACTACTAAGATGACTTTACCGCTGCAGGTGGTGCAGTCCATACAAAGACTGCAACGACTATAGAACTGCAGCTGGTGCAGCCCATACAAATACTAAAATGACTATAGTGCTGCAGTGGGTTCAGCCCATGAAAAATACTGCAATAACTAGAGTTTTGCAAAGCGGCAGTCAATATAGTGGTTCAGAATGATTTAAAGCAAAAATGCTTGTGCCTTTGTGCTTGGAACTTAAATATAAAACACATGCATGACTGTAGGATTGCAGGGGGGTAGTAGGTGGCAGGCAATTGTTGCAAAAGCACCAATAGTGCTGCAGGGGGTGAAACGGATACAAAAAGAACAAATAAACACTTAAGACTTTTCTCAAGCATCCATATGTGCTGCACTCTCTCAAAAGGTTGCTCTGTGAAATAAAACATGTCACGTGCCTGTAGATGGCAGGATATGTGAACTCTGTACCAGAAAGATGGAGAAGGCATTGGTCTACACCACGATTCAGTGCATGCTGGCAAACGTTTGACAAGATTTTGCATTTTTCTGCTGCTGGTTTACTTTTCACTTCCTCCTAAGAAGCCCGCCCATACCATTTCCATGTAGCGAGATGGGCCGGTCTGCAGGTCGCAGGTGTGTGGAGTCACCTCGCCTCCTTGGCAGGCTGTTCGTCCTCTGCACAGCTGTGGACCCCTGTGGTGGAAGAGAGGTCAGAGGTCAAGGGACAGCACCAGTACATCTTTCACAGGCCCACTTAAGCACTGCTGTGGTAAATGCACTGGGCACAAACGCACAAATCATTCAAAGGCAACAGCATAATTATGTTCTGCATTAAGAGGGGAGGGCAACTGAGCAGCACCCCCTCCCAGCTAGAGACAGCAGTGCTAGACAGCCCTTAAAGAGCGGGAAAGGAACCGTGTCATTCAACCAACACTAGAAACTTACATTTTCAAAATCTACCAAAGTCTTTGGAAAACTCTGTGTGCAGCGAGGCCTGGGCAGGATGGAAAAACTGGAAACCGGCCTTTTTAGTCAAGCCCAGAACAGCGAGGGCAGAAGAGGTACTTGGCCTGGTCTACAAGCTCAATGGAGTTCTACATTTTGGCACTAGATATGGTTTACCATCTGATAAAGGTAGAATTATGGCCAGCCATCATCAGCAGGCAGTGGCCCCTGGGCCTTCGAGCAGATGTTTTTAGTTCCACGTGTGGCACTGCATGTCCTAGAAAGGGGAAGCTCGAAGAAAATAACTTTGGGCCACATCTACAAATGTTTTTAGTGGTCACAAATGGCTAATTGGTCAATTTGCTACAACTAAATTGCCTCTTGACATGTACCAACCCTATTTTGCAAATCGCAAATAAGTGTTCGTGAGTCGGTATTATGAAGGGGCATGTTAAAGCCGTCCCTTCCTAATAGGGAGTCACAGGTGAATGTTGTTGGAGGTTGGCCCGCTATGTAGTATGCAAAACCAAGCACACTATGCAGAGGGCTCAGGCAACCACACGTTGGTTTCCAGAGGTAAAAATCAGACCACCTAATGCTCCAATTTTTAAGGTAGCTGGTCGAGCAGTTAGGCTAATCCAGGAGATGTGCTAAGTATTTGCTGTACTCACAAATCCAATCATGCACCACTCACACTCAATGAATAACTCAAGACCAGAATGTATAAAAAATACTTCAGAATTCTATGTAATTTTTAAGACCAAAGTCTTTAGAATACGTTAAGTACTTTTCTTGTTATGACTTTTTAAAGTTTTATCAAGTTAGTCTTTCTGTGCATAATTATGCACCATAGGAATCAATAGACAGTCACTTAAAAAATGCATTGAAAATCGCACAGTTGAGTTACCAGTCTCTTCTTTTGCAGGGTGGTCGCAGCAGTTGGTGGGCACAGTGTGACAGCTGGAGAGTCTTGGGCAGCTCCTGGTTCCGGCGGGAGCGCGTTGGAGAGGTTCTTGGCACAGGGCTACCTGAAGGGGCTACTTGGAGAAGGAGCTGGTTTGCAGATTTAGATTTCGTGCCTGAGGTCCCCTTGGGCCGATGAGGTCGCAAGGGGTTGAGGACCCGGGACACACAGCAGATCCTACGATGCAAGGCCCAGGGCGGCCAGGTGCAGGGTGTTTTGGAGGTCTTGGATGCTGTGCACAACGGAGTCCACTGGAGCTAGAGGGGAGTCTCTTTGTGGGCAACTTACAGGACAACAGGGGCACTCTGATCAGAAGTCAAGGGTGTTCCTGAAGTCCCTCGACTGGGGCTTCCTCCTGATCCTTTTTCAGTCCTGGGAGAGCTGGTTTTTCATTGGTCCGGTGTCATCAGACCAGTACCCAGGGTACTGCTGTAACTCGGCCACTAGGGGGCGCAGTGCCAACAACCTTGGCACAGTTGTGGGGCACTTGCGGGTGGTCACTGGTGTTTCGTCGGGTCTGGCTGTGACTTCCGGTCGCGGAGATATCAGTGATTCAGCTAAGTGATCCTCACTGGTTTGTTGGTCCTTTGCAGGTTTCTTGCTTTTCTTGAGTGGTGCCTCCACTCAGGAGGGAAATCTAGGGTGATCCTTGAAGCCTTGAGGTCTCCTGGGTTTCTTGGTGTTGGTCCAGTGTTCAGCTCCTCTGCAGTCACAGTTGGTGCAGCAAGCAGGGGTCTTGGTGCCTCTTCTGGTGCAGCAGGTCCTCTGTTCTCATCCTGGCGGGTTCTTTGGTGCTAGTCTTCTTTTCTTCTTGGGATCCTTTTTCAAATCTAAATTCTTGGTCTAGGAGAGCCCACTAAATACTGAATTTAGTGGGCGTTTTAGCCTGGTAGTGCCCAATGGGATGCTTACCCTTGGGTGGCTACACCCACTACAGTGACTACTTCCTGTGACAAGGGTCACTTCCCTAAACCTGATTGGCTATGTTCCTCCATTCCAAGATGGAGAAAAATGAAATGAAGGCTCCACTTCACCTGCAAGCCCCTTAGGGGTGGTGCAGGCTAGGTGAGGCCACTCCTCCTACCCTTTGAGTGGTTTCCGCCTTTGCTCCCTCAAAGAGTGGGGATTTGCAAAGGAAGAGGCCATCTGCTGCTAGCTTCAGGCCTTGGGGTCGAGTTTCAAGGGCGGCAGCCCTTTGACACTCACTGCCAGGGCAGTGCACATTCCTGAGGGAGGGGGAGTTAGCTTCTCCACCCAGGAAGGGCTTTGTTTCACAAACCAGAGAGGCAGGATTTGTGCATTGGCTGTCTGGATGTGGCAGGCTTTCTGGAACGAGTCAGAAGACACAACTTCCACAAGGGCATGAAAGCAGTCGCCAACTGGATGAGAGAGAGCTGCCTTCAACTCAACACAAACAAGACCGAGGTACTCATCCTGGGCCCGCAACCCAATGCTTGGAGCAACTCCTGGTGGCCACCCACCCACGGAAACCCCCCACCCCGCCAGCCAAGCCCACAACCTCGAAATCATCCTGGACCCCGAACTCAGCATGAACTATCAGATCAACTCAATCACCTCCACCTGCATCTGCACTCTCCGCCTGCTACCCAAGACCTTCAAATGGATCCCCTTTGAGCATAGAAAGACCGTCACACACGCCCTCATCACCAGCAGGCTGGACTACTGCAACGCACTCTACGCCGGAATCAACATAAAACTCACCCGCAAATTGCGAAACATCCAGAACGCCGCTGCCAGATTGATCCTCGACCTACAACAACACTGCCACATCGCACAACACCTACGCACACTGCACTGGCTCCCCAATGCCAGTGACTCAACTTCCACGTACCCCGCAGGGCCCTATGCTCAGCCCAGCTCTCTCTCTCGTAGAAGTACCCCGCATCCGGAAAGGAGGATGGATTTATAATTCTGAGTTGTTTGATATGAAACAACCCAGGGTTCAGTGTAGCTTTTATGTAGTTGGGAAACTCGTATTGACCAGTGTCCAGCACATATATTAAAATGGCTGCTCTGTTCACTCACTATGCCCCAGGTTTCGCAAGGACACAGTGGGGGCATATTGCTCATTCAATTATGCCCTCACATATAGTATGGTGCACCCTGCCTTAGGGCTGGAAGACCTGCTAGACGGGTGACTTACCCATAACATATGCAGTGTAGGGTGGACAGGACACACAGAGTGTGCCATGTAGAGTTTGTATTTTCGGTTTGTACCAGGTCACTCAGCCTGCTATGGCAGTGCTGGGTGCATCTGGATGCATAGCTCTTGAGGGTGGCACAATCAGTGCTGCTGCCCTCAGGGGCTTACCCATAGTACCCCATGCCCTGGGTACCTAGGTACCTTTAACTAGGGACTTATAGTGGTAGCTAAAGGTGTATCCAATTACTTTTACCATGTTTTAGGGAAAGAACATTGGCACTGGGAACCTGGTTAGCAGGATCCCAATGCACTCCAGTCCAAGTTGTATTCAGAAACCGGGCAAAACGTGGGGGGTACTGCAACAAGGAGCCCGTCTCTCACAAATGTATGGATGTTTTATGACTGAAATGTGTTCACAAAACTTTCATCTTTTACCAACTCCAAGAAGGAGATGGTAACCCATTCACAAACGGGAAGGGGCCCACTCAAGGGATCCCTTGCCCTTTGTAAACGTAGGCGCCAGCATGTTTTTAAGAGTAGCCAGTGGTCCCTTGGACCACTGGCTACTCTTAAGAAAGGAAAAGAACACTTTTAATTTTAAATTTTAGAATGCATTCCATTTTACTTTAAGGAAAACAGGCTGCCTTTCAAAAACTAAATTGCTTTATTTAAAAAGCAGTCACAGACATGGTGGTCTGCTGACTCCAGCATGCCACCATTCATGTGAATGCAGGCCATTCCCAATTACAGCCTGCCTCACAAATATGGACGAGACAGGTCCCTTGCGACTCATTTGGGAATCACAAAAAGTGTCTGAGACACTGTTGTACATCGCATTTTGCAACTTCCTAATTGCAAGTCGCAAAAACTCGAAATTAGAAATCACAAAATGCAGCAATAGTACGTGTGGCCCCTAATTCGGAGAGCTGGTGAATGTCAGGGTGAACTCGGCAGCAGACGTGGGCCCTGGCAACGACCTCCGGTCCACCTTCTGTGAACAAGTCACACAACCTGTCCCCTAAACCGAATCTGGAGAGGAAGAAATGTGGGAGGACCCCATATGACAAAAATAAGACACCCTAAAAACTTCCAAGGACCAACCCTACTGCATGGATGAAGCCCCCCACCCCAATTATCACAGCCAAAAAAGTATATATTCATCACCTGTTTTTCAGCAATGCACATTTATGTTGTATTTACAAAAATACACCTACTGCATCCATCTACAACACATACACGCACACACAATACTTCAATGCAATAAGAGATCGTTCCTCGTATTAAAAACTGTTTTAAAAAATATTTTTTTCCATTTTGAACTGGAACAGGGAAATCGCCTCGTGTGTTCAGGATAAACAGCGAATCGTGAGGGTCCTATAGGAAAGCCTCTTGTTATCATGGTAGCACATTAACGTACATTTGCTTGTTGTGTGGGTTTAAAAGGTTTTTAAAAACAAGCATTGACAATACCAAGGAGTGAAGCTTGCCTGCACTACTTACAATAGACACACGGTGGTGCCAATATTCCTTTTATCCCAGGCCATGAACAGAAAAGTACCTGCTTTGCCTACGACATAAAAAGTAAACAGCGCATACTTCTGCAAAAGTCAGCAGTAGGAGTATTAATGCTAGCAACAGCAAAAAGCTAAAGTTGTCTGAAGCAAGACGCTAAAAAAATAAAATATTTCACAAAAGAGAATAGGAATGCTATTAGCTCTTCACTACATATTGGTTTATAGTTTTTGTAGTTTCAAGAAAGGCATCACAGCGCTGTAACCTATCACTAAGTTCAGCTAATACTTAAGTAAATAATGAGAGCTGGACAGCTTAATGTTGCAGTGCATCTGATGTGTACTCACTTCATATTGCATCCATGGGTATGTTTGTCAGTAACCTGTGTGCACTGCTAACATACAGAGTTACAGATGTGTACCCACTTCATAAAAGCATCCATGGGTACGTTTGTCAGTAACCTGTGTGTGCACTGCTAACAGAGAGTTACAGATGTGCACCCTCTCATATTGCATCCATGGGTACGCTTGTCAGTACTGTGTGCGCACTGCTAACAGACAGAGTCACAGACGTGTACTCACTTCATATTGCATCCATGGGTATGTTTGTCAGTAGCCTGTGTGCACTGCTAACATACAGAGTTACAGATGTGTACCCTGCTAACATACAGAGTTACAGACGTGTACCCTCTTCATAAAGCATCCATGGGTATGTTTTTCAGTAACCTGTGTGTGCACTGCTAACATACAGAGTTACAGATGTGTACCCTGCTAACATACAGAGTTACAGACGTGTACCCACTTCATATTGCATCCAGGGGTAAGTTTTTCGGTAACCTGTGTGTGCACTGCTAACAGACAGAGTTACAGATGTGTACACACTTCATATTGCATCCATGGGTACGTCTGTCAGTAACCTGTGTGTGCACTGCTAACATACAGAGTTACAGATGTGTACCCTGCTAACATACAGAGTTACAGACGTGTACCCTCTTCATAAAGCATCCATGGGTATGTTTTTCAGTAACCTGTGTGTGCACTGCTAACATACAGAGTTACAGATGTGTACCCTGCTAACATACAGAGTTACAGACGTGTACCCACTTCATATTGCATCCAGGGGTAAGTTTTTCGGTAACCTGTGTGTGCACTGCTAACATACAGAGTTACAGATGTGTACCCTGCTAACATACAGAGTTACAGACGTGTACCCACTTCATATTGCATCCAGGGGTAAGTTTTTCGGTAACCTGTGTGTGCACTGCTAACAGACAGAGTTACAGATGTGTACACACTTCATATTGCATCCATGGGTACGTCTGTCAGTAACCTGTGTGTGCACTGCTAACATACAGAGTTACAGATGTGTACCCTGCTAACATACAGAGTTACAGACGTGTACCCACTTCATATTGCATCCAGGGGTAAGTTTTTCGGTAACCTGTGTGTGCACTGCTAACAGACAGAGTTACAGATGTGTACACACTTCATATTGCATCCATGGGTACGTCTGTCAGTAACCTGTGTGTGCACTGCTAACATACAGAGTTACAGACGTGTACCCTCTTCATAAAGCATCCATGGGTATGTTTTTCAGTAACCTGTGTGTGCACTGCTAACAGACAGAGTTACAGATGTGTACCCTGCTAACATACAGAGTTACAGACGTGTACCCACTTCATATTGCATCCAGGGGAAAGTTTTTCAGTAACCTGTGTGTGCACTGCTAACAGACAGAGTTACAGATGTGTACACACTTCATATTGCATCCATGGGTACGTCTGTCAGTAACCTGTGTGTGCACTGCTAACATACAGCGTTACAGATGTGTGCCCTGCTAACGGAGTTACAGCAGGGAGCTGCACATAACCTCATACTCTGAGGTCTGCCTCCTGCTGTCTCAGCCTTTCATCTTTGAAGATGAGAAACCATGCACCCTAAAGTTCAGAAATGGTGTTCTCCACGAAGGAAGAAGCTATTTTAAGGCCCTGTTGGATGGCATTTGTACTTTTGTTATTTCCACCTGTATTTGCCCACATTTACATGTTACCTGCTTTATCTGGATTTATCCATACTTATTTTTTTTTTCCGTGAAACAATATTGCAAATAGTATTTGTCCACATCTATACAAAATATGAGTTTTTGTACTAATGAGCTAAATGCAGTAGAAACATTTATTTTAGAACTATTTAACTAACACAGTGACCTGTTTCCTTTTGTTTAATAGCTTTCAGCTAGTCGGGGGAGGCAGCACCCACAGACGTGGAGGAAGTTCAGAAACAGAATGGAAAACACCGAGACTCTGTCAATTTTATTTTCATTCAGGATCAGCTGTTTTTTCGAACTCAGTCACGGTTTTAAATTATTAAAAATGAGGCTCATGGGGCCTTGTAATTGCCGAATGTGGTGAGAGGCACATTTCAAAGTCGAGTAAAAAAAAATAAACCAGCAAACGTTTTATTTTACCCTTGTGAGCATATGTGGCCAAAACCACTGTTATTTAGTAATTGCCTTTTTTAAATAACTCTTTTAGAATAAATATGAACCTAATTGCTCCATAACTTTAAGAACGTTGCATCATAATGCAATGCTGAACCCCGATTTTTGTGAAAAATGTCTGCCATCTCATTCACTGCCTTCCCTCCCACAGCACATGCTCCCACTGAAAGTTTTTTTTTTTTCTCATTGGCCAGATGCCCTCGTTCAGAGTCTGCAACATTTTTGGAACCCCTATAATTTCAGGGAGCTGATGCCCACGAGCAGCGCCCCTGGAAAGAACATTGTTCCACAACCGGTGCTGGCCAAGCTGACAGATCCCAGCAGATCATGTCTGCCCTCATCGAGGGACGGGTGGCACAGTGAGGCACACCGAGGGTAGCAGGACTGCGCAACAAGGTGACATCATCCGACTTTTTCATTTAAACCCCCATGCTGTCAATCCACACAGAAATGTGCCTACATAAAAATATTTCATGGTTTGATAACTAGTGCACATTGGGTAGTCAAGAGCTTTCCAACTGTGGAATCGCATTTTACAGTTCTTAGGTATGCTAGGCCTGGTGGCCCCTGTGATACACAATGACAATCTCTGCACAGGCCTATCATTAAGTAAAGAGGCCTACAAATGTAATTTGCTACTGCTAGGAACGCATTATGTTGCAAGGCTTGCTCTCTGAACAGCCACCATGAAATATAATCGTTATTGCATGCTAACTGAAACAATATCCCTTCTGGAAAGTACCAGTCTGAGTACATGATGTCAGCCATAATGGAGAAATAATCATACGTCAATCATACGTCAATGTTTGTGGTTTAATACTATAAAAGATTGTGTATTACATCCTTTAATTAGGCTGTTTGTGTACAATTAGTACCGAGCATCCTCCATGTACATGTCTTTCTATTCTATCTCTAATAAATTCTTTATGTTTACCTAGAAGAGCTGGCTAACTGTCGTTTGTATCCTGGATGGGTGCTGAATAATTAGGCTTCTACACAACTGTAACTATATGTTGAGAGAAAAAAAAACATGTAAAATCTGTCCCTCTCTGTTGATTTTTAGGAAACTTGTGGGTTGAAGAAGAGATGGAGAGTCCACATACAGGTTCAGCTGGTATGAGTTATATTCACTTACATAACCATCACTGACCGCCAACTTTATCATATCCCAAGTAGTGCTATCCTGCCTCGTTCCGAGAGGGTTAGACAAGTCATAGGTGGAACCCCAAGAGATCTCAAAATAAAGCTGTGATACCTGGGGTGGAAATGAAACCTTCTCTTGGCATTACATATCAACCAATCATTTGCAAAGCCATTAGGTCTGGGACTGGCTGCCAGTCTATTGTTTTTGACAATGCTTATTTTTTCGTGCTTTTGCAAATCTTTATTGCAAACACATTTTTAAAATGTCCCACCCATGCACACAAGTGTGCAGGTGGCCATCTCTGACATGCACACCCGGGAGGCCACATTAAGATGGAATAAAACCCATTACAAATGTCCGACACCTGCAGTGCTCGCGCGGCTGGGGCTTACTAGCAGGTATGTGAGAGTTACTGAGCCCACGCAGAGTGAAAAAAAAAAAAAAATAAGTAAAAAATGTAACAAATGCGCACCCATCCCAGGCACACAAGGCTTTCTTGTGCACGTGGAGATTACAGTCACTGCCAGTGAAGGGGCTCGTGGTTCGGGTGGGGTTTCCCATTGCCCCATGACGTATGCTGTGGTGGGAGGAAGCGAAATGTGAATGACAACAAACCAATGGATGAAGAGGACTGGCCAAAAGCTCCCACACAGTACAGATGAGTGGTTTTGACAACCCCGTCACCCCTTGAATGTTGACTTTTTTTAAAGCCACCATTAGTTGTGTGGGCTGCCTTTAAAGTTACTGTACTTCCTAGAAGATTAGAGGGGACTTAGAGAAGACCCCTGTAGTAACCTGTCCACTGTTCCCCTGCACACCTGTCAAGTCTTTGTGCACCCCCCCTTTGTAATTTGGTTTTGCCAAAGCTTGTTGCATTGCTTCACAAGCTTTGCAAAGTCAAACCATTTAAAATGGTCATTGTGCTTCCACATGCATGTACAGCAGCCATCTTGTAACTGTTTCAAAAAACAAACTCTGTTAACAGCAAGTCGCTGTGCACACTTGCACAGCAGAGATTCTGCTAATGGGAGGCCCTGTGGAGAGCAGACGCAGTCTAGCCTCTCCATGGGACTTTCGGGAGGGAAGTGACAAGGGGTGGGCAGGATTGGCCAAGGGATACGTGGGGGTGGGACATGGGTGGCATATTTAAGCTATTGGGGTGTGCGGTCTGGCCTCTTCCGCGCCAACTGTCAGCGCAGTGTGGAAGTTTGTGGCCGGTCCCCTGGGGTAGGTCGTAAGTTGTTGAGGCCTAGTGTTTTTTTGTGTGGTACACTAGTGCAGCGCCATGGCTCACAGCCACAATGCTGCTGTCGTAAGGGCCGCGCTGCGCCTCATCCGCGAAGCCGGCCTCGCCGACCTCCTCAGACTTGGTCTCTTGGACCGGGCCTGGGTCAGGATGACGCACACGGCGGGTGCAGCCTCCAGCGGCGTTGCTGTGGCAGTGACCGTGTGCACTTCACCCGAGCGGGCAAAGTGCAGGAAATCAGCCGCGGGGAAGGGATGCAGCACATCCTCTTCCCCCGGCTCCAGTTCAGGCCCCACGAAGGCCCAAGGCACCTGCCGTAGTGTTGGAGGGTGGGTGAGGGGGCGGGCCCCTCTTCGGATATACAGGCACAGGACATGGCTATGGTGGTGGGGGTTGGAGAAGGGGGGCATTACTCCAAACCCCCTAGGGGTACACGTAGGGTATCTATGGGCAGGGCCCCAGGGCGGCATGAGGTTCAGGACTGGTCATCAATGGATATTGAGGCTAGGATGAAGGAGCAGAGGCCGGTGGTACAGGAGATGGAAGACAGGTGGGCCAAGTTATGTAAGGATAGGAAAGAGGCCCTTGATAAGGCCCGTCGCACCAAACGGAAGGCAGGCAAGAGTGAGGTTGGGACCCTTAGGAGCCACGAAGAAGGGGCAGGTACCTGGGTGTGGGTTCCCCATTAGGGTAGGCAAGAGGCTAGTGCGACTGAAGGGTCTAGCCACGCAACGGACACGAGTGGCGCATACGGTCACGAGTAGCGCGGGGAGACAATGCCAGTGGAAGAGACTGGCAGAAAGAAGGAGGTGCCAACGGAGCGCATTACGGCTCCATGACTGGGACTGAAGCGCTAGAGGGGTCTTCGGTGGCCTTCTCTACACCGCGGGAACGCATAGGGTGCACATATGGCAGACGCCATGAGGGCTACACGAGAGAGCGTTTGTCTGAGACATTGCATGCGAAAGGTGTGGGGGATGAACGTGAGGGGTACGATGAGGATGATGTGGAGTGGACTATGGTGATGAGTCTGATGATTTGGAAGAAGGAGAGATACACGACGGCGAGGGGAGGTGCGACAGCGCGAGGGGGGAAGGGCACAGGGCAGCGCAACCCCCTCTTCGAATTCTGGGTTACAGAAACAAGTAAGCAAGTGGACCGCAAGGACGGCCATTGCTGGGGGAGAACGGTTTCGCCTAGCCCAGAAGGTGGTGCAAGGGAGGCCTTCACAGTTACAAGGTAAGGGAGAATAGTGGTCAGTGTGGGGTGATGGCCCAAAAACCTTGTGTCAACTACGCACAAATCAGTGGGAGTGGGCAATCACTCTATATATGAAGCACCTGGTGTTGGTACAGGCTGGGTGGGGGACTTTACACTGACTGTTTCGGATGAGGCCACAACAGGGGACAAAGGAGGGACTGTGAAAGAGGTTGGGAAGGATATTGATGACAAGAGTGGAGAGGGCTTAGGAAGCAGCTCCTGTATATGGGATTGGCGATGCCTTTGGGTTCACACGTGGCAGAAAAAACAAAGGAGAGGATCTGGCACCACGAATATGTAGACCTGTTTAAGCTATTACACAGGGACATCCAGGCCAAGGACAGCTCAAAAGAGGAGGAATGGGAGTTAGCACGTAGGCCCAGGGTGCCGATTACCATGGATAACTGGACGTCTGCATTTTTTATATATGCCAGTATCTATTGTGAGAAATTTCCAGACAGGGCCATTGCACTTTTTAAATACATGGACATTATACGTAAAGCACAAATGCATTTCGGGGGTTTTGCATGGTTGTATTATGATGAGGAATTCAGAGCAAGGGTCAGCGTGAACCCAGACAAGCCATGGGGAGATGTCGATTCAGAACTGTGGATGCAGTGGATGGCCGAGGCAGAAAAGATGGGCAGACAATTTGCGGTCTGCCAAAACTCTACCAAAAGTGGTTGCAACGAAAAATACACCATTTTTCATGGCCGGAAGGGGCATCGGCAGTGCTTTAAATGGGCCGGTACTCTCCGGTACTGAGTACCAGCACTTTTTTATTTTGAGAGGGAGAGTACCGGCATATCTCAAGAAAAACTTAATACTTTTAATTGGAGAGTACCGGCACTTCTCAGAAACAAGCAGGCACTCTGATAGAGAGTACCTGCACTTCTATTTTTCCATTTAAAGCACTGGGCATCAGTGAACGATTTCATCACTCAGGAGGCCACTATGGTGGTGTACGCGTCGGTTGATGATGCCATCCGGCTCGTTCAGTGGTGCAGTAAAGGGGCAGAGCTGGCTAAATGTAATACCAAGGCAGCGTTCCAGCTTTTGCCCATCCATCCGGAAGATTTTTCCTTATTAGTGATGTAATTGGATGGGGCAATTTATGTGGACAGGGTTCTCCCTATGGGCTGTGCTATTTCATGTGCACTTTTTGAAGCCTTTAGAACTTTTCTACAGTGGGTCTTTGTGAAGGCATGGGGACACAGAGAAGTAACGCACTATCTAGATGATTTCCTTTTCCTTGGGTGAGCGGGATCACAGGCATGTAGTAAAGCCTTGGGCAGTTTTGAGGTCCTAGCCAAAGAAATGGTGGTTCCATTGGCCCCCAAGAAGACCGAGAGTCCTGGCTGTACTCTGACTTTTTTGGGGATGAATTCGATACAGAGGCGTTGGTAGAGCATTTGCCAGCAGGTAAAGTGTCAGAGATGTTGGACTTTGAGACAGGCGAGAGGTTTGCACAAGACTGATTTGCGTACGGCTCGGCAGCTTTTAGGTTTCCTTAATTTCGCATGCAGGGTAATGCGAGGGAGTAGGACTTTCTGTAGGGGATTGGGGCTTGCTATGTCGGGGGCGTCACTTCCCCATCATAGGATCCGAGTGTCAGTGGGGCTTCAGGAAGTCATTAGAGTATGGGAAAACTTCTTGGTTAGCCTCAATGGTGTTTCCATGACCTTCAGGGAGGAAGACACGATTTGGCAAGTGCAGATCTTTTCAGATGCGGCAGGAGCTTCGGGTTTCGGTTTGTTCTGGGATGGCAGGTGGTGTGTGGAGCAGTGGCCAGCGGGTTGGCTGACACAAGGCAGAAGTATCGCCTTTTTGGAATTCCTCCCGCTATTGGTAGCTTTGACAGTCTGGGGTGGTGAACTCGCCAACAGAACAGTAGTTTTTCATGTTGACAATATGACAGTAGTGGGGTTGGTGAACAGACAGAGGGCTAAGGTTCTGAGAGTGTTGCGTTTATTGAGATGTTTTATGCTTAGATGTTTATCTTTAAATGTTATATTTAAAGTAGAGCATATTCCTGGGGTGAACAACACCATTGCAGATTCCCTGTCTTGTTCACAGTGGCACTGGAGCGATTCCAGACAGCAGTTCCGGCAGACATTTGGGAGTGGGGGGCGTGATGGTCATTGGGCTGGTGGAGAAGTCTTTAGCAGATTCAACACAGAGGAATATCCAACTGGCCTGGTTGGAATTTCAGAGTATTTGAGAATTGGGAAGGGGATTTTTGGGGACAGAGTGTGGATATGTTATGATCTTGCACGTTGTGTTTTGTTCTTTTCTTGATTCAGAAAGGTTTATCACCTGCAACGACTGGAGGGAAATTGGCAGGAGTTTCCTCTCATGGAAAATAGTTTTTTGGTTGTGACCCAGCACAAGATGATATATTAGGTTGCATGTTGAATGGGTGGGTTAGGGTGCGGGCGGAGAGGGGTAAAGCAGCGAGGGAACCTATTACGTTTGACTGGTTGCTAGAATTGCTGCTAGTGTTACCGGTTGTTGTACTGACCCTCGTGAGCTGACATTGTTTCGTTTGTGCATGGTGTGGATGTTATTTGGTGCGTTTCGGGTGTCGTTATTGGGTGTGGGAAAAGGAGTTGGCATGCGAAAGGGTGAGATTTGTTTGCAGGAGGAACACTTGGAGATATGGCTCCGGAAGTCTAAGACTGACCAGCTGGGGAAAGGGAAGTGGGTATGGTTGAGTGGAGGGGGGAACGCAGTGGCATGTCCGATTGTTGAGTGGAGTGCAGTTTCAGGGCGGCATGGCTGATTGGTGGTGCAGGCATTTTTAGCCATGCGAATGGTACAAAGCTCGTGGCTTTTCAGTTGCTGGCTGTGTTGCGAATGTCGCTGAGAAGAGTGGGTCGACGGGCACAGTGTTATGGGATTGATTCTTTTAGGACTGGGGCAGCCACTGCCACGGTGCAGCTGGGTTGGGACTAGTCTGCTATCAGGCGTATAGGCAGGTGGAGGTCAGGGTGTTGTGAACGTTATGTCAGGACTTGAGTGGTTGTGGTATATTGCGGGAGTGGGGGGGATGTTACTCTATTTTTCTAAAATTTGTTTTCTTTGCAGGTTGTGTGGCTGGTCCCAGCAAAGGGAAGATGGTCACTTGGTTTGTCAGGCGCTCCTTCATCCATTGGGCGGCGAAATACGCGAAAAGGCAGATATATGGACGTTCTTTGGGATTGTCAAGTGGATGACGAAGTGTTCTGGTGGGGAAAAAGTGGCATGAGGTGGGGCAATTTGCTTCTTTTTCTGACGTCAATGCTACCCAATTAGGGATGTCCAGATACGCTGTATTTGCACTTGGGGGAAAATGACTCCGTGAAACTTTCTGGGCTCACCCTGCTGCAACATATGCAACGAGATCTCGATTTGCTCTGCCAAAGGATGCGTGGCACATGCATAATATGGACCGAGTTTGTACTTTGGAGAAAATGGAGAGGGGCTTTGAAGCATGGGGCCGTGGAGAGAGCTAGGAGGTAGCTCAATAGAGCCATGAGGGTTTTCTGCGGGGCGCATGGCATCAAGGTTTTGAAACATGAGGACATCAAGGAGGAAATGGTTGAGCTGTTTCGGTCGGCTGGTGTGCACCTTTCCGAACTGGGGAATGCGTATTACCGCACAGAACTGAGATAAATGTTGGGAGATTTGTGGGGAGAAAGGATGTGGCTCTGCGATAGTGCTTGAGCAGGCAATGTTGCAGCAGGTTTGCTGGTGGGGCAGCAAAACACCTATCAGGTTTGTGCTGAGTGGCAGTAGATGGGGAGAATAGAGAGTCGGATGCGGGCTTGGCCACCCTTCCAGGGGAAAAAGAAAACAGGTGAAGAATGATAGAGTTGGGTATGCCCGAAGCAGGCAGGGGATGGATGAAAAAGGAGGATGTGTGGGTCAAATTGAAGTGAAAGATGGATGAACGGAAGCTATTGGAGGCATGAGTGAAAAGAAGACTGGAGAGGTTTTATAAGATGGGGGGTGGGGTTTCAAATTTGGTTAAAAGTTTAATGATAATGTTATTGTATATAAGGCAATCCTGTCCTAAATAATTGTCCTTTTACACTTTAAGAACTCGTGTCACTGACTATGTCCCGAGGTGTTTCATGTTTTTTAAACTCCATTACAAGACACTCGCAGTTTATAAAGCACATGCATGATAGCATCTCTGAAATGGGGCAAGCAGAGTCAACAAATCACTGTCTGGTAGCAAAAGTAAAGCCTATTGGTGTCCCTAATGCATGTTTTTTCTAGTTTCTGAAAGGACAGACATTGTAAACTTTGTTGAGAAGCCAGGGCTGTCACAGAAACTTTGAAATGATGCAAATCATAAAAAAAAAAAAAAACCTATTGAAACCAAAAGCATTGACACCATTTTGCTGCTTGTGTGTCAGAGTGAAATATGGGCCAAGCTTATTTCACATTTGTATTCTTTTTTGGCAAAATGAGACAGTGAAAATGCATTTGTAATTGTTAAAGATGGGCGCACTTCCCAGCAAAATCAGTTTGTTGCATTTCTGATAAAACATTACAAAATGGTAAAAAATGATTATTTCGGATTTAAAAAATCTTGATTACACGTGCAAATTTATGTATAAACAATGAATGTGTAATGACACCACAGCCTATTTCCTTTCTATTTTCCCTATTCCAAAAGTCTCTGTGGTGTACACTGGAGCAGATTGTATTTGCTCCATTATTTATTACATAAGCCTCAAAAGGTTTCAAAATGGACATTTTCTGCACCAATGCAACATTTATGCGATATGGTAACCCGTTTTTGAGGACTTAGAAAGTTGATCGGTGTGCTAAACTGTGTTCCATTGGTCAGCACTTCTCCAATACACCCAAAAATTGAATGACAGGTAGTGCTTAATTTGAGCCGGTGGTTTCTGGTGGGGTGCACCGGCACTTATTTTTGATGGCTGGCACTTAGTTTTCTGCATCAGGCATTTTCTGTGATCAAAAGACACATATGGGAAAGATGTAGGAGAGAAAAAGGAAAAAGCGTCACAAAGGGAGAAAGCAGAAAGCTGCAAGAGTGAGCTGAAGGGGCAGGGAGTGGCTGTAAATGGATTAAAGAGGCCCCAGATGGCTTCAGGATTACACTGCCTCAGTATTCAGTGCTCTCACATTTAAATGCAGCAGCTGCATGTTTAAAAGGAGGGCTTTGGACACTGGCACGTTTTGATTTACAAATTAAGCACTGATGGCAGATCTGTATAAGAACCTTCCAAGTGCAACAGTTTTTAATGTACAACTGAGTAATGCTGCTCGAACAGTTGTTCCATCAGATGTGTTCTTGAAAAAAAGGGTGTGACATGTTTCGACATTGTTATATGCATCTGATCCCAAATATAGCATACAACATAACAGAACATGAACCAGATCATGAGAAAGCAGTGCTGTCACCAGAATTATATCTGTTCACATCTGTATTGATGTGCAAAATCTATTGATTCCTGTTACTTTTCTCTTTCGGTTGCATCACAGAGATGAAGAACTCAATAATGCCCCAAAACATATTATGTCCTAATGAAGACTCCAGGAATCATACGTAAAGGCGGAAATGTTGAAAAGATGATGTTCAATGACTGATTGTCAGGAGCTTGTAACAAAGATGTATCAAACCTCAACTGAAATTTCATTCTGGCAAAACTTGATAAACATGTGGGTGAACCCGTGGAGCACTTTTAAAAACTTTTGGTTTGTCTACAACATTGGACCCAATCTCAGTACGGACCACTTAGCAATGAGCACAAGACCCTTCTTTCATGTTGCGCTACATTGCTGTGTAGTGAAAAATACTAAACTGAGACTGAACAAGCATGTGTTTGCTTGCTTTGCCATTTGTTTAGTGATTTGGGTCATCTCTTCTGATGTCGTACATTACAATTGGATAGAATGCATATCACTAGGAAGTAAAAGGAAATGTTTCTTACAGAACAAACATACTACTAATATGTGTATACATGGGTTCCTAGGCATGCAGGACCACTGCATATGTCTTAAATAGTAATGGAAGCACAGCATCCAGATACTGTTTCTCGATGGTCCACTGGAGAAGGGTCAGCACAGTCCAGTACCACTAGCTGTGCCTCGAGCACTGACCTACCCTTCTCGCTCCTTTTTCCATAGGGTTACATTACTAAAATTTCTAGTTCCTTCGGTTTTATGAGATTCAACCTCTGGCACATTTCCACTAGGCTAGACCACTCTTAATGGGATTGTTAATCCCACTAATCTGAGCCACCTAAAATATTCTTTGTGATTTAAAAAGCACATTAATTGTGGTTGTAGGAAGCTGTCCTGGTGTGTGGTGGACAGCTATGGTGTTTGCACCTTATAGCAGGTTCAGGAAACCCCTATTAGTTAGTGAAACAGTGTCTAGGAAGCCAGGGCTCTCTAGTGGTAGCTGTGGTGGGGAGCCTAAACTAATCTAGGAGAAGTATAAAGCACTGGCAATACCACAGCAGTCACACAGTAACTTAGCTCACATGAAGGGCACCACACAGTGTTGCAAAAATAAAGGTCCTTTATTACAAAAACACAGAACTAGATTACTTATAGGAAGTCCCCCAACTGGAGGTAAGCGCACGCTATTTATACACAGTAATTATTAGGAATTAGCATATAGGAACAACAAGCTTTGTCAAAAAGTGGTGAAAAATAGTTAGGGCCCTATAGAGGAGCCAAACCGTATACTAAAATAGTGGAATGTGAAGTGAAGTCCCCACCCAAGGATATGGAGTAGCTATAGGGTACTTGGGAAAACACGGGACCCCAAGAGGTGAGCACCTAAGTGATCCCCCAGCAACCAGGAGAGCAGAGGTAAGTACCTGGTCTTACCAAAGTCTAACAAGGGGACTTGGAAAGAGAAAGATTGCAAGACCAGGACCAGTCCGGTGGAACCCAACCATGGATTCTGGAAGAAGAGGACCTAAAAAAGAAGGGGACAGAGTCCAGTCCACACAGGAGTGTCCAGACGGGGCAGGAGCAACTACCCACTTTTCTGTGGATGAAGATCCGGGTCGACAGGGGAAGATCATCAGCTGTGGAGCCCAGGAGCTGCAGAGAGGTCCTTGGAATCAGTAGTCAGGAGGACCAAGAACAAGCCTTGGCGAATGCAAGTTGAGGCAAAATAAGAAAAAATTGCAGTAAAGAAGAGGACCAGCAAGGTCCAGGGGATTCAATCCTTGGAGGAGAGTCCAAGCTGACCCTCAGCCGTTGGGAGAGTCAGCAGAAGCACTCACAGCCCCCACAGGCAACCCACTGGCAGCAGGCACAGTAAGTTGAAGTGAGGCCCAATCAGCACACCTGGAGAGGAGTCCCACGTCACTGGGCAGCAGAGGAGAGATTGTCCTTGCCAGGATGAAGTGCTGGAGGCTTGGGCTACTTGGAGCCTGAAGATCCCTCAAAGCGGGAGCCAACAAGCCTTGGCTGCTGCAAGAGTCGCGGTGCACAGGGTTACTGTCCTGAAAGAAGAGGCAAGGGCTCACCAACTCCCAAGTTGGAAAGCAGGTAGAAAGGACCAAGGGGACCACTCAAATCCACCACCTGTGTTGGAGATTTTTCCTGGAGCCAAGCGGCAGAAGATCCCAGGAGCCAGTCGTCACTGCCTTAGGTGCCTGCGGATCCAGGGGAGTGCCTCCTTCACTCCAAGGGAGATTCCTTCTTGCTTCTTTGGTGAAGCTGAAGTTTTGCAGAGGATGCACAGCCGTGGAAATGTTGCAATTGCTGAAAGGAGCCACAGAAACAATGTTGCAAGGCAAGGTTGTCTCGGCAGTTGCAGGCTTATTTGGTTCCTGAAGAGTCCAGCAGCGGTTCTAGTGACCCGGAGTAGAAGAGGTCATTGAAAAGCAGTCCTGGTGGAGCCTTGCAAACGGAATCTGGAGAAATACCCACAAGGGAGTCCCTAAATAGCTTTCACAGGGTGCTTGGTCACTTTGCACGGTGACCACCTATCAGAGGGGGTCACTGACGTCAGTCACCTGTCCTGACCAACCAGATGCTCCCAGGGGCCTCTGCACATCTTATTTCCAAGATGGGAGAATCATGTGGCCACCTGGAGGAGATCTGGGCACCACCTCTGGGGTCGTGATGGATAGGGGAGTGGTCACTCCCATCTCCTTTGTGTGCTTTCATGTCAGAGCATGGACTGGGGGTCCCTGGACTGGTGCAAACCAGATTATGCAAGGTTAAGCAAACCAGTAGCGTAGGGAGGCTACCCTCTTTTGTTCTGCTTTCCCCTGGTCAAGCAGCAGGAGGACAGAAACCTTTCTGAGGGGCTGCAGCAGCGTGGTATGCCCACAAACCCTGAAAGACTGGTAGGATCAATAGTGGGGGGGTCCTCTAAGGATCCCCCAGAGTGCATGGAATGATGCCACCATTACTGGCGTTAGTATTGGGTTAAGATTCCGACATGTTTGACACCAAACATGCTCAGGTCCGGAGTCACCATTATGTAGCTGGACCACAGGTAGTGTGGCCAGAACACGAGGAAATGGCTTCCCCGCACTTCCGACGTCCAGTGCATTGGAAGTGGAGCTCGTAGGGGCACCTTTGCTCATGCAGTGGTGCCCTCACACACTGAAACTCGCACCCTGCCCTCTGGGCTAGGAGGGCCTACAATAGGGGTGACTTACTGTGATCTGGTGCAGTGACCAGCAGTGAAAGGGTGCATGCACCTTTTCACGCAGGCTGCAATGGCAGGCCTGCAGACAGTTTGTATGGGCGCCCATGGGTGGCACAGTACATGCTGCAGCCCATGGAGGACCCCTGGTGTACCAATGCCCTGGTACCCATGTACCATATACTAGGGACTTACAGGGGGTGCACCAGTACACCAATTGTGGGATGTTAAGGGTACCAAAGCAACCAAATTTAGAGCGAGCACAATCACTGTGGTCCTCTTTAAAAGGATCCCAGAGAAAATGGTCTAACCACAGTGATAAACAGGCAAAAAGTGGGGTTAACCATGCCAATGAGTGACTTTCCTACAGTGGTTTACCTTCTGGACCTCCAGCCTGATCCAGAATTGTAGCTGGCCAATAAGAATGCAGCTCACAGCGCAAAAAAAAAAAAATGTAGGTAGAGCAGCAGCAGAGATTAGATCCTCCAACATATACATTTACATAGACAAGAGAGGTGGGTGGGCAGTGGTTATGGCCTCCAACATATATATTTACTCAGACAGACAGAAATTTACATACATATATAATGCACACATATACACAAACACAAATGTAGAACACAGACATTTTGGAGACAGTGAGTGAGATCACCACGAGGGACAGTAGGAACGCTCCCTACCTTCAGGGAGTTGCAAATGGACAGATTATTGGTGGACAGCAAACAGGAAGAAGTGTGGCCTTTACACTTATCGGAACCAATCAAGTGGACCCGGTGGTCTTCCTTGAGGAGGAACATAAACTGGAAAAGAAAACAGCAGAACATCAGAAATGTGCAAAAGAACTGGAAGACAGAAGATGGGGGCATAGGAAAAAACAGGAAGGAGTAACTCAAAGGTGACAAGGAAGCAGAGGCAGAAGGGACTGTTTGGAAAGGAAAAAAGCCAAACAAAAGGCGCTGCAATGAAAAGAGGCAACAGGAACTGAAAAAGTATGAAGAAGAAGAAGAAGCAGAAACTTAAAAGAGTAGGACTGACGGGTGTTAGCAAGCAAAGGCAATATAAGAACTAATAAGAAATATATGCAATTTAAGAAAGAAACCAAAAGGGCAGAGATGCAAAAAGGAGTAAGAAAATGACACGGAACTGTAGGAACTTCATGTGAACTGAAGGGAATCTGACGCGAGGCACCCCAAAAGATGAGAAAGAGCAGGAACTGAAGGAACTCAGCCATGAGAACTGATAGGCATCTGAGGGTGGGAAGCAAAAGTCTAAGAAACGAATGAGCAGGAACTCAGTAATATGAACAGAAGGGAATCTAAGCATGTAGGAAGCTGGCCTGGTGTGTGGTGGGTACCTATGTTACTTACACCTTATACCGGGTCCAGGTATCCCTTCTTAGTGAAGTGTACGCAGTGCCTAGAAGCCAGGCTCTCTAGAGGTAGCTGTGGATGAGCAGCCAAGGCATAGCTAGGAGACATGCAAAGCTCATGCAATACCAATGTAGTCATACAGCACTTACACACATGAAAGAAAACACTCAAAAATAACTATTTTTGGCACAAATCACCACAAAATACTAGACAGGTAACCCACCCTTAGGAGGTAAGTAATACACTAAATATACACACTAGTAATCAGAAACAGGCATAGAAAAGGTTAGAAAACAGTGCAATTAGCAATAACCAATAGTGACCCTAGGGGGAGCACAAACCATATACTAAAAAAAAATGGAAGGCGAACAAGGTACCCCCACCTGGGTAAGTAAAATGTGTACAGGGGAGCTGGGGGTATTAGAAAACCACAAAGGTAAGTAACACAGTACCCCCCCAGCGACCAGGAATGCAGGAGTAAAACACTGGATTTTGCCCAAATCACCCAAAAGGAGAAAAGGAAGAAAAAGAAGACACCCACAGAAGATTGCAAGAAAACCAGTGGTGGATTCCTGAAGAAAGAAGACCTGTGGAGCGAGGGGACCAAGTCCAAGAGTCACAGTGGAGTCCAGGAGGAGTAGGTACTACCCACACAGCTGTGGATGCAGGAGTTGGTTGACAGTGATGAAGAACAGGTCAGCACTGCAGTCCTGGAGCTGGAGAAGAGTTCCTGATGAATGCAGATGAAGCTCCATGCTGGAAGGAAGATTGCAGACGGGTGTTGGTGCAGCAATTCCACCAACAAGCCTTGGCAAAGGCAAACTCGAAGTTAGTGGAAAAGAGGTGCAGCCGGGGACCAGCAAGGCCCAGGAGGACTCAACCCAGGAAGGAGAGTCACAGGGGGCCCTCAGCATCACAGAGAGTCCACGGGAGCAGAGGCAGCACCCACAGGACAGGGACACAGGAGTCGCAGAAGGAGCCCACACAGCTCTACAAAAGAGGATCCCACGCCACAGGAGAACCACAAAGGAGGCTGTGCTTTGCAGGATGGGGTGCTCGGGGCTGGAGCTACATGTCGTCTGAAGATCCCTTGGAGGAGTTGCAAACTAGCCTTGGCAGCTGCAAGAGATGCGGTGCACAGGGGGTACTGTCCTGCGTGGGAAGGGAAGGGCTTACCTCTACCAGAGTTGGACAGCTGGCAGAGAGGACCAAGAGGAGTATTCCGGACCAGCGCCCGTGATGCAGGATCCACGCAGCTCAGCAGGAGAGGGGATCCACACAGCCGGTCATCGCTTGTTGTAGGTGCCTGCAGTTGCAGGGAAGTGACACCTTCACTCCAAGGGAGATTCCTTCTTCTTCTTCTTGTGCAGGTTGAAGAGTTGCATTCTTCTAAGGATGCAAGGTGAGGAAAACGTTGCAAAGCTGGCCGGAGCCATGGAAACAATGTTGCTGAAGAGTCCTTTCTTCTTGGAAGCAGCTTGTCAGGTCCTGGAGGTTTCAGTCACAGTTCAAGTCCAGAAGGTGAAGCAGAGGTTGCAGAGGTGTCCTGCTGGAATTTTGCAAGCCGCATCTGAGGACCCACCCAAGAGAGAGACCCTAAATAGCCCTAAAAGGGGAATTGGTCACCTAGACAGGTGACTACCAATCACGAGGCGGCTCTGACGTCACCTGCCTGGCCTGGCCACTCAGATGCTCCCAGAGTTCCCTGCCAACCTTGGAAAAGATGACAGAACCCAGGGACCCTCTGGAGGAGCTCTGGGCACCACCCCTGGGGTGGTGATGGACAGGGGAGTGGTCACTCCCCTTTCCACTGTCCAGTTTCGCACCAGAGCAGGGACTGGGGGTCCCTGAACTGGTTTGGAGTGGTTTATGCACAGAGGGCACCAAGTGTGCCCTTTGAAGCACAACCAGTGGCTTGGGGAGGTTATCCCTCCCAAGCCATGCAACACCTATTTCCAAAGGAAGAGGGTGTAACACCCCTCTCCCAAAGGAAATCATGTGTTATGCCTTCCTGGGCTTTATCAGATCAAGCAGCAGGAAGTCAGAAACCTGTCTGAGGGGTGGCTGTAAAACCCTGTAAGACTGCTGGTAGCAATTATGGGGGTCCTCTAAGGAGCCCTCAGTGTGCATTGAATCATACTTCCAATACTTGTAACAGTATTGGGGTATGATTCTGACATGTTTGATACCAAACATGCCCAGGTTCGGAGATACCTTTATGGAGCTGGACATAGGTAGTAACCTATGTCCAGTACACGCATAAAATGGCATCCCCGCACTCACGAAGTCCAGGAAAATGGATCTGGAGTTTGTGGGGGCACCTCTGCTAGTGCATGGGGTGCCCTCACACACAAGTACCTGCACCCTGCCCTCTGGGATGAGAGGGCCTACAATAGGAGTGACTTACAGTGACCTGGTGTAGTGACCTGTAGTGCATGCACCCGTTTCATGCAGGCAGCAACAGCAGTCCCGCAGAACCCTTTGCATGGGCTCCCTATGGGTGGCAGAATAACTGCTGCAGGCCATAGGGATCCCCTGGAACCCTAATGCTCTGTGTACCTATGTACCACATACTAGCGATTTACATGGGGGACCAGTATGCCAATTACGGGAATAAAAAGGTACAATTTAAAGGAGAAAGCAAAACTACTGGGGTCCTGGTTAGCAGGAACCCAGTAGACACAGTCAAACAAACTGACAACATGCAGAAAATGGGGTAACCATGCCAAGAAAAAGGGTACTTTCCTACAAAGGGTGGGAGGCAAAATGGAAATGAAACATTGAGCAGGAACTGAAGGAACTCAGAAATATGAACCGAAGGGAATCAGAGTGAGGGACCCATGGGAACAAGAGAATGAACAGGAACTGAAGGGGCTTTGAGTGGGAAAGAGTAGAAGTCTGGAGAAGTGAAGTAAAAACACTGAAGGAATTCAGAGGGAGGAGTGGGAACCACTAGAATCTTCATCGCAAGAGGCAGTAGAGACGACGGGGAAATAAGACCATGAGAAGGGTGCAGAGGAGAAGGAAAAAAAACAGAAAGGAGAGTACGAGACTGAATACAGAAACACAGTGACATTAGAAGAGACAAGACAAGTGCAAGGAGACATAAGGGGATACAGGACCCCAATATGGGGCACTGGAACAGACAGGCAAACTCAAAGGACAGAGAGGAGATAGTCCAGGTCTGACTGTCGGACGAGAGAGGGACATAATGGAGAAGTAAAGAGTTTCAAGTTATTTTAGTAAGAAAAAGATAAAAGGAGAGCAGTCTCAGGGTGCAGGAACTCATCAAACTGCAGGAGAGGAGATAAACCAGGCAGTCGAGAGTTCACACAGCAGAAATAATGAGGATACAACAAAACAGAAATATGGGAAATACAACCTTAGGGTGTAAGGGAAAGAGAAAGGCAAATGAACACAGAGGTAGAGGAAGAGAAAAGATCAGTAACAGCTAAACATGAAAAGGCAGAGAGGGGGCAAAGGTCCAGGGAGTAGTGATCCCGGGGAGAGGATGCAGCTTAACTGTGACCTCGATGCGCGACTAGGGGCCTGCCACACTATTACCATCCTTTGATGTAAGGCTTCATCTTACTCTAAAGATATTGAACAAGTTTCAAAATAAAAAATAAAAAATTAACAATCTAAAGTATGTATCTTTTTCCAAAATCAATCCCTGAATCTGACAAGAACTGCTGACGAACCGAGGGCTACGAGCAGGGCACCCTTATTTCTGTAGTGTCGTGCAAGTGTGAATGGCAAAAACCTTTTGGCTCCTGAAAGACTCCGTAAAGCTGTGACATAAGTGTTAGAATGTGGTGCAGTGAATGCACGTTTAGAATGTTGAGTTCACGGTTACACACAGACGAATAAAAACGTGTAATACATGGCTCAGAGTGTGGCGTATTCGTTGGTGGATACCCAGGCTGGGGAGGACACTACACTGGCTACTTCCTCATACTTCACAAAACTAACACAAGATGGCAGCATTGAACACAGAGGGCTGTATTAAGTGTAAAAAAAAGTAAAATACAGCCTCTATTTTATAAAGTGAGGTTTTATGTTTAATATCTTAATGTTGATTTAAATTGTTTCAGCAACTCGCTTTTCATTTGATCATCTTGAGAACGCTGAACAAAAAAGTAATGTTCATGTCGCCTTGGTCTGATGACCTACTTCCCACAATGACCACCTGCATATCTCACAGGACCTCATCTGAAAGCACAACTGTTTCGCGAAAGTCCAAGCCGGAAAGAGGCTGATATATGATGTCTCCTGAGGAACAAGAAGAATCCAAATAACGCTCATCTATTTTGTTTCAACTTTTAATTTGGACGTTTTGCATCTTTGTTTCTATCAGAACCACTTTAAGAGTGTCACATGGTAAGCAGGACCTACTGGGTCCAACCATTGGGTTGAGACCGTTCACTCATTATGTCCCGGGTTCCGGCGAACTATGGATCCTGAGCAACTAGGCCAAGTACCCCTTCAGAACTTGAATCTCAAAGATAGAGTGGGGCAAGCAGCCTAAGGCAGCTTTTTGTTTTTTTTGGGTTGGGGTGTATCAGTCAATAGGTATTCCCCATTCTCTATAGGTGACATTCAGGTTAAGCACCACTATTCCAAATCTCAGGGGTTCCCACTCGGACTCTTCAAAAAGTCAAAAAACTGTTTCAGTGGCCGAAGCGCTATGTGGCAGAACAGGCTCCCCTGGGGCCTACGGGCTCTATGACGAGTCCTACCCACCCCTGAAGGGCTGCAGCAGCTTGTGATGAGTGGCACTCATGCCTCTGCAGAGCTAGCAGATGGGCGTCCACAACGCTTTCTCCGGTAGGACAGTAAGTTCCTGTGATCCTTCCCACATGTGGGAGGAACAACTGTGCAGGTATCAATCATCGGTCGGGGACTCAGCCTTGCACAGGTCACCACCGCGCCCTCAGCTTGTGACAACAGCGGAACCACGCAATGTTCTTTGTTCTTCATGGTTGCCCCCTCTTGCATATGGGGTCGCAGATTTCATTGGCATGGCAGTCTTGCAATCTTCACAGCAGCCCGGTACACAAGGTTGCCATCTTAACTCTGCACACGGGAGACGGCCTGATGGGTGCAACCACTTTTAACTTCACTGCATGCCTCTCAGGCATACGAGACACTCACTTCAATCTGAACACCATCAACGACACAACCGGAGCAGCATCCCTGTTCCCACACCTCGCTACAGTGATCCACTCACCAGGATCCCCCAGTGAACCCTGCTCCCTCCAAGTGCTCTCCTCATACTCGCAGAGCGCACTGATCTGGTCAAGCAGGCAGGCCCTGGGGCTCCAGGGGTAGGTGTCTTGGGTATCCCTGGATGATGTCCCCTCACCCAGCTCAGAGAGTGGCAGGGCTTACCCCCAGTCCTGGTCACAGGCAAGAGTTTTGCTGAGATTCTCCTTCCTCCTTGTCACACAGCTCGATGCGCTGCTTGACAGTTGACAATTCTGGGAGCCTGTAGGCCGTACTCTAGCGACACAGGTAAAACATCCTGTTCACTTCTACTGATCATTCCATAGCATGCTGCTGCCACCACAATCGTGCAGCTTAAGGCCTGGCAAAGGTAGTTCTCTTCCATCGCTATGAAGGAGCACCCTCCGCATCCAACAAGACAGCAGTCCACAAGACGTACCAGATATCACTGCAGCCAGGGCACTCAGGGCAGGGGTACACGTCTGTCACCATGCGAAGGACTCTTCCGTCCCAACAGTTTCCATGATCAGGTCTGCCGCTGTGTTTTTTTCAACCCTCTTTTTTGTTTTTGAACGTTTGGTTTGGTTCTTCGGGGTACACTTGGCTGGGAGAGGAAACAGTACAGGCAGTCAAACGCTTGGCTTCTTGTTTTTCCTTACCTTGTGTGGAGGTTTTGTCAGTTTGGTCAATTGTGAAGTGTGTGAGAAGTCAGAGAGAGAATGTATTTCATCGAGCTAATCCAGTTTCTTGGGGCTGAAAAGCTTTGTAGAAGCTGCAGATCGATTTGAATTTGATGCATGCCGGAAATAAAAGTCACTGCCTAATTTGGAAAACAAATAAGTGCAGGTCCAAAGCTGTTTTTGCAGGATGCCACAGCCAGCGTGTGACACATACAGGTGCTGGTGAATACCAAGGCTGCCTTCCTTGATTCCACCTCATTCCCTCCTCTGCCCCTCTCTCCATCTCACTCTGGCAGGTTCTTTTCCATCCTTGCTTTCTCCCTTTTGTCTCCAATGTCCTATCTTCTGTTCCCTTCCTTTGTCTCTTTCTCTCGGGTCAAAGCTTGATGCAAAAAATATAAAACGGGGTGCCCAAGAGTGAGTGCCAGAGTGCACACAAGTGAGCACACACTAAGCATTGGGGGACCAATGGAAATTCCTAAAGGTGTGCTCTTTATTTATAGAACATATAAAGCATGCACCTGCTTAAAAGGCGTCCTGGCCAATGTCCCCTCGAATTATGTTTCTGTGTGTGCAGCAATGCAGGGCCTTTGTGGACACTTTTCTGAGTTGTGTGCGCAACGGAGTCGTAACAGGACTCACTGTGTGATTGGGCGTGCGTCCTCTAAAAAAGGGTGGTAGAAAGACATCACCCCTTTCATTTTTGGACAAAAAGGCATAAAAGGTAAATTCCAAGTGTTATTCAAGTTATAAAGGCTGAAATGGAAATGGTTTGAGAGAAAGATCTGAAAAGGAGTGCTAGGCTTCATTAAATAATCCTTTACTTCAAGAGCTGCCACCTCATCCCCCAGTAGCTCCCTGCCACAGCAGGTTCTGGAAGCCACCTTATCAGTCCTGGGGCCACAGCCTTTGGTAAACCCTCTGTAATGAAATGCCCCAATCACAGTCTTGGGGCACACAATTGGGATAGTAACAAGTGCATGTCTTTGATGGGATGGGAAGTTTAGCCCGGGAGTGGGCATTACGTTTCACCTTCTAAATGTATTTATAATTACTTACACATGCTCCTTGTGACCCCCTCCCTATTGGTATAATCCATATTTCTCACCCCTTAACTCCTAACCAGTAGAAGTATTCCACTGAAGCCTACCTTACAATGTTGTTGTTGTGAGGCTGCTAGCTAGTCAGGTGGTGGAGGAGATGCTGAATAAAGCCACTAGTCAATATTGTTGGTATCGTCTTTTCAACACTGGCGACGAGGTACCCGAGTAAGGGAGAAGCCTTCGTCTCCTCCCCTTCTGATTCATCCACCCAACAAGTATCTACCTTTGCATCAAGTCACCTTTCTGTCAAGTAAGATCTACATATGTAGATCTTACTTGACACAAAGTTGACTTGATGCGAAGGAATACTTCCTAGGTGGAGTCGATAACCACAGTTTTAACGCTTGCCCGATGTTCAAGTAGTCAGTCAGCACACTACAAACTTGGGGTAATGAATTCCCGCGGTTAGTGACCTACAGTGAGAATGCGCTCCCACCTGGTGCACATGGTAACCTTTGGTCCCACTAGTAAATTAGCAGATGCAAAGTGGTCACACTAGGAAGTACTAATTACAAAGCTGTCATGTATAAGAAAAGCCTTTGCTGTTCGATGTCTCGAAGTAGGTACAAAGGATGTTGAACACTGAGAACTGGCGGACAATGCAAGATGTCCTAAGATCGAAGAGCTTTGGAGAAGTTCAAGCAGAAGGTAAGGTGTTGCATTTTGAACCCACTGAGAAGAGTAAACAGCAAATCAAAGTCTCTGATAAAAGGCATTAGCCTAGTCCAGGTGAGAACCAATGATGGCAAGTGCTCTCAGGCAGAAATTCAGGATTTTCTTCAGAACATTCAAATAAAAGCATGACACGGAAACCTTCACCATCTGTGGTTTCAACGATAGTTTGTTGTCAGTGTGGACTCCCCATGTGTTTTTACTTTTTGTGGGGGATGAGAACATTACCCAAAAGCATTTGGCCACCAGGAAGATGCCAAAATGTATGCTGGGCCTCCAATGCCACACCCTCAGTCCTGTTGGTGTTTATTTCCAGGCATCTATAATTTATCCAGCCAGCACCTGTAGGGAAGCAGCTCCAATGGTCCATGTGACCAGATAAGAGGTCCCACCAAGCCTCATGGTAAGCTGGTTGTCACGGTGTTACACCTGTATGAGATGCTGAAGGATCCTTGGAATCTAACCAGATCGAACAATCTGGGGCAATGCAAACGTCCAGAGGCACTTCACAACTAAGAAGAATATAAGCATCAAAAGGCAGTAGGACCACCTGCCTCCTGTCTGTTGAAAAGGAAAAAATGAAAGTAGTTGCTTTGGCGTGTGATCAAGTGCGTGGCAGTACAACGGCAGCCTTCTGGTGAGTGATGGTGAACTACGTATAGTCTGAGAACACTAAGAGCTCTGAGGTATCAGTGCAAACTGCACACAAACAAACAGAAACCCCACCATACACAGCACAAGTAACAATAGTGCAGGCTTGCCCAGGTACATGCACGACTGGCTTATCCAGTCCAGGTTTACTCCTTGCATTCTCTTGCATCTAGCCCTGTTTATCATCAGATCGGGACTAGAAAAGCCTGAAACAGATCCTAATGCATCAATCAGGGAATCTGAGATCCATGCTTCTCACACGCGAACACTACAGGCTAGGAGGCAGAAGTACACATTTCCCTCCATCATAAATGTACAGCACAGGAGTAGCAATTCAGACTGCACAAACAAGTGCAATATGTGCTTAAAGAGTAAAAACCTTTTTCACATCTGCCACATACAAGGGTGAACACCTCCCTGAATTTACCCACTACATACTCTGCGCACACAGATAATACTCTGCACACATGCAATCCTCAGCCTCCTGGCTGAGCATGTTCTTTGTACTTTTAATTATGTAACCACCGCAAGACAGTGTACCAACCAGATGGCTGCATCGATCTCAAGAATCTGAAAAGGTTAGATGTAGATAAGCTTTTTGGACTTTTGGGGGGAAAATTGTGCGGTTACTAACCAGGCAAACAGGTGGTCCAGCGTCTCCCTAAATTTGCAGTTCATTTCCCTAACTTCAGTGGCCTTCCCAGAAAACACATTTCTTTTCAGGCTTATTTTCAACATTCTGAGTGCATGCTTCACTCTGGCAACCGCATTTGAACCCTGGAAGAGGGTTTGGATCGTTTAGCCTTGATAATGAATTTGGTGAGAAGAGGTTTAGCCCTTGGTCCATTGCTGTTAATGCCCAAGGTTCTCTTTCAGCAGTTCTTCACTGCCTTCCCCCCGCCCCAATTCCATGCACAGGCTCCCAATGTCCACCCAAGACCCCTCCGCTGTCCGCTTTGTAAGTACCTTGGTCACCATTTCTGGGCTTCCTGGAAAGCTCTTTCCACCGTTGTTCTGCGTCTCCATCAGCTCCGTCAGGCGGTCCTTTTCCTGAGGATGAGAGGTCAATGGTTAGCCTGGGTCATTGCGCATGGTCACATAGAAGGGTGTTGTACTGGTATTACTGGTATTCTCAAGTAGGAGGTGTGTAAAGAGAGCCCAGATGTTTCTTAACCTAGCTGCCTCACTTTCCCTTCTATGAACCTTACCTCTCTCCATCCCGCCTCTTCTCATTAGTCGCTGCTTCCTCTCCCTTTCCCTAGTCTTTCTTCTATGTGTTACACTCCCTCTCCTACCTCCCTTATTTTCACTTTCACTAACTCTTTTCCTTTATTCCACCCTTCTCTTCCTAACCCTGGTTACTTCGGTCCTTTCTTCTGCCATACTGAACATCGCTCCCAATCACCCTCCTTCCTTGCGCTGCCCTCGGTATTACTTCACACCACTCCCTCAGCTATCTCTCTTCAGTACACAGTGGAGAAAAACAACCACAGTGAGGGGGTCACAACAATGAAACTTATGGGCTTTGCCAATGCTTTTTTGTGTATGCGCTGCAGCCATTTTTGAATGGGTATGTAAAAATATTTCAAAACTATGCAAAGATGGCCACCACGGGTGCACGGTAACCCATGGCGGCCATCTTTGAATCGATTTGTAATGCTTGCGGAGAGCCACGTGCGGCTGCAGCAGCCTTCTTTGAATGGGTTTTTTCAAACGATACAAACCTGTTTCCTTACACCCGCCACGCATGAGTGCGCATGCATGGGCAGACATTTTAAAAATGGTAAAAACACGAAAGTGTGGGAGGCACAAAACAAAAAATTATAAAGAAGTGGGACAGGGCCGGGGAAGAGTGCAACAAGGAGAAAGGGTCATGGGCAAATAACAGGTGGATCACATAAAAAAGCAGGACGGTGGGGAAAGCAATGGATGAGCTGGGTTGGGAGAAAAAAAAAGATGAAAGCAGCGGAGCAAGAAAGGAGAGGAAAAGAAAAAAAAATCAGTTGCCTGCATGCAGGCACCATTTTCAGTGGAAGATACAAGTCAAATAATTAGTGCACTAAGATCAAAATGCTCCTGGGTGTGACAAACACGAGAATAGGGAGTTTGTAGAAAGGGATTGAGTGTACCTACCCTACTATAAAAATGATTAAAAGTCGTTGACTTTGTGATTTTTGGTTTATTAAATGGTTGAATCACCTTCGCTTTCATCATATACTTTTACATCAAGTAATTGTAAATATGGGGTCTTGGTACGCTGTGAGCAGCGACACGTGTTTCGCTCCCTAAACGGCCTGAGAGGCTGGGGTGTTTTCAGGAAAGGAGTGTTGGTTCTTAATGTACATAGTAACAAGGATAGGAAATAAAGTTATCAAATGAGCAAGGGGCTGTCGCAGCCTGCTTTATGAATATTGGAACCAATAGGTCGGGCTGGTTAGTCGAGTCTTTCTGTAAGGACGAAGAAGCAGTTTGTCCACCTGGAAAGTTCCCCCACAGTCCATTTAATCCGTGCGCAAGCCCCACATAATTGGAGCATGCCCTCGGGTCATGCTGATTAGGAGGACACTCAAAGAGCCCATCACCCCGACTCTACCATATAGAAAAGAGGGTCACCTATTTTTCCAGTTGTAAATCTTAGGTGGACCCGCACTTATAGGGCCCCAGTGTGTGGTAGTCATGTGACAATAAATGGCTGGGAGACCCCTTCCAGGGATGCTCCAGAGCAATGTGTTGGTTCTCCAACCAAGAGCTAGTTTTTCATATGACCTTTTTCCTCCTAGTCTGACCCAGGGCCATCACCCTGTGTGACCATATAAGGTGTTGTTGCAGAGAGGTCTGGCTTAGGCCTGAACTACTCATCCTGGTAGTTGAAACTAGTGTTCTACATGTTTGTCAGCAAGTAACTCATGAAAATGCCCCCTCCTGTGAGTGATTAGTTTCTTATTTCTAATTAAGCTCTTTACTAAGTAGTAGCTGGCCCTCTGAAATGGGTGCTTAGACAAGATGCTCTAAAGGCAAGTCGAATCTGCTGTCTGTCCATTTCCTATAGCTGGGATGAACGGGGCGTTCTGCCGCGACACTCACCCGATGTGCTGGCCTGAGCAGTGTACTTACTGATGAGAAATGCTCCAACCGAAGATTGACATTAGCGTCAGCCCAAGATACACCACTCAGTCCTCCTGAGACCAGAACCAGGATCAGGGACTCTGTCGTAGGCCAGCCCGACAAACGTACTAACAGAAGGTGACCAGCCAGTCAGCCAGAGAAAACACACCCAAGAATAGGACTGTGGCCAATGGAATTGCCACAATCAAACACTTTGACTGAGGCTCTCTAACCAAATCCCACATCCCCTTTCCAGCTCTAGTCTGGAGACCGGAGACCATGACTTAGTAAAGCGCTGTCAATGAGAGATGCACAAACATAGTGAGCTTTACAGCGATGGCTCCCAATTTCTGTGGACCCTCACGCTATAATACTGGAACCCAGGGACCCCACTGAATGATAATTCGAATCCAGGGGTGTGGTTTTAAATCTGAGTGAACAGTCAGACTCCAGTTGCCATGGTTTCTGGATAGTCTGGCCTGCTGACCCAGGTACCCAAACACATTTTTTTACTTCCAGGAGCTCTGTACATTAGCAAAGGTAAGAACTCTGGCTGTTCCCAATGACACAGTGGGGAGCAAATTCCATGAATGAGGCAATGAAGAGCCGTATAAAGCAGGAGGCGACACTCTGACTTGTGCGGTCAGCCCCAGTCCTTCAGCTGCTTTGAGTGCAGTAGTAATCCTGTTCTTTCCTCATCACCCCATGAGAGGCACCATAGCAACCAGAGGTCTGCATTGTCAGTGAAAGGTCAAGAAGCCGTTTTGCATTGACCACCACCTATTGATGTGTCTGTCAGAGGCCCTCTTCATGCCCCGCGACCGCCGCACAGTACTGCTGAGCCAGCACATGCCGTGGCACTCTGAACTTCCCATTCTTGACAACCATCCGCATACCCACCTGCCTGACAAGAAAGAACTTGCTGTTCAAGCAGCCCCTTGATGACCGCTGCTGAGGAACCATCTTGTGTTAATCACGTCATCCTGTAAGCGCTGGCTGAAAATATCACACGCCAGAGCTCCAGCACTGGACTGAACTAACAGAAGGCCTCCCCTTGACCATCAACCACAGCCCCACTAGCATTGCCCACTAAATTGCTTTAGAGACACATAAACTTGAACTAACATTTGCAGACCTACTGATCTTGATAATACTGAACCAGAGACGCAGCGCTTAGACCACACTGATCTTTAAAGCATGCTCTTGTGAATGCTTGTGTGCAGAGGGAAGACACTAATCTCAGTGAAAGGGACAGGCCCCTGATTTAAGCTGAATTGTTTCTAACACTGCAGTGCAGTTTCTGGCTTAGTGACCCTGGACCATCAAAGTGATCCAACTTACTGGGCAATGTACGTTGTGTGCCATTAAGGTGTGTCTCTCTAATATTTTGTCTTGGCTATTCATCCTCACAACCTGGTGAAAGTCAACGCCCTAGATCTTTAGTGAGCATGGAGTAGTACTCGGTTCCTCTGGATTCAGAGTCAACAGGTAAAACTTGCCAGAAGAATTGCTCACATGCCTTATGGCTTCCATAAGGCACCAGCAGATTGGCCTGAAAAATAGCTCAAAATATCTGTATTCTGCACTGTTTGACCTTTGCCCTATCTCTGCTTCACGACTTGGTGTGACACCACTCACCAGGTGGAGGTCCTTGATGGCTTCCATTTTCTGCTCGCTGAGCCTCCGCCCCTCGGCCTCCATCTGCTCCTTAATCTGCCGCAGCTGCTCCTCGAGCTTCAGGATCTTACGCTGAAAGATGAAAGGAAGTAGGTTAGATCAGGAGGTGGTCAGGGTAGAGGAAGACTGGGGTACAGGGTGGAAAACATGGGGTACCTTCATGGCAAGACCTTCACCCAGAGAACATGTGGCATCTCTGCCAGGAGCACTGGAGTTACTTCTCTCCCAAGAGGACTGGTCGCTCCTCTCTGCCAGGACCACTGCTCTCTGCCCACCGTGGTAATGGTGATGGAGGAGATCTGATGGGAGGTGGGGTTGGGCCAACTGGTTGTGTTCTTTCTCTCGCCTGTGGGATTGGTGAAGCCTCCTGCTCCAGGGCCTAGTGGTGTCTGTCTCTAGGAGACTAGAGAAGACCTCCCCGGGGAAGATGGTCTCTCCCCCCACAGTACCTGGTGGCAGATTTTCAATGCAAATAGTAATGCTTCACCCCCAAATCCTCAGGGCAGGTTTGAATTGAAAGGTCACAGCTTTAGTGTCCGTGAATGGAACGTGTTGGCTCACACCCAACAGAGACTGAAGACTTTGTTGCAGTGATTCTTCATGGGCTACCCAAGAATGTAATTTAGGGATCGCCAGAAGTCACAGTTGCGATCCCTGGTTGCCTCTTGCGACACCCCCCAGCGACATTTCCCCCGATCTCCCCCTCCACACTGCCTTCGCTCCCCCTTGCTTCAGAGGTGGCAAAATCAGTGTCAGGAAAACGGGCAACTAATTCTTATGGACGTTGGTTGGAGCTCAGTTTCCACGTTTTCTGGCAATTTTTATTACAATAATAGTGAATATTATTATATTACTCGCTAAAAATGGAGTACAATTAGGTTAAATATGACATTTCCCTGGCAGCTAAGGTAAGAAAAAAACGCTTTTAAATGTATGTTGTATGCATGCTTGTGGGTGAGTGTGTTTATATGAGAGAGTATGTATGTGTGAATGTGTGTATGTGTAAACACGTGTGTCAGTGAAAGTAAAGGTCAAACGGCGTGTGATGTCATTTTCGCTGACCCTGGCATTTTGGTGAATTGACGCGCAGAGGACAGGTTACACAGCGCCTCATTAGTGTACTCTGCATTACATGTAAATACGCTACATTTTTAAGGTCGAGCGCGCAAGCGCTCTGGCCCCTGTTGCAATCTCTCTGTGGGCTTTTAACCACATTCAACAGTTTGGTTGGTTCGAGGGCTTGCCTTTTAAAATTCACTTGATATCATTTGTGAAAGACGTGCACACGTCGTGCCTTTTCTGGTGTTCAGCCCTCCTCAAGCGCACCGGTAAACCACTGAAAACATACAAGGCTTAAATTTTCCGTATAGGTTCTGGACTACATTTTATTTTTACTTCTTACGCAGCGCGATCTAGCTGGGCAGTAGTCGAGCGCTTTGCATGATATCGACCCTGTTACATGGATAATTGCACTTTAGCCGATATGTTTATGTTTCCTTTAGTGGGTCTCCTTCACGCTCAAGATGGGCGTTGGCTTGCTTATGGGAAACTGTTTTACTTCTCATTTTCAGTTTAAGTGGCAATAAAAGTCCGGTTGGGAGTTTACAACACTAAGAGCTCTAACTCAAGAAAATGCGAGAGCCATTGCATTGCAAATGCTTGTTATAGATTAGCAATTTACTGTCAAACAAAAAACTAATAAAAATAACTGCCCAAAATTGTTGTAAGTTCCACAGACTTCTGTGGTATTGTGTTCATGTCACAGACACAACAGCTTAAGAACGTTTAAACATTAACCCATGTATGCACACACATTAACCGGAAAACAGGACCATGGATACTTTTATTCCCAGCACAGCAGTTTAGCAGATAACAAACCAGAATTACTCATTTATTAACATTCCAGGGACTATGTTCATTGCTCCAAAGTTTACTTTTAACTTAACTTTAGCAGTAACATTAAATATTGTTTCTTCACTAACTGGCTTTTGGCGCCGTATGCATTTTAAGTTGCTTAGTAGGCAAGGAGACTAAAATGGAGGGAGTAGAAAATTCACTAGTGCCCTGAACTCAAGGAAGAATTTAAGTTATTACCCAGCATGTGCGCAAGATATGCACACATAGATGAGAAGCTTAGTATGGTCGCACATGCTTCTACAGTTGCTTGTACACCAGTGCACACTAAGCTCACAGGTCTGTCTGGGTTTCTGTCAGAGGCAGAAGGAATTCCCTGGCACTGATAGTGCCTACCGCCATAGTATGCTTGCCACGAAAACCATGGCGCTAGGCGGGGTCAGAATCTAGTCCACCCTGGCGGACGGAGTGGTACATTGGCAGTGTGGCTTGAGTCACACCGCCAATTGTCATAATTTGGGAAAAGTTACCGCCAGCCTGTTGGCAGTACCTTTCCCCAAATTACCGCCGACTGCCAGGGTCATAATGAGGGCCTATGTATTTTTCTGCATAGGGCATTAAATGAATTGCAATAGTGCTTTGTCCTGCCTGCTTTCGGAAGGTCACAGAGCAAACAGGAGCTACTGGGCACAATGGTGCTTGTTGAAGCATTCTATTTGTGATGTCCTGGAGCCCGAAGTACTGTAGGCTCTGAGTAACTGGGCCAAGAACTACCCCTTCAGCCCTTGGCTCTAAGAGGTAGCGCAGGTCAAGCAGCCCAAGGCATCTCGATGGGAGGTAGGTGTAAGGTTTACATGGACACAAAAGTCAAAATACCCTGAGCAACTCCAATAAATGAATGTACAGCCAGACACTTGCATTTTTGAAGAAAGTAGTATGTATGTACGTACACAAAAGGAAATACAGCCCACAACAAATAATATACAAGGCCGGCACATTTTCCAGGTACGATCCTAATTCCTGCTGCCCTCTCTAAGAACTGTGGTTATTCCCTATTTACATGAGGGAACATTCGAGCTAGGTCCAACTAGTGAGTATGAGTCCTAGAAGTTCCACAATGGCTTTTTAAAGTCAAGATTTCTCAGCGCCATAGTACAGCAGTCAGCAAGCTTCCCCCAGAGGCTCTGTGGCCCGTTGATCAGTTTTACCCACTCTCACTGGTGTTGATATAAGAAGTCCTGGGCACTCGTCAACGGCCTGGAGATGAACAGTAGTCTAGGTGCTTCAGGTGAGGCGACAGGAGTCCGCGGAGCTCATCCAGGCGAGTGGGAAGTCTCCCTGATTCTGACCGGAGCTCTCAGGTGGCTTCCGGATTCTAGAGCTTAAATCAGTGCTCTGCTCACTCAGGTCACAATCCTCTGCACTTCATTTCTGCATGCTGCTCAGGGGAGACAGCCATCTCTCTTTACAGGGGACCCCACCTGCCATACAGGAGTCACAGCAGCACGAAGGACGACGGTCAGATGAGTGCAGCAATCCTGACTGGACTAGAATCTTACACTTCACTTCAGGGATCCACTTGGCAAGATCCCCACTAGATCTCACTCTCCCCAGGCAGTCTCTGCCTGCTCACAGGGTCCTCTGGTCTCAGTGGCAGGCAGATGCTGGTGCTCCGGGGCAAGTGGTCTTCATTCTCCTGGGTGATGTCCCCTCAACTAGCAGACCTTGGTCTACATCCTAGTCACAGAAGGCAGAAGTTGCGCTGAGCTTCTCTATGGTGACGTACAGCCACAGATGACTGTGTGACATTTGGAAATTTTGGGATGCTCACGCTCCCCTTTTTTATAATTAGTTTCCTGACTGAGATGTGAATTAGTGCGTCAGTCTTTGAATATCGTTCTGCGAGTGTTGCCCACTTTTAAGTGCCCACCCTTCTGTCCTTTCTCCAGGAAGCAGTCGGCCACAGCAGTAGCGAGTCCAAGCTTAACAGCCCCGTAACACAGGCCATGGGAGTGACCAGAGGGTCACACCTGGGTGAATATCCAGGTGGACCAGCAAGCACCGAGTGCAAATTGCAGATTTTTCCAGAATCTGGGCAACTATCTGGCTCACACATTTACCACCTCCTTTAAGGATTGCTATGTTGGAGGCTGTGGTGTGGGTAGGCTCTTTGGGGTAGAACAGAGTCCAGGGGTGCGTAGGTGTCGTGCTATTGATAATGTTTGACCAATGACTTTGTGTTTCACCACTGCGCATATTAGTTGCTCAATGTTCACCAGTAGCACATTATATGTTTTGTTCAGCCTAGCCGCCTATTGGCTTTGACATGGCATTAGCCATTACTTTCTGTATCCAGTTTAGCCGCCTATTGGCTTTGACATTGCATTAGCCATTACATTCTGTATTCTGCCTATTGGCTTTGACATGATGTATTCAGTTTAGCTGACTATTGGCTTTGACATGCTATTAGATATTACATTTTGTATTCAGCTCAGCTGCCTATTGGCTTTGACATGATATTATACATTGCATTTTGTATTCAGCTCAGCTGCCTATTGGCTTTGACATGATATTAGACATTGCATTGTGTATTCAGCTCAGCTGCCTGTTGGCTTTGACATGACATTAGACATTACATTTGATATTTAGGTTAGCTGCCTATTGCCCTTAACGTGGAGTTAGACATTGCAGTTGAGAATCCAAGCTGTATTTTTCCAAGCTGTGTTTTGCCACAAGATGAACCAAGCTGTTTTCTTCTCACACTAGACTAGACCTGATAAGAGAGAGTACATGTGGTGTTTCCCATCCTGCTCAGGCTTGGGAAGAGGAGCAGTCTAGGAGATCTGGCCAGTCTCCAAAGGCTTGCGTAGTTTTCCCAGGTCTGAGAGGAGGGGGAACGCTGTTCTAAGGGTGGCTCACGGGCTTCAGAGAATTAGATTCGAATCTGCCTGACTTCGGAATGGAACTTGGCGCCAGTTGCCAGTCTCCTGTGTGGGTAGATAATCTCTTTCTCTCAGTTGACCAGGAGTCATCAACTTGCAGACCCCAGAAAGATGAAGCTGTAAACAGTTTCTCACACGGTGAAGTATTTGTTTTGCTTTGCATTCAATATCTTATAAATATAACCTGCTGTGTACATTGCAAACTTTTGTGCTTGAAATCTATTAATTCGTCTCTCACGAACTTGTGGTTTTAGAAGAATTAACAACAATAAAAGTCTTCTATGAACTCAGAAGTGCATTCTTGATATGTTCTGTAAGCTCTGAAAAAGAGATCAGAAGGAAAGCAGAACAGTAGGGGGGTAGAGGTGTGATGTGTTCCCCCTGCACAGTTGGAGCAGATGTAAGTGGGTGTGGGCCACCTGTAAATACTGCTTCACCCGACTCATTGACTCATAACTCCTTCTTCGTTGCTATTACTCGTACCAAGTGCCTTCGCTGTCACTTCCTTCTACCAACAATAGGCCTTCTAATGCAGTCATCCTATTGCTCCACTTGGCCTCCAGCACAGTCCTTACTGCGCGGATCTTGGACCTCGACCATCAGCACAGGGCATGGGCCCAGGAAGTGACTGCTAAGTCTCTAGGGGCCCCCAGCAGGCACCAAGAGGGCTTGTTCAAGCATGTGCCAGGTAGGGCCCTATGCCATGCGATGAGCTAACTTCAGGTACAGCGAGGGACGTGGGGGTTCACGGAATCCGTGAAATTAATGAAATCTATCAATAATCGAGGCATCAGAAGCAACTCTTAGGACATGAATCTCCTCAACTAAGTACAGTCAGAGAGAGGCTCCTTGTGGATAATCGTAGGAAGGACTGGTATAAATCCTAGTTTTACTAAACTCAATAAGTGCTGCAGATTAAAAAAAAAAAATAATACAACTCTTGTGAAGAAAAAAAAAAAGGGGCAGTGTGGTCTGGTGTACCTGTAAATGTGTGCTTGGACAAGGGCCAATGCAAACATCTGCCCTATATCTCTTCCTATCTATCTCCTTCCAAGGCTCTTATCCACACTCTGACGTCAGACAGCTGCTGGCCGAGTGACGTCACAAACCCCGGCCGGTGGCCCTGCACCTCCACCGCAGGTCCAGCACCTGGACACTGGGATCCATAGACGGGTGGAAGTATTAGAGTTAAGGGTCACGGCTGAGAGAAGATGTGCCTTGAAGCGTTGTTACTTTTCACTAAGGAGCTGTGTCGTAACTTTAGCACAGCAAGAAAGGGGGAGGCTTGTGTGGTTTCCGAGACACTTCATAACTGTGGAATATTTTAAATATTAAAATCACATTTAGTATACGGAGAGATTTTATTTCAATATTAAACGGTGCTTGTCGGAAGGATATTTTCCAGTCGTGATAAAGGATACAAGTATCTATAGAATGACAATGGCCATTAAATGCCAACTATGGAGTTGTCTAGGATGTCTGAAAATCATAAGAGCATCTCCTACAAACAGTTACTGAACAAGGTGAAACTTAATTGATAGACGTTTACTCCATTTCATTACAACAAGAAACTGACTGTTGTAACTTACTCAAACCATCGGTCCTATGCTGAATGGTACATTTATGTTTCTTTTAAAAACAGGAAAAGCTGGAGAAGGCATTTAATGTGAACTGCAGGCAAAGTTCACTGCCCTGTGACGTGTATGACATAGGCTGCCACCATGCCAGGGGGTGCTGAAGATACTTATCCCCTGTGCTACTCAACATGCGGTAGTTTACTCAGAGTGAACATATAGAGTGAACGTGGACAAAGGAGTTAGAGCCCTTTACCGGTGGAAAAATGTAAGTAATCGACAATAACATACGCAGAGTCATGAAAGAAATGAAAGAGCCACATGGCCCGGGGACAACAGATCGCTTAAGAGGACCAGGTGTGGACAGGTGCCCGGGGCAAAACTAATGCAAATCAGGGAAAAAGCAGAAAGTGGGCCCAAGAGACTGTGTGCTGTTGAACCCGGCAACGCCTCAGTGTGCCTGTGCTCCCCTCGTGTGCGTCTGTGCTCCCAGCGACACCTCCACGCGGCTGTGCTCCCAGCGACACCTCCACGCGGCTGTGCTCCCAGCGACACCTCCACGCGGCTGTGCTCCCAGCGACGCCGCTGAGCTCCCAGTAACGCGGCTGCGCACCAAGTGCATTTGGACTCCCCACTTCACTGACCTCAGTGACACCTCAGTGCGGTTGTGCTACAAGCAATGCCTCAGTCAGATTGTGCTCTTAGTGATACCTTACTGCAGCTGTGCTACCAGTGATGCCTCAGTGCGGCTGTGCTCCCAGTGACGCCTCAGTGCGGCTGAGCTCCCAGCGATGCCTCAGTGCGGCTGAGCTCCCAGTGGAGATGCCTCAGTGCAGCTGTGCTCCCAGCGACGCCTCAGTGCAGCTGTGTTTCCCAGTGATGCCTCAGTGCAGCTGTGTTTCCCAGTGACGCCTCAGTGCAGCTGTGTTTCCCAGCGACGCCTCAGTGCGGCTGTGCTCCCAGCGACGCCTCAGTGCGGCTGTGCTCCCAGCGACGCCTCAGTGCGGCTGTGCTCCCAGCGACGCCTCAGTGCGGCTGTGCTCCCAGCGACGCCTCAGTGCGGCTGTGCTCCCAGCGACGCCTCAGTGCGGCTGTGCTCCCAGCGACGCCTCAGTGCGGCTGTGCTCCCAGCGACGCCTCAGTGCGGCTGTGCTCCCAGCGACGCCTCAGTGCGGCTGTGCTCCCAGCGACGCCTCAGTGCGGCTGTGCTCCCAGCGACGCCTCAGTGCGGCTGTGTTTCCCAGTGATGCCACTGTGCGGCTGTGTTTCCCAGCGACGCCTCAGTGCGGCTGTGCTCCCAGCGACGCCTCAGTGCGGCTGTGCTCCCAGCGACGCCTCAGTGCGGCTGTGCTCCCAGCGACGCCTCAGTGCGGCTGTGCTCCCAGCGACGCCTCAGTGCGGCTGTGCTCCCAGCGACGCCTCAGTGCGGCTGTGCTCCCAGCGACGCCTCAGTGCGGCTGTGCTCCCAGCGACGCCTCAGTGCGGCTGTGCTCCCAGCGACGCATCAGTGCAGCTGTGCTCCCAGTGACGTCTCAATAAGAGCTGTACTCAAGGTAATGCCTTAGTGTGGCTGTGCTCCCAGTGCACTTGTTGCCCCAGTGACACCTCGGTACATCTGGGCTCTCACTGGGTTTAGGATCCCAGTAAATACTCAACCCACCCAGCACCCACCCAAGCACTGTTCCTAGTGTCTGCACTTGTGGTGATGGCCTTGAGTGGCAGAGCCTCAGCTTCCAGTGATGCACATACACTTCTGGAGATGCCCCATTTGGCCCTGTTGCTTGTTAAGTCGATGTGGCGGTAGACTACTCATGCGCTCAGGGCTGTACTCACGATGATGGTTTTCTTGGTCTCTGATCCTAGTGCTTCTACTCCCCTCCTCCAATGCACGTCTACTCCTATTAATGCCCCAGCATGACTAGTGATACCCTCTTTGCAGCCAGGCCCCCAGTGAGGCCCCCTTTGCGGCTGGACTCTCCGTGAGCCTACCAGTGGGGCTGGACTGCCTGCGAGGCCACCAGTGTGGTTGGACTGCCTGCGAGGCCACCAGTGTGGCTGGACTGCCCCAAGGCCACCAGTGTGGCTGGACTGCCCCAAGGCCACCAGTGTGGCTGGACTGCCCGCTGGACTGCCCGTGAGCCCACCAGTGTGGCTGGACTGCCCGCGAGGCCACGAACGCTTATACTCCTGATTCTGCCCTTACACTTCCTATGATGCCCATTGGGGATTTGCTCACAGTGGCAGCCCCATGTGGCTCTGCTACCAGTGATACACTTTCACTTCTAGTGATGCCCTAGTCTTCAGGTGCTTCCTGATACCTGTGTGATCCCAGCACTGCCAGTGGCTGCCTGTGCTTCCAGGGATGATCTTACCTTGCTCTTGTTCAGACAGTTCTGGTGCTCAGAGATCTCCTGGGTGATTTGTCGATATGTTGTCTCTCTCTCTTCCTCAAGACTGCTCTCCTTCTCCAGCTGCTGGAATTCCAGGTCTTCAAAAGCCTTTGCTGCCGCTTCGAGGACATCAGACATCTGTGGACAGGAGGGAGGGCAGTTAGCACAGCTGCAGAAACATACCTGTCATGCAATCCCACAGGGTGCTCTCCCATCAACAAAGGACCACCAAACACAGACCTTGATGACGCCTACAACAGCAAGATCTGAAGCAGACCCTTACGTTTTTAAGAAAAGCGCCACCACGTTCATGGTAAATGGAGCTCATGGAGGAAACGCTTACATGATCTAGTGCAAGACTTTTCAGGAGCCTTCAATCCTTTCCCTCCTATACAGACCTCCTATACTATCCCTTCTCTAGTTGTATTAAACTTGTCCCTAGTGTGGAGGCTTAACCATGCTTGGAGAGGATGGGACAAGAAGACCACAGCACACAGAATGTAATGTCCAACAGTATAGCAAGAATACGTATTCCTGGTGACGTATTGCAGGTAACAGGAAATATGAAGTTGAAGAGAGTCTCAAGTCTTTTTTGCAGATGATGTCTTTATTAGTAGTTGTTTAGAGATGATTGTGTCATCATGGAGAAACAGCCAACACGTGTTTCGTCACACAGGTGACTTCATCAAGGCTATTAGAAAGTAGTAAATCTGCACGTAGTATGGCTGCCCAAGCAGCTGCAGGTGCGTGTAGTAATAGAGTAAGTCTAGTAAAATCGGTACAGCGGGCCCTGATAAGCCCGTAGTCGTAACCTGGAGAGAGGAGCAGCGTCGGGCTTCTTCGATTTACTACTTTCTAATAGCCTTGATGAAGTCACCTGTGTGACGAAACACGTGTTGGCTGTTTCTCCATGATGACACAATCATCTCTAAACACCTACTAATAAAGACATCATCTGCAAAAAAGACTTGAGACTCTCTTCAACTTCATATTTCCTGTTACCTGCAATACGTCACCAGGAATACGTATTCTTGCTATACTGTTGGACATTACATTCTGTGTGCTGTGGCCTTCTTGTCCCATTTTGTCCTGGGGTACTCCTAGTACCCGGTTGGTGCCTATCGGGTAGTAAGGCACTGGGCCAGTTTGCACCAGACTTTGCTTTGTACCTTTGTACTTAATAAGATATTATATGTTTACTGCCTAGAAGTGCGGCGCCTTTCACCCTTACTACCCCTATGCTTGGAGAGGAGCCTGCCTGTTTTTATAAAACTGGACCAGAGGTGAAGACAGGATAGGCTGCACAAGTTCCTACACCTGGGCGGAATCACAGTGAGAGGGACATTTATTGTCTTTGCCGAAAGGTGGTAGGAATATAGTGAGTAAGAGACTGGGCAGTCTCTAAGACAGTTTCACCAAAGTCAGTGAATCACTGTAAGAAGGACAACAGCACCAGGTCTACCCCGGGTGATGAGTCTCCGAGCGGCTGTGGTTATTTGTGCTGCTTCACAATGGGTACTTAATCATCTGGGTGAGGTCTGTTGTCTTTGAAGGACTGTGCCAAGTATCAACCCAGAAGACAAGCGGATCCACGCTCGAGGAGGAAGTCACAACTCTTGTGAGCACATGAATACCAAGGAGTTAAAAGCTTTTATAGAGGAGAAGGGAGGGTACTTGTGTGAGGTGGGATCTTTTCCAGAATCGGGGCGCTTGCACTTGAGGTCGGTCTTCTCTGCCTTCACATTCAGAGTGGATGTTGGCAGGTTTCGACTGGCAACCCACAGACATTTCAGATGCACCACCAGGCCATATACAAGCAAGAGTTCTCAGGATGCCTCGCTTTCCAAAAACACTAAAGAGTATCAGAGGGGAAAACACCGCCAAGGATGGGGACAATTAATGGGGCCTAGCAAACCCTTTCCAACAATGCCCAACCAGTGCCCACACACATCTCTGAAGTGAAGCCTTGGCTTGTTGAGCTATCTTACTGTCCGAGTGGTGCCTCTGAGCTAAGAGACATACCCAAGGCCAGAACAGGGATTGATCGGAGTATATGGAGGTGGGACAGAACCACTCAATAGAGATCTTTAGGAGTATAAGGGTATTAGGAGTACAAGGGTATTGATTGATTGATTTTTGTAAAGACCGATGGAAGAAAAAAAATATAGAAGAAGATCAAAGGGAGCCCACCTCTGAAACTGGCTCAACCCTCAGAGATAGGCGACCACCTTAAAGTCTTTCAAAAACATTCAAGAATATTCTACTAAAAAAAAAAAAAACACATTACTTAGGATCAAGTTTCATCAGGGCCGCCCCCTACCCCAACCTATTATTCTGAAGGGACCACCGCCCTCCTGAAGAGGAATTCTACCAACTGTCTTTCTTCTCCAAGAATGCACGCAACAAATCTTTTAAATAAAGTGACTTTAGCAAAATATTCTAAATGAAAACCAGGCTCTCATGAGCAGTAAAGATAATGTTACTTATAGATTCAAATGCTCTTCATACTCCTGCCGTCCAGTGTTTTGCTTGAATGCTTTCATGTTGTTTTTCTTCAGAATAGTTTTTCGAGTCGCAAGGTGGGATCCTCAATTAGAGGGTAATGAGCATGGGCACCTACTCCATCTTAGTATTGTTTTTTGCACAGAGGGTGGGAATGTGTATGGAGGGTTAAGTGAGCGTAACACGGTGCACCATGCATACAGAGCAGTGTCAACTAGGTCATAAGAGATCTGCCATCAAACAGGCTTCGAGGGAGAAGGGTTGACATGTAAATCTACAGTATTTCTCACTATGAACAGATGCTTATAGGGTAACTAACATTTTCTATTCATAGCAGGTGTAGTACAGACAGACAGACAGTAACGCAATACCCTCCATCGCCATAGCTAGGATGTCCACACAGTAGTGTTTGGTAAAGGTGTGTGGTGTTGATCAGGTGGCTGCTTGCAGATGTCTATTAGGGGGATGCTACCTAAAAAAGTCCTGGTTACCCAAAGTCTGGGTGGCCCAGATAGGACTTAGCTGTGTGGCAGCAGAGTCGGATGCCCTTGACTGTCCGTTCTGCTACACCTGCTTTAGCGATGGGGTGAGCTTTGAGGCTTTTGGGAAGGATGCAAAGAGCCGGTGAGACCTTTGAAAGGCCTTGGCCTTGTTGATGTAATACATAAGAGCTGTTTTGACATCTAACCTGTAGAGCTCTTTTCACTACCGAGTCTGTCTGTAGAAAGAAGACTGGAAGGGTGATACGATCTTGGTGAAACTGAATGAAAGTTTCTTGTAAGGTGAGTGTTTGCAGTTCACTAACGTGCCTGAGGAAAGTAACAGCCACCCGGAATGCAAACTTCCAGGAAACGATCTGTACGGATCATAAACGTGAATTTTCAAAGGGTGGCCCATAAGCCTTGCAATACGAGATGCAAGAGGCATTCTAGGACGTATGACTCGAGAACCTTCATGAAAGCCTTCATCAGTGGGATCCTAAATCAGTACAAATATTCCCGGTTTTGAATGTAGCCGCAACAGCAGCTAGGTGTAGGCCTTTTAATGCGTAGGTGTGGCCTGACCTCTGCAGATGCAGAAGGCAGCAGATAATTTGTTGGGCATTGGGCTTCATAGGTGCCAGGTCTTTGGCCTGTGGTGTGTGGCCTTTGTGCTTTAAACATAATGTTCATGCATTCCTAGAGAGGTTTAGAAATTCTAACACCTCAGGTGCCAGCTCTCGAGGCTGAGCTGTTTGGGCTCTAGATGTCTGATGTGGCCTTATCTCTTTGGGAGAAGAGCCGGCCTGAGGAGAAGCGCCTTGTAGAGGTTGGCAGACATTTTCAGGAGTATGGAGTACCAGTGCTGTCTGGACCAGGTGGGCACCACCAGGATGAGTCTCACTGATGTTTGTATCATCTTCCTCATCATATACGGGGGAGAGGGAGAGAAGGAAAAATCACAGTCAAAGATAACCTGACCAATTCATCCATACTGCATTGCCCATGGACTGTGGATGTGTATACCTGGTTGCAAAGTGTGGGCATTCTACATGTTTAAGTGTCGTGAATAGGTTTGTTTCTATGGTGGTCTAAAGCTGGAAATACCTGTGTAAGGTCCGAGAGTGGAGTTCCCCACTCATGGACCTGTTCATGAGTATTGCTGAACAGGACTGAAAAGTCACTGTCCACCCCCCTGATTTGATTTTGTAAAGGGCATAGCTACATAACAGGGTTTCCTAGTGCTAAGCCATACAGACAGTGAAAGCCCACTCACAGATTGAAATAGCCACGTCTTCAAGTTCAAGCAGAAGGAGCAGTTTGTTAAGGTAGTTGGAGGGAATTCCAAAGCTTGGGACCCAAAACTGAAAATAAATTGGGTCAGCCAAAACCTAGGGACCGTACATAGTGTCAGGGACTGAGATCTTAAGGGGAAAGCTGGCAAAAAAGGCAGCATTAATTCCTGAATGTAGTGCAGGCCAACTCACATTCTAGCTTTAAAGACATAGCACAGTGCCTTAAATTTAAAGTGCTTTGAGTTTGTGAGCCAATGAAGTTCTGGCAGGAGATGGGCGGTCGAGGCAAGTTTCCGGGGGTGGAACAGATGGTGTGCCGCAGCATTCTGAACAGTCTGGAGGCAGCGAATAAAAGCTTGGTCCATGTCAAGGTAGAGAATGTTACCATAATCCAGTCTAGACAGGATTAAAGCCTGGATTACTGTCTTTTGGGCAGACAAAGGGACAATCCAGATAATACTCTTCAGTCATTTGAGTATAGCAAAGCAGGTGGACGTCACCTTCACCACCTGAGGACTCATCGAGAGATTTTCATCCAGTAGGAAGCCCAAGTTCTTAACTTTGGAAGACAGAGTAGGAAAGGACCCCCCAAAAAAGGGCCAGTGTTGTGGCCCCAAAGTTGGGAACTCTTACTCAAGATCATCTCCTCCCTCTTATTGCTCTTCAGCTTGAGCGAGTTGTTCCTCATCCAAGTGTCAATTAGTCTCAAGCCTTGGTTGAGATCGGAGGGACCCTGGTTTCACACCAATGTTAATGAAAAAACTATTTGTGTATCATCTTCATACAAAAAAAGGGTCAGGCCACAGCTCTCCACTACTTCTGCAAGAGGATGGACATATATGTTAAACAGCAGCAGGCTAAGCACTGAACCCTGTGTGACACGAGAAGTTAAGGACTGCCTACCAGACACTGCACTGGCCAAGAACACCTGAAGAGATGTTCCCCTGAAGATGTTCCTTTAAGAGATGTATTTTGTGGTGAATGTCCTGTGCTAGTAATGGGGAGAGGGCGTGCCAGCCATTTTTTTTTTAGGTCATATATTGTGGTCATGTTGTCCTTCTTTATGATGACTACCTTACCTTGTATTCCCAGGAAAAAGGTTTTAGGGGCCAACTGTTTGGCTAGCAACTCCAGGTAATTCATGTGGTGACCCCTTGGATTGTTATGACACTGAGAAGTGTGCTCCAGTCTTTGAAAGAGCTGCCCATAATGATGGACACTTGCAGAATGGAGTTCGTGAAAGACCTACCATGCCACAATTTGTTGCTGTTCCACCAATACAGAGAACAGCAAGTGCTGGCCTTTATCAACACAAGATCTTCCCAGTGGCCAATGCCCTGCGAGGCCCTCCCGCAGGGGGCGCATGTGGAGCCAGGCTTGCAGTACAACGGAAATGCAAGAGACCATCCATCATCTCTAGAAGGCACATCATGGTTTCAATGACAAAAGATTGGACTTAAAAAGAGGCAAGTACTAGAACGACAACACACTGTTGGTTAGGTTGGGCTTTCCACACAATGGTGTTCAACACACATCTTAGGAAAGGATGGATCTGTTGATGTTGGAGGTGGGACTTCAAAGCCTTTATGCTACATTCCAAGCTGTAGAGCATGGAAATGTCGGCTTGAGTGTGGGCTAGGCATTTCTGCCTGCCGCAGCTCTTGATAAGCCAAGTGACGCAAGTGCCCCTCCTTACAGATGTGCAGCCACCACTGTTAGGTAATTTGTGAACCCCCTTGGAGCCATGGTGACCATCGATAGGAAATCCTTTGAATTAGTAGTGATATTCACTTACCACAAAGTAAAAGCACCGTCAATGGGCGGGTGGATGGGTAGGTGAAAGTAGGCATCCTTCAGGTCAAGCGCCATCATGTAATCACCCTGTCGGAGTAGAATGATGATGACCTGCAGGGTTATAATGTAGATATATTCTGACAGGATGTACTTGTTTTGAGGCCTGGGTCCAAGACAGATCTGAGGAGGCTGCCCTTTTTCGGGCTGAGAAAATACAGAGAGTAAACACCTTCTCCCTGCGAGGTGGAGGCACTCTCTTTGCACCTTTCTGGAGAGGCACTTGTCCTTCCTTGAGAAGTTGGAGATGGTCCCCGCTCAGCATTTGTCTGCAGGGCGGGATCTTGGGAGGGACGGTGATGGGTTCTAGGCCGTAGCCATGGTGAACCACTGCTAAAACCACTAGTCTGCCCAGTGACACAGGAAATTTTGTATTCTCCCTGAAACAGGTGATGTGTGATTTGGGATGGTGTGGGGGGACTTGGGTCAAGTCACTGCTTAGAGATGGAAGCTTCTTTACCAGATCCACCTCTCTCCTTGTATGTACCCCTGGTGTAACCCCTGCTAGTCTGCTGGTAGAAGGTTTTCTGCTCACTGGTAAGGCTGCAGCTGGTTTAGTGAGTGGAGTCTGCAAGGCATCTACAGACATTGTAATCTCTGTACCACTTTTTATTTTATTTTCACAAGCATCTTGTGAACCTGGGGGCCAAACAGATGATCCCCATCAAATGGGAGGTTGAGGTAATGCTGCTGGACCTCAGGCTTGAACCCAGAGAAGAGAAGACAGTTCTGGTGTGTAAGAAAAACACTAACATTGATGCCTCTAGAGAATGCGTCCATGGCATCAAGTGCACAGTGAATACTGCTGTTCGCGATGCGGTCTTGCCCTCTCCCAAGTACTCCTCCCCCCCGTAGCATGAGTAAAAACACAGAGGGTTGAGACATAAAATGTACTTATAGAAGGCCTCTTTCTGCTGAGCGTGCACTGTTGACTATATGCTATGCTGCAACACTCTTGATCACCACATAGTAGGACGTGAAAGCATTGGGTGGGGATACTCTAACCAATTAGTGGTTCAAGTCAGGATTGCCAGCGGAGGGGAGGATTGAGTGGATCTGAGGGGGTAGGGAAGGAGCTAAACATTCCCCTCCCCCCGGGGTCTTCACTGGGTCCTCGGTCTAAGGGCTGGTCATATTCATCGAGGCGGTCATATAGGCCTGCTGGATATAAAAAAGATGCTTGGGGACCTCTCAGGTGAATCGGCTGGAGGTAGAGAAGGGTGTGTGCGTGGTGGTAGGTGAGGTGGAGTTGGTGGTAGAGGTGGAGGAACTGGAGAAGGAACAGAAGGAAGAGCTTCTGCGTTATGTCTATTTTTATTCAGTGCTTGTGCTTCTCTTGCAAGAGTCCGTGTTTCCTTTGGCCAGAGTGGTTTTGCCGAGATCTTCCTGATGTTGGGGTGAATGAGGAGATGCTTCTGCTCGGCAATAAGCTCCACTTGGAGTCTTGGGAGAATAGGCACATCCCCAGATCCGGCTGTTTGAGTTTTCAGCGTCAACGGGATCTTTAGCACCAGCTTCGGTGGAGCCTCTGACACCAATTTTGGGCTGAGCGGGGATGTTCAAAGCCATTGAAGTGGGTATAGTTTGACATTCAGTGAGGGGGAGTGGATGAGGCTGTCACTGCCCTGGAGTGGAGCTTTGGTCGGCATGCTTGGGCGTAGCTTTGGTCAACTCCAATGCCCTCTCTCTCTATACCAACTCCAGCCTGATGGCAGCAGAGGCTCTAGAGTGGGCAGTCTTGGGTGTCAATGCTTCAGACTCAATGCCCAATTTCTTCATGAGTGTTGATCTACCACAGCATGGAAATTTTGATGTGGCTATGGCTTGGAGTGAAATGGCATACTTACAGCCATTTGTTTTCAACACTGTTACAACATCTCACTGCTCCTCATAATCCAATGTGCTCCAGGAAACCATCTCCGGACTGGGTCTTGCTTGTGCCACCAGGATTCCCCATGGGCCAGCATTTTTGCTTGCTTTGGCTCCAAAGGGGTCCTCTTCTCCAAAGATATGCAGAGTTTGTTGGTGCACCTTGCAGTGTGCCAAGCGACCTCCCATTTGGTACATTAGTATCTTCTTTGAGCGGAAGATGGGGCAGAACTCATAGGAGGTGCTGTAATGGGAGAAAGAAAGCTTTGGAGCGTGCAGTACATGAGGTGGTGCAGTGAGGAGTGAAGGGACCTCCCACTCGTGTATAGAATGCGAGGAGCCATTAAGGGCTACAATTACACTGAGGGCGGCAAGACTCAAGCCCCCTGAGATGTTACTTACTATACCTACTGGACTTGTAGAGCCGTCACAAATTGGAGTCGTATGGATGATGTATTCAACACACCAGACATGTCTACATTCCACACTGAGGTGGTGTGTTAGTCAGATGACTACGCCCTGAGGAGACCCTACAAATAATTTGGGGTGGAAACATTGACAAACCTTCCCATTTGGTTGACAGTGACTAATAACGGAAAGGGACGGTTGAATTGCTTTAATAACCCTTGTCTTTGTGTACAACCATTTACACAACCATTATGAATTGTACAGTGTCTGTTGTATTCTATCTTGTAAATACGATCACTGTATTCACGTACATCACATTCTATTATATTGTACTGCATATGGATTGAACTAATATATTTGTGGCAGAAACTAATTTTTTCTTTGCAATTAAGTTGAAATGCAATTTTATTGTCAATTAGACTGTAGATTCCTCTAACTTATAGATGAAGTTTCCTCTATCAAATGAGTCTCACATGACTTTATGTATGGACAATATATACTGATTATCACTGTCCCTTGGGCAAACAGGGGTGTCCTTGTTAAGCATGTATAGATAGGAGGAAGACAGGCATAAGTTGCAGATTCTGTGATGGTCCAACCACAGCTTTTTAGACTTACACCTGGTGCAACATTGGAAGGGTGTCCGTTCCATTAACCCCTTTCTCTCTGCATTCTTTGGTGTCTGAGGCCGAGGCAGGATGGGCGGTCACCGAAGGGTGCAGGGTGGGAAACGTCACAAACAACGCGCCCTAAACAACGTGGACGTTTCCCAAGCAAGCGGAACAACGCTTGCCTAAACAACGACTGCCTTTATCTCTTCCTTAACTACACATGTGTTAACCACGCATGCATGGTTAAGGTAGAGAACGGCCTAGTGGATCAGGAAAGAACAGGTGGGGTAAGTGGGGCTGGGGCAGGGTTTGGGGGTAGTTTTTTTTTTTTTAGGGGCGGGTTAGGGAAGTTTATTTTTTAGGGTTTAGGGTGGGTGGGGGAGTCTGGGTAGTTTTTTTTTTTTAGGAGCAGGTAGTTTATTTTGTTAGGGGCTGGAAGGTTTAAGGAAGGGCGGGAGGAGAGGAGGAAGGATTGGGAGAGGATGCAGTCAGGTAAGGGGGGCTGGGTTTGGAGGTTAGTTTTAGGGGTGGGGTGGATCTAGGGTGGGTGAGGAGGTAATTTATTTTTTAGGGGCGGGGTGGGGGGTCTGGGTAGTTTATTTTTTGGTGGTCGGAGGAGGGCAGAGAGGAGAAAGGATTGGGAGAGGACGCAGTGAGGTTAAGTGGGTCTGGGGCAGGGTTTGGGGGTAGTTTTTAGTAGTGGGGTGGATTTAGTGCTTACTCTGGATAGCTTTTTTGTTAGGGGCGGGGTGGGGAGGTAGGGGTAGTTATTAATTTTTAGAGTTTAGGGTGGGTGAGGGGTATTTTACTTTTTAGAGGTGGGAGGTTTTAGGGCTCAGGGTGGGTGGGGGGTTTCGGTCAGGTTAGTTTTTTGTTTTTATGTACACAGGGGCCAGAGGTTTTTTTTTTTGGAGGGGGGGTTGGGTGTTGGGTTAGATTGTAAGGTTAAGAGGGGGGGGGTTCTATGACACAAAAACGCATGCCGTTTCCACATATGCCTTTACTAAGCATGCTTTTACATCAAAATACGTTGTAAAGGCATGTGTGGTAAAGGCATGCATGCAAAAGACGCGGTAGTGGTTCTGACCACATTAAGGCATGCGTGGTTCCGACATGTGTGGTTTTGTCTTCGATCCGTGAAAGGAGGACAACAGAGTCAGGGGCATCAGTCTCCAAAGGACCAGGTGAAGAAGCATGACGGACAGCTGTCAAGACGCAGACTCGTTTTGGGATACATTAGTGTCGAAATCCATCCATGTGAGAAAGAAAGCATATGGAAAACATACACATGATGAATCTTAGATGTGCATCCAAACCCGATGGTGGAAAAAGCAGTCAGATGGGGAGAAATCACGTCACACCTTGCAATTTGAAAGACTTACTCAAAGAAAAACAGCTTGCAAACATCCAAGCACAACAGTGGATGGCAGGAGTAATCTACACCAAGGCATGCTACAAACAGAGCTTTCTTAGAAATAAGGACACAGAAGTCTCCTGTGCGTGAACAAGACACATAGGACAGCATGGCCTGCTCTCCCGAGAGAGGACTACCATTTGAGTATTAATCTTAAATACTGCACAATTATGTGCTTGAGTCCAGATCCCCAAAAATAAACTTGTGGCCCATACTAGACAACTGTGGTCAGTGGACAAAAAAATCTCCTGTCCATCACAAGAGACCTCAGAAGGAGAGAGAGGGCTTTCACGCCTTAGGTTTAAGATGCTGGAGCACTGCAATAGCAAATATCCGACTGGATGGCCATGATCTCAGACTCTGCTCCAATGCCAAGATCCTCCTTTTCTGAGGATCAATAGTTACCGGACAATTTAATATCCCCCTTGAGCTTGTCATAAGCACCCAAGCAGCCACGTTACTGTTTGTAATGTGCCATATGCAACTGTTTTACATCCATCATTCCATCTCTTTCACTTGTGCATTTAATAAATAAATACGCCGCCCCAGCTGCTCCCTCAAGCACCCCCCCCCCCACACAATTTCCAATGCCTACATAATCCTACAGACCTGGTCCCTCTGGCACATTCACCCATACTACACTTGAACCTTCTACCTGTACACAACAGGCATTCCGGCGAGCATCCCCTCCCATTTCATCTGCATCCCTAGCTGATGTGGCAGACACCATCTCACTCACCACCCATCCCTTACCGTACCTCCATGATCCGCAGCCCTCCCACCGCCCGTGGCTCCCACAGGAGCCCTGATCGCATCCCTTCCTGTGACTCCTGGAGATGAACCTAGAGCTATTCCTGCTCCTCACCACCCATCCTATTCTGTACCTCCTGGACCTGCATCCCATCTACCTCCACCACATCCTGTCCCCCTCTCCTTCTCATACCAACCAGACCTACAGCTGCAGCAGGCACCGCCCCCCTCTCCACCCATCCCTTCATCTACCTCCTGAACCTGCATCCCCGGGTGCATACTTCCTCTCCATTGCATCTGCACCCTCAGAGGCTCCTACGGGCAGCCTGTCCCACAAATCTCCTTTTACCTTCTGGAGGTGCCCTCCCAACTGCTCTGCAAGCACACTTCCCTTCACCACCCCAACTCTTAAAGTACCTCCTGGATCTGCTCCCTTAGGTGCTCCCACAGGCCATCTGCCCTACAAGCCTCCTGTTAGCTGCTGGACCTGCTCTCCCAGCTGCTTCCACATGCACTCTTGTATTCATCACCTCACCTCTTCTCGTACTTCACAGATCTGCATTATTAGTGGTTCCCACAGGTCACCTGTCCCACAAGCCTCCTATTACCTCCTGGACCTGCTCTCCCAGCTGCTTCCACATGCACTCTTGTATTCATCACCTCACCTCTTCTAGTACTTCACTTATCTGCATTATTAGTGGTTCCCACAGGTCACCTGTCCCACAAGCCTCCCATTACCTCCTGGACCTTCTCTCCCAGCTGCTTCCACATGCACTCTTGTATTCATCACCTCACCTCTTCTAGTACTTCACTTATCTGCATTATTAGTGGTTCCCACAGGTCACCTGTCCCACAAGCCTCCTATTACCTCTTGGACCTGCTCTCCCAGCTGCTTCCGCATGCACTCTTGCCTTCATCACCTCACCTCTTGTGGTACTTCACAGATCTGCATCATTAGTGGTTCCCAAAGGTCACCTATCCCACAAGCCTCCCGTTACCTCCTGGATCTGCACTCCCAACTGCTCCCACATGCACTCTTGCCTTCATCACCTCACCTCTTGTGGTACTTCACAGATCTGCATCATTAGTGGTTCCCAAAGGTCACCTATCCCACAAGCCTCCCGTTACCTCATGGATCTGCACTCCCAACTGCTCCCACATGCACCCTCTCCTTCACCACCCCAACCCTTGTTGTACCTCCTGGGCCTTCCCACCCAGCTGCTCATAACATGCACTCTCTCCTTTGCTACCCCACCCCTTGTAGCTCCTAATCTGCACTCTGACCTCCACCCACATGCACTCTCAGTTTCTCCTTCGCCATCCCACCTCCCTTGTTGTACCTCCAAGATCTGCACCCTTGGAGGCTCCCACATGCATACTCTCCTTTAATGCCCAACCGCTTGTTGCACTGCCTGGATCTACTCCCTTAGGGGCTCCCACAGGCCGCCTATCTCACGAGCGTCCTGTTACATCCTGGATCTACACTGCCAGCGGCTCCCGCATGCACCCTCTTATTCACCACCCTACCCCTTGTTGTACCTCTTAGGCCTTCTGACCCAGCTGCTTCAACAGGCCACCCGTCCCAAAAGCATCTTGTTACCTCCTGAATCTGCACTCCCAGCTGCTCCCGCAAGCACTCTGGCTGGTTGTCCAATAGCTTCTGTGACTCCTTGAACCTCCGTTCCAGCTCCTCCACTTTCCGCTTCTCTTCCTGGAGCCGAGCCTTCTCCTGCAGAGACACAAGCAGATCATGGAAGCAAAAGACAAGCTCAGCTTTTCATCACACTCAAGTAACTACAGCATGATCATGGCACCCACTCCACTCAGTCAAGAGCCCTTAGGGGGCATTCTTCGAAGAAATATACTGCACATTATCATATCTTCTGAAGAAAAGCAGGGCAGCTCTTATCGGTAACCATGGGGTCAACTCATGCAAGCCTTTGCTTTCTTATCCCACCTCAAACACCTGGGATGATGGGTCAGGTCAAGTCAGCTCACCTGCTCTCGTTCAGCCTGGCACTTTCTCTCGCTGTACTGGAGCCGACACTGCAAAGCACGGATCGCCTCCTCCTCCCGGTGCATCTCCAGCTTCTCGGTTCTCAGCTCCCCCTCCAGCAGGGCCCCTTCCATCTCCATCTAAGGGCAGAGCAGACAAAAGTCTGAAAAAGGTACCAGGTCCATCTAACAATCACCCATGGGAAAGAAGCCTTGGTACTGTCCAAGGCACATCAAATGTTGCAGACAACATGGAGGTTGGCACTAAGTGATGTCAAAGATCTTTGGGTCCCTTCCCAGGGCCTTTTGATTATGAACCAATTGATTTAGGGATTTGTAGTGTTGTACTGTTTCTACCTCAATAAACTGAGTGCTCCATTTCATATGGCTTAAAAAGAGGTAGCCGAACCTGCCACTTTTGTGATCTCTGTGGCATTGGGTCCTATGGTCATTCTAGCTATATTTCAATTTTTTTTTTTTTTTTTTAGAAGGAATCTTGACAATTTTTCTGATTATTAGGGTAAAGATAATCAATTGTTTCCTTAGTTCCTTCTGTGGAACAAACTGCCTTCTAGCAGAGTCTTTACAGATTTGAACTCATATTTCAACAGTTCAAGAATGCGTAATCTAATTCTGCTAACTTGTGGTTTTCACGCCATATTTAAATCCAAACAGACAGCATGCCTCAATAAAAAAAATGCTAAAGGAAATGGAGGATACCAGATTACACTTATTTGCATGTAAAACATTATTTGCATTTTACAGACTTTGGATTTCCTGATTCAGACTACGAATCGTGGAGGTGTCTTGAAATTTCATTCACACAGTATTTTAGGTGTCAAAGGACAATCTGAGTCTTAAGGAAGTCATTTTTTTTCTCAACCCTCATACCACAAATATTGTCTCACAGATCAACCCTATCTTTCACACGAATGAGTCCCTCCGAGGTACTGTCCTGCCTGGAAACTGACAGGTGACTCAGGCCCCAACCTTGCGGCATTACCGTGGCGCCAGCCTGTTCGCGGATTTCCCATTTACCTTCTTAAGTCAGTCCTCCGACGTATTTTATGATCACTCTAGTTTTGTTGTTTTAGGTCTTCAAGAACAAAATATTAAAGCATTGAATCATGCTTGTTTCAGCCTCGTGAAGTTTCGACACTTTAGTCAGGCAGGTGGTGGTGCCTGAAATACCTGTTTGGCTGTACACGAATTGTGGTTCTCAGTGCCTCTTGCTCATCTGACACACTGAACCTACCAAACTGGGATAACGAGAAGCAGGAAACAGGAAAAGAACAGGACCTGTGAGTTCATGCATGAGGGTGGGTGAATATGAACTTGGTGACTGTCTCTACTGTATTCCAATGGAGGCTGCTGCAAACTGTGAACCACCGGAGGCAACTATTAGGCAAACTGATTAGGGGGTTGAGACCGCTGACCACAATAAGACCAGTCGATAATAACAAACATTTTGTTGACTATGTTTTATACTAAAAAGCAAATAAAGACTTGAGACAAAGAAGGTAGTATTTGAATGGGCCAAAACTAAACACCATTTAAAACATTGAATATTTACAACTGATTTCACATTAAAACAAATGCAAAAACCCACAAGCGCTGAACTGGTCAGAGTGACCTGAAGAAGGTTTTTGTAAATAAACAGCCAAAACATGTTGACATACTGTAAAACTGAGTCAGCCAGAGCATGGAGGCGCTACATAGAATGTAGTCAATTTGTTGGTTCTCTCTATGTTGTCACTGTTTTCCAAGCATTGTTTTCGTACAACTGTATTTTTTGTCGTTCCTTTGATGCATCCTAAATTTAGGAGTAGATTTTTATATTCTACAGATGCTGAATGTTTTTTATGAAACGATGGCAAGAGGTCTATAAAAATTGATTTTAATTAAAAGAGAATCTCAAATTCATGTAGTTTAAGGGCTACGCCACTGAGTTTGCAGCCAATTATATGCTCGGCTTCAGCGCTTTGCCAACATATTGTGTGATTTTTGGCGAATCACTTTATCCAAATGGTAATTTGTCTAATGTTGGCAGATCAAACACAAAGGGACAGTTCTGCCCACTGCACATCCCGGTTCCTGTAATCTGACTTTCACCGGGCCCCAAACGTCACACTCCTACGTCTAGCACCTGATGTTCAACAGACTCTTGTTACAATAAAAATGTTCTCTGTAAGGCACCCCTGGATCCTTGGAGCTAAATGTGTGCATTATTAGATACCTGAAAATATAAAAACGTGAGTCACTAAGAAAGAGACTGCCCACCTGTGAGACCTAGTCGCTTCTCAGGCCCACCATGACACGAGGATGGCCCATGCCCGGGCCCACAGGCCTTTTAGAGGCAGACAGTTTGAAAAGATGCCAATGCAGCAGGCCACCATCAGACACTGCACCCTACGGCAGGGCTTTCGCAATGCACCGGTGTATGTGAGTAGTAAGACACAAAGGACGGACAACAGGATGCAAGCACACCACCACCAGGCCTTGGGATGTCTCGGGACACGAGTCACCACCACCAGGCCTTGGGATGTCTCGGGACACGAGTCACCACCACCAGGCCTTGGGATGTCTCGGACACGAGTCACCACCACCAGGCCTTGGGATGTCTCGGGACACGAGTCACCACCACCAGGCCTTGGGATGTCTCGGGACACGAGTCACCACCACCAGGCCTTGGGATGTCTCGGGACACGAGTCACCACCACCAGGCCTTGGGATGTCTCGGACACGAGTCACCACCACCAGGCCTTGGGATGTCTCGGGACACGAGTCACCACCACCAGGCCTTGGGATGTCTCGGGAGCTGAGTCACATATCTGAGGAGTGACTGCGCAAGACTGGAGTGTCTCCCGATACAATAAAATATTGTCTCGGCTAGTCATGTCCACGTTTATAGTTTGGGAACTTAAAGTAACATAATAACATGGACGTTAATCAGGTGTTGCCCCTAAGCCATCCGTTGCGACCCCTGCCACCTTGCATGCGACCCCTGGCTGTTTGTCAGCCGTGGCAAGCGCTCTGGTGGCATGAAGTCAGTCGTGTGTGAGAAGCTCTTTATTGCACTGATGGGCTGAAGCTCTGCCTGCAGAGACAACATGATGCCCTGCAAGCTGGGATTGGGTGGAGGAAAGAACTTGTCTCACTTGTTGCTATGGTGACCCCGGACCAGGAAGCTGAGCGAATGAGCATGAAGCAAGCGCAGCACGGCTGGGCATGATTGGACAGTGACTAACTACATGTGCCGCAGCTTGCAGCACGTGTGTGTAAGTCCAAGTGTACACCTGCTGCACCCTACCCTAGCTGAGGATGTGGTGCCTGGTGTGGTATCTGTACACCGTGTTTGGGCCAGTGCTTAATTTGTAAATAAAAAGGTGCCGGTGCCCAAAGCCCTCCTCTTAAACAAGGGGCTGCTGCAACTAAATGTGCGAACACGGAATACTGAGGCAGCGGAATCCTGAAGCCATCTCGGGCCTCTTTAATCCATTTACAGCCACTCCCTGCCCCTTCAACTCAATCTTGAAGCTTTCTACTTTCTCCCTTTGTGACGCTTTTTCATTTTTCTCTTCCTCTGTCTTTCTCAAACGTGTCTTCTGCTCACAGCAAATGCTTGAGACAGAAAAATAAGCTCTGGCCCTCAAAAATAAGTGGTGCTCAGCACCAGCAACAACAAGCACAAATTAAGCACTGGTTTGGGCCAGTCAACTGGGTCCTAGGGCCGTTTATCTGGTAGCACACAAAAGTGCTACCAGCGAGGACTGTCTTGGTAAAAATTATAGGCCAGCCACCGCGCATCAGTAAACGCCACGCTGACACGGCGCAAGCTCGGAGTCGGACTCGTGCCTGCTGCGCGGGTGTTGGGTGTCAAGGCTCTAGAGTGACTGAAAAGAATCAACACTCGTTCAGGACCCGGCAGTGAGTGACTTGCTTCACTTAATGGTCACTCTCTGACTGAGTAGGGCGGTCGGACCTCGAGCGGGCCGCGGGACAGGTGAAGCTTTGCGAGCGTGAAACGGATTGAGCTGTCACAAATACTAGACTGGAGTCCTTGCGCTCCGACTTCCTTTTTGGTAGTGGTGCCAGTCGTCGTGACTCCTGTGAGCTGCGGACCCTGAAAAAACCTCTAACAGGTGCAACAAATAAAGTAAGATAAGATTATCTGTTTTTGGAGTCAACACAAAATTTTCAAATTCCTTGTTAAAGAGCACACATTTTAGGTTCAACCCTTCGAGCGGTCTGGTCATCATTTAGGTAATGTGAACAATACAATAATTGCCATTGTTTTATGTTGAACACTGCATCCCTTTAGCCACAGGATGTGCACGCTGGTCAGTGAGTGCTTCTGCACTGGCCAACAAGACATTGGCCCTCATTATGACTCCGGGGATCTCAAAGCGAGACTGCCAAAGCCGTGGGCGCCAGAAGACCGCCATAATATGAATACTGCTGGATTTTGCCACATTTAGGATGGAAATCTGGCAGTAGTCATGCTGGCGATCGAGGCGCTTGGGCGGTGCTACCACCTGCACCGCCCACCAGTAGGACGCCGCCAGCCGTAATTTGACCATACAGACGGCCTTGTGGTGTCCTGCTGGCGGGGCGCTGCTGGCGATAGCAGCACCCCTTCCTGTTCCCTGCCGGATAACCTCCTCGCCACACAAGGTAAGTCGAGCGTCCGACAGGAGTGGGGGGTGTTGTGTGTGAGTGTGTGGTGTCTGGATGTCTGTACGAATATGTGTGTGTATGCATCTGAGTGTTTTGTGTATGCGTGGTTATATGCATGCGAGTGAATGTGTGTATGAATGTTACAGTGAGTGCGTGTCTGCATGTCAGTGTGTATACGTGTAAGTATGCATGAGTGAATGCGTGTATGGAGGAGTGTGAGTGAATGCGTGTATGGAAGTAGTGGTGCATGGGTGTATTTGTGGTGCGTGTGGGTGTGTGTGCACAATTGCGGGGAGGGGGAGTGGTGGGTGATGTGATTCTAGGGGGGTTGGGGGTGCTAGGTGATTGTTTGGGGGGAGCCTTCTACCGGTGACAGTGAAGAAATTCCCAGTCACTGGTAGCCCTACCGCCTTAGTTTTCGTGGCGGTGGTACCCTGGCGGTCATGGGTGGAGCCAACCCGCCACACTCATAATGTGGCAGTACACACCGCCAGCCTATTGGCAGTGATACCACCACATTAACCCTTGTGGTCAAAACACCACTAGGTCAAAATGAGGGCCATTATCTGCCTTGAACACCAACAAGACCGGAATGGCCGTACCAGGCATCGGGCGATGGGTGGGCATTTCCCCAGGAGACTGGAAGGGTTGGGGACAGGTTTAGTTAATGTGGCCAGTTTTGTAGCAGTGTGGCCAGTTCTGTAGCAGTTTTAAAAGCACTGCAAAGTTTCTATTCAGCAATTTTCGGGCAACAATGAAAGTGTCAAGTTAACTCTCGTGATTTATTACTGTACCTGCTGGAGAGAGATGGGACTTTTGTCCAGAGGCAGTTTTCCCTTATCTAAGGTAGTGCACATGGTTAATATGCCTGAAACATACTACCTAACATGATGCCTGTAGCTGCATTTTCAATAGGATTTGAAGTATATCTGTTTATAGGGGAGTACTTTTGTATTTGTAGAGATGTTTTATCCACTATGTGTGATGTAAGTAACTAAACGTTATATGTATCACTTCCTGTAATAGCACCAAGCCAAAGGTCATGCAATGTTGCTTCCTTTGATTTCATGGGGTCCAAAGGTCACATGATCTCACTTCCTGTAATGTTACCTGGTCAAATGCTTTCCGATGTCACTTTCTGTTACATCATTGGGAGGGTCAAAGGGTAGGTTATGTCACTTTCAGCAATGTAACCAGATCAACGTTTGTGTGATGCAACTTCCTGTGATATTAGGCCGGGGGGAGGGGGGGTAACATGGCATGTGCTGTCACTTCCGCTACCCCTGACATTTATATGAATCGATGTCCATGGTAACAGCGTGCAAAGTTTTTGCCCCACCAGTGTAATTTTGTGACGTTCTATATTATTTTTTTTTTTTTTAAAGATTTCAAGGTTATCTTTCCCTGCAAGATTTTAGATTTTTCTGATTTGCATGATACATTTTTATAGAATAAGAAGATCATTTTCACTCTGATCGAATCCAGGCACTGTAAAATTATTTTCAGAATACCAAGCTGCAAGTTTGCTCATGCCAGAGCTTTTCTCTACGCAAGAGAAAGTATCTGCATACTTTTTTCTCAGTCAACTTTCTTTTCCAAAATGGCCATCCATAGGAATCGAAATTAGTTACTTTCTCCTTTATATTTATCTTATAATGAAGTGGGATGGTTGCAAAAATCAGGGTTTTCACACATAAGTGCCAAAGCAAAAATATTGTACAGAATTTACAGTGTAGCAGAGATTTCCACAGCACAGTGAGAAGAAAAAATACTGGAGTGGAGGAGGAAGGAAACTCTCAAGAAGGCAACAGTATTATGTGCAAGGTGTTTGCTCCATTGGGGTGAGTCCAGCCATGACTAACAAGTTCTCAAGCCAATGACTGAAAGATGACAGTGGAAGTATTTCAATGTTGGAAAGAAGCAGATTCAAATCCTGCTCTAAATCTACTGTTAACAATAGGTCCTTTGCAGATGTGCTGCCAAGACCCAGACCTAAAAATAAAAACCCAAAGGCACTTGGCAGCACTCCTTACACGTTTCCTGAGAGATGCTGCCTTGTCAGCCTTTTCCGGTGACAAGCAAAGATACTTGTCTTCATGTGACGCGCACGACACCAATGTCTTATCATGGCTGGCGGAAGTGATAAAGTGAGCCTATACGCTCACTTTCTGTTTACCAGTGAGGCTGCTACAGAGAACATTCTTTCCTCTACTTGCTTATTATGTGATTACCTACTAGCAATTTCTGTAAAATGCTAACTATTTATAGGTACAGTTTCTTACGGCGGGCAGGTTGCCCCACACATGGCATCTATGATGCCTTCTGCCAGTCCCAGCTCTGTATCCACCTTGGATTTTGGGGCTTTAATTTGAGGCTCTAAAACCAGAGCCTGGAAACTGGTGTTGAGTGAAAAGCCACGACTGACGGGACCAGCTGGTAGCCCCGGAAGATGCGGAGGGAGAAACAGACAAAACAGGCCAGAGATTCAGGAGTAGAACACAGTGTTGAGGAAGGTTGGTGCCAGGACTCAGGCAACAGAACCACCAAGGACCAGGCACAGAGCGTGCAAACTAAAAAGTGAAATTCACGGAGGAAAGCCCACTGTGCTGTGCGCCGCAGACAACAGCAGAACTATACCCGATCATCAGCTCGTGGTACTAGACGAGAATTATCTACTTATTGTGGTACCTTCATTTCTCAACCACTAGTCTACCACAATCTATCTAAATCTGTGTCATGATCAAATTACTAAAGAACACCAAGCTCATCACCATATAGTTATTCCAACCACCCAAATTCAATCACTCCACTTTTGCTGAGTATCAGTCTTTTATACGTCATTGTCATACCCTGGTCTTCCGAGCATACCCTGGTCTTCCGAGCATACCCTGGTCCTTGGTCTGTAGCCTAGTCCTCGGTCTTTACCAAAGTCTTCGGTCTATACCAAAGTCTGAGTGCCCCTCCAGCCTCCCACGAACATCTGACTCACATTACCCTCAATACACCATCCCTCCTATCGCCCCTGTAATTGCACACCCCGATTTGTATCCCTCCAAAATCTGCTCAGTTCTCCACCATCTACCTCATGCCCTCATCCAGCTCCCCTACCTCGATTGTCAGTTCTTTCTTCTGCTGGTTCAGCTCCTTAATCCGCTGTTCCAGGCTTGAGATCTTCGCCAATGCGTTCAGCTGCTCCTCCTGGAAGTGGGTGACCACCAGAGGTCCCCCCTTCTCAAACCCTTCTTCCTGAGGAATGAGGAGAAAGGGTATTAACAGATCATCATCCTCCATGGACGAACACATTCTACGCAGACAGAGTGACCGGATGAATCCAAGACAGCAGGACGTGACATTGTGGGAGTTGAAGTCCTGGTTCTCTTCAGTTGAACTAACCTAGATAACATACCTGAAAACAATACTTTAAAGCCCAGGCCTTGAGAAGTGGTACGTGGGTGACGGGGAGTCATCAGTAGCCCTATGCAGACAGTAACACACCAGATCAATAATTCTTGCGCAATCACTTCAGTGACTATGTGTCTGACACTGCCCCAACCCCATTGGCTCTCCTAAGAAAGACAGCCCAAAGACTGAACAGACAAGGAGCCCAGCTCCTACGGTAACAAAGTGTTCCTTTATTGAAACTGAAGTTAGGGATGCGTCAAAAAACATACACCTTTTTCAAAAACTAGTGGCCATCAGATTGCACAGTACTTTTCCAACAAAAATACACACTCTAGAAAAAAAAGGGGTGTTTTTTTTTTTTTTAAGTAGGATCTCACTTTGGCTCCTAGATAGCATTTATACAATTTTGCACACAAGATATTCCCTTTCTAAAGTTTAAACTGACATTATAATTCAAATTAACAAATGTTTTCTATCTCCCATGTAAGTAGTATCACATTACATTAATTGCAAATCTTAACTTTCCTTAATGTTTTAATTTTAATTGCAGTTTTGTTAAAACTCCTAAATAACCCTAATGGCATCTTGGGACCGTTCATTAAAACCCCTTAAAATAAAACTTTTCTGCTTTTGTAAAAAGTTGGGATTTTGGCCACTGCTCCCTGCCTATTTAACATTTCAGCTCCACCACAAAAGCGATAGTCCAGCACCAAGTGCTAAAGCACTGCCTCTCTGAACAGGAACCAAGTAAAGGACATGTTTCGGCCTTCTCGCGCCTCATCTATGAACTGCAGCGGGAGTTCTATGGCACAGAACGATCAAGACACATTGTGTCACAAAAATGTCTTCCAGTTCTAACGACGATAAAGGTTTGGCTTGGAGAATTAGACATTTAGACCACTAGAGGAAAGATGCAGATTTTTTGATCTAGCCAAAACTTGCCTATAAACTTTAGTTAATTTATAGTATAGCTCTAGGCAGAATACTCTAACCCAGTGGTTCCCAACCTTTTGACTTCTGTGGACCCCCACTTTATCATTACTAGAACCCGGGGACCCCCACTGATTCATTATTGGAATCCTGGGACCCCCCCCCCAATGAGTCATTACTGAAAGCTGGGAACCTAATCTGTTAATATTTTTAAGCAGTTGTGGACCCCCTGAAAAAGCTTCGCGGACCCCCAGGGGTCACCGGACCACAGGTTGGGAACCACTGCTCTAACCTACAGCTCCAAAATTGTGTACAAAGCACCAAATATCTCCTTTGTGATTATACATATGTGGCAAACAGAAATGAGTGGTTGACATTACCCCATTGCGTGCGCTCTCAGTGCTGCTGGCCTCTTCATCATCCGCGCTATCCGTCGCGGCCCCGGGACTGGAGCAGGCTTCGGAGGACAAAGAGTCACCCTCCTGGTCCTCAGGTGGGCTCTCGCTGCCTACCTGTGTGCTTCTTGTCCTTCTTAGGTCCTCAGCCTCTGTTGATGTGGGCCTCTCCTGCTCAGCATCACTTCTGCCAGAGGCCATGTCATCCACAGCAGAGGGGCCCGCCCACTCTACTTCGCTTTTGCCAGGTACCAAGTCATCAACGGCAGAGGACCCAACCTGTCCGACACCGTCCTGGGCAGTAGCCACATCCTGTAGTGCAGAAGTCCCTTCACGCACAGCCTGAGTTATTTTAGGGGTGACCTCTTCCACCTCCAAAGGATACATCTGCCCCTCTACAGTCCTCCCAGGAGACATGCCCGGTAGGGACAAAGGCTCGCTCAGCCAAGCTGCAGTCCTGCCAGGGGCCACGCCCTCCACCTCCAAGGGTCTAACCGGTACAGTGCCAATCCTGCCAGGGGCCACACCCTCCACCTGCAAGGGTCCCACGTGTACTGAACCAGTGGTGTCAGGGGCCACATCCTCCAAAGGTCTCACGTTTATGGTGCCAATCCTGCCAGGGGCCACATTCTTCATCTCCAAGGGTCTCACCTCTACGGTGCCAATCCTGCCAGGGGGCACGTCCTCCACCTCCAATGGTCTCACCTCTACGGTGCCAATCCTGCCAGGGGGCACGTCCTCCACCTCCAAGGGTCTCACCTCTATGGTGCGAATCCTGCCAGAAGCCACGTCCTCCACCTCCAAGGGTCTCGCCTCTACGGTGCCAATCCTGCCAGGGGCCACATCCTTAACCTCCAAGGGTCTCACATGTAAAGTGCCAATCCTGCCAGGGGCTACATCCTCCACCTCCAAGGGTTTCACCTCTACGGTGCCAATCCTGCCAGGAGTCATGCCCTCCACCTCCAGGGCTCCCACCTGCACTGTGCCAATCCTGCCAGGAGACATGTCCTCCTGAACCAATGGCCTCTCATAGGCAAAGGCCAGATATGGGGCACGCGTCTGTTCATCAAGGACGCTGCCTGGGTTTTGAACCATCATGGCTCAACTGGTCATGGCGCAGGGTCTGCGAATGCAACTGGGCCAACAGCAAAGGAGACGTCAGTGGAGAAAGCTGGCACCTCTTCCGGTAGGAACCTGAAACAGAAAGAAAAGACGGACATTAAGACATCTTGCTGCTGTACATGGCACACAACCGACCAAATGCCTGGCGTGATGGCTTATTCGAGGATCACCTGCCAAGCCCTACCCATGCTGCATGGCATTATCCGGGTAGGGGTCCTATGTGACTGCCCCTGCCCCAGCTCTTACAGCTCATCAGTGGAATATACAGAATGTGAATGACACTACCCAGCTCTGCTGGCCGGTTACAGGAGTACATGACATGTAACAGACGGGCCATCCCGTGGGCATTGTGCACGTGAGCTTGATATGCGAGTGACTCTCCCCCAGCCCTCCCGACATGTCAGAGAATCGGCATGTCTGGAACTCCCCGTCTCGCTGATAGGCCCGCCCGCCTCTCCTCATCACTGGCTCTCACGGGGACCTGCCCGGATAATGCTGGCACCAAGTCAGCTCTTTCCACTTGAGAGATTTATTGTCTGAGAGCGCTGCTTGAACTGGTACAGACCTGCCCCACGCCCACGCCAGCGCCAAGACAGGCGTCGGTGTGTCATGGCCTGGGGGCGCGCACCCACACTGGCCCATGGGCAGAGTGACAGGCCGTGGCAGGGCAGGACTGGGAACCCAAAACAGCCCTGGCACATTGTGTCAGACCAGCCCCATAGGGTGCATAGCTAGCGCCTCGGAGCACTACAATGTGCCGAGGAGGGGGTGCATAGCTACCGCCTCAGAGCACTACAATGTGCCTGGGGTGCAAAAAATAAGGGAAACATTAGCAAACACGGTGCTTTCTACAACGCATTTTTTATCATATATTGAATTGTATTGGTTGTTAGAGCATAGTAAATGACGACCTTACAGGGCACCGGGATACGGCAACCTTAGCTGGGGCTCTTCAATGATTCATAGCTCACCGTGATAGATTATGATGGTAACTTATGAGCTGCACAGTGGTAAAAAGGATCTTCGTGTCAAAAGCAGTATCCCACCGAGCACTGCACATAAAATACTGTTCTTTGCATGACACACTTTGCAGCAGGGATATTACCCCTCTGCGCTACCTTAGATGAGCCAAAATTGCCACTAGACAACTCCCATCTCTGTCCAGCAGGTAAATAAATCACCAGAAGTATCTTGGCCCTTATACTGTTACCTGAAAACTGCTGGATATACAAGGAACTCTGCAGGGCTTTTAAATCTACTAGAATGCTACAAAGCAGGTAGGTGGTAAAACAACCAAAATTAGGATGCTGTCCAGGCCCTCCAATCCCTGGGACCTTCTTGCCACAGCAGTCCATCACCATTGTGCAAGACAATACAAAAATGGATGAAAACAGACACATTCAGGGCCACAGGTGATTACCACGGGTGCATTCCATTCCATTGTTAAACAGCTTTTCTGTGCCACTATTAAAAGAAACCAGTATATTAAAATTTGTTGTAGTACCATCCAAAACTGGTAGTCCAGCGATAACTCCCTGCAAGGTCCCCTGAATGCAACCCTAGATGAATGGACCATGTTGTGCCATAGTGAGGTCCAGCTTGTGTCCTGAGTCCGGGTACACCGACATAATGCTCGGGCCCTGTTTCTGAGCGGGCGCAATTCAGAGTTAGATAGTTACAGCGCCCGGTAATTACCGAGTAATTTAAGTCCCCTCACCCTTCGTCAAACTACAAAAATCAACTCTGTTAAAATTAAACAAGGAAAAACAATCTGGCATTTATTACAAATCTATGCACCAGAATTCACGTTATTCGCCAAGAACTCAGAGTAGAGCTGTAATGTATTATATTAGTTCAGACAAAAAATATATATATAAAAAAAAAAATCTAAAAAAAAAATCAACATTTTACAGGAAAGTTTGCAGCATTTCATCGTTGGGGTTTATTTCTAAGAGGCGAAGCATCAGGCGGACTAGAACATGTCTGTTTTTTGTGCTCCTAATACCTCAGCTCTCTGTCGGCACACGCCAGTGCGCACTGAAGCCGCCCGTCTTCAGTGCCATATTCAGTTTGCCGCACTTTGGTCGATCAGTCAAAAAAAGATGAAACCAACTTAATTTTTACAATCTCATGCCACATTACTTCCCACCTACAAAGCATTAAAATGTTCACATTTCTAAATGCTTTTTTATGTACATATTCAATATTAATATGCAATTTAATTTCGTAAACATTTGCGGACGACCTGAAGTGACCCGGGTTAAGAAAGATGTGCTCTAGCATGGACGTCATTCAGGAGTCGCATCTGAGACCCCTGCCTTTCCCCTTGCGACCCCTGGTCTCAGAGGTGGCAAGATCAGTGCCAGTAACACAGGGGCTGCTCATTCTAATGGGCATCGGTTGGAGCTCCACTTTCCATGTTTTCTGTCAGTGTTTTATTAAACTGACAGTGGATAATATATACTTCACTATTGTAATAAAGAATGCAGTACGATTAGCTGGAATATATCCCTCCCTGGCAACTAAGACAAGTAAACAAGCATTTGCAATGCTATGGGTCTCGCGGTTGCTCGAGTTAGAGCAATTAGCGTTGTAAATTCCTAACTGGACTTTCCTTGCCACATAGATTGAAAATGAAAAGTAAAACAGTTGACATAAGCGAGTCGATTCAGAGCGCCACGGCTGCCACGAGCTTGAACGCAAAGGAGAGAGCCAAAGGGACAAATAAACTCACTCACAGTCAAACGTATCAGCAGTCGTGCAATTATTCATGTAGCGGGGCAGTCTGCAAGCCAATAACAAAACCGCCCCAAGGAGGGACAAACGTAAAACATCTGCCAATGATAACAGATTTTTGAAAAGCAAGCCCATGAACGAGTGATAATGATGGGCGTGCGGGGGCGTGGTTAAAAGCCCACAGATAGATTACAACAGGTCAGAGCGCTTGCAATCTCGACCTACAAAATGCTTCTAAACGTATGTTGTGCACATGCTCATGTGTGGGTGTCTGTTTATGTGACAGCGAGTGTGTGTACATGTGTAAGCATGTGTGGGTGAGTGCAAGTAAAGGTCAAATGGAGTGTGATGTCACTTCTGCTATCCCTGGCATTCAGTGATGGGCACTGGACGTGCTGCCACGCCTAGACGATGGGTTGAGATGCGGCCCAGCGATTGCCAGTGGCTGAGATTAGTTCAAGCATTCCATCCATCACCTTGTTGTTTTTGCATGATACCCCACAGGCCAGCAAAATGTAGACGTTCCCGCCCGTGTTTACACCCGGTCTCCCCCCTTTAAATCCTAGGGGACCCTCAAAGAAACCTAGACAGCATTGCATGACCTAATACTAAGCACCCAAACACAGAAATCCCGAAGGCAAGTTTACGAAAGATGTACACAACCCGATTGGTCGCAGCTCAAACTGCGCCATCTTTACTCGCAACGCACACGTAAAAGCCTTGGCTCCGCGTGATTTTACCACGACGGGCAAATTGGATTAAGAGCATCTCCACTTCCTGCTTCCTGGGACTAGTAATTAGCACAGGCAAAGCCAGTCGGTCTCGCCTTGCAAAACTTGTTTTCTGTACGAATGTATGTATGTGTGTATTTATGTATGGTTATTTATATAGTACAAAGCTAGCTGTGAAGCAAAAAAGCGCTGTACATTATTGGGGGGAGGGGTGTTAGGAGTTGGGCTACAAGATAGTGTACATCAAATGGGGATCACACAAATACATTTTGCACACGTTTAGGCATAGGGAGACAACGTGATTTGCCGAAACTCACACAATGTGGAGTCTAGTGCCAAGGCCAGGATTCAAGCCCGGCTGCAAGGGCACCAGCTTGAACTGCTCGGCTTTAGTATTTTGCATAATTCCACAAAAGTCCACCACATTGCATGTAGACGCGACACTATACATAAGCATGCATGCGTTACACGAGTGTGCACATGCCGCACACATCTCAATGTGCTGGGCTATGGGCTGGTCCATCAACCTAGAAGATGCTCAAGCAACTGGCAATACCCTCCAGCCTGTACCCTTAAACTCCAACTGATGGTGCAACATCCACCTCAGAAACCAGGCTAGCGCTACAAGCCAAAAGAAACAGCACAATGCACTTTACCCCACTGGTTGCTACCATCGTTCTCCCCATGTCCGACAAGATTGCTCCTTGCACCTCATCTACAGGCCTGCAGCCTATAGACCCAAGCTTGGTTCATGGGGACTCCCTCCAGCCCTACACCCCTGGTTGCTGGGGTCAGCCCGTGGTAGGCCTTGCAGTGTTCGACATGGTCGCGTGGCTTGTGATCTCGTCCAGAGTCATCTCCTATAGGACTTTATAGCACAGCCTACCCCGATATCAGATCCTGCTGCTAGTAACGTCGGCCTTTACCATCATGAGCCTACTAAAGGAACCAACACACAAACATCTCCAAGGAGACACCGTCCTTCCTCAACCTTGCCAAACTACTATTTCTATCAGAGTAAATGGTGTGGGCAGAATAGACCATATATATATATATATATATATATATATATATATATATATATATATATATATACACACACACACACACACACACTTATATATATATATATATATTAGGGTTTTAGAAGCATCTTGAAAGACGTAGCGTGTAAGCATTTTTACGATGCACTAAACGGATGGCTGTATGGACGATCAGACTAATTGAGATACTATTTGACTTTGCTTCGTCTCAACTGTTTTATACGTTGTTGATATATTGTTATGTTTTTAAATAACTAAAGACAATAAAAACGTAGCCACCTGCCCTACCTTAAACACCAAAATCACACAGCATTGACAAATGAACAAGACCTAGCATGTAACCAAGAACAAGGCCGGAGCACAAGCCCTGTAACACCACCAGCCGGGAGACTGTCACGGTACCCAAAAACCACGTGCAACTCACCCTTCAGCTGAAAGCACAATGAAGCATAACCAGGACAGATTGTGTGCTATACACAGTGCTTAATTTGTAAATAAAAACGTGCTGGTGCCCAAAGCCCTTCTCTTAAACATGCAGCTGCTGCAATTAAATGTGTGAGCACAGAATACCGAGGTAGCGTAATCCTGAAGCCATCTCGGGCCACTTCAATCCATATACAGCCACTCCCTGCCCCTTCAGCTCACTCTTGCAGCTTTCTGCTTTCTCCCTTTCTGACGCTTTTTCGATTTTCTCATCCTCCGTCTTTCCCATATGTGTTTTTTCCTCGCAGTAAATGCTTGAGGCAGAAAAATAAGTGCTGTTCCTCAAATATAAGTGCCGGTGCCCTGCACTGGAAACAACAAGCACAAATTGAGCACTGGCTATACAAGTGCAGACACCATAAAGCATGTAAAGAGGCCTCGTCCTGCCTCAAAGGGGCGGTGCACCCCAAGCAGTCAGGCCAACTCATGCTTAAGTGGGACAGCAAACACCTACTGACGGCGACAGGTCCACCCAGCTCCACCCAACGCGTCCTAAATGCAGCAGCATGTCTCATCCACGTGTTTTGTGACACATGCATCCTGACCGCACTGCTAGGCCACATGCCCAGAACCTTTCAAGATGGCCGCCATCTTGTCACAAATCCAACGACCTCAAGGAGTCATTCTCTCTGCCCGAAATGTTGAAGCACATGAAATGAAAAATACACTCACTCATACCATTGTTAACAGTGACATGTGATGACGCAGAAATGAAGGTTTTACGTTTATTAGCGCATAAACGTAGTGCTGCAATAATCAAGTGTGACTTTAACCGAACTAATAAAGATTGTACGGGGACAAATGTGCCCTCAGAGTAGTTTGCCAACATTTATAAGCGTGCTTTATATAACGTGATGTATTAGAATTGTACTAATCTGACATAACCGTAAACGTGTGCTATGATTTGCTTGTTTGAAATGTTTTAACTTAGCATAACTTTAGTGGAGGCTTCGGCCTAGTTGCCTTGTCTCACGGTTTAGATGCTCGTGTTTTTCTAATGTGCAAATAAAACGTGTATTCTTGCTTGAAGCTGTACTTTTCCAGTGAGATCGGTTCACATGCTTATCTTTAAGGTTTCGTGCCAGCCTGGCATCTTCTTCTTTGCTCCAAGGTCAATCTGCAGGTGCAGACAATGGAAGCTCTGAAAGTGAGTTAATTGGTAAAATATGTTGCAACTTACGTTCCCGACTCCAAGGATAATGTATGCCTAGGTAGAAGCTTGTGAATTGTTGTTTTTGATTGGACAATTTGAAGCCAACCTATGAACCCTCCAATGGAAGACCCTACTGGATTTGAACTGTTGTTTATAAAAAACCTGGTGCACAAGGAGAAAGCAGCCATTACCATCCATTAGCCATTACCAGCCATTAGCCATTACCCGCCATTTGCAGGACATTGCAGCCATTATGGCCCATCTTGCCGACCTCGTCATTTTGCCATCTTCTACGATGCCAATTGATGTTCGACGCCATTTTGAATGAGACTTTGATGCTTTCTCTAATCGAGAGAAAGAGACTTTAAGTAATTCTCGCCCTAGAGACTTTAACTTTGATTTACCCCTTTGCATAAAGTAGTAGTTTTGTCCTTTTATCTTGCCGCTGTGAGGCAATTGCCCCGTCCACCCTGCCCCCTTTGCCCCGTCCCATGCTGATCGAAACCGGTACCTGTGAGACGAAGACTTCCTTGAATGCTGATTGAATTTGGTAAATATGAAAGGAAAATGTACAATTGCATTGTGTTTCTTTTTAGGTAACCAACTGCTGATTTTTGATAAGAGCCCTAGTTAGGAGTTTTCCAAATCAATGTTGCTAAATTGTTTTTGCATGAAGTCCCACATGCAGATGCTAATTTGATGTTAGATGAGGATTCATTTGTTGCACGATGCAATTTGAGACCTTGTTATGCTGACTAATGTATGCAATTAGCCCATTACAGATTATAGTTTTAGTGGTTTGCGTTGCTATTATCGAATGCATTGTTATTCAAATGCTGCATAGATTGCATCTTTTTCGCCGTTATGGACAGCTATTAATGTTCATTTACATATACCATTTGGTGTTGAGACACATTTATATCGTGCTAGCTTTGTTAATATAGGGAAATAAATTCATTAACTTTGAATGAACTGGTGTGGTTATTCATGGCCGAAAGGTCATGGTTCGCCGAAATGTTTTCTGGATTAATTGTGAACTGTTATGTTGATCAGGGCATTGCTTATGTTCGTTATTGATTATTGATTTGATTAAATTGACTAATCTCGGGTGAAGAGAGCCCCACTTGGTCAAAAGATTCATCGACCCAAGAGCTTCCAAATACAGGTAATTTATTAGGACGGAACGCTCTATCAGTAGATGGTAGCAGAGGACGGTTTCGGTCTTTGGGACCCCACTCGAGAGGTAACGGTTTCCCCCTTTGGGACCCCACTCGAGAGGTAACGGTTTCGCCCTTTGGGACCCCACTCGAGAGGTATATGGTGTTGAATAGAAGGTTACGCTCTTTGAGACCCCACTCGAGAAGTATATGGTGTTGAATTAGATTTTTCTTGGGTAAAACAGATTGAGAGAATGATGATGCCCTAAGTCCCCCGCGACTTTCCCGGGATCTCGGAGCTTGCGAATGGAGAGAATGGAGGTGTGAAATCGGCGTTGGCGGTACTAGTGACGGTATGAGTGAAGTTAGGATTTTGCGCTTGCACAGCTTATTGCCGCAGATTGTTTGAAAAGGTTGCGAGGATTTTAGAGAATAGCGGAGGTGCGACTCCGAGTGTGAGAGTAGGGAAGTCGTCGAACTTCATGTGCATGTGGCGCTTTGTGCAGAAAAAGGTCCACGTGGTTGTTGTTGTTGAGACGGGCCCTGCGAGGTCAAGAGACTCCGGAGTATGTTGAAAATTGTATGAGACACTTGTTTTATGTTGTGGTCTGGTCGGTTTAATAGGTTGACCGGGCGTGGTCAACGAGTCGGTACGTGTGTTAAGGGAGTGAAAGAAAACTTCGACTTCGGGCTTTGACAAATTCTAAGTGCACTAGAATAGATCACTGACAAGTTGAGAGCAGAGTCTGCGGGTCAGGATTTGCTTGCGAAAGTGGGGACCGAGAAAGATGGAATAACTGCTGAGGCTAGTGAAAAATCCCTAAGGTCCTGAAGCGATTGTGTTACCCTTCCTGTAGTAAACCGACAGATCTGTTTTATTATTATTTGGTTGCTCGCGATACATGCTAGAAGTTGTTACGAGAGGAGCTGAGTGAAGGAGGACAAGCCGCAAGGCTTTGTCAGCCGCAGTGTGTGTGAGTGTGACGTCACTAGGAGCCGCGCTGGGATAGGTTGGTTGCAGAGAAGGGTCTCGCACGGATTGGACGCAGTCCGTGGGGCTCGATTGGAAGGGGAAAGGCAAGCGAAGAGTATTCCGGGAATTAAAGTCACTTATTGATTACAAACTTTGTGAAATAAAAGACGAGAAAATGAAATTTTTTAAAGCATTAAAGAGTGCGATGAAGGGGGAGTCTTACATTAAAGCGAGCGTAGGAGAGGAGACGCCACCCGAAGGTACACCAGCTTACATTGTAATGGAGGAAAGGGGGGTAGCTCCGTGCCTTTGGCTAAAGCAATGGCACAAGCTGACAGAGAGACATGGGAGCGTAGCGTTCCCGATCCATGGGACATTCAATATAAGGATCCTAGAGAATTTGAGATTCGCGATGTACGACATGAAGGTACCTCCAAGGCCAGCACAGTTTGAGGCTCTAGCGATTTGGGAACTAATGGCTAGACAGCAACAGCAAAAGAAGTTCGAGACCAGGATAAGAAAGGTAGAAAAGACACTAGCGGACGCTAGGTGGGATAATGCACAGAAGGTGTGGAGGTCCGATATATTGCAGGGGATAAAATTGTTTCCCGCAATTGCTAAGGAAGAAGAGGCGACAGGCAAGAAAGCTACCTGTAAGACAAACAGGAGGTGTTCCAAAGATAGAGAGGACGAGGAAAAGTTAAGGAGAGAAGACGAGTCAGAGGATGAGGTGTTCATCATGCAATTGCTGAACGATCGTCCACCACCTTATGCAGAGAGTGAACAAGGTCCAAGTACCAGTTCTGCCCCTCCGGCACCGGTACAGAATAATGAAACTCCGAGTTCAGAAATGCCATCGGGATCTAAGGACCCGAGTTTACTGTTTACCCCGCAGATACCGCAGGTTAGGAGAATATATCCAGATGTGCCTATATTGAAACCAGCAGAAAATTATCAGCCGCAGGTCCCAAGGTACTACAGCAGTGACAACAGTACGGGAATGATTCTAGATCCAACCGTAATGGGAGTACAGAATGGTCGCAACCCAACATTGGCACAAGCTGAATCAACCCAGCTTTTGATGCCTCAAAAGCAGATGCAGGGGGGAAACGCACATGCTCAGATGACGGGGAGTCAGATGGGCATGCCGGCAATGATGACCCATAGTGTGGGAATGAACATGCCTCAGAACCTGGGGAATGGACAGAACCCAGATGCGATATCCCTACCCATTACTGTAGGTCCACCAGTACCTTTGTACATTCAGCCTAACTCAGATATGAGCGGTCAAGGATCAGTGGTGCAGAGTGGGACGGAAAGGAGGTGCATAGAAAACACTCCAGAGACAACTCCGATAGCGGCTCTGCCAACTGGATCTGGGTCCTTGATGGAGTTTAGTCCCATATGTGCTCAGTCAACAGTGGTGAGGTCGAGTCCCCCACTGATGATACCGCTATCATCGAACACTGAAAAGTTGCCGCAACCACCAATGGCAGTCGATGTGAATGCTACACTGATGGGGTTGAATGCGCAACAGCTGACACAGTGGTTCAACAGTCTGAATTCCACACAAAGCTCAGCTAGTGGGAAGGGAGAGGACTATCTGAATAGGGTCAGGTTGAACATGGAAGCAGAAGAATTGGTGGAAGGGACTATGGGTTTGAATAGGTTAGAGTCCTACTCGGAAGAAGAGCTGAGGTATCTATGTCCCAGGATTACGAGAGAAGTGAACAAGGTACATAGAAGGTTGCAAGAAATAGCTGACAAAAACGGGGTTGAGATAGACTAGACAAAACACTTGAGCAGGAGCTATAGATTGGATTTCGGGACCACAGACTTTGAACACATGAGGTCAGCAGGCATGAAAACGCACCTTAGAGAATTGCTGCAGAGTGCACAAGTGTGGAGGTGCTTAGACAAATGGGAAAGTAGATGGGCAAAGAAAAAGGAAAAGAAGAAAGACAGTGTCCCAGAGCACAACGAGAAAAGATCACAGAGTAGTGATGCAATAACCATGTTACCAATGAGGGAGACAGCAGGGGGAAAATTAATACATGTACCGTGGCACAGAAGCGACATTCAGTCTTTTTCCCAAACTGAGAGAGAAACCGATTGAATGGTATCAACAGACTGATAGGTTTGTGAAGCTTGCAAAATGTCTTTGGGAAGACCTGAACACCCTCTTTGAGATTGTGGTTCCGGCAGACTTGTGGGAAGACTGCAAAAGGGCTGTAGGTTGGCCGACAAGTGAACCAGAGAGAGACAGGGATACGGGTGCACCATCACCTATGGTAATGAGCTTGTACTATAAGGTGATTGAGCATTTGAAGACGAAGGTTGCCGCGAAAAATGTGGATTGGCAGAAGATTGATCGAACTGCCCAAGAGGCTAAAGAGTCGATTCATGGTTACTATGAGAGGTTGTTGAAGGCGTTCAAGAACTACAGTGGCACGGAAACAATAGAGGCGAAGGACATGCTTCATTTTGTGTTTAGATTTGTGGAAGGGCTGAGACCAGAGATAAGTCAGATGATAAAGACGCATTTGATTTGTTGGCAGTCGAAACCGATTGATGAGGTGTTGAATTATGCGAAATACTGTAGCGACGAAATTGAAGTGAAACAGAAAAGGTGGAAAGAGAAAGTGATGGTGATGCAACTTAAAGCAGCTCAGACAGGTTTGAAAGGGTTGCAAGGGTTCCAACAGCAGATACCGCAGCCGCAGCCGCAGGGAAATATGGTGTTTTAGCCACAGGCGAGAGGCAGAGGCAGAGGAGGCTTTGGGAGTAATGGTCCGGATTTGAACACTGTTGCGATTCCGAATGGTGTGCAGGCAATGAAAAGTGTGATGCCGTGTCACGTGTGCGGAATCGTCGGGCATTGGAAACGCGAGTGCCCGATGGTGGTGCAGGAAGGTGCAGGTGTTGGTCAGCAAAACAATGATGTCAATGCATTCCAGACAATGAGGGGACCGAAAATGAGAGGTCCAAACCCAAATTTTCAGACCATAAATCAGCTGCAGGGATTACAGCCCGTACAGCCGCAGCAGATGCAGATGCCCCGTATGCAGATGACGCAAATGCAGCCAATGCAACAGCAGTTTCCCATGGTACCTAATCAGCAAATGCAAATACCTTTGGCACCAGTGAGTCAGCAGCAAGTGATGGTTCCTCCACAGGTCTCGGGTCAGGTGATGAATACAAATGGCACAGTACAACAGTTCCCATTACACAGTGAGAATGGAATAAACAATGTATGAGAGAGTGAAAGTTCAGAGGAGGAGGGAAATTGTGTGCTTGCAGCATCCTTGGAAGTTGATCAAAAGGGTCCATATGTGGAGGGAAGAGTTATGGGTCATCGTGTTTCATTCTTGGTTGACACAGGAGCCACACGTTCAACTGTTAGGAGCATTGAAGTACCAAATTTGCCACTCTCAGGGAGAACAGTTCAAGTAGTGGGAGTAGCAAACAGGCACCTGACGAACCCAATCACAGATCCAGTACAAATCAGAATTGGTAACTATCAAGGGTCACATAATTTTGTGGTATGTGACTCAAGCCCGATAGCACTGTTAGGGAGAGACCTATTGTGCAAATTGGGATGTTCGATTATGTGTTCGAACGATGGAATTAGAATTCAGACGAGCAGTGATGGGGAAGAAGAGGACAGTGTAGAAGGGGATGAGATGGAAACTGTCGATGAAGAATATCCTCTGATTAACCTTTTTCCGATGATAACTGAAGAAGATATTCCAGCTGAGTTACGGGAAACAGTCGGAAAGGAAGTGTGGGATATGACAGGAAAAGAGGTGGGATTGGTGAAAGGAGTGGAACCAGTGAAAATGACCGTAAAACCCAATGTAACCTTTCCCCAGACCCCACAATACCACATGGCACAAGACACCCTCATGAAAGTCGCCCAACTCATTGACGAGTTTGTAAAACAAGGAGTATTGAAAGAAGTGTTAAGCAGTCCATGTAATTCACCAATCATGGGACTAATAAAGCCGAGTGGAAAGGTCCGAATTGTGCAGGATTTGAGGAAAATAAATGACATCATAATTAAATGCTGCCCTGTAGTACCGAATCCAGCTGTGATAATGTTTCAAGTCCCTTGCGATGCCGAGTGGTTCTCGGTCATCGACTTGTCACAAGCATTCTTTTCGGTGCCTCTTCATGAGGACAGCCAATTTCTCTTTTGTTTCAAATTCTTAGACAGAGTTTACAGTTGGTGTCGAATTCCTCAAGGGTTTTCTGAGTCACCGTCAATTTTCAATCAGATTCTAAAGAAAGACTTGGAAGCGTTAGAATTGCCATTCGAGTCAACCCTAGTACAGTACATTGATGACTTACTGATTGCATCTAAGACAGAAAGTGGCTGCACAGCCGACACCATTGCTCTACTGAACCATTTGGGAAGGAATGGACACAAGGTGTCTCCTTCAAAGTTGCAGTTCTGTCAGACGAAAGTAAAATACTTGGGTCATCAAATAGAGAAAGGGTCACGGAGAATAATGAAGGAAAGAATAACAAGTGTACTTCAAATGAGTCCACCAAAGACAAGGAGGGAGGTGAGGAAGTTTTTGGGGATGGTGAGCTACTGTCGCCAGTGGATTCCCAACTTCTCAACTCTAGCAAAGCCTTTACTGAAACTGACCCAGAAGGATGCCTTGGATGACATTGAGCTGAAAGGAGATGAGATGGATGCTTTTATTGAATTGAAAGAATGCATGTGCAGGGCTCCAGCTTTAGGTATGCCTGATTACACAAAGCCTTTCACATTGTTTTGTCATGAACGTGATGCATGTTCTTTGTCTGTCTTGACCCAAGCCCATGGTGGCATAAACAGACCAGTAGCGTATTTTTCAGCTACTTTGGATCCGGTCGCAGCAGCACTGCCAGGGTGTTTGTGCGCCGTAGCAGCAGTTGGTATCAGTCTCACTCAGAGTGAAGGAATAGTGATGGGACACCCATTAACAGTCATGGTCCCTCACTCAGTTGAGATACTTTTGACCCGCTCCCGAACGCAACACATGACTGGAGCAAGACTCACAAGGTATGAAACAATAATTCTGGGCTCACCGAATGTGCAGCTGAAAAGGTGCACTACGTTGAATCCAGCAACCTTGCTTCCCGGTGAAAATGCTGAAATTGAGAACGCTGAAGACGTCGAGCACGACTGCCTTCAGGTGACTGAATTTTGCACAAAACCCCGACCTGATATTAGGGATACTAAGCTTGATGAAAATGACCATATTATTTTTGTTGATGGTTCATGTCTAAGAGATGGGTTGGGAATTTTGAAAGCAGGATATGCTGTATGTACTGTAACAGGTGTCTTGGAAGCATCTTGGCTTCAAGGAGTCTATTCCGCACAAGTAGCAGAGCTTGTAGCCCTTACAAGAGCATGCCAACTGTCTACATTGATGAAGGTTACTATTTACACTGATAGTCAGTACGGGTTTGGAATTGTGCACGACTTTGGGCAACTATGGTCACAGAGAGGTTTCCTGACCTCTTCAGGGTCCCCAGTGAAAAACGGGGAGAGAATAAGGGAATTGTTACACGCCATTCAGATGCCAGCCGAAATTGCAGTGGTAAAGTGTAGTGCTCATACAAAAGGACAGGACTATGTTTCCCTGGGAAATGCATATGCGGATCAAGTCGCAAGATTTTGTGCCTTGAACTGTATATTGCTCAGGGATGAATGGAATTTGATAAGTGAACCAGAGCTCGAACCAGCTGAAGCATTTGCCTTGAAGGTCGTGGATACAATGGATGAACTAAAAGCATTACAGAATAGCGTCAGGGAGGATGAAAGAGCTTCCTGGATTAAGTCACAATGTACAAGGAGACCAGATGAGTTATGGGTTTCAAATGAAGGAAAATTTGTTTTACCAAATAGTCTCTTATCGCAGCTAGCGCGGTTCTATCATGGGCAGGCTCACCTAGGGAGAGATGCCATGATAAGATTGTTCAAAACTGATTGGTTTAACCCCAGATTCCGTCAAGTTGCAGAAGCAGTTTGCCATCGTTGTGTCATTTGTCAGCAGATGAACCCAGGAAAGGGAACGGTTGTGAACATGAGCCACATTGGCAGGGCGAGTGGCCCGTTCAGCAGAATGCAGATGGACTTTATTGAGATGCCTGTGCATGGAGGGCTGAAGTATGTGTTGGTGATTGTGTGCATTTTTAGTCACTGGATTGAAGCATACCCCACACGTAGAAATGACAGCCTTACAGTTGCAAAACTATTGTTGAGGGAGTTGATACCACGTTTCGGATTCCCGATCTCTTTAGAATCAGATAGAGGAAGTCACTTCAATAACGAGGTGATAAAGTTACTTTGCGCAGCGCTGAACATTGAGCAAAAACTGCATTGTAGCTATCGCCCTGAAGCCTCAGGACTGGTGGAACAAATGAATGGTACACTGAAATCAAGAATGGCGAAAATATGTGCATCGACAAATTTGAAATGGCCTGACGCATTGCCTTTGGTGTTAATGTCAATGAGAAACACCCCTGACAGAAAGACTGGATTGTCCCCGAACGAAATTCTCATGGGCAGGGCCATGAGACTTCCTGCAGTTCCCGCAAACGCGCTTTTGAATATTACAGATGATATGGTGTTAAACTACTGCAAAGGTCTGGCTGACGTGGTTCGCTCTTTCTCTCACCAGGTGGAAGCAACCACCTTGTCACCGATCCAAGGTCCAGGACACACACTGAAAGCAGGTGACTGGGTCGTGATAAAGAAGCACGTGAGGAAGTCGTGTCTGGAACCCCGTTGGAAAGGCCCTTTCCAAGTGATCCTGACGACCACTACCGCTGTGAAGTGTGCGGGAGTTCCCAACTGGATCCACGCCAGTCATACAAAGAAAGTGTTGTGTCCCACAGATGAGGAAGTTGAAGCGCTGAAACTGCCAGTACCTGATAACAAAGTGCCGAGCGCTGAGACAGAGCAAAACAGAACTAGAAGTGAACAGGCAGAAATAGAGGAGAGAGAAATATTCTCTGAGGACGAAACAACCGATTCACTTGGGGAAGACCAAGGAGAAACATCAGACAGCGACGAAGCAGCTGAAGGTAACAAAGAGCCTGAAGCAGCTGAAAGTGACAAAGAGCCTGAAGAAAGTAACGGTGACAAAGGGCTCGAAAGAGGTGAAGAAGCAGGAGAGCCTGATCAGAGGAGGGCTTTCCCAGAAGCAGACGATACAGAAAAAGAAAAGGAAAACCTGATTGACTCCCCAGAAGGAGGGGACAAGGCAGAACAGAACGAAACTGTTCAAACTTCCTCAGAAGAGATCGCAGGTCCATCAAGTGGACACAGTGCAAAGAGAAGACCAAGTATATCACCAGTAAAACTAAGAACTAGAGAAACGTTGAATGACAGTGAAGGGCCAAGGGTGAAAGAGAAAAGAAAGGAAGTGTCTGTCGTGGTACCAACATCAAGTGAAGAAAAGGACTTGGCCAAAGAGGAAAGTACCAGTGAGGCAGAATCGAAGAGAGATGCAAAATTGAAAAGGAAAAGGATACCAAACAGGAGATATTCCGGTCCAGAATGGGCATATGTAGTCAATGACGATTGGACCGACGAATTTGTATCTCTTAGCCTCGAGAACGAAGAAGAAGAGATACCAATAGAAAAGAAAAGTTTTATGGACACTATTGATTGAAAAGGTGATAAATGACATTGCTTGCTATAATCTAACGTGATACAACCAGCTGAGACATTGCTAAACCGGATGAGACATTTGCTAACTTGATAAGACTTTGATAACCTGATTGACTCTTAAACCCGATTTGAGACAACGTTGCTAACTGATAAAAGACTGAGTTATTGCCGAATTGAGACAAATGCTGCTAACCGATAAGTGACTGGGCTCCTGAAGAAAACTGTGTGAACATTGCGCTCGTTCAGCTTTGTAACTAATTGCTAAATCGTTTCTTTATAAGTGCTTCTAGCTCTCTGATTGTATACAGATCATGACTAAGTACGCTACACAAAACAGTAGAGTGAAATATTGTAAATATGCGTGTATAGGCTTGATAACTGCATGTGTACTAATAATAATGGCAATAGTGCTTGCAACGCGTGCTAAGGGTGAGAATGAGAAAATTGATGCTTCTACTTCTGCTCCTGTTACTGTCACTGAACTAACCGCATTGAAAAGACTAGAATTAGATGAGAGACACTTGCATGATAAGAAGGAACTTTCGTACAATGTTTTCTATCGCCTACTAACAGAATATGTTGAGACTATGGATGCGAAAGATTGTTATGTGTGTACACAGATACCGACATCGGTAACGGAAGGGGTGACTTATCACCACATGCCTCTTACATATGGGATTACATGTAGTTTAGTAACTTCTAGATTTTATGGTCAAACTAACATACAGTATTTTTATTCAAATTATGATGTTACCTTTGCATATGTTCCTATAATAACGCAACTAAGCCAGATTGCTAAAGATTGGGATGCTAAAATAATGAGGGAATTTTTCGAGCCAATGCAACCTTTTGAAACAGCTCACGCTCATAGGGAAAACCTTACCTGCTCGCTCTCTACAGTAGAAATAAGCTTTTTAGATCGCACAGATGATAGAAGGGCACAAATGAATGCGAAATTAGAAAAGGAACTAAGTAAGAGGACTTCAGTAGATAATTATGCTTTTGCCGCAATAAAAACACAAGGGAAAATAGCTTTAGACGCTTGGCATGTAGGGAAATTTTGTATATATCGTGGTGAATCTTATTATGATAACATTTTCGTGGGAGCGAGTGAATGTAAACATACGTTTATCTTTAAGGCCAAATGGACATTCATGCTGAACGGACTTGACCCTGTCATACCTGGTGTATATTACATTTGTGGGCATAATGCCTATTATCGTCTTCCAAAGGGATGGTGGGGGAGATGTTATTTGGGTATAGTGTTCCCAAAGGTTTATCAACTGGATGACCTATCAGTGATTCCAAAGACGCCTGGATCTCATCGTATCCAGAAAAGAGAGACCGCAGCTGCTGTGGTAGGAGATATATTTGGAGCCATGATTCCTTCATTGGGAGTTGTGTTGAATTCCATCAAAATAAGAAAGTTGTCTACTATAGTGGATAACATGTTGACAAAGTTTTCAGGTGCTATAATCCTGATGGATGCTGAACTTGCAGCAGAAAGAGCTATGACTCTTCAAAACAGGCTTGCCCTAGACATTCTTTTAGCAAAGGATGGCGGCGTTTGCAAAATGCTTGGTGCGCGTCACTGTTGCACGTATATACCAGACAACAGTGTGAAGATTAAAACAATGCTTGCAAATCTAACAAAAGAGAGTGCAGACTTGAAGGAATTGAAAGAACCAGGAGTTTGGGAGAAGGTTGGAAAGGGAGTTGCTTCAGTGGGAAATTGGCTTGGTAGCATTTGGAATGGAATATTACTAAAAATAATACAGGGAATACTAATAGTACTAATTTGCATCTTTGGGATTTGGGGAATAAAGAGGGGAATACTAATGATCATGGCAAGAATTAAGAGAAGGAAGGAAGAGAAAATGATGAAAAGAATGGCAGAAGAATACAAGGCAAGAACAAGGGGAACTAAAAGGCAAAGAGAACTGACAGAATTTTAATGGAATAAAATTTGTGGGAATAGTTTTGTGTGATGACAAATAGTCATCAGAGGAGGGATTGATGACGCAGAAATGAAGGTTTTACATTTATTAGCGCATAAACGTAGTGCTGCAATAATCAAGTGTGACTTTAACCGAACTAATAAAGATTGTACGGGGACAAATGTGCCCTCAGAGTAGTTTGCCAACATTTATAAGTGTGCTTTATATAACGTGATGTATTAGAATTGTACTAATCTGACATAACCGTAAACGTGTGCTATGATTTGCTTGTTTGAAATGTTTTAACTTAGCATAACTTTAGTGGAGGCTTCGGCCTAGTTGCCTTGTCTCACGGTTTAGATGCTCGTGTTTTTCTAATGTGCTAATAAAACGTGTATTCTTGCTTGAAGCTGTACTTTTCCAGTGAGATCGGTTTCACATGCTTATCTTTAAGGTTTCGTGCCAGCCTGGCATCTTCTTCTTTGCTCCAAGGTCAATCTGCAGGTGCAGACAATGGAAGCTCTGAAAGTGAGTTAATTGGTAAAATATGTTGCAACTTACGTTCCCGACTCCAAGGATAATGTATGCCTAGGTAGAAGCTTGTGAATTGTTGTTTTTGATTGGACAATTTGAAGCCAACCTATGAACCCTCCAATGGAAGACCCTACTGGATTTGAACTGTTGTTTATAAAAAACCTGGTGCACAAGGAGAAAGCAGCCATTACCAGCCATTAGCCATTACCAGCCATTAGCCATTACCCGCCATTTGCAGGACATTGCAGCCATTATGGCCCATCTTGCCGACCTCGTCATTTTGCCATCTTCTACGATGCCAATTGATGTTCGACGCCATTTTGAATGAGACTTTGATGCTTTCTCTAATCGAGAGAAAGAGACTTTAAGTAATTCTCGCCCTAGAGACTTTAACTTTGATTTACCCCTTTGCATAAAGTAGTAGTTTTGTCCTTTTATCTTGCCGCTGTGAGGCAATTGCCCCGTCCACCCTGCCCCCTTTGCCCCCGTCCCATGCTGATCGAAACCGGTACCTGTGAGACGAAGACTTCCTTGAATGCTGATTGAATTTGGTAAATATGAAAGGAAAATGTACAATTGCATTGTGTTTCTTTTTAGGTAACCAACTGCTGATTTTTGATAAGAGCCCTAGTTAGGAGTTTTCAAAATCAATGTTGCTAAATTGTTTTTGCATGAAGTCCCACATGCAGATGCTAATTTGATGTTAGATGAGGATTCATTTGTTGCACGATGCAATTTGAGACCTTGTTATGCTGACTAATGTATGCAATTAGCCCATTACAGATTATAGTTTTAGTGGTTTGCGTTGCTATTATCGAATGCATTGTTATTCAAATGCTGCATAGATTGCATCTTTTTCGCCGTTATGGACAGCTATTAATGTTCATTTACATATACCATTTGGTGTTGAGACACATTTATATCGTGCTAGCTTTGTTAATATATGGAAATAAATTCATTAACTTTGAATGAACTGGTGTGGTTATTCATGGCCGAAAGGTCATGGTTCGCCGAAATGTTTTCTGGATTAATTGTGAACTGTTATGTTGATCAGGGCATTGCTTATGTTCGTTATTGATTATTGATTTGATTAAATTGACTAATCTCGGGTGAAGAGAGCCCCACTTGGTCAAAAGATTCATCGACCCAAGAGCGTCCAAATACAGGTAATTTATTAGGACGGAACGCTCTATCACATGCACTCAGGTTTCTCCATAAAGCGTCTTAAGACGTGTATGTATATAAAGTACATATTGAGGTTTGACTTAGTCAAGGCCTTTTGATTTTATTACATTTAGAGCATGCAGTTTGGGGGGGGGAGGGGGCATCATCCCAATTCAGCCACTTGAGTGGCAACAATATTCTCTTTCACAAAGAGCACACCCGCAAATAAACGACATTCCTTCAGTGCCAGGAACTGCTATGGCAATGAGTGCTTTTTTTTTTTTTTTTTTAACTAAAAATGCTTGTATTCAATGTTTTCATATCTTCTTGACAAGAGCACGGAAGCTCACTCAGCCACAAGGTTTTACAAATACCACGATCAAGCAAAACAAACACTGACAAAGCCAAATGGTTGGCAGCCGACACCAGATCTATTGGCTTACCCTAGGCTTGTTTTTTTGGTATTTCATTTTTCCTAAATCCAATGTATCTCTTTTTGCTTTTTGTTTATTTTTACTATTTTAATTCCTTTTGACAATTTAAATGTAGCATTAGCTATTAAGTTAGATATCTAATATATTTACTTAAAAGGGGTTTCAGCCACGCCTTTTCATTCATTGATCTGTTGCGTCATTCGCATGTTCCTCCAAACACTGTAGGATACAGCTTGGTGAAATGGGTTATGGCTCTTTAGCCTCTCTAGGGTAAACATTCTGCACTTTCACAAGGCGCACATCTGCACACAAGGTAGTTTCCTTCAGAGCCACATACGACTAGGACAATGCGTGTTTTTTTAATATATATATATATATATACACACACACACACATATGGTTTTATGTTGGTGGGTGCCCACCAGCTGCCCCAACATTAAAGTTTTAAAAGTCATCACACCGATGCACCATCAAAATATGCCAAACCCTAACATTTATATTCAATTTGTTTGCAATTTTTCAATCAGAGCTATGTTTTGATGGCTTTTCCAAGGTTTTAAGCTTTGCAGATTTAGAATAGAGACAAGATCTCTCCTCTTCTGGTCTTAAAGCCCAACTACAAACTGTCCCCCAGAAAAGCACAATAAGTCAATTTTCTTGCAGTTGCATTTAGACAATCAAAAATGTTGACATTACAGTGTGGGGGACTGCAATTTGAGGTTTGTGGGGTTGCAGGGAAATCGTAAATGAAAAATACAGATGCAAGTGAAAATTCTGAATTAATGTAGACATGCTGAACACACATTGCACTGAAAAAGTGTTTGCTATGTACTTTCACTGGAAAACTGCAATTTTCAGACGTTTCGGTGCTAATTCTGTTGTTGTAGGGACTGCTTCAGGGCACGCAGAACTGTCTTGTTTGGACAGTAAATGCGGCATGCTATATGCACAGATTACAAAAACAGAAACCAAAGTGAGCTCCACTGCAATTATTGTGAAAACAAATACAAGACGCAATCTTCGAAACTAGAACGGAATTCAAAACATTCCAACTTAATTGGTGCCTTTGAACCCCACCTTAAAGAAACAACCTCATGGCAGCACCCTACAAATACTCCAATAAAAAGATGTCATACTCCCACGCCTTGTAACGCCACCTTTAAGACAACCCTCAGACAGGTTCCGCTCTCGGTATGGTTTGGCTTTTGGTGTTCCAACTGTGCCCCACACAGTTTGTTCCGCCAAAAAGTTGGATATACAATTAGGGCTCCCAATCTTCCGTTTTTACTGTTTTTTTTACAGATAAATACAGACAGAAAACAATATCTTTCCTTTCTGTGTTTATTTCTAAAAGAGCAAAAATAGAGAAAATTGGGCTTCTTGGGAGTGACTCTCCGTGCTGTCTTTCATGAATTCTAGGCCTACATCTGAGCATATAGAGAGCCCCGGGAGTTAAAAAACAGGATGCGATCTCTTTAAATCCAGGCATATGTTAGCGCATGTGTAGGTAGGTTGAATCTAATATTTACCTATGGGTGTCTTGTTGGGTTATATTTGGCTGCTCTGCTTAATTTGCTAAAACGGGACAGGCATCGAAGTGCGAGGGCATGTTCATCACTTATATAAATGTGGGAATATATCATTTTATGACGTAATTTATTCTCAAAATACAAAATAAATATGGATAAATGCCAATAAGATGTCCGTGAAATAAATATGGATAATTACAGGCGGAAATGTTAAGAAAATAAATACCATAAAACCGGGAACCCTACATATTATCCATTAATAACCACTTTGTGACTTGTTTCAGCAGAGAGTCGCACCAAGATAGTTTAAAAATTGCATATTACAGCTTTGACCACTTCAATCTGCCGTAAATGAGACAGGTCAGTAAAGTGACGCAGTGGGGCACTAGGGTGTATTTAAGTGCTTTCTACAGGTCAATTTAGTGTAGCGCTTAATAAGGGGCCAGGTCCAGTACTCATTCATAGTAGAGTCAGTTACAACAACAAAAAACACATCATATTTGGTCAGGTGTCTCATTCAAACAGGGCCATGGCATGCATCCAGCAGTATTGTAAGGGTCTGTCCAATGAAGTGGCTTGTTTGCGGGTCCTCGCTTGTCACCCCCTCCTGTAACTGAACCCACTTAGGGCCTGATTATGATCTTGGGGGATGGAATACTCAGTCACAAACCTGACGGATATCCCATTAGCCAAATTACAATTCCATTATATCCTGCGGAACTCTCATGCAGCGGACGGAATATCCATCACGTTTCTGATGGCGTATTCCATCCGCCCAGATGGTAATCAGGCTCTTAGTTTGCTGTACATGGATGAAGGTGAATAACCTCGATGCTGCTGTTTACTGGCCCAGTAAAGGACTAAAGGGTTTATCATTGATAAACAAACCTAGTGTGTGTTTACCTCTCTGAGCACGGTGCATCCCAGGCATGTGTGCCCTGAGAGATGGCAACACAGCCTCTCCACAAACTCTGATTGGGTGCCCACACACTCCCAACAGCGGCATGGTGAAGGGGCCCTAGGACCATCGGCGGCCGCCACAAATCTCAAGGGAGGGGCGGTTGGGGGTGATGGGGGCAGGGGTAAGTAAAAATAATTTAAAAAATAAAATAGAAAAAAACAAACAAAAAAAAACTTACCTTTACGACGGACACCACTGGCCGCCTCTCACTCTTCTCTTCCGGTGTCCCAGCAGCCCCGGAGACACCAGCACAGATGCCCAGCAATCCTGGTGCTGCTCCCATGCTAAACTTAACATGAGAGCAGCATCGGGATTGGTCTGAGCGGCTTGGCCTTCTGCTCAGACACTGCACTGGGGTCTGTGCAGTTTCTCCGGCCTGGCTTTGTACACAGCTGGTTTGGAGAAACCTAAGTACGCTTGTGTGTTCAGCCGACCTAACGTGGCACTGACTCCACTCCCCCAGTAAAATAAAAACTATAATAAATTGTTTTATTTTACAGCTCCTGGAGGGGGGGGGGGTGCTCCTTTGCCATTGCGAAGGAGTCACCCCTTACCTAGGCCTTAATGCAGCTAAGGAAAATAACCTCCTCAGAAGGGTACAAAAGACAATCCTACCTGGGGTATTGTGGGGGGGAAGGGGTGTCTCACCCCCTGCTGTGCACCATGGAGACCAAGACACGATCAAGGTGCCTAAACCAAGGCAATGTTAGACGAAGTCCATTTATTTCTACTGCCGCCTCCCTTCACATCTGCCTGTGTGTACAGAGCAAGCTTTGGCAAACCCAAAAGTCTGGCTTTTGCATAGTGAAAAGAACTGGTACAACACTGCTGGCAGAATGGCAAGCTCCTTTCACACTTACACAAGTACACAGAGGCACGTGTTCCCCTCACACTGAACAGACAGCACTGCAGCACAAGTGCAAGTGAGCATCACACACAACAGATTGTTTAGTTTCCATGCCTGGCACACAGGGCCGGTGCACTATGGACTGCAGCGGTGCAAATGGCGTGAGATTCATGAACGTCAATTCACTGAAATGCATGGGGTAACAGAGGTGAGATCACACGACATTTAACCTTTCCATTCACACACACGCTTACAGATATTAACACACATGATCTCACTTAAACACACTCTGACCCGCAAGCATGCATGCAACATACATTTAAAATAATTTTTTATTTACCTCAGCTGCCGGAGAGGGTCATATTCCAGCAAACCTTAAGTCACTCTTTATTACAATAGTGAATAATATATATAGAAACAAGCATTTGCAATGCAATGGGTCTCGCATTTGCTCGAGTTCGAGCCGATTCAAAGAGCCATGGCCGCCATGACCACCATAAGCATGAGCGAAAGAAGAGACACGAAAAGAAAAAGAAGTTCGCTCGCAGTCAAACGTATCAGCAATCGAGTAATTAGCCATGTAACAGGGGCAGTCTGCAAGGTGGTAACAAAACGACCCCAAGACAGGACAAACGTAAAGCATTCACCAATGATGAAGGATTTTTGAAAGGCAAGCCCACTAACGAGTGAAAGTGATGGGCATGGGGTGGGCATGGTTAAAAGCCCACAATTCTTACAACAGGTCAAAGCGCTTGTGCACTCAACTTAAAAATCACAATTAGAGTAATAAAACACTGACAAAAACAAGGAAAGAGGAGCTGCCTTCTGTTCCTGGCATTGATTTTGCCTCCTCCGAGGCCAGGGGTTGCAGTTGTGATCCCAGTCCACCCCTGAATGACAACTAAATAAGGTACACCGTTCCACAGGTCGAAAGGGCACTCTTAGAAGTAGAAGCGAGGGCCCTCACACCCCCAATGGATGTCCCGCTTCATCATAGGGCCTGCTCCTCGTCCGGGCTGGCGCTGCAATGTCTGACGGGCCCCTCGAGGGGGCTCTTTGCCAGAGATCCTTTTGTCTGCGTGCCGTGGGTGAGCGTAAGGGTAGATTCAGACCTACGAGGAGAAGTTAAAAGCTGGAGAATGTGAATTAAAATTGGCTCTAGACCCTACCAACCATATGTATATTCTACGTGAAGGATCTAGGTCAAGGTTAAAAACGAGGGGAGTGATGAAGGAAATAATGTTCCTCCACTCTACCAAAACGAGAGTAGGAAAAAGAATGATTAATCCTTGAACCCTAAATACTGGTCGACATATTTCACGCCTTTACTGTCCATGCGGATCAGATGGTGTTTCTTCAGGGCCAAAAACAAAGACTTCTAAGCTACACTAAAGAACTCAAGTGAGTGTGAGGGATGTGAAAAGAATGTAACTTACATCAAGAGCTATGCAAAAAACCTAAATAGGTGTGGACCCTCCTATATTAGGGAATGGCCACTTGGGACAATGCGAGCCCAGGGACGACCGTGGCCGTGTGTCCGATGGAGCCCCTACACCGAGACCTACCCAGAGGCCGCAAACCTGGAACTTTTTATGTTTTCTGGGTTGAAGGATTAATCTTCCTTTTTACAACTCTCATTTTCGTCGAGTGGAGGAACATTACGCTAGGTTCAGTCATAGGAGATTAGTCCATCTATTGCGCCTCGACAGTGTTACAGTGGGGTGGGGGGGGGGGGGGGAGATTTTGTTTACGTTCTAGCAATCCAAGGCATTTACCTTGTGTGGGATTACAAAAATAACAAAAGATTGGGATTACTGTGACACAGGTTACATTGAGTACTTTACCCAGAATTGGACTACAGAAAGAATTACTGTGATTATTTAAGCCCCCGTTGGACAAGAAATGTTAAGGTACACACAACACAGGCAGGTAGCATCAGAACAGGCTTCACTCACACACAACCGGTTGGGTGTAGAAAGCAGTGGTGCAATCCATCGCAGGCAGGACAGACACACAGAGCAGAAACCACAACCACACGGTGCAGTCAGCAGTGAGGCCAGCCCCCCGCCACTCACACAGTGCAAGCAGCAATGATGCCAGCTACCCCCCACACACAGTGCAAACAGCAGTAATGCCATCTCCCCAGCACACAAACATAGTGAAAGCAGTAGTGATACCACCTCCCCCACCACACACTCACACAGAGTGCAAGCAGCAGTAATGCCATCTCCCTTCACACACACTGCAACCAGTAGTGATACCACCTCCCCCCACCACACACACACACACACACAGTGCAAGCAGCAGTGAGGCCAGCCCCCCCCACCACACTCTGGAAGCAGAAGTAATCATACCTCCCCTCAACACACAGTGCAAGCAGCAGTAATGCAATCTCCCCAGCACACACACACAGTGAAAGCAGTAGTGAGGCCAGCTCCCTCCCCCCCACCTACACACTCAGTGCAAGCAGCAGTGAGGCAGGCTCCATAGTGCAAGCAGAAGCAATGCCATCTCCTCACCAAACATACACACACACACACAGTGCAAGCAGCAGTGAGGTTAGCTCCCCCATCACACTCTGCAAGCAGTAGTGATGCTAGCTTCCCCCAACACAGTGCAAGCAGCAGTGAGGCCACCCTCCACCCCCTCCACACACACACACACACACACACAGTGCAAGCAGCAATGATGCCAGCTACCCCCCACGCACACACTGCAAGCAGCAGTAGTGACATCTTCCCAGCACACACACACAGTGAAAGCAAGCAGTAGTGAGGCCAGCTCCCCCCCACCCACACACACAGTGGAAGCAGCAGTGAGGCCAGCTCCATAGTGCAAGCAGCAGCAATGCCATCTCCCAACACACACACACACACAGTGCAAGCAGCAGGGAGGTTAGCTCCCCCACGACACAGTGCAAGCAGCAGTGAGGCCACCCTCCACCCCCCCTCCCCGCGCACACACACACACACACACACACACACAGTGCAAGCAGCAGTTAGGCCAGCTCCCCCTACCACACACACACTCACTGCATTCTGCAGTGATGCCAAGTCCACCGCCACACACAGTGAGAGCAGAATTATGCCAGCTCTCACCCACACAAAGTGCAAGCAGTAGTGATGCCAGCTCCCCCACCCACCTACACACACACACACAGTGCAAGCAGCAGCAATGTCATCTCCCTACCACACACAGACACACTGAGTGCAAGCAGCAGTGAGGTCAGCTCCCCCCACCACACACACACACACACACACACACACAGTGCAAGCAGCAGTTAGGGCAGCTCCCCACCACACAGGCACACCCACACACAGTGCAAGCAGCAGCAATGCCATCTCCCCACCACACACAGACACACTGAGTGCAAGCAGCAGTGAGGCTAGCAACCCCCCACCACACACACACACACACACACACAGTGCAAGCAGCAGTGAGGCCAGCTCCCCACCACACACACACACACAGTGCAAGCAGCAATGCCATCTCCCCACCACACACAGACACACTGAGTGCAAGCAGCAGTGAGGCTAGCTCCCCCACCACACACACACACACAGTGCAAGCAGCAGTTAGGCCAGCTCCCCACCACACACACACACACAGTGCAAGCAGCAGCAATGCCATCTCCCCACCACACAGACACACTGAGTGCAAGCAGCAGTGAGGCCAGCTCCCCACCACACACACACACAGTGCAAGCAGCAGTTAGGGCAGCTCCCCACCACACACACACATACACACACACACCCACACACAGTGCAAGCAGCAGCAATGCCATCTCCCCACCACACACAGACACACTGAGTGCAAGCAGCAGTGAGGCTAGCAACCCCCCACCACACACACACACACACACACACAGTGCAAGCAGCAGTGAGGCCAGCTCCCCACCACACACACACACAGTGCAAGCAGCAATGCCATCTCCCCACCACACACACACAGAGTGCAAGCAGCAGTGAGGCTAGCTCCCCCACCACACACACACACACAGTGCAAGCAGCAGTTAGGCCAGCTCCCCACCACACACACACACAGTGCAAGCAGCAGCAATGCCATCTCCCCACCACACAGACACACTGAGTGCAAGCAGCAGTGAGGCCAGCTCCCCACCACACACACACACACAGTGCATGCAGCAGTTAGGCCAGCTCCCCACCACACACACACAGTGCAGCAGCAGCAATGCCAGCTCCCCACCACACACACACACACACACACACACACACACACACACACACAGTGCAAGCAGCAGCAATGCCATCTCCCCACCACACACAGACACACTGAGTGCAGGCAGCAGTGAGGCCAGCTCCCCCCACCACACACACACACACACACACACACACAGTGCAAGCAGCAGTTAGGCCAGCTCCCCGCCACACACACACACACACACACAGTGCAAGCAGCAGTTAGGCCAGCTCCCCACCACACACACAGACACACTGAGTGCAAGCAGCAGTGAGGCCAGCTCCCCCCACCACACACACACACACAGTGCAAGCAGCAGTTAGGCCAGCTCCCCACCACACACACACACAGTGCAAGCAGCAATTAGGCCAGCTCCCCACCACACACACAGACACACTGAGTGCAAGCAGCAGTGAGGCCAGCTCCCCCCACCACACACACACTCACACACACAAACACACACACACACAGTGCAAGCAGCAGCAATGCCATCTCCCCACCCCACACCCCAGTAAGAGCTCAGGTCACCACAAGTAGCCACAGGCGGCCTGGACACAAACTTCCTTGTGGCCCTGCACAGGCGGTAGACTCGGGGGCGGCTGACACACCGAGTCCTGCACACACCCCTCGCCTGGTTGTCTCCCACCTCGGTTTCTGTACCTGCCTACGCACAGTTGCACGTTGTTGGTTTGGACTGTGAACAACGCGTGGGGTGTCCAAGAAACAGAGGACTCAGCGAGTGTCCTGCCAATATCTGTGTTCTTTCCAAACTCGAGCCACTCATCAGTTGTCAGATTTTAATGTGCATTCAAGGGATCAGTGCGCCATGTTTGCACCCATAGGCACTAAGGCTAAACGCACGCTTTAAATGCCAATTCACACCATAAAGTAGTCCCAGGTCCAAATCCTGTCTCCACTGAAACAGTTTCCCAGCTTCTCGCCTCCAAAACATGCACACTGCTGCAGAGGTTAGTGAGAGGGGAGATCACCCTCCCCCCCTCCCCCACAACACACAGACGCCCCTCCCCCCGCCTCGACACCTGCAACCAGAGCTGAAGGCGCTTTGTTTCCAAATCAAAGCAGTGTTTTTGGGTGGGGTGCGAGGGCTGACGGAGAATACAATCCCCTGCCTGGCATCTGCTGTAGTGACACCCTACACCGGGTGGAACACGATCCCTGGGAGGTGCAGGGTCGCGAGGCCTGAGCAAGGGAGGTGGGGGGGTCCTGGTCCAGCAGGGGGCACAGTCACCACTCAAACGATGCACCTCAGTCCTGGGGTGCAGTCAAGGGAGTAACCAGGAAATTAAAATACTCCCAAAATGAACTACAGACTATACCTCTAATCAGGCAGCACGTGAAGTGGGCCAACATCACCCACTTCGAAGTTTCTTTCAAACTTCTATTCATGCATTCGTTCACTCTCCCACCTACTAAGTTCCATCTATTTATCCATCCATCTGTTCACTTTTTATACTCCCATCCAATCAGACTTTCTTCCATCCACACATCCGGTCACCCTTTTCATTTATATATGCTGTATTTCAACCGCCAACTTATCAATATATTCATATATTCATTATTCGTTAATACATCCATGCATCCGTCTTTGGACTATCCGTTCGTCCATCATTTACTCATCTGCCAATCCTTCCATTCATTCACCCTTTCACCTAGCGATACTCTTGCTCTCCCATTCAGCCTTTCACTTTTTCACCCCTCCGCTTATCCATCCTTGCACCCGTCAATTATAACTTTTATTCCCTCTTCGTCTCAGCCCTCTCCTGGTTTCCCCGACAGTGACATTTATGAAAATGTTTTCAGTCCATCAAGCCACGAGGCGGCCTCCGCTGGAACTGCTAGAGTTGGGGGTTCCCTGGGCCCTTGTGCAGCACCCAAACATGCCTAGTCGGGAGGCCCCACTCACCGCTCCGATAAAGCACCCCAATCCGCGCCGCAGGACCCACGTCATCTGAAATGCAGGGCCACGCCCACTGCTCTTCGGTGCACCTCAATATTTCAATCATTGGTTGCACTGAACCCCAATGTCCTGTGAGAGGTCCAGACACAGCCCCGTCAGTGCATCTGAGCCCAGACCCAAGGCTAGTACTGGCCTAGTACTGGCCTAGTACTGGCAGTCAAGTACTGTCCCAGTCTGCTCCGTCAGTGCATTGCAGCACAGACCCAAGGCTAGTACTGGCCTAGTACTGGGAGCTAGGCACTGTCCTAGTCTGCCCCGTCAGTGCATCTGAGCACAGACCCAAGGCTAGTACCGGCCTAGTACTGGCAGCCAGTCACTGTCCCAGTCTGCCTCGTGAGTGCATCTCAGCACAGACCCAAGGTACTGGCAGCCAAGCACTGTCCCAGTCTGCCCCGTCAGTGCATCTCAGCACGGACCCAGGCACCGACTGTTAGTCTAGTACTGGGAGATAGGCACTGTCCCAGTCTGCTCCGTCAGTGCATTGCAGCACAGACCCAAGGCTAGTACTGGCAGCCAAGTATTGTGTCAGTCTGCTCGTCAGTGCATCTGAGCCCAGACCCACGCACCAACTGCTAGTCTAGTACTGGCAGCCAGGCACTGTCCCAGTCTGCCTCGTAAGTGCATCTCATCCCAGACCCAAGGCTAGTACTGGCAGCCAGGCACTGTTGCAGTCTGCGCCTTCAGTGTATCTCAGTCCAGACCCAAGGCTAGTACTGGCAGCCCCGCATTGTCCCAGTCTGCTCCGTCAGTACATCTCAGTCCAGACCCAAACACCCTCTGCTAGTCTAGTACTGGCATAGTACGGTCAGCCACGCACTGTCCTAGTCTGCTCCGTCAGTGCATCTCAGCACGGACTCAGGCACCGACTGCTAGTCTCAACCCTGACCTCTCTCACTGTGCGCGCCTCAGTGCAGTGCATCTCAACCCTGACCTCTCTCACTGTGCGCGCCTCAGTGCAGTGCATCTCAACCCTGACCCCCTCACCTTGCACGCCTCAGTGCAGTGCATCTCAACCCTGACCTCTCTCACTGTGCATGCTTCAGTGCAGTGTATATCAACCCTGACTGCTCTCACCGTACACGCCTCAGTGCAGTGCATCTCAACCCTGACCTCTCTCACTGTGCATGCCTCAGTGCAGTGCATCTCAACCCTGGCCTCTCTCACTGTGCATGCCTCAGTGCAGTGCATCTCAACCCTGACCCCTCTCACCGTACACGCCTCAGTGCAGTGCATCTCAACCCTGACCTCTCTCACTGTGCATGCCTCAGTGCAGTGCATCTCAACCCTGGCCTCTCTCACTGTGCGCGCCTCAGTGCAGTGCATCTCAACCCTGACCTCTCTCACTGTGCGCGCCTCAGTGCAGTGCATCTCAACCCTGACCTCTCTCACTGTGCATGCCTCAGTGCAGTGCATCTCAACCCTGACCCCTCTCACCGTACACGCCTCAGTGCAGTGAATCTCAACCCTGGCCTCTCTCACCGTGCATGCCTCAGTGCAGTGCATCTCAACCCTGGCCTCTCTCACTGTGCGCGCCTCAGTGCAGTGCATCTCAACCCTGACCTCTCTCACTGTGCACGCCTCAGTGCAGTGTATCTCAACCCTGACCCCTCTCACCGTACACGCCTCAGTGCAGTGCATCTCAACCCTGGCCTCTCTCACTGTGCGCGCCTCAGTACAGTGCATCTCAACCCTGACCTCTCTCACTGTGCGCGCCTCAGTGCATCTCAACCCTGACCTCTCTCACTGTACACGCCTCAGTGCAGTGCATCTCAACCCTGACCCCTCTCACCGTACACGCCTCAGTGCAGTGCATCTCAACCCTGACCCCTCTCACCGTACACGCCTCAGTGCAGTGCATCTCAGCCCTGACCTCTCTCACTGTGCACGCCTCAGTGCAGTGCATCTCAACCCTTACCCCTCTCACCTTGCACGACTCAGTGCAGTGCATCTCAACCCTGGCCTCTCTCACTGTGCATGCCTCAGTGCAGTGCATCTCAACCCTGACCTCTCTCCCCGTGCACGCCTCAGTGCAGTGCAGCTCAACCCTGACCCCTCTCACCTTGCACGCCTCAGTGCAGTGCATCTCAACCCTGGCCTCTCTCACTGTGCATGCCTCAGTGCAGTGCATCTCAACCCTGACCCCTCTCACCGTACACGCCTCAGTGCAGTGCATCTCAGCCCTGACCTCTCTCACTGCACGCCTCAGTGCAGTGCATCTCAACCCTGACCCCTCTCACCGTACACGCCTCAGTGCAGTGCATCTCAACCCTGACCTCTCTCACTGTACACGCCTCAGTGCAGTGCATCTCAACCCTGACGTTGTCTCCTCTGCAGGGAATGTCCTGGGCTCTGACCTTCATGGTCCGGTTACACACTTTACTATACTCGGTGAGATCCATCGAAAACCCCACTAGATCCCAGCAGAGTCCGCCAAGGACTCACCGTCATTTGAACCCATGGTTCCCTGATGGACCCCTAAACCAGTTGCTAACTCCTTACCTCCTCCCAACCAGTCCTCTCTCCATACCCCACTTTTATTCTTTACTTGATCCCCAGTATTTCACCCTTAAACCCACCCCATGCCCCACAAATCCCACCCCTCCAGCCCCCCATGATTTTACAACTAGTACCTGCTGTGAATCACCTGCGCACCCGCGGGCTGCAAGGACTCTTTCAGGTATGAGGTTAGCAGCGGTACAAGGGGCGGGGGTCTTTTTTGGGCCGGGGTCTCCAACCTTTTCTGTAGTGAGAGCTACTTCTGATCAGTGAAAAATCACAACTCGCGCACTGTGACCAGGCACCCTCACATCCGGCTTCCTTGACTTCAAGCCTCATGTCCACAGAGCCAGATACTATGCTTTGAACAAAATACTTTGACCGGGGGCACTATGACCGGGCTGCCGTGTGTCAGGGAGAGCGTGCTCTTTGGGTATGTATGAACGTGTGTAAATGAATGTGATATACGTGTATGGGTAACTGAGAACTTGTGTCGTATGTACTTGTGGCACAGGACATACCTTATGCCGTATTTAGCTCAGTTACCTGTGTAGCACATACAGCCAAATTTATGTTTTTTAAATGGGAGAAATTTAAAGTGCAACAATTTTCATAATGTGGAACATCTTTCTGCACTTTAAATTTCTCCCAGTCAAAAAATATATTTTTTCATATATGAATATGGCACAGTGTTCTACTGACCACTAGGAGCAAGAGGCTTTCTGTTTGTAAATAGAGCATTTAAAAAAAAAAAGTGAAAATTAAAATAAAAAAGTTAATTTAATCATAAGGTAATTTTTCGTTTTAATTTTCTCCAATTTAAAAGCAGTGGGACACATGATTTTCTTCTCATCCCCAATACTGAGTTGACAAGGACTTTTATTTAAGAGTTAAATACCTCAGTGCTTCAGTTCATCACCTTTTTGCCCTGGGTCATGAATCTGACTCCAGCTCTGCTGCACATCAGGCCCGGATATCTGAAGCCTGATAATGAAAATGTAAAATAAATACAGCCTTCCCTTGACTTTGAATCAAAACATGGGACCCTGTGCTTACTTGAAAATGAACTCCAGGATGTGAGCTACTCAAGGGCTCCGAGAGCTACTGGTAGCTTGTGATCCACTGGTTGGAGACACCTGTTTTAGGGAAGGAGACAAATAGGTTGACTTGTTACTTTAAGGACCTGCAGTGCAACACCTCACAATTTGGAGCCTGGTGTTGAAATCAGGAGAGCTCGCTCATGTGAGACGGGTGGCACCTGTCCTACTCAGGTGTCGGTTCTTTCCCCAGAGGATAGAGAGGGTGAAATCTAATCTGCCGTAGAGTCTGTGGCGGAGAGGGGGTCCCTTCAAGAACAAACAACAGTCAGTTTTTTTTTCACAAGAAACGCAAAACTAGGGGCAAGTTTACTAACAAGTCACACAACCCCACAAAGATATGACACGTTCCTTCTCTCTCCCTGCGCTGGCACAGAGCACCCTGCAGCCATGGTGTAAGGCTATCTGCGTTACACACAGGATTGTTTTTGTGCAGGAAGGGTCATCTTCCTGCACAAAAACAATCCACAGAGGCATTTCCTCCTCCTACTTGAGCTGCAGGGTGCAGCACACATGGAAAGAGGTAGTAACACTTTCTCCGGGCTACTCCACACCTGGGTAGGCATTTTGACACATTACCAGGTTTACTATCCTTAGCACATATGGCAATGTGCCACAACCATGGGTGGATGCGAGGTAACACCCACTGTCCACCCATGGAACGCCTCGCTGGGGCCAAGTAACAGAAGGTGGGGGCTTGTGCTGCCTTGGGTTACTCCAGATTTGGCAAAGACCGCAGGGCCACACAAGATGGCCTTGCGTTGCTTAGTAACTCTGCTTTGGTGTTGCGTGGCCCTTGCGTTACCTTGCGTGATGCAAGGGTAATACACATTGTGATAAATCTGCTCCTCAGTGCACAGAAGTTACCCCGGATGATAATGGGTAGGGGTATCAGACAGGCTGTTTGTTGCAGTGCATGAGAGGGAACAAGGGTGCATTGTTGGCATTACCTCATGCCAAAGATCACACCTTGTGTCCACATGGGCGCATCTGTGGCTTGGTGCCCTCAGCACTCAGTCTGGTGGATTTGTCGTTTGCAGTCAGGGTGACACTGAGCAGGGAGTGCAGCGCCATGGATTGTGTCTAAATAGTGCCTTGCATTCCAGAGAAGGTGCCAAATTACTATCTGTGCCCGATAAGCAGGTCATTTCATTGGTTTTGGATAAAATGACCCCACTGGCACACCATGTCCAGTGACTTGTGTACACTCGGTCCAGTGTCAAGGGCATGACTATGGACAGAACAGAGAGTGTCTAATCTTAAAGTGTGTGCCCAGGTAGACTGTCCCCATGCAAGTGTGCACCCATGTAAATGTATCTTCAGTGGACACCCTGAAGATGTGGCGTGGATCCGGCCCTCCTGGACGTGTGGATTACCTTCATCTAAGGTCCAGGAAGCATTTACTTACAACAAACAAGTTAATAAAAGCATAGTGCTTAATGGGCTGTCTGTTTTTTTACTGGAAAGTGTGCTCCTAGTGCCATGAAAACACAAGGTAATCTAGGGGGTTTCCTGAGGGGGGGGAGAAAGAGCCACTGGACCTTAGCAGAACCTGCAAAATAAGCCTGTGTATCTGCCAAGCGGATCCAAGGCAGGCTGGGAACTCCCTGTTTTAAGTGGGATGAATTGTCAATGCAATATACTAATCCAGTGTTACCACAGTGCACAGTACTACAAGTGGGCCGGGCTGTCATGTGCTCAATAGCTCACTTCTTCATTTTGAGAGGGAGAGTATCTGCACTTCTCAGCAGAGGCTCAAAACATTTGGAGAGTACCAGCACTTCTCAGAAGGGAGAAGGTACTTTGGAAAAGGGAACCTGCACTTAGCAAACCAGATAGCTGAAAGTGTGGCTCACATTTGCAAATCAGGCCAGTTTTGAACTTGTAAAGACAGGCTGTATGAGTATTTTGCAAAGTATAGGAGAGACTGCAAGGGTTTGAGCTTGCTGCAGGCAATGTTTGTTTTAATATCTGAGAAATCGATGGTAAAAACAGCCTCACTTGGCCACAAAACAGGTCCACAAACTGCTAAAACAAGCTTTGGAAAAGCCAACAGGTCTCGGCAATCCGAGAGGTATCGGTGTTGTCAATGTTATTGTCTTTTAGCCATGTGTTATGGAGTGGGATAATCTATTGGCTTTAAAAAAATAGCTATACAAGACTCAGAACTGGGCCTATAAGGACATTTGCAGGGGGGTCTCGCAATGCACGTCCAGATTAACTACTCTACCTCTCTGCAAGCAGGTGTCTTCTGCACAATGAGCGGCGGGCAGCACTCCAGGCATCAAGGCACAAAGAAGCCCAACCGCCATTGGAAAAAGCCCAGGAGAAGCATCACCTACTAATGAACGTGGATAGAACTCCGAGTAGGTTTTCCCAAGAAGTAGTTACCTCGGGAATTCATATGCGCTGGGTATGTACTCAGAACGGGACAAAGCGGCAAAAAACAGTGAAAGTCTTAAAATTTAAAACATCCGTTACAATTAATACTTATACAATGTTTATTATTTAATGTCTTCAATCGGAAAAACAAGCAGACATTAGATTTAGAGTCAGTGTGTATGTCTCTTGTAGAGTAGAAAATTGTTTTAAATACTTACAAGTGATTTTATTGTATTCTTTACTTCCTGACCAATCAGTTAATGAGTAGCTGATCCATTCTAATCTGACTCCCACGTGCAGAGGGGTGGGGGAATTAAGAAGCATTTGTGAAGGGAAAGAAGCCACTGGGATGGTGCAGGTGGGAGGAGACGGGCAAGTGAAAACATGAGTGCTTGTGTGGAATGCTCAAGAACAAAGAAAACAAGCATTTGCAATGCAACGGGTCTCGCGTTTGCTCGAGTTAGAGCTATTAGCGTTAACTGGACGTTTCTTGACACATAAATTGAAGATGAAAAGTAAAACAGTTGACATAAACAAACCAATTCAAACTGCCACAATCCATGAGCGCGAAGGGGAGAAACAAAAGGAAAAAGAAGTTCGCTCGCAGTCAAACGTTTCAGTAAACGTGCAATTATCCATGTAACAGGGTCGATGGCCAAGGCTGTAACAAAACTGCCTCAAGGAGGGACAAATGTAAAGCATTTACCCATGATAACAAAGGATTTTTGAAAGGCAAGCCCATGAACGAGTGAAAGTGAGGGGCGTGCGGTGGGAGTGGTTAAAAGCCCACAGATAGATTACACGTCAGAGTGCTTGCGCACTCGACCTAAAGAAGTAGCTCCTAAAACGGGTCAGTGGATGGATACAAGTACTTGGTCCATGCTCTGGGGGAGGGCCAAACACAGGAAGAGGCATGATAAATGCATGCCATGGCCAAACGTGAACAAAGGATACGAGAGCAACGTTGGAGTGAACAAATGATGTCTATGAAGCCCACTGAACTGCAAGCATGCGTCTAGCCGAGTCCTAAAAATGGCCCACATACTGATCTGTGAGACCAGTCCATCACGCAGTGCTTGACTGCCCTTTAGAAATTTGTCACAGGAATCATGCGATTGTGTGGCAGTGGAGTTTTTCACATAAATATGCGTTTGCCTCATTTGGCACTTAGATGCATAATCTTAATTTTAACAAAAAAAATATTTCTAGCCCAAATGGTTTAAAGTTACCAAAAACACAGTGACGCGTGTTGCCACGCAGTGGCAGGCCCTTTGCAAAGGTTTATTGGTCACATTTCTGTTTCTTATTGCCAAATTAGGGTGTTTAACTGGTATTAAAGAGGTGCACCCTATGCTCAGACATTGTTATCTAGAGTAAAACATTAAAAATAATGAAGTAATACTATTATAAAATGTACACTCATTTTCACCCCGCATAGTTTGATTTTCTTGCCGCATAATTGAGACCTCCCGTGCTGCATAATTCCAGTGGCCTTGCCTGTTAGCCAGGCAGACCCTGGAGACACTTCTCTGAAAAGGTGGCGCCTTGGTCCCCAGGTGGTAAAACAGGCCAGCTGGTACTCAGGATTACCACTCCAGCACTTCACATGGAGTGAGCGAGGAGGACTCACTATCCCACGACTAAGTAAAATCTAGGGATTCATCTCCCACGAGTTTAAATGGAAAACACACAGAAAAATGAATCCCTATATGAGAATAAAGTATGCTCGTCTGCAGAAAGTAGCTGGAGTCCGCACTGGCACGCGACTCACACCTATTAATTTACAGGCAATCTGAGGGGATTCGTCTTCCTTGAGGCTAAATGAATACTCACACATAAATCAGATGATAATTTGGGATTAAAGTGTTTATGTGCCCAACCTGCGGGGATTCATCTTCCTTGAGGTTAAATGTACTGGACTACCTAAGAATAAATGACATTATAATTTGGATTTAAACTTTATATGCACGGAAAATCAATGGAGTCCCAATGGGCACAGCCGCCTTTTCCCACTAAATGTAATTTTTGGAGAAACAGGATTCATCTTCCCCGACAATGAACGGTGTTATGTTATATGTTATGTTATATGGATTTGAATAGCGCATGGCCTACCAGCGCTTAAGGCTAAAATAATAGTGAGAAAGAGTTAGAGCGCGAGTTACAATTTAAATAGCCAAGTCTTCAGAGCCTTGCTGACTTCTTGCAGACCGTGGGGTAAGGAGTTCCACAGCTTTGCACGCTGATATGCCAAAGATCTTCCTCCCCATTTAGCTTTCCTTACTTTTGGGATCACTGCCAGGCAGGCTGATGAAGAGCTAAGAAGTCTATTACGTAGATAGAAGGATGCTAGAGTCACCACATTACTGGGCCTTTATTATGTAGTGCTCTATGTAAATGGCACAATGTCTTAAATTGTATCTGCGTCTCCACTAGAAGCCAGTGACATGAGGCAATTCCTGCTCTTGTAGATTGGTGTTTGGGGATTTTCAGCAGCCAACGCGCAGAAGCATTCTGAACTGTCTGTAGTCTTTTAATTCCATATCCTGGTGCACCAAGGAACAGTGCATTTCCATAGTCCAATTGTGAGCTAATCAGTGCGTGTATGATAATTCTTTTCACTAAACAAGGTAGGATTGTAAAGACCCTTCTTAAAAGCTTAAGGATACCATAGGAGGTCGCAGCTATTTTGTTGGCTTGATGGGCGATTGATAATTGGGGGTCGAGCCATACACCCAGACTTTTGATCAATCCTTTGGGAGGAGGTAAGGATCCCAAGCCTTCGCTAATTAATGGATTAGGGATTGTCTTTGTGTGTTGTCCGAGTATCATCACCTCTGTTTTTTCATCGTTAAGTTTCAACTTATTCCTGGTCATCCATGCTGCTACAGCTTGGAGACAGGAGACAATTAATGTACTTGTACTACAGGGGTCATTAGACAGAGAAACAACTAACTGCGTGTCATCTGCATATGACACTAAGGTTAGTCCAAAAGGTTTAACTATATCTGCCAGGGGTCGCATGTAGATGTTAAACAAGATCGGGCTAAGAGAGGACCCATGTGGGACTCCGTAGCAATTGTTGGTACATTCTGAGAAATAAGATCTATCTATAACTTGAAATGTTCTATTCTTAATAAAATAAGTGATCCAGTCTAGGGACAGACCAGAAATTCCACTTTTCTGTAGCCTGTCGATTAAAATATCAAGATCAACTGTATCAAAGGCGACGCTCAGGTCTAGGAGGATGATAGCTGTCTCCAAACCCTGGTCTAGGCGCCTTCTAGCCTCTTCCGGGACCGCAATTAGAGCAGTTTCAGTACCGTGTAGTGGTCTAATGCCCATTTGAGTGGAGTGTAAAATATTATTGTCCTCAAAGAAACTGTATAATTGGGTATTGACGTGTTTTTCAACAATTTCGGACATCACAGGCAATAGTGAAATAGGCCTATAATTGCTAAGCAGTACCGGATCACGATTAGGTTTCTTTACAAGTGGTTTGACAATTGCCTGTATCCGCTGGTCTGGCACGACGCCAGAGGATGGAGAAAGATTAATAAGATCTGTGATGATGGGAACGGTCATTGGCGCTCCCTCTGACAGCACTTGAGGAGGGGCTGGATCTAAAGGAGATCCTGATTTAATGATCAGGAGATATCTCCTGACATCTTCTTCCAATAACGCGTAGAAATCTGATAAAACCACGGGGGCCATATAATGCTGGTCGAGTGTCTCCCGAGTATAATCAAAAGCAGGGGGGAGGTTGTATAAATATCCAATACTTTTTGTTGGAAGTAAGAAGCAAAGTTATTAACATGTTCCTGCAATGCTTCCAAAGGACTAGATTCCTCTTGAGACTGAGTAATCTCGTTAAGGACCCGAAAGATCTCTTTAAGAGAGTTTGCCGCCCGCTCAATTCTTGAGGAATAATATCTTGTTTGAGCTATTTTTATCTCAGTATGATATGATCGAATCGCGTTCCTATATTCTTGTTTTATTGCAATGTCATACGACTTTCTCCATTTCCTTTCCCATCTTCTACGTTCTCGTTTGAAATGTAAAAGGCGGGCAGTAAACCAGGGTGAGATCTGCTTATGTCGTCCCTTTCCTTTAGAAGACAGCGGTACAAGAACATCTAGACTGACGGTAATCCATTTGTTAAAGGACTCCGATAGGTCCATAACATAGTTCTGGCGGGGTGGTTTAGACTCTTCTAGAGTGTGGATCCAGTCATCGGCTTTTAAATTATGCCAGCGTCTGGTAGGTGGAAGGGTGTTATGGATCAGTTTCCTGTGCCTAGGTATGTCTAATTTAAGTGTTAACAGAGAGTGATCCGACCATGCTAATTGTTCTGTTGGCAGAGGTTTTAGTTCTTTAACATTTGAAAAGACTAAATCAATCGTATGACCCCATTTTCCATTCACTTTCTCCACTTCTCTCTTACCCTTATTCTTTTTAAGGTAGAGTGGCAAGTGCTCTGACCTGTTGTAATCTGTGGGCTTTTAACCACGCCCATCACTATCACTGGTCGATGGGCTTGCCTTTCAAAAATCCTTCATTATCATTGGTAAATACTTCACACACGATAAATGGTGGTGGGGACTCGTGTGAAAGTCGCCCAAGGGCACACGGGTTATAAATAGCAGCGCCGTTCACACCTTTCCTTGGGGAAATGTCTGTGGTCGGGGTGGGGGGGGGGGGGGGGGGGTCACTCAAAACGAGTGTGAATGAGAAAGGGGGAGGGAGACACGGCGAAAGTGAAAGGGAACAACGGGAAAGTAAAAACAGAAGAGAAAGTAAAAATAAAGTCAAACCAGAAAGAAAAATTAAAAGCGGAAGTAAACACGAAAAGCTGGAAAATATGAAAACGAATGAAAATGACAGAAAGGTAAAAAGAAGAAATAAAGGGAAGAGCTAGAAGTGCAGGAAGGAGGCAGGTGAACAGATGTGTCCCGAAAGTACTTCCGGTTGTGCCAACAACAGAAACCTTGTGGGTCTAGGGCGCGTCACTGCTGCCAGTGTGCCCGCCCCTGTGGGGGCTCAGAAGGTGGTGGTCCCTGGCCCCCACAAGCCAGAGGTGTACACTGGCCAGCCAGGGTCACACAGTGCGTCAGGCGGGACAAGTCACCCACAATGGTGAATGGGGAAATCCAGGTGAAAAAAAAAACAAGCATTTGCAATGCAATGGGTCTTGCGTTTGCTCGAGTTAGAGCTATTAGCGTTGTAAATTTCTAGCTGGACTTTTCTCGTTACATAAATTGAAAATGAAAAGTAAAACAGGTTGACATAAGCAGCCAAATCAAAGCGCCATGGCCGCCTTGAGCGCGAAGGAGAGAGACAAAAGGAAAAAGAAGTTCGCTCGCAGTCAATGGTGCAAGTTGTGCAGCAGCACCGGGGTCCTCAATCCTCAGGGGCCCATGGAGCCCTGATTGTTGCTGTATTGAGCTCTCCAGCTAGTGAGCTGGAGTGCATTCCCCTAGCCTGCCCTGGGGCCCATGACCCCGTCGCTGCGCACTGAGTGAGGCAAACCTGCAAGACTGCAAAGGAGTCAGCAAAAAAAATGTTTGTCAGCTACCTTCACCCACTGGTCTGGGAAATGCAATTTAACATTCTGCTTCCACCTGCGCACAGCATGGGGGAGGGCACGAACAGTCCCTAAAAAGTGGTGCTCCACCAAAACCCAGACGGGGGGACTGGGTGGCCTGACAAGCCGCGCGCCCTTGCGAGGAAGAGGAGGGTCTGACGTGGTACGAAAGAGGCCGATACTGTCCTGAGGACATGTGGACCAAGGGATGCATCAACGAGAGAAGCCAAGGTCATGACCTTGTGACAGCGTCTGCGGGGATCCCAGAGCCCGAGGCCACCAGTCCAGGAGCCAACCACAGGCCCAGCTTCAGGGGCTGTCCCGCCGTCCGAGGGGTCCCATCCTACAGGAACTAAAGCTGGAGACTGTTTCGGACACACCGTGACCCACTTGTGTCAGCAATGGTGCATGGCCACAGCAGGGGTGCTCCGGGGTTCACCCCCACAATGCCCCCCTGGCTCTGCCACACACGGGGCAGTGGCTCTTGCCAGGCACAAGGGCATCCTAGTCTTCACAGCATGGCCACTCTGGGGGCAGGGCCATTTTAAAGAATTGACGCGGGCCCAGGCAAGACTTATTTTGGGGGGGCCCTTATATGGACCACATTTTGAATTGTATTACCCAGTTTCCTGCAAACTCAAGCCCACATGATGCCAAACAATACTGAATTATATGTCAGACTTACAGGTCAGACACAAGCAGTAATCCTTAAAATGACACTGGACAGAGAGGGAGAGGTGTTTAGATAGAGAAATATAAAAGACAGGGGACAAAGATAGAAAGTCACTTTCCCAGGGGTGCCCTTGGAAGGTGGGGGATCTAAACAATATCCACAGCTTAAAGTGTCTCAGTCTGGGGGCAGCACCAGTACAGTGCTTAATTTGTGAAAACATAAGTGCCTGGACTCTCGCCAGGAGGACACTGCAACTTGCACCTCCCAAAGCCCCTGCCAGCCCTGCCAATGACACAACCAACACAACTACTAAGCATGGCACTCCTCCAAGTGGGGTATTTCAGACTATTCCAGGCCCCAAAGCTATACCAATGTCTGGGCAGCAGGTATTCCTCATTTTAATGTTTACTGAAATAATAAACCACTGCTGTGCTAGTCTCTAAATTAGTCAAAGAGCGCCACTATGTGGCAGGCTGTCATAAGTGCCAGCGTAGACAAGTGCCGGTGCTGAGCACTGGAAACCACTGGCTCAAAATAAGCACTGCAGCAGCCTAAGGAAATGCAGACATACTGACATTTTCTGTGGTAGTTCTTGACCCACATAACAGTTGTGCAATTCATTTTCTGAGAGTTTCAGTGCAGAACGTTGTCTAATACAAACTTGCTCTAAAAGCCACTCCACAGACGGGATTTCACATTGGATTTAGGGCTTGATTTATACTTTCTTAGCGTCGCATTTGCATCATTTTTTTGATGCAAAGGCGGCACAAACTTACAAAATATAATTGAATTTTGTACGTTTGTGCCGCTTTTGTGTCAAAACATGATGCAAATGCGGTGCTAAAAAAGAATAAATGAGGCCCTTAGTGTCTGCTCACGATGAGCAGTGGTTATTGTGCTGGAGCACCACCAGGACAGGGTGGGAAGTGCCCTGCTGTCTGCCAGCGGGCACTGATGGGCAAACATCCAGCCTGTGGCCCGAACAGGAGACCTATCATCTAATGTGGTGGGTTCAAGGGCCCCAGAGTCCTGTGGCGTCTGGCACGGGGCCCGGGCCCACGACTCCATGGAGTCTAGGAGTGCCCACTGCAGTGCCAGCTCCTTCACTGAGCCTTGGGGGAGCAGCCCTGGCTCTTGTGAGGTGCCACCTGCCACAGCTGCTAATTACAGGCCTTACAATGTTTCATGAACACTGCCAGTGAGCAGGTCGGCCCTCTGGGTCTTGTCTCCAGGCTCTTGATGACAGAAGGAGGTGGTGGGAAGAAGCAGAGATACTACAGAGTGCTGTTTAAAGACCCAGCACTCTGCAGCTGGATGTCTGGACTGCCCAAGCCGGAGAGGCCTAGTTCAACCATGACCCCATTACAGACACAATCCATTTTATTTAGCAGACATACTGCGCATGCCTCAGGCAGCAGCATATACCGTCTGGAAGGTGGCTGTCAGAGCGCACTTCAGTGCATCCCCCCAGGCCAATGAGAAGCCACACAGAGCAGCAGGGGCCGGACCCCCAGCACTGTCCAAGCTTTCTTTTGGGCTGTGTTTATCTATCAAGACGCTGGGACAGGAACCAAGGTGGGTCTTCCTCTCAGCCCTGGCCCTGCTGCTCTGCCTGGCCCCTCGTTGGGAATCGTGACTCGAGCACCGGGGCCCTGCTCTGGAGCCTCCGAGTTACCAGCAAGGGAAGCAAGTTACTAAAACAAAAGTTGTTTCTCTGTGCAGGAGCTTCTGAGGGTCTGAGAGTGAATAAGATCAAATGAGAGAGCGAAAGTGCTTGAGAGGGTCAATGAGAATGACAGGGAGTGAGAAGCCGAATTTGAGAGACTGGATGAATAAGTGAAAGTGAGGGACAGAATGAAGGAGTGGGAGTGCCTTGGAGGGAGGGATTTGGAATGGAAGTCAGTCAGGCGTGTAGCTTATCAGTGCAGCCGAGGGAGGTGCACTAGGGCACAGTGAGTGGGAGTGCCTTGGAGGGAGGGAGTGAGTTGGAGTGAGTCAGGCGTGTAGCTATGGGAGGTGCACTAGGGCACAGTGAGTGGGAGTGCCTTGGAGGGAGGGAGTTGGAGTGAGTCAGGCGTGTAGCTATGGGAGGTGCACTAGGGCACAGTGAGTGGGAGTGCCTTGGAGGGAGTGAGTTGGAGTGAGTCAGGCGTGTAGCTATGGGAGGTGCACTAGGGCACAGTGAGTGGGAAAGGCCGCTGTGTAAGAATGAGGGAGTAGGGGTGCATTGGTGTGTAACAGTGGGTATGAGTAAGTGAGTGTGCGAGTCAGAGTGAGTGATGGAGATGAGAGGGATTGCGAAAGGAGTGAGTATTAGCGAGAGAGTGTGAGTGAGTAGGTGTTTATGAGTGTGAAACTGCAGCTGGCAATGCCATGCTCAATATAATTCTGGGCTTATGGCAGCACCCAGGGCACCATGCTGCCACTGACATACTGGAGGGGTCCTTGGCATAAGAAAGGGCACCCAGGGCAAAATGCAGGCCTAGGTACACGAGAAGAAATGCTTGGCACAGAGGCCCCAGTGGAAAAATGCTGCCACTTGCATTCTGGAGAAAATTCTTGGCATGGGGGCACCTGTGACAAAAGGCTGGCATTGGGACATTGGAGGCAATTTTTGACTTAAGGGAGGGCGCCCAAGGCAAAAACACAGACCCCGAAATACTGGAAGTATTACTTAACATAAGGGAGGCACATATGGGAAAGGGCTGAGGTGGGCATTCTAGGGGATAAGCCACGGGTAGTCTCAATGGAAACATTCTGATACGGGAATATATATAATTATTGGCATGAATGGGGTGGGGGATTAGCCATAAGAAAAGTCTAGCGTGGGCACAGTAAAGACAATTGTTAACCATATGGGGAATTTGCAAGGTCAGTTCTGAAAAAAACTTTAAAAATATGCCTCCTGGAACACACAAAAGGTGATAGGGCGTGGCATGGTGGGCAAAAGAACGATGGATTGGAACGCTACCCTGAAGGATTGGCAGTGGTTAGACTTATTGCAAGCATTCCCCCCGTCACCTTTTGTGCGTTTGATGTGCCACCCTAAGTGGCAGAGGGATGCCCAGCCATGGATCCCGTGCTCACTGTGTCACTGGTGAGAAGCTATACCTGCTATTTAGTCCCAATCAAGGCGAAACCGGTCTTGGGTTGCTTGTGCTCTGGGCACCGAGTTCTGTTAGTCACCTGGCACAGAGCCCTGTCGTGCCAGCGTCCGGTCACCAGGGCACAGAGTTCTGTCGTGTCAGATGGTGAGTCCCCTGGGCAAAGTCCTCTGGCCTAAGGGTGGGTCTCCAGGGCACGATGCCCTGTGTTTTCGAAGGAGGTACATGAATACAGAGACCTCTGACCTTAAGGGCGGTGCCCAGGTGCATTGGCACGTGCCTGCAGATAAGAGTCCTGCGGTTTCAAGGAAGTGGGGGCCCTGGGCACAGAAGTTGGAGGGGGGTCAGCTGCCCACGGGGTCCTGTAATCTGATGGAGCCCTGTGGTGTCACGGCTTTGGGAGCCCTGGCACACAGTATGAAGTCTCAGGTAGTGTGACCCCTTGGGGTATGGACTCCTCTGGTGTCTGTGGTGGAGGGAGATCCCCGTGGGGTCCTTGGATCGCAAAGAGATGGGGCCCTGGGCACCTAGGTCCTCTTGTTGGGGTAACAGCTCGACACAGGATTGCGACTTGGTGGAAAGGCACGCATCCCTCACTCTTCTCTCGAACACCCCCACCCCGAAGGCCACAACTCCTGGCCGTGCGCCCATTCTTTCGGTGGCCTCGCAGCTGAGACAGTGTACTTGCCTGTGGCCTTGGTTTCGTGCTGTGACTATGGGAAACCCTCAGGGACGTTTGCCGAGTACATGAATGTTGCTAACAGGGCTGCAGCCTGGTGTGCACCAGCAGCTGTGCAGGGGGCGGGAGCGTGCACCCATGCACCAAGCGCTTTACATGGTCCCTGTGTCGATCTGAGATCTCCCAGCTGGCAGGGCGCGCTCGGGGCCTGCAATGAGGCATCTTGAGTTGAGGTTAGCAAGAAAGAGAGGCTGAGATGAGCGGAGCGGCCGATCGAGGCGCACGATGCACCGCCTGCACCTGTCCCACAGGCTCTAATATGCATTATAGCGCCTAGAATCATCCCTGTACAAAGCCGGGCTCCCTTTCACAGCAGGGGCGTGACGGCTTCGTAGACAAACCATGCGAGTGACGTGTACAACCCAGATACTTTTGTGAAACAAGGAAACACCGTCAAGACCCATCCACCCTACCCCACCCCACAAAACAGAGGTTACAGCAAAATGCTTGGCCGGGAAGGATCCGGTAAATGGGGCTTTGGAGTGGTAGCGCTTCGAAGCCCTACACAAACAAGCCCCGCGGCCGTCATTCTTAGCTGGCACGCTGCTGTTGCCAAGTGTTCCATATTTCGACACACATCGCACCTGCCCGCCCTCCCCTGTGTGTTTGTGTTACGTGCTTTGTTGACATGTGCAAAGTCCACAATGCTGGGTAAACTTTCAGAGCTCTCCGGCTGCCCCATGACTGGCACGGGTACCTCAGAGACGCGTACTTTCGTGCTCCCAGACTACAGCAAGCATTGGCAAAGCCAACGTTCCCGACTGAGTGCTAACGCATGCATCCCTCTAAAACGAGACATCCAGGAGGGAGCCATTGGGAGAGAATGGAGAGGTGCGTGGTTGTAAAGTAGTCCCTCGTGCAGTTTGTCACTGGTATGGTACGATTCACTTATTGACTGCAGACACGACATAGTTCTATGCAGGCACTGCAGTGGAGGGATACACATAAAGACCCAATACCAACAGATGAGAGGTAAGCGGTTCACAAGACTGAGCCAACCCAATATTTGATTGACAAACACTCAAGCCAATGGCCGACAGAAGATGGTGGAAGGCAGCGACTGTGAAAAGGACGACCTAAGAACTACTCTGTTGTATATTGTTAGCAATAGGTCCCTTCTCAAGCTGCACTGCAAAACTCAAAGCTAAAAACAGAGCACAACCTGAAAAAAAAACAACTGAAAGAAAAAGAAAAAAAAACAGTGACAAGTGGCCCATACCTGCACAACTAGGGAGCGACTTAAATAAAACCGAGAACTACAAGTCCCAGAATGCAAAGCACAGTAAGGATCAGACAGAGTCCTCAGTGAACTAGGTGACATACATTGAGATATGTAGTATAAAAGAACCCCTGGCACATCCAGAGACTCCCTGGTCCAGCGGGGGCGAGGGGGCTGTGAGGATAAAGGCAAACAAGTCGTGGGCCTGGCCCTTCCTTTTACAGCTCACTGGAATAGACCACGAGGATAGACTGAGGCGAAACCACTGCAGCACCTTCCGGTTACCCCAAAAACCACAACCTACCGACTTCGGAAATACCATAAGACCCACCCGTTAGCACAAGACCCCCAAACTACCAACCTTAAAGTACTGCAGCACCTACCAGTTACCCCAAAACACACCAACTGCAAAAACACCACAAGACCCCCAAACTACCAACCTTAAAGTACTGCAGCACCTACCAGTTACCCCAAAACACATCAACTGCAAAAACACCACAAGACCCCCAAACTACCAACCTTAAAGTAGTGCAGCACCAACCTGTTACCCCAAAACACACCAACTGCAAAAACACCACAAGACCTCCAACCTACCAACCCGAAGAAAGTATTGCAGTACCTGCTACCCCAAAACCTACTCTACCGATGTGGAAACACCATAAGACCCACGAGTTACCCCAAGACCCCCTACCTACCTGCAAGTGCTGCAGCACCTACCTGTTACCCCACAACACACCTACTCACCTGTTACCCCAAGACCCCACCTACAAACCTAGAGAAAACACTGCACCCCCCGTGCCCCAATACTCACGCCTCACTGATCTGTAGAAAATACTGCCATACCCCCCTGTTACCCGAGTACCTTCAACCTACCGACTGCAGAATACCATAAGAATCACCTGTTACAACAAGGCCCACAAACTACCAACCTTAAAGTAACGCAGCAGCAACCTGTTACCCCAAAACACACCAACTGCAGGAACACCATATTACTCACCTGTTACCCCAAGACCCCACCTACCAGCCCAGAGAAAACACTGCATCCCCTGTGCCCAAATACTCACGCCTCACTGATCTGTAGAAAATACTGCCAAACCCACCTGTTACCCGAGTACCTTCAACCTACCGACTGCACAATACCATACGACCCACCTATTTACCACAAGGCCCCCAAACTACCAACCTTAAAGTAATGCAGCAGCAACCTGTTACCCCCAAAACACACCAACTGCAGAAACACTATGTTATTCACCTGTTACCCTAAGACATCACCAACTAGCCTAGAGAAAACCATAAGAATCGCCTGTTACCTCAAAACCGTCAATCTACAGGTATGAAGGAAACACCACAGCACCTGTTACCCTAACCCCCACAGCCTAGCATCATGAAGAAAGTTCTGCAGCATTTACCTGGTACCCCCAGCACCTCCAGCCAATCAGCTTTAAGCTGAGGTTCCAGCTACCCCTTGAATATTCCACCCTGCCCTTTGAGCCGGCGGGAGAGGAGTTATTTGACTTGGGATAGTTTCAGTTTTGCTTTTAGGTCTGGCATTAGTCAAGAACTTTTGATTGTGCTTCCACCATTTTTTTTTATTTTTGTGACGGCGAGGCAGCCCCTCCAACGTACTTCTATAAACAGCATGACAAACCAAAATCGTTCACAAAGCCAAAAAGCCTGAGGGCCAACGTCAGACCGACCGTGTTTAGCAATGCTTGTTATCTTTAGAATCTGGAACTCCAAGTCCCAGAATGCAACGCAGTAACCTGGGCTAGGTGAGTGGCTCTCACTCAAAAGGCACATCCTGGGGTATTTGAGACAAATCAAATATCATTGGCAACTGGCACAAATGAGGAGAATTACCCAAAATAACATTCGTGACAGATCGATGTCTTCTCTCACCCCAACACACAACCGTGCCAGCCCCTCCAAAGCTACCACCCGGAGAAGTACCGCGGCACCCACCTGTGCCCGCACTTATAAACCTGTAGAAAAGACACTAGAACCCGCCTGTGAGCTAACCCCCCGCCCCCCAAAAAATACCACCCGGAGAAGTACCGCGGCACCCACCTGAAGGAAACGCATCACCCACCTACGAACCTGAAAACAACAGCCTGTCCGTGAAAGCGAGCACAGAGCTCCACGAACCCCAGAAACAGGACAGCCCCCCGAACCCCCAAAGGAACAAGTCGGGGCTCCTGGTCCCCCCAACAGCCAGGACATCCGATGGGAGCCCGGAAGTGCCCGCGCAGAGAAAGAAAGCAGAGCATGGCAAGGTGACTGGTGGCACGGAAGTGGGCACAGTGGACCAGGGTGGATGCCAGGGGGAGGGAGCCGGGGTCCCCCGCTCCCATCAAACTCCAGGTCTGCCTCCCTTCCGGGTGACCTCCGCGAAGGATAAACTTACTTCAAGCGCCCCCTCTAGTGCGATGCGGTCCCCCCGGTTCTGGTGCCGTCCAGAGTCCACACTCCGGTGCCCCTCTCTGCCCCCGGAGTGAGGTATGGGGGGGCTGGGGTGTTTGGTGGTCCAGATGGAGGAGGGGGGCACGTCTCGGCCCTCTGACTCCTGCTGGATTCGACCCCCGGTGCTCCAGGGGTTCGGGCCCCTCGGTGACTTTGGTCTCGGGTTCGACCCCTGAGGCTGCAGCAGGTGGATGGCCCGAGCTCTCACTCGCTCCTGCGCTCCCTCCTCCTCACTCACCCTCCCCCGGGGGAGGAGCTTCTATTCAAAAGAGCAGCGTGTGTTCAAACAAGTTAGCAGCCTGAGAAAGGGGAGCAGCTCTCCTCCCCCCGCGGCGTGTGCTCCTCGTCACCGACGCTGTAGGTTGGGAGGTGCAGCCGCGCCACAAGCGAGAAACACACACATACCTCAGTGCGCCCATCACCTGTCCCCCTCCAACAAACACACATCAAAGAGCCCCACATCCCCTCTGTGCTGGGAGGTACAGCCTATGTATGACCTGCCACAAGAGAGAAACACTCAAACATACCTCAGTGCGCCCATCACCTGTCCCCCCCAACAAACACACATCAAAGAGCCACACATCCCCTCTGTGCTGGGAGGTACAGCCTATGTATGACCTGCCACAAGAGAGAAACACTCAAACATACCTCAGTGCGCCCATCACCTGTCCTCCACCAACAAACACACATCACAGAGCCCCACATCACCTCTGTGTGCAGGGAGGTACAGCCTATGTCCTGCCACAAGCGAGAAACACACACACATACCTCAGTGCGCCCATCACCTGTCCCCCCCCAACAAACACACATCAAAGAGCCCCACATCCCCTCTGTGCTGGGAGGTACAGCCTATGTATGACCTACCACAAGCGAGAAACACATACATACCTCCGTGCGCCCATCACCTGTCCCCCCCCAACAAACACACATCAAAGAGCCCCACATCCCCTCTGTGCAGGGAGGTGCAGCCGCGCCACAAGCGAGAAACACACACATACCTCAGTGCGCCCATCACCTGTCCTCCCCCAACAAACACACATCAAAGAGCCCCACATCCCCTCTGTGCAGGGAGGTACAGCCTATGTCCTGCCACAAGCGAGAAACACACACATACCTCAGTGCGCCCATCACCTGTCCCCCCCCAACAAACACACATCACAGAGCCCCACATCCCCTCTGTGCTGGGAGGTACAGCCTATGTATGACCTGCCACAAGAGAGAAACACTCAAACATACCTCAGTGCGCCCATCACCTGTCCCCCCCCAACAAACACACATCAAAGAGCCCCACATCACCTCTGTGCTGGGAGGTACAGCCTATGTATGACCTACCACAAGCGAGAAACACACACATACCTCCGTGCGCCCATCACCTGTCCCCCCCCAACAAACACACATCAAAGAGCCCCACATCCCCTCTGTGCTGGGAGGTACAGCCTATGTATGACCTACCACAAGCGAGAAACACACACATACCTCAGTGCGCCCATCACCTGTCCTCCCCCAACAAACACACATCACAGAGCCCCACATCACCTCTGTGTGCAGGGAGGTACAGCCTATGTATAACATACCACAAGCGAGAAACACACACACATACCTCAGTGCGCCCATCACCTGTCCTCCACCAACAAACACACATCACAGAGCCCCACATCACCTCTGTGTGCAGGGAGGTACAGCCTATGTCCTGCCACAAGCGAGAAACACACACACATACCTCAGTGCGCCCATCACCTGTCCCCCCCCAACAAACACACATCAAAGAGCCCCACATCCCCTCTGTGCTGGGAGGTACAGCCTATGTATGACCTGCCACAAGAGAGAAACACTCAAACATACCTCAGTGCGCCCATCACCTGTCCCCCCCCAACAAACACACATCAAAGAGCCCCACATCCCCTCTGTGCTGGGAGGTACAGCCTATGTATGACCTGCCACAAGAGAGAAACACTCAAACATACCTCAGTGCGCCCATCACCTGTCCTCCACCAACAAACACACATCACAGAGCCCCACATCCCCTCTGTGCTGGGAGGTACAGCCTATGTATGACCTGCCACAAGCGAGAAACACTCAAACATACCTCAGTGCGCCCATCACCTGTCCTCCACCAACAAACACACATCAAAGAGCCCCACATCCCCTCTGTGCTGGGAGGTACAGCCTATGTATGACCTGCCACAAGCGAGAAACACACACATACCTCAGTGCGCCCATCACCTGTCCTCCACCAACAAACACACATCACAGAGCCCCACATCCCCTCTGTGCTGGGAGGTACAGCCTATGTCCTGCCACAAGCGAGAAACACACACACATACCTCAGTGCGCCCATCACCTGTCCCCCCCCAACAAACACACATCAAAGAGCCCCACATCCCCTCTGTGCTGGGAGGTACAGCCTATGTATGACCTACCACAAGAGAGAAACACTCAAACATACCTCAGTGCGCCCATCACCTGTCCCCCCCCAACAAACACACATCAAAGAGCCCCACATCCCCTCTGTGTGCAGGGAGGTACAGCCTATGTATGACCTGCCACAAGAGAGAAACACTCAAACATACCTCAGTGCGCCCATCACCTGTCCCCCCCCAACAAACACACATCAAAGAGCCCCACATCCCCTCTGTGTGCAGGGAGGTACAGCCTATGTATGACCTGCCACAAGAGAGAAACACACACACATACCTCAGTGCGCCCATCACCTGTCCTCCACCAACAAACACACATCACAGAGCCCCACATCACCTCTGTGTGCAGGGAGGTACAGCCTATGTCCTGCCACAAGCGAGAAACACACACACATACCTCAGTGCGCCCATCACCTGTCCCCCCCCAACAAACACACATCAAAGAGCCCCACATCCCCTCTGTGCTGGGAGGTACAGCCTATGTATGACCTGCCACAAGAGAGAAACACTCAAACATACCTCAGTGCGCCCATCACCTGTCCCCCCCCAACAAACACACATCAAAGAGCCCCACATCCCCTCTGTGCTGGGAGGTACAGCCTATGTATGACCTGCCACAAGAGAGAAACACTCAAACATACCTCAGTGCGCCCATCACCTGTCCTCCACCAACAAACACACATCACAGAGCCCCACATCCCCTCTGTGCTGGGAGGTACAGCCTATGTATGACCTGCCACAAGCGAGAAACACTCAAACATACCTCAGTGCGCCCATCACCTGTCCTCCACCAACAAACACACATCAAAGAGCCCCACATCCCCTCTGTGCTGGGAGGTACAGCCTATGTATGACCTGCCACAAGCGAGAAACACACACATACCTCAGTGCGCCCATCACCTGTCCTCCACCAACAAACACACATCACAGAGCCCCACATCCCCTCTGTGCTGGGAGGTACAGCCTATGTCCTGCCACAAGCGAGAAACACACACACATACCTCAGTGCGCCCATCACCTGTCCCCCCCCAACAAACACACATCAAAGAGCCCCACATCCCCTCTGTGCTGGGAGGTACAGCCTATGTATGACCTACCACAAGAGAGAAACACTCAAACATACCTCAGTGCGCCCATCACCTGTCCCCCCCCAACAAACACACATCAAAGAGCCCCACATCCCCTCTGTGTGCAGGGAGGTACAGCCTATGTATGACCTGCCACAAGAGAGAAACACTCAAACATACCTCAGTGCGCCCATCACCTGTCCCCCCCCAACAAACACACATCAAAGAGCCCCACATCCCCTCTGTGTGCAGGGAGGTACAGCCTATGTATGACATACCACAAGCGAGAAACACACACATACCTCAGTGCGCCCATCACCTGTCCTCCACCAACAAACACACATCACAGAGCCCCACATCACCTCTGTGTGCAGGGAGGTACAGCCTATGTCCTGCCACAAGCGAGAAACACACACATACCTCAGTGCGCCCATCACCTGTCCCCCCCCAACAAACACACATCAAAGAGCCCCACATCCCCTCTGTGCTGGGAGGTACAGCCTATGTATGACCTGCCACAAGAGAGAAACACTCAAACATACCTCAGTGCGCCCATCACCTGTCCTCCACCAACAAACACACATCACAGAGCCCCCCATCACCTCTGTGTGCAGGGAGGTACAGCCTATGTCCTGCCACAAGCGAGAAACACACACACATACCTCAGTGCGCCCATCACCTGTCCCCCCCCCAACAAACACACATCAAAGAGCCCCACATCCCCTCTGTGCTGGGAGGTACAGCCTATGTATGACCTGCCACAAGAGAGAAACACTCAAACATACCTCAGTGCGCCCATCACCTGTCCTCCACCAACAAACACACATCAAAGAGCCCCACATCCCCTCTGTGCTGGGAGGTACAGCCTATGTATGACCTGCCACAAGAGAGAAACACTCAAACATACCTCAGTGCGCCCATCACCTGTCCTCCACCAACAAACACACATCACAGAGCCCCACATCACCTCTGTGCAGGGAGATACAGCCTATGACCTGCCACAAGAGAGAAACACACATACCTCAGTGCGCCCATCACCTGTCCCCCCCCAACAAACACACATCAAAGAGCCCCACATCCCCTCTGTGCTGGGAGGTACAGCCTATGTATGACCTGCCACAAGAGAGAAACACTCAAACATACCTCAGTGCGCCCATCACCTGTCCTCCACCAACAAACACACATCACAGAGCCCCACATCACCTCTGTGTGCAGGGAGGTACAGCCTATGTATGACCTGCCACAAGAGAGAAACACTCAAACATACCTCAGTGCGCCCATCACCTGTCCTCCACCAACAAACACACATCACAGAGCCCCACATCACCTCTGTGTGCAGGGAGGTACAGCCTATGTCCTGCCACAAGCGAGAAACACACACACATACCTCAGTGCGCCCATCACCTGTCCCCCCCCAACAAACACACATCAAAGAGCCCCACATCCCCTCTGTGCTGGGAGGTACAGCCTATGTATGACCTACCACAAGCGAGAAACACATACATACCCCCGTGCGCCCATCACCTGTCCTCCACCAACAAACACACATCACAGAGCCCCACATCACCTCTGTGTGCAGGGAGGTACAGCCTATGTCCTGCCACAAGCGAGAAACACACACACATACCTCAGTGCGCCCAACACCTGTCCTCCCCCAACAAACACACATCACAGAGCCCCACATCACCTCTGAGTGCAGAGAAGTACAGCCTATGTATGACCTACTACAAGCGAGAAACACATACATACCTCTGTGCGCCCATCACCTGTCCTCCCCCAACAAACACACATCACAGAGCCCCACATCACCTCTGTGCAGGGAGGTACAGCCTATGACCTGCCACAAGAGAGAAACACACACATACCTCAGTGCGCCCATCACCTGTCCACCAGCAAACACACATCACAGAGCCCCACATCACCTCTGTGTGCAGAGAAGTACAGCCTATGTATGACATACCACAAGCGAGAAACACACACATACCTCAGTGCGCCCATCACCTGTCCTCCACCAACAAACACACATTAGAGAGCCCCATGTGTGCAGAGAAGTACAGCCTATGTATGACCTGCCACAAGCGAGACACACACACATACCTCAGTTCGCCCATCACCTGTCCTCCACCAACAAACACACATCACAGAGCCCCACATCACCTCTGTGCAGGGAGGTACAGCCTATGACCTGCCACAAGAGAGAAACACACATACCTCAGTACGCCCATCACCTGTCCTCCCCCAACAAACACACATCAGAGAGCCCCATGTGTTCAGAGAAGTACAGCCTATGTATGACCTGCCACCAGCGAGAAACACACACATACCTCAGTGCGCCCATCACCTGTCCTCCACCAACAAACACACATCACTGAGCCCCACATCACCTCTGTGTGCAGGGAGGTACAGCCTATGACCTGCCACAAGAGAGAAACACACACATACCTCAGTACGCCCATCACCTGTCCTCCACCAGCAAACACACATCACAGAGCCCCACATCACCTCTGTGCAGGGAGGTACAGCCTATGTATGACCTACCACAAGCGAGAAACACATACATACCTCAGTACGCCCATCACATGTCCTCCCCCAACAAACACACATCACAGAGCTCCACATCACCTCTGTGTGCAGGGAGGTACAGCCTATGACCTGCCACAAGAGAGAACCACACATACCTCAGTACACCCATCACCTGTCCTCCTCCAACAAACACACATCAGAGAGCCCCATGTGTGCAGAGAAGTACAGCCTATGTATGACCTGCCACAAGAGAGAAACACACATACCTCAGTACGCCCATCATCTGTCCTCCCCCAACAAACACACATCAGAGAGCCCCATGTGTTCAGGGAAGTACAGCCTATGTATGACCTGCCACAAGCGAGAAACACACACATACCTCAGTACGCCCATCACCTGTCCCCCACCAGCAAACACACATCACAGAGCCCCACATCACCTCTGTGCAGGGAGGTACAGCCTATGTATGACCTACCACAAGCGAGAAACACATACATACCGCATTACGCCCATCACCTGTCCTCCCCCAACAAACACACATCAGAGAGCCCCATGTGTGCAGAGAAGTACAGCCTTTGTATGACCTGCCACAAGCGAGAAACACACACATACCTCAGTGCGCCCATCACCTGTCCTCCCCCAACAAACACACATCAAAGAGCCCTACATCACCTCTGTGTGCAGGGAGGTGCAGCCTATGACCTGCCACAAGAGAGAAACACACACATACCTCAGTACGCCCATCACCTGTCCTCCACCAGCAAACACACATCACAGAGCCCCACATCACCTCTGTGCAGGGAGGTACAGCCTATGACCTGCCACAAGAGAGAAACACACAAACATACCTCAGTGCCCCCATCACCTGTCCTCCACCAAAAAACACACATCACAGAGCCCCACATCACCTCTGTGTGCAGGGAGGTACAGCTTATGCATGACCTGCCACAAGCAAGAAACACATACATACCTCAGTACGCCCATCACCTGTCCTCCACCAACAAACACACATCAAAGAGCCCCACATCACCTCTGTGTGCAGGGAGGTACAGCCTATGACCTGCCACAAGAGAGAAACACACACACATACCTCAGTGCGCCCATCACCTGTCCTCCACCAAAAAACACACATCAAAGAGCCCCACATCACCTCTGTGTGCAGGGATGTACAGCCTATGACCTGCCACAAGAGAGAAACACACAAACATACCTCAGTGCGCCCATCACCTGTCCTCCACCAACAAACAAACATCAGAGAGCCCCATGTGTGCAGAGTACAGCCTATGTATGACCTGCCACAAGCGAGACACACACACATACCTCAGTTCGCCCATCACCTGTCCTCCACCAACAAACACACATCAGAGAGCCCCACATCCCCCCTGTGCTGGGAGGTACAGCCTATGACCTGCCACAAGCGAGAAACACACACACATACCTCAGTGCGCCCATCGCCTGTCCTCCACCAACAAACACACATTACAGAGCCCCACATCACCTCTGTGCAGGGAGGTACAGCCTATGTCCTGCCAGAAGCGAGAAACACACAAACATACCTCAGTGCGCCCATCACCTGCCCTCCACCAACAAACACTCATCACAGAGCCCCATATCACCTCTGTGTGCAGGGAGGTACAGCCTATGTCCTGTCAGAAGAGAGAAACACACACACACATACCTCAGTGCGCCAATCACCTGTCCTCCACCAACAAACACACATCACAGAGCCCCACATCACCTCTGTGCAGATAGGTACAGCCTATGTCCTGCCAGAAGCGAGAAACACACAGACATACCTCAGTGCGCCCATCACCTATCCTCCACCAACAAACACACATCAAAGAGCCCCACATCACCTCTGTGCAGGGAGGTACAACCTATGTCCTGCCAGAAGAGAGAAACACACACACATACCTCAGTACGCCCATCACCTGTCCTCCACCAACAAACACACATCACAGAGCCCCACATCACCTCTGTGTGAAGGGAGGTACAGCCTATGACCTGCCACAAGCGAGAAACACACACATACCTGAATACGCCCATCACCTGTCCTCCCCCAACAAACACACATCACAGAGCCCCACATCACCTCTGTGCAGGGAGGTACAGCCTATGTCCTGCCAGAAGAGAGAAACACACACACATACCTCAGTGCGCCCATCACCTGTCCTCCACCAACAAACACACATCAAAGAGCCCCACATCACCTCTGTGCAGGGAGGTAGAGCCTATGTCCTGCCACAAGTGAGAAACACACACATACCTCAGTGCACCCATCACCTGTCCTCCACCAACAAACACACATCATTGGCAGAACATAGGTTGTACCTCCCTGCACAGAGGTGATGGGGCACCTGTCCTCCACCAACAAACACACATCAAAGAGCCCCACATCACCTCTGTGCAGGGAGGTAGAGCCTATGTCCTGCCACAAGCGAGAAACACACACATACCTCAGTGCACCCATCACCTGTCCTCCACCAACAAACACACATCAGAGAGCCCCACATCACCTCTGTGCAGGGAGGTACAGCCTATGACCTGCCATAAGCGAGGAACACACAAACATACCTCAGTGCTCCCATCACCTGTCCTCCACCAACAAACACACATCACCTCTGTGCAGGGAGGTACAGCCTATGTCCTGCCAGAAGCGAGAAAAACACAGACGTACCTCAGTGTGCCCATCACCTGTGCTCCAACAACAAACACACATCAAAGAGCCCCACATCACATCTGAGCAGGGAAGTACAGCCTATGTCCTGCCAGAAGCGAGAAACACACAGACATACCTCAGTGCGCCCATTACCTGCCCTCCACCAACAAACACATATCACAGAGCCCCACGTCACCTGTATGCAGGGAGGTACAGCCTATGGCGCGTTGCAAGCGAGAAAGACACACACATACCTCAGTGTGCCCCATCACCTGTCCTCCAACAGCAAACACACATCAGAGAGCCCCACACTACCCCTGTGTCCAGGGAGGTAGAGTCCATGACCTGCCACAAGTCAGGGAAAGAAGTACCCCCCACACCTAAAATTGTACCTGGGTGCACCTCATCGCCTCCCCTCCACCTACATACACAGAGTTCCCCATATCAGTTCTGTGTGCAGGGAGGCACAGCCCCTGGCCTTCCACAAGTAAGGAAAACAGAAATACCCCCCACACCCCACCTAAAAACACACCTCGTTGTCCCTCCCATTATCACCACTCTGTGCAAGGAGGTACATCACACACATGGCCTGCCACAAGGCAAGAACAACACAGATATCATCCCTACAATTACATAATGTGGCATCACCACAGTCACCTGTGAGGCATGGCACTGTGATCTGGGAGGTACAGCCCACGTGGCTGCCACAAGCAAGAAACAAACAAACATCCACCCAACTTACAAACACCTCAGTGTCCGCCCACGCATCAGCGCCGTGTGTTGGGAGGAAGAGCGCACACATGGCCTGCCACAAGTATTGAAAACGCAAATACACGTCATTCAAAAACACACCCACTGCCCACTTGTCCATCACCTCTGTGTGCTTGAAGGTGCAATTCACACATGCCCTTCCTTACACAAGACAAGGGAAACACAAACATCGACCCCCTTCAATCATACAGTGTACTACTACCTCACTGTGCTGGGAGGTACAACCCAAACATAGCCTGCCTGCCACAAGGCAAGGGAAACACAGACATCACCCCGGTTCAATCACAGTGTACCGTCTCCTCAATGTGGTGGGGGGTCCAACCCACACATGGCCTGAAAAGCAAAGCAAGGAAAACACAGGTAGCACCCCTCCTTCAACCAGACATGTACTACCACCTCAGTGTAGCGGGGGTGCAACACACATGGGCCTGCAAAGCAAGGAAAACACAGATGCACTCCTCTTTCAATGAGACAGTGTACTACCACCTCAGTTTGTAGAAAGGTACACTCTGAGCATGGCCTGCTAGCCACAAGTAAAGACAACACAGATAGCACCCCTCGTTCAATCATGCAGTGTACCACCACCTCAGGATGGAGGGAGGTGCAACCCACACATGGCATGCAAAACAAGGAAAACACACGTAGCAAATCTCCTTCAATCACACACTGTACCACCCCCTCATTGTGCTGGAAGGTTCTATCTGCACCTGACCTGCCAACCAGAAATAAAGACAATACGGATAGCAACCTTCCTTCAATCACACAGTGTACCACCACCTGAGTGTGGAAGGAGGTGCAACCCACACATGACCTGCAAAGTGAGGAAAACACAGGTAACACCCCTCCGCCAATCGCACAGTGTACTACCACCTCGGCATGCTGGAAATTACAACATGTGCAAGCCCTAGCAGCCATAAGTAAAGGCATGACAGATAGCACACTTCCTTCAATCACACAGTGTACCACCACCTCAGAGTGGCAGGAGGTGCAAAGCACACATGACCTGCAAAGTGAGGAAAACACAGCTAACACCACCTCTTCAATCATACAGTGTACTACCACCTTAATGTGGCAGGAGGTGCAACTCACACATGGCCTGCAAAGTAAGGGAAAAACAGGTAGCACCCCCCTTCAATCACACAGTGTATCACCACCTCAATTTGACAGGAGGTGCAACCCACACATAGCCAGCAAAGCAAGGAAAACACAGGTAGCACCCCTCCTTCGATCACACAGTGTACCACCACCTCAGAGTGGCAGGAGGTGCAACCCACCCATGGCCTACAAAGCAAGGAAAAGACAGGTAGCGTCTGCCAATCAAACAGTGTACTACCACCTCATTTTGTTGAAAGGTACAATCAGTGCATGGCCTGCCAGCCACAAGTAAAGACAACACAGGTAACACCCCTCCTTCAATCACACAGTGTACCACTACCGCAGTGTGGCAGGAGATGCAACCCACACATAGACAGAAAAGTAAGGAAAACACAGGTAGCACCCCTCCTTCAATCACACAGTGTACCACCACCTCAGTGTGGCAGGAGGTGCAACCCACACATGGCCTACAAAGCAAGGAAAAGACAGGTAGCACCCCCCAACCACACAGTGTACTACCACCTCATTTTGTTGAAAGGTACAATCTGTGCATTGCCTTCTAGCCACAAGTAAAGACAACGCAGGTAACACCCCTCCTTCAATCAAACAGTGTACCACTACCTCAGTGTGGCGGGAGATGCAACCCACACATAGCCAGAAAAGCAAGGAAAACACAGGTAGCCTTGCTCCTTCAATCACACAGTGTACCACCAACTCATTGTGCTAAGAGGTGCACTCCACACATGGCCTACAAAGCCAGGAAAAGACAGGTAGCACCCGCCAATCACACAGTGTACTACCACCTCATTTTGTTGAAAGGTACAATCTGTGCATAGCCTGCCAGCCGCAAGTAAAGACAACACAGGTAACACCCCTCCTTCAATCACACAGTGTACCACTACTGCAGTGTGGCGGGAGATGCAACCCACACATAGACCAGAAAAGTAAAGAAAACACAGGTAGCCTTGCTCCTTCAATCACACAGTGTACCACCACCTCAGTGTGGCAGGAGGTGCAACCCACACATGGCCTACAAAGCAAGGAAAAGACAGGTAGCGCCCCCCAATCACACAGTGTACTACCACCTCATTTTGTTGAAAGGTACAATCTGTGCATGGCCTGCTAGCCACAAGTAAAGACAACACAGGTAACACCTCTCCTTCCATCACACAGTGTACCACTACCTCAGTGTGGTGGGAGATGCAACCCACATATAGCCAGAAAAGCAAGGAAAAGACAGGTAGCACCCCTCAATCACACAGTGTACTCCCATCTCATTTTGTTGAAAGGTACAATCTGTGTATGGCCTGCCAGCCACAAGTAAAGACAACACAAGTAACATCCCTCCTCCAATCACACAGTGTACCACTACCGCAGTGTGGCGGGAGATGCAACCCACACATAGCCAGAAAAGTAAAGAAAACACAGGTAGCCTTGCTCCTTCAATCCCACAGTGTACCACCACCTCAGTGTGGCAGGAGGTGAAACCCGCACATGGCCTACAAAGCAAGGAAAAGACAGGTAGCACCCCCCAATCACACAGTGTACTACCACCTCATTTGGTTGAAAGGTACAATCTGTGCATGGCCTGCCAGCCACAAGTAAAGACAACACAGGTAACACCCCTCATTCAATCACACAGTGTACCACTACCTCAGTGTGGCGGGAGATGCAACCCACACATAGACAGAAAAGTAAGGAAAACACAGGTAGCCTTGCTCCTTCAATCACACAGTGTCCCACTACCTCAATGTGGCGGGAGATGCAACCCACATATAGTCAGAAAAGCAAAGGAAACACACAGATAGCACCCCTTCTTCAATCACACAGTGTACCACCACCTCAGTGTGACAGGAGGTGCAACCCACACATGGCCTACAAATCAAGGAAAAGACAGGTAGCACCCGCCAATCACACAGTGCACAATCTGTGCATGGCCTGCCAGCTGCAAGTAAAGACAACAAAGGTAACACCCCTCCTTCAATCACACAGTGTACCACTACCTCAGTGTGGCGGGAGATGCAACCCACACATAGACAGAAAAGTAAGGAAAACACAGGTAGCCTTGCTCCTTCAATCACACAGTGTCCCACTACCTCAATGTGGCGGGAGATGCAACCCACATATAGTCAGAAAAGCAAAGGAAACACACAGATAGCACCCCTTCTTCAATCACACAGTGTACCACCACCTCAGTGTGACAGGAGGTGCAACCCACACATGGCCTACAAATCAAGGAAAAGACAGGTAGCACCCGCCAATCACACAGTGCACAATCTGTGCATGGCCTGCCAGCTGCAAGTAAAGACAACAAAGGTAACACCCCTCCTTCAATCACACAGTGTACCACTACCTCAGTGTGGCGTGAGATGCAACCCACACATAGCCAGAAAAGCAAGGAAAACCCAGGTAGCCCTGCTCCTTCAATCACACAGTGTACCACCACCTCAGTGAGGCAAGAGGTGCAACCCACACATGGCCTACAAAGCAAGGAAAAGACAGGTAGCACTCGCCAATCACAGTGTACTACCACCTCATTTTGTTGAAAGGTACAATCTGTGCATAGCCTGCCAGCTGCAAGTAAAGACAACAAAGGTAACACCCCTCCTTCAATCACACAGTGTACCACTACCTCAGTGTGGCGGGAGATGCAACCCACATATAGCCAGAAAAGTAAGGAAAACACAGGTAGCCCTGCTCCTTCAATCACACACTGTACCACCACCTCAGTGTGCTGGAAGATGCAACCCACACATGCCTGCCACAAGCAATGTACACACAAATATTACCCTCCTCCCCCCGTAGAATTGTACTGTGTACGTTCATCACTCTGTGCTGAGGCAGCCTACACGGACTGCCACAAACAATGAGACACAACTGTGCCTTCCCACCCCACTACAAACACACCCAGCGTGGACCCTCAACACCTGAGTGTACTGAGGACACAGAGCCGACAATCCCTACCACAAGCAGTGTAGACAGGAATGTTCCCCCTGCAAATCCATCCCGTCTGACCCTCATCTTAACCCCTGTGTGCTGGGGGGCACTGCCCACTCCCCCGCTGGTGCACAGACTCAGCAGCATGTATAGTAGTACCACTGGAGTTAAATGATTGTGCGGCGATGTTTGCATAATTATAGATTTGCCTCATTTGCCGTATAATCTATCATCTGCCGCATAATCTGCAGATTTTTACCGTAAAAATTGCTATTAGCTCAAACGGTTGAAAAGTTATTAAAAATGCAGCAACGGGTGTCGCAGCGAGGTGGCAGGCCCTTTGCAAACCTGCACCGGACACCGTTCTATTGCTTATTGCTATATGGGTGCTAAACTGGTAATGAGGTGCAGCCAATGCCGAGACAGCATAACTAAGTTAAAAAGTGACGAAATAGTGAAGTAATGCTATTACAAAATGTGTCGCATTATGCCGCATAATTTGCCAGTTCTCTCCGCATAACTTACTCAACCCTGCCGCGTTATTTGCCCCCCTTCTGCCGCATAATTCCAGAGGCCCTGAGTCGTACAGTGAAGCACGTCGGTCTGTGCACGCGCTGGCAAAGGGTTAACAGGCAGGATTTCTGCGCCGCTTCTCTGCGCCTTCCTCCAACTGGTTGAGTGTGTGGGGCTGTCTGCCCCTCATCCTCACTGAGGACCGAGGGCACAAGCCACATGACACGCCACACACAATGAAAACACAAGGGCCCTCCCCCGCGCTGTGCCCCCTGCTCCGTCCCTCACGCTCCACATCCCGCCCCCTCCCCAGTGCTATTGTCAGGCTGTCCTGTCCATTCATCCTCTTCCAGCAGCCCCCACCCCCATCTTCACGCCCCCAACCCCCCTTTCATCCACATTGGGGCCGCATTCTTGCACGTGCTTCTGCCCTCTTGGTCTCCCCGCTTCGCTGCTCGCTCTCGACCCCCCGTTTCTTCTTCCCACTAACTCCATGTTCCCGCAGTTTTGGACGCCCCCCGACCCCCTCTTCCTCCGTCTCCCTCTTTACCCCTCCACCCCTCATTCTTTCACTTTCTCCCAGTTTTACTCACGCTCCATAAATCTGGAAAACTGACTTTTAAGACAAACTTGCAAGAAAAGGGTCTGTCTCCTCATTTGCATAATCTATTCATCCCTATGTGCACTTCAAACTGTGATGTAGTGTGACGTCTATATAGCGCTTACTCGCGCTCTCGGGGGCGCTGAAGCGCTTGGCTACATGAGTCTCGTGATACGGTGGAGGGGTGTGGGTGGAAGGATGTTGTCTTTGTTGTGACCCTGTGTGGGAAGTGTTCCCATGTTGTAGTGATTACCACCCAGGTGAAGTTACCGGGTTGTGCGGTGCAGCACTTGGTGGTGCGGTGAATGAAGAGAGTCAGGTGCTCAGTTTAAAGTTACTGATCAACACTCATCCTTAGTGGCATCACGTGATGTGGTCATAGTCTGGAGCTGCTGGGATCAGTGTTTGAACCTGTGTCCAGGGACCCATGGGGGGGTCCGTGACTGCTTAGAAAATTAAATAATATTAACAGATTAAAAGAGTGTATATAAGTAAAGTGGCTAAATGTACAACCAAAACATTGTCAAGGAATTTGAACTTAGAGGCTAAAAATTAAATTAGTATCCTCAGGTTGATTTGTGGGAGCAGTGCAGGTGCATCAAACAGAATATAGGCCCTCATTATGAACTCGGTGTGAAAACCCGCCGAGTTCGGCGCTGGCAGTCAACAAAAGACCGCCAGCGTGCAGAAGACCCCGCCGGCCACATTAAGTACATTCAGCGGGGCTGGCGGGCGGAAACAGTGTTTTCGCTAGCCGTCCCAGCTTGATGCAGGGCGTGTACATTGACGCCGGATAATGTAGCATGGAGCCGGTGGCAATGTAGCAGTGCGGCGGGTGCAGCAGCACCTGTCGCGCATGTCACTGCCCGTAAATCGGGCAGTGACATGTGCGACGGGGCTGTGCACGGGGGCCCCTGCACTGCCCATGCCAAGTGCATGGGCAGTACAGGGGCCACCAGGAGGACCCTGAGGCACCCATTCCATTAGCCTTTCCCTGGCGGGGTTAACCAGGAACATTATCCAGCGGGCAGCGTAGCTTGCAGCACTGCCCGGTCGGATATGTAACTCCGCGATCGCCTGGCTGCCTGGCAGCAGAAGCCTGTTGGTGGCGGAGTTACACGAGTGGCGTTCTGCCATGAATATTATAAGGCGGTCTGGGTGCCATGTCTGTGGCGGTAATTACCGCCACTGCCGGCATGGCGGCCCAGACTGCCATGTTCATATTGAGGGCCATAGTATGGAAAACTCCAACCTTCCTGTTAAAATTAACATTTCTTTTATTTGTTTGCAAATTAAAGAAATTGTGTTATCAATTGTGTATGTGTTTGATAGAAGGCTTGTTGTATGTTTTTTTTTTTTTTTTTTAAACAATAGACAGTGTTTAGGCCGGGGCAGGTATTTTCTCCCACCCTATCAAGTTGCTGAACAGAAAGCCCAGATGTGCAACTGTCCTCCAACTTCAGGGTCACGACACTAAGGGTAAAGGTCAGTAAGGTCCTTCTTAGGCCTTGTTATTCTCTCCCAGTACTGTTAGACAATGGAAAAGGACACCTCATCCACTTTGTGGCATGCTGTGTCAGGGGCGTACCTTACCCTCAAGCTAAGAACCACCTCCAAATGTGGGATTTCAAGGTAATGTTTTTCATAGATAAGAGCCAGGATCCAGTTGTTAGATATGTTTTATGGGGATACACAGAGTATTCTTCACTTTGTTATTGAGTTCCTGAGGTATGGTTAAAATAGGTATTTGTGGCCTTCTAATGAATGCAACGATTCAATCATCCATGCACCAACATGTTTCAGCCTATTTTAATGTTTAATAAGGTCAGAGGCCTTCTTCAGGTTCATAACACATTGTAGATTCCTAGCTGCCTACTATGATCAGTTGTGAATTCATGTGATTATTTGTGATGAGGCTTACCACTCTCATGCAAGAGGTTTTTTGTATTTGGGATACCCTAGTTAGGGTTATACCTGCACCTGAAACACCAGGAGGGCACGTCCTCATAGTCACACATTCGTCAAGACTTGGTGTTGGTATTTTTACCGATCCCTGCTTGTCAATGTACACCTTTGATCCACTGTGGGCTATACCCAGAAACAACCACCCTGGAGAGAAGCTGGATGGAAACTGTAAGGGGAAGCTCAGAAATGTCTACTCTCACCTTCAAAAATGGCTGTAACCTCTGCCCATTCCAAACCTTCTTGGAAGCAGTTATTTGATCCCCTTTTGTGCAGTGAGCCATACCCTGGAGTAAACCTATGCAGGAGTGACTTTTCCCACCCTGTACAGAGGCTGTGAGCTTTACCCAGTAGTAGCTATACCCAGTAGTGACTATTTCTACCTTATACAGCGGCTGTGAGACATACCGGGAGTAACTATACCCAGGAGTGACTGTTCCCACCCTGCACAGAGGTGGTGAGTCATACTTAGGAGTAACTATACCCCAGAGTGACTATTCCCACCCTGCAGAGAGGCTGTGAGCCTTGCAGCCTGCATGAAATGCTGCATGCACCTTTCACTTTAGATATAAGGCTTGCCTTATATCGCGGTCACTGCACTTTGACACTGTGAGTCACCCCTATGGGCAGGGTGCATGGTTCTAAGTGTGAGGGTACCCCTGCACGAGCAGTGGTACCCCTACAAACCCCAGACTCAATTATCTGGGCTTCGTAAGTGTGGAGAAGCCACCTTAAGGTATGTAGTGGACACTGGTCAACACAAGATGTCCAGCTACATAATGGTTTCTCCGAACCTAGCCATGTTTGGTACCAAACATGTTGGAATCATGCAACTACACTGATTCCAGTGTTTGTTGCATGATACCATGTACTCTGGGGGTTCCTTAGAGGATCGCCCAAATCTGCCTTTAAAAGCCTGTTAGGGTCTGCACGCCAGCCCGTGGTGCTGCCAACCCTAGACATTGTTCTGCCCTCCTGCCGATGAGCCTCACTCCAGCAAGGGAAGGCAGAACAAATAATTTCCTGTAGGGAAGAGGTGTGACCACCTCTCCCTTTGAAATGGGTGTCTCTGGGCCGGCGTGGGGCGGCCTCTGAGCACCACCAGACCTTTCGAAGGGCGCATTTATAGTGCCTTCCTTGCATAAACCAGTTTGCAACAATGCAGGAATCCTTGATTTCCCCTCTGGCCCAAAACCACACAACGGACAGGGGAGTGACCTTTCCCCTCCCTTAGGGAGGTGCACAGAGCTCTGCCAGGTGACTGCTTGATTCTGCCATCTTGGAAACAAGACGGGCAGAGGCCCCTGGGAGCATCTGACTGGTTAGGCCATCTGGATGACGTCCTTGACCCTCTCTGATAGGCGGGCCACCGCAGTAGGTGTCCAACCCCCTTTCTGGGATACTTAAGGGCTCCTCTGAGGGTAGGACCCTAGATTCATCAAGCAGGACTCAAGACTAAGAACTCTCTTCAAGGCACTTTCACAACCTGGCCTTCGGAACTACTGCTGGTCTGCCTGAGGAACTGAAACAAGACTGTATCCAGTTGGCGGGCTCCTACTGCAGCATTGTTTCTCCAGTAACTACAAGAATTCTGCAACATCCATGGCTGTGCATCCTCCAGGGTCGCAAGGACTCTGCCTGCGTGAAGGAAGCAAGAAGGTATCTTCTTTGGATTGAAGGAGTTACTCCCCTGCATCTGCGGGAACCTCAGTGACAATGACTGGCCGGTGCGTCCCGCTGTCCCATGGACATCGAAAGGCTCAGCGACACAGGTGTAGTTCTGTGGCCATTTTCAGGTCCAACGTGTCTTCTGTCCAGTTTGGGAGATGGTGGACTCTCGCTTTAGCCCCTGGGATGGAGCCGCAGTGCACCGCGTCTGTTGCTGTTACCGAGGCTTAGTGGCTCTTCCTCCTGAAGATCTTCAAGCAGCAAGAAGCCCCGGTCGCCAGCATCCTACAGCTCCAAGAACATCATCCTCCCTGCTACTCCTGTGGTGTGGGCCTTCCTATTTAGCTAGGCTGCTGAGGCCTCCCTGCAACTCCCTGTGCCTGCTGCCAGTGGGTCCTCATGGGGGCTCCAACAATTCTTTCTGGCTCCCCTGCTTGCTGAGGACCCAGTCTGACTCCCCTCCAAAGGTTGAGTCGCCTGGACCTTTCTGGTCCCCAAAATCCTGAAAACCTCCCTGCAGCTTATCCCTGCAATTGCCAAGGCTTGTTGTTGGTTCTGCTGACCACTAACCCCCCTGCAATCTGACGTGGGACAACTCGTTGATGACTCCAAGTGTCTTCTTGCATCACCTGGTTTCAGCAGATGCTCTTCTTCCACCACGGTCCAGCAGAAACATCTCCAGCAGGTAGGCAATACCTACCTGCAGTGCCTGGACATCTCCGAGTGGTCCGGACTGTGTCCTCTTCTTTTTCAGGTTCTTCTTGTCTGGGATCCACACTTGGGTTCCACCGATCTGGTCCATGGGTCACGACAACCCAGGTCCCCATTGACTTCAAAGGAGGGCTCCAATGTCACGTCACCCCTGTGCACCCAGGCTCCCTGGTGTGGGTACTCCACTTTCCTGGGTAACGACGGGTGGGGGCACTATCGAACCTTCCTTGCGCCAACTGGTTTCCTCTGGGTCCTGAATCTGCAAAATTCCAGCTGTGATGGCCCTGTGTTATCCCACGGGACACCCGGCTAGATAACACTTTTGTACACAGGCACCTTGGTAATTTCTAATACTTACCTCGGATATTTTCGTTCTACCCCAGCCCATGGGTTCCTAATACATTCCCTTTGGTTGGACACTTCCTCTCTTATACCATTTTCTTTAGTATATGGTTTGGCCCCCCCATAGGGTCCCATGTATTTCTATGCTCTTCCTGCTTGTTACTATGTATATTTGTTGTGTGGAGATACACCAATGTTAGATTAGTACTAGTGTTATAATAAAGAATACTTTACATTTGTAACACTTGGTGTGGTTCTTTCTTGTGTGAACATCACTGACTGACTACTGTGATATTTGCAAGCGCTTTACACTCCGATAAGCCTGAGCTGCTCTCCACAGCTACCCCTAGAGAGCTTCGGTAATCTAGGCACCAAGATGCTGTCATTCCGGGGTCCCTGGACTCAGTATAGGGGACCACACCATAGGTGTACACCATAAACTCAGCCAGCCTCCTACAGGTACCATGCCACTTTCCAACAACAAAAATAGACACAGAATGCCAGGTTACTTTATAATGTAGTTAAGAGGGGCAGAGGAAGGATTATAGCAGGACCAAGATGAAAAAGATTTTCCCTCCCAAAGAAAACGTTCAAAAATATTTATAATATCAGAACATAAATTACTATTTTATTATTTATTTTTCTTGGTGCTTTGAAGTAATTCATATATCAAGCAGTATTTAAAGAAATTGAATGAAAGCCATGTTACGTTCTGTGGTAATGTTCCAAGAGTGATTCTAATGAATGCCCCAGCCCTCCCAGCCCGTCTCCCCCTCATCCCAGGGAATTGTTGCCTCAAGTGTTTTGTGGGTGCTGTAGATTGCGTTGATCTGTCCCCTGGATATGACATTTTCTTTCCACAGAGACTGTTGTTGGGGTTGATTGGAGGGATTCCTGGGCCTTACAGCTGCCTGCATGACTGGCTTTGCATCTCACAAGGGGAGCACCCTCATCTCTGGCTACTTTCTTAGCACCGCAGTCCATGTGGTTTAAACTTTATAGACAGACCAGTCCAAAGATTGCAGGTGCTGACCCGCACGGCCACGGATGCCCTTGCACTTTTCTCCTACACCCAAAGCAGACACAAGTACATGCTTAGTTGTGAGAGGTTGTAAGCAGTTTCATCCACACACACAGGCCACTAGGACAGGTCACACCTAGGACAGGTCACACCTAGGACAGGTCACACCTAGGCCAGGTCACACCTAGGACAGGTCACACCTAGGCCAGGTCACACCTAGGACAGGTCACACCTAGGACAGGTCACACCTAGGACAGGTCACACCTAGGCCAGGTCACACCTAGGACAGGTCACACCTAGGACAGGTCACACCTAGGCCCCACCTACTCTCATCCATCCATACATTAGAATCTAAAGCTTAAGATACACACTAAATATGTGGAGAAGATATTGGAACTAGGCCTCACTGTGACAAAGAAGACTATAGCACGAAGATGGATGTCCCAATGACGGCCCGCACAAAAGTAGTGGTTATGGGAATTTGCATGGTAGGTACGAGCTGAATGTGGGCTACACCATTGGTCGGTTCACAGAGGAGCGGAACATGGAGGAAAGATTGAAAGGGACTTAGTAGAAGCCCAGATACAACAAGAAATGGGAGATCCTGAACCGGGACAAGATGTGGAAGGGACAGTTGATTAAACTCTTTCGATAGTTCTGTGTTGCTCATCTGCTGTGATTTGATGCGGTAGTAACAATTATGCTGTTTAAGTGATCCAATGTTATGTATGGATTTATATTTATTTGTACACGGGGAGACTCACATCTCTCTCCTTGTTTAGGACGTGAGTGGGGGGATGGGACAAGTTAATGAATTATAATGTTATTTTTCTTTTTAAAATCAATAAAGTTTTGTTTAAAAAAAAGATAACTTTTTTAACTCCATTTTACTTCAAATGTATGCACAGGCACAGGGATAACACATAACAAGTGCACACTTATGGTTCTTACACACAACATAAAAACATTCCCTTTGTGGCCCTTTGTGAGCCACATGACAAACATACCCTCTTCCATCCACAGCACGCCCAAGAGGTGTCTTGCTACCTTTGGGCACCTCATGTGGAGTTTGAAGCACTATAGAAACATGACTACAATACAACATATTCAAACCCAAGGGCGCTGCAAATCTATAGTAATAGCAGTAGAGTGCTAGGCAACTCTCTGGTAACGTAACCTACTCCTGCCTTCTCTAACCTTACAGACCTTACAAAGGGCCTGATTCCTAGCTGTGTTTTAAATTCTGATTCATGCACAAATGTATATTGATGACAGACTGAAATTCTGCATTGTGTATCAATTATCAGAGTCCACAACCTTCCTCTGGCTGGTTTCACAAGGGCAAACATGGCAAAACTATTGGGGAAACATGCTCAAAAAACAAAAACCAGTGGTAACTGGTGCTGCAGACCACAGGATCCACGTTAGGCCTTATTCTGAGGTGGTAATCTTGGAAGAGGAGGTAATTACATCATCGGGTAAATTACACACAGCAGGGTACCTGATGCAGTAATAATCATCAGTATTCTATAAAGCTTGAAATTAGATGCTGTTGGGATGGGAATGTCTCCAACATGGTATAAGGGGGTACACCCCATGTTAAACTGGTATTGTGACTTTTTTACCGAACCCGCTAACAAGCTAATCTAGCTTGCATGCTGTAGCATGGGCACACAGCAGCCAACAAATGACACATGAAAAGGATCCACCCTAAACTAATCCCAGGCCCATAGCCAGTGGAACTACATTCCCTGTCTTGGGAATTAACGTAATAGTGAGACCCAAACTGCCCCACTTTGTTCCAGTTCTAAGTTATTCTTGACCCAGGAAGGAAGTTCTCAGAAGAATACTCGAAGAGCTTCTGTATTACCAGGCCTGACGTCTGCTTGGCAGCTAATTCCCCTGAGGCGATGAGACTTCACCTGAATTCTGCACAACTTGCTGAAGAACCAAGACCTCAGAACCACTCCCTCCATCATGGGTTCCAGAGGAACCTCAATGCCTAGAAGTCTGCCTGCCTGATGATGGAAGGAAGGAAAGCACCATGTCATGCAGAAAGAAACAAATGCATGTGCCAGGGTGTGTGATACATCCAAAAGCAGCTGACACACCAGTGCTTCGTGTGGCATCTCCCAGTGTAGTTCCTGTAGTGAACTATGTAAAGACAGACAGAACACAGCAAGTTAGACTTCCCCTCTGCACATCAGAACCCAAGAAACTCATCTGCGGAGTCCCTCAAGGATCATCGCTCAGCCTAATACTCTTCAACGTCTACATGACACCCCTTGCCGACATTGTCAGAGCCTACAACATCAACATTGTATCCTACATCGATGACACACAGCTCATCCTCTCCCTTACCGACTCAAACAGCACTGCCAAAGCATACTTCACCAACAGCATGAGCAATGTTGCTGCTTGAATGAAAAACAGCTGCCTCCAGCTCAACGCCGACAAAACCAAAGTCCTTAGCTTCGGCAACAACCACTTCCCCTGGGACGCCTCTTCTTGGCCCTCCGAACTTGGCCCACCACACATCCAACTGGACCATGCCAAGAAACTTGGGATTATCCTAGACACCAACTTCTTCATGAGCAGACAGATCAACGCCGTCGACTCATCAAGCTTCCACATCTTGCAAATGCTAAGCACGATTTTGAAGTGGATCCCACTTAACACCAGATGAATAGTTTCCCAGGCTCTTATCACAAGTAGACTTGACTACGGAAACACCATCTACTTTGGAATACAAGCCCATGTTCTACGCCAACTCCAAACCACACAGAATGCCGCCGCTAGGCTCATCCTGAGCATCCTGCAAAATAACCGCCTCTCTCCATACCTCAACAATGTCAACTCGCTTACAGCTTAGGAAAGATGTAAGTTCAAGGTACTCACCCACAGCCACAAAACTCTCCACAACACCAGTCCAGCATACCACAACCACTGCCTCAACTTCTACCAACCCACCAGTCACCTTTGATCTGCATCACAGGCAAGAGCATACCTCCCTTGCATCAAGAAGAACAGAAGTGGGGGACGCTCCTTCTTTAAGGACCCCAGAGTGTTTGTCAGTGTAAATTCCTCTGATATATGCATTGAAGGCCTCCCACAATGTAGGCTTGAGGTAACCGAATCCTTGTGAAGTTCAAAATACTCCATGATCACAGTGCGAAGCTCTGAGCGAATTACCTCGTCATGGAGCGCCCTAGTAGTAAAGCACCATGGTGCTCCAGGAACCCTAAACATGGAATGTGTAATGTAAATTTAACCAGGGGGTGGTCTGATAGAGTACATGGGAGGTGTGAAATTGAATTGAGCCAGGGCAGCACAAATGTCGACACAAGCTGAAAATCTATGCTCGGCCATGTATGTGGGGAGCAGAATAGAATGTATATGGCGGCTTGATGGACTGGTGAATGCACCAAGGATCACGCAGTGAGTAGGTATTGCAAAGGCCTCGCAGCACATGCAAGGAGCGGGTTTTACTTGTGGGGTGGGGGGCCGTGTTGGGTAGACAAAGGTCTTGAAGCACATAGAAATCCCCACTAAGCACAATATGGTCCGCATCCTTCCTGTTGATTTGTGTCTGAAGTGACCAAAAAAGTCAGGGTCGTCCACATTTGGGGCATACGTATTGAGCAATAATAGCTTGTGACCCGGTAGTGTGCCCGCTACTAGTATGTACCTACCCTGATCACCGGTGAGGGTGTTTACGAGAATGAAATGGTAGATTTGTATGTATATCTTTATTTCTTAGTTTAATTGCTTTCATTATGAATATCCCTGTCACATTAGAGTTATGAATTAAAAGGCAGCACACCTAGAAGAGACCGATGGCATTCACACCATAAATAGAGTTCTGGATGCTAACAGCAGAAATATTGAGTTTGTGCAGTCCAAATTGGCAAGAGTTTCACAGCGGTTGTCGGCTGAATGTGGGTTATTTTATGTGACCATGTCAAGATAGTATGGAAAACATCACTGGAAATACTTCAGTTTGTTTGATGGCTACCTTCAGACTATGAAAACTGTACATTTCTAAAGTGCATAGGCTCCGTTGACATTATGATGTAGATCGAATGTAGATCTACGTTCCACATTCGATCCACGCACCACACATCTTTCCCCTTCCTAAACCCCCCCCTCAAAACGACATAACAAATATACATATATACAGTTTTTTCAAAATTGATGTACTATAACCACTACTTATTTACTTTCCATCACAAATTCATTGAAATGCATTGGTAATTTCCTTTCTCTCTGACTTTTTCGAATAGGTATCGTACTATTCTCATGATCCCTAGACTCACTCCCTTCAACCCCACCAGAACGCACCTCCTCGGATTGCAATATGGAATCATCTCCCCAAAAATACCCATTATCTTCATCTGGATCTTTACACACCTTTCCTTCGTAAGTGTTACTCGCTTTAAACAAACTCACATGCCACAAATTACGTATTCTTCCATCTTCAAGTTGAACAGCACCATCCAAAACCTTCACAACTTTCACAGGACGCGACCATCTAGCATTCCCTTTGTTTATCAATCCATGATTTTTCACGCGCACATACTGTCCAACCACCAAACCAAATTGATTTTCCATTGTTGATTCTTTTCCGCACTTTATTTTGATACTCTAGCACTCGTTCTCTCACAGAACTAAAATCAGTCCCATCCAAACTCCTTTGTTTTCTGTTCCTTAACCACCAAGGATTTAATCTAGAAGATGGTTTCCAACCCCTCGATAACTCAAAAGGTGTTTTACCAGTAACTGAATGTGGTATAATCCTGTAAGATAACAAGAAATTTTAGATGGCCTCCTTCCAGGATAAATCAGATGCGAAAGCTAATTGTGTATCCTCCTTGATTACTTTATTAAATCGCGAGAATAGTACGATACCAATTCGAAAAAGTCAGGGAGAAAGGAAATTACCAAGGCATTTCAATGAATTTGTGATGGAAAGTAAATAAGTAGTGGTTATAGTGCATCAATTTTGAAAAAATTGTATATATGTATATATTGTTATGTTTTTTTCCGATTTAGTCTTCATTAACAATTGATCCCTTAAAACTTGATCATATGTCATACGATCAAAAGCACAAATAACAGCAAGGCCTCTCAGGACTGCCATATACTGGTCAATGGACTTATCCACCTTCTGTTCCCTGGAATAACATTTATATCTTTCCATAACCACATTTATTTTCTGGCCATACCTATCCTGTAACTGTTGTAGTGCACATTTGTACACATTTTCTTCATTCACATTATCTATAGGTGGCAAATTTTTAAATTCCCTTAAACCAACAGCCCCCAACCGATGTTTAAGCAATGACAAATATCTATCAGGCGAACCTTCACCTTCTTCCAATACATCTACGTACACTTCAAATAGATCCAACCACAATTCCCACTGAATAGGTGGATCCCCTGTTTCATTTAAAAAAATGGTGGAGGTTGAATACTAGACATTTTGCAGAAACAATATTTCAAAGCTGAATGTGTGTATATATATATATATATATGTCTATATATATATATATATATATATATATATCAAAAACTACAAGGTTATAAGCACAAGATCGCTTTGAGTCTTAAATATATCCATAAACTGCATTTTAATTTAATGTAAAGCTGCTAAATGATTCTTAAATGTCTTTCAGATGTCCATAAACTGCATTTTAATTTAATGTATAGCTGCAAAATAGTGTTCCAGTAAGAGCAAAAAAATATGTGTGCACCAAGATGTGCCTATCACTGTTGCGTGCTCTCTAGAGGAATTTGGGCACACTCCTACCTAGAATTCCACTTGTCGTTGCTGCTCCAAACAGAGTTGCATCGGCCCACAAAACATTTATAAAGTACTTCTTATAAAAGTGGCAGCGCGTACTTAATCGTCTTCAATCCTCACTGGAATGGCCACAGCGCATCCAGAATGCCGAGTACACCAACACAAAAAAACACGATCGCCGAGCACATCAAAAATAAGGAAGTGCAATCTCCGATTACTGCCCCAACATCGCTCCTGCCGTCTTGTCGCCATTGTAAAGACGAAGACAACCGGGTAAGAGAAATCCTTTTGTTGTCGTGAAGTACGCCGGTTCGTTACAGGAGCAATGTCGGCATAAACCTTCTCCATCAACCGCCGCCCATCGAATACCGCTCCCTTGCCATTATGATGTAGATCTACATTCCACATTCGATCCACGCACCACACCTGCACTGAAAGAACCAGAAAGCTCAGAATATGATATATTGGTTTCACAAACTGTGGCAACTTGGTAAGGTTCTAAATTCTTTGGGTCAATACCTCTCTGTGTCTGGGCTCTTCAAGTATTAGTTGATGTTTTCACCTGCAACTTCATCTGAACATGTTTGTGGACGCGAAGTGTGACTTGTGGTACTTTGAGGGTCTGTTGATGTAATTGTTTTATTCTGATCCAATAAAATGTTGATCTGTAAAAAGGTGGCATATTTCTTGTGGGTCCTCACATAGGAACACGTCAGTGGAGGAGGTGGACCTTCTTACACTCTCTGGCTGTGACAATACTTGACACTGGGTTTACGGTGCCCACTGACAATCTTCTGGATGCAACACAGGCGGATAATTCCAGAAGGAAGTTGACTACAAATGTTTTCTTGAAGTTCACATCTCTTGATGATAATGTTCCTAGATTCCGGATTACTCTAGTTGCTAGAGGGGCACCAGAGTACTTGAGTCATATACTTCTGGGGAACAAAGACAAACCATTAATCAAGCCAAATCATACATTTCAATATTTTGCTTACTTTGAGGAATCAATTGGACAGTGCTGTTGGAAAGTTTTCGAAATATGTCAGTAATGGGGACAACATCGCGACAGCCCCTAATGTCTCCCCACGCTCCTCAGGGCATTTGCCTAACGAAGCTGTCTCTGACCATTCATGAATGAGAAAAATTAACCCCCAGGTACTGCCCCTCCTCTGGTCCATCTCTTGGATGCTATCCATGGATCTCTCTCCATTCCTCTTTTTCCTCGGTCATTACTCGGAGGCCACAGGGATCCAGAGGATCAGGGCTCTTCTTCTGAATGCAACTCCGCTGGGCTCCTCCCTTCCACCCCCTGGACATCACTCTGCCAGCCTCCTCCCTGCCATCCCCTGGACTTCACTCTGTCGGCCTCCTCCCTGCCACCCCTGAACATCACTCTGTTGGCATCCTCCCTTCCACCCCCTGGACATCACTCTGTCGGCCTCCTCCCTGCCATCCCCTGGACATCACTCTGCCAGCCTCCTCCCTCCCACTCCCTGGACATCACACTGTCAGCCTCCTCCCTCCCACTCCCTGGACATCACTCTGTCAGCCTCCTCCCTCCCGCTCCCTCGACATCACTCTGTCAGCCTCCTCCCTGCCATCCCCTGGACATCATTCTGCCAGCCTCCTCCTTTGTAAGGATACCTATCCTTAGCAAGGTTCTGCATCCCAGGGCAGTTCATCCCTAGGCAAGTCTGCATAGTAGGGCAGCTCATCCCTAGACTAATGCTGCATCCCAGGGCAGCTCATCCCTAGGCAGGTCTGTGTAGTAATGCAGCTCATCCCCAGGCAGGCTTCGCATCCTAAGGATACCTACCCTTAGCCAGCTTCTTTATCACATGGCAGGCCATCCTAAAAACGGCCTGCATTCTAAGGAGTCTTACACCTGGCTAGGTTTTGCAAAGTAGGGCAAACTATTTCTAGCTTGTTTCTAAAGCCTAGAGAAGCCTCCCAGTAGACAGATTGTGCATCATAGAGCACCCCTAGACCGGTCCTGCATCCTAGGGCAGCTTATTCAAAGATGAGTTCTGCATCCTAGGGATACCTACTCTTACCCAGGTTATGCATCCTATTGCAGTCTGTCCTGAGAAAGGGGTTGCATTCTAGGGAGTTGTATGCCCTGCCGTGTTCTGCAAACTATGGCATCCTATCTCTAGCTAGGTTCTCAAGCCTAGAGCAGCCGACCTGTAGGCAGGTTCTGCATCTTAGGGTATTTTCCCGTAGACTGGTCCTGCACCCTAGTTCTACCTCCATGCTATCCTCTAACACAGCTCTAGTGGAAGACAGGCATGTGTTACTTTGTAACTTTACGTAGATACTTTGGCATAAGAGCTGTACATAAAGGAACAGCGTTCAGGTGCCTCTCTTCCACGTGAAGGAGAACGATGGCGGCTGCTAAGGACCGGCTCTCTTCAACGTGAAGGAGAAAGAAGGCGGCTGCTAAGGATGGACTCTCTTAAACGTGAAGGAGAAAGATGGGGGTTGCTAAGGATGGACTCTCATCCACCTAAAGGAGAAAGATGGGGGTTGCTAAGGATGGACTGTCTTCCACGTGAAGGAGAAAGATGGCGGCTGCTAAGGATGGAGTCTCTTCCATGTGAAGAAGAAAGATGGCAGCTGCTAGGGATGAACTCTCTACCACGTGAAGGAGAAAGATGGCGGCTGCTAAGGATGGACTCTCAGCTGGAGCTTCCCCCCTCACCCGGAAGCAGTACCTTCAGGCAGTGAAATGACTGCATTGACATTTTTCGACAGCATCCTCCTAAATTCCTCCTCCCGTGACTCAGATATTGACATTCTGTGCTTTATAATTACAGCAGCCCTGGCCATAAACATTAAATGTAAACAGGATTTGAGTTCTGAGAACCTCTGATGTAGTTGACCTGTCACGAGTTCCTGGTCTTTGCTCCAGGAAGCTGCTTATGCCACAAAGAACACCGTGTATATGAGGTTTGGAAGATGTCTCAGGAAGGATCTCCAGCCTGCTTCACCTGCTGCCCCTCATAGGGCCATCCCTCAGTGCTACAAAACATAACCAGTTGTGACTAGGCATATGGGACACTGGAAGCACCCAGAGCTGCTTATGCCCACAAGGAACATAATGTGAGGTTTAGAAGATGTCCCAAGAAGGATGTGCTAGCCTGCTCCACCTGCTGCCTCTCACAGGGCCATCCCTCACTGCCTTAAAACACGACCAGTTGTGAATGTGCGTATGGGAAACTGGAAACACGGGGGAATGGATAACTGGATCCTCAACCCCATCCTCCTCCCCCCCCAGCTCCGGCAGCAGCTAGAGGGAACCCCTAAACACCTCCCTTAGCAAGACATATTTTAATATTCTATTAATTACTTTTCAGCACTGCTGTAAAACATCTGGGCCTGATTGACAAAGGTAACTTACACTTTTTAGTAAGTTTAAACTTTTGAGTAAGTTTACTACTTTTTGATATTCTCGAACTGCACTTTTATAGTGATTTACACTTTGCAGTACGTCCAGCACTATGGGCCAGATGTATCAAAGCTTTTTGCATTCGCAAACGGTGCGAATGCCCGTTTGCGAATGCAAAAAGCCATTTCAGAATGTATCAAAGGCATTCTGAAAGAAATTTTAAGGAATCGCTAAAATAGCGATTCCTTAAAATTGCGACCCTCTTTAGAGAGTCACAAATTGCGACTCTCTAAATAAGAAATCGCAAATAAGGATTCCTTATTCGCGATTTCTAAAGCACATGTAAGAAGCAATTCCTAAATGCAAATTGGGCATTTAGGAATCGCTATTTAGCACCAAGTTGAACTTGGTGGTAACCATGTGCAAATTTTAAAAATGCATTTAAAATGCATTTTTAAAATTTACATGTAAAGCACACATGCCCTTTTGGCATGTGTGTACCTTACATGTTGTAAAAAAAAATAGCACCCTGGACTTTGCATTTCCAAAAATTGCACATTCCAGTTAGGAATTCACAATTTTGGAAATGCAAAAAATTCGCAAATATGGGCTTACAGGCCCATAGGTGCGAATGGGGCCGGTATCGCAATTTGAGATTCGGTAATAGCATTTGCGATTTTTAAGAAATCGCTATTACCGAATCGCAAATGTGATACATTGCATTTTGCGAATCAGAAATAGCGACTTTTTAAAAATCGCTATTTCCAAATCGCAAAAGGCATTCTTGGTACATCTGGCCCTACATGTGGCCATCCACCATACAGCACTCTCCCACAGAAAATAATGGAGCTTGCAGTAACAGTGGCTGGCCATGTGGAGTGCTGGACTTACTACAAAAGTGTAAGTTACTACAAAAGTGCCGTTTGTGAACACCGAAATGTAATAAACTTACTCAAAGGTGCAGTTTGTAAATCAGGACCCCTGACTTTCGTAGCCTAATGTTTTGAAAAGTTGTCCTGTGAAATCCATTGTTAGCCAATTTTAACCATCAAAGTTTGAGGTGAGAGAACGCCCCCACATACCTCTGGGCCACGGACTGGGTTCTCTGGTTTAGTGCACGTGGAACTGGTAGTAAAGCATCTTCCGGGGCAGCTCAGTTTCTGGTCCTAGATGCTCTGAGGTTGTGGAGCTCAGCTCTGCCTGTGCAAGCACTATGGGGCTGGTCTGAAACCATTGTCCAAGGCTGTTCTTAGCACCCAGTTCAGCCACAAGAACACTATAGGACTGGATGGACTCCTCTGAGTGGGACATGGGACTCCCAGGTGTAACAATGCTAGACATCTGCATGAGTCTTTCAGATGTAATACACATGCAGATGACATCACCTGTAATTCAACTTCATAGAGCCTCCTGTGTAAGACGCCTGTCACATTACACGTAATACACCTGTGGACATCATATGTAACACCCCTGAGTAGAAAAAAACACTTCAAAGTGCAGCACCTGTAATATATGCAAATGGCAGCGGATGTGAGACACAGGATTCACCCACATCTGTTCCTTGGAACATGTGTGTTAATTTTGAGACGTTAATGCTCATGTGTGCCTGTTAGTGTGATGTTGTATTTTCTTAATCATTTGTTATATTGTTTTATATCAGTTTAAAGACCACCCCAATCTGAGGATTCCTGGTCATTTACAAATATTTTAAATGTATGGCAGCCATATAACGCCATGTAGTACAACTGTGCATTCACTGCACTGTTGGTAAAGCTTCTTCATTATCTCCAGCCTCTGGTTTTATCACAAGGTTTCACTATTATTCATTTGCATTAAAAGAAGATGCTCAAATAAGTGTAAACACTGTATGGAGTTCAGCTGTAGATGCTCCAACCGGTCAAGGATGAAGCTGTGGGCCATTGATAAGGCACTTGCCTTTTATTACTTCTGATTACCTGCTGGTTATTTTGCAATAAACGCCTGACACCATCTGTGAATCGCAAGGGGGTCGCAAAGACCCACCTCATTAATATTAATGAGGTGGGTCGCATATTGCGACCCCCTTGCAATTCCCTGCACTTTCAGGGATGGTGGCCTGTGGAGACAGCAGACCACCATGTCCGTGACTGCTTTTTCAATAAAGCAGTTTTTTTTGGTATTGCAGCCTGTTTTTCTTAAAGGAAGACGAGTTGCAATACACACCTGAAAATGAAACCAGTTGGTTTCATTTTTTCAGAGTAGGCAGTGGTCCATAGGACACAGGGATCAGGATTGAGCACCATGCATCACACTGGCATTCCATTGGCTAGGTACCACAGCAAGATGTGAGCCAACCCCGCCAACTGCACCCCTCCTGGGAGTCACTAATCCCTGTCTGACATGGAATGCGACCTAGCTAGGTTCCCAGATTTTGCAGTACACCCATTACCCTTGAGCTGGATCATGCTGCAATGTCTGAGCTGGCATTAACGGGCACCCACTGTCACCCACCACCAGGATCCCATGACACCTACCAATTATAGTTGTAACGCCCACTGTACTCACCCCCTTGTGGCTGCTTTGATGCCCTCTAGCGCCCATCCAGCACTGGGTAGGCCACCACCAGTATGCAGGCCATCAGCGGGGTCAGGTTCCAACAGGGACCCCACCCTCATTGAGAGGACATCCCAAGCTGGGCCTCCGCGGTCTTCCACGGCCAACGTCTCAGGTCCTCCCACCTTTTCTGACAGTGGGTGCTCCGCCTGCTGTAGACCCCCAGGGTCCAGACGTCCTTGGAGATGGCACGCCCCAATCCCTTCTTCTGATGGCCGCTGACCTGCAGAGGAAACACAGGCAGGAGGACACCATTACACATACAATCCAGCCTGTCACACATATGGCCCACAAATCCCATTACCATCTCAATTGGCACACACATCTCCCAGCGCCCCCATGTACACTACCACCACACATACCACCACCACAATTGACACAATGCTTGCACACACATCTCCATGCACACTTGTCACATGTATCGTGCCCAAGGTGTACTCACCTGTTGGTCTGAAGGCCCATACAGCTGTCCATACTGGGGTAGGACCATATCCACCAAGCGCTCCAACTCCTCCAAAGTGAAGGCAGGGGCCCTTTCCCCGGTCACACGGGCCATGGCAGGATCCAGACACAGGTCACAGCAGCACACGCAGTGTAGGTGTTATCCTGTGGAAATTCAAGAATCAAGTGAGGATTCAGATAGAAAATGGCAGTCACATCCGCGACGGTGTACACTGTCACCGCCGCCAGTGATCCCCATTGGCCACTGTATTCCATAGAGGCCCATATTAGCCAATGAGGAATTGCACAGGGGAGCAAGACCGACTTCCGCCATGAAGCACAACGTCAGCAAAGTTATCTCATTTCCACCTGTCCCTAGATACAGGACAGGCGGTCGCCATTTCATGGGAGTGGATAACATTCAGTTAATCCATATCTGCATCATTGCTACAATTTGCACATACATTGCCATTCCAATTGTCCCATCACATCAATGCTCAATGTACTGAGGAGGTGGTTCCATTGTTCAAATTGTGACAGCCTACTCACTCGTGTGTCCCTTAGATACCTACCACTGCGGATAAATAGGAGGAGGAGATAATTCCCTGTGTACAGACCCCTTGTGGACTTGGCTACAATGGAGGAGAGGCAGATAATACTAACCTATAGATTGGGCAGAGCCACAATCACAGAGCTGTGTGCCCAATTGGAGCCTGATCTAATATCAGCTATCCATCATCCCACTGGGATCCCCCTCTTGTGCAGGTTCTATCAGTGCTCCATTTACTGACAACTGGTTCTGTCCAAGTTACAGTTGGCTTGGCAGCAGGACTGTCACAGCCAATGTTCTCAATCGTGCTGGCAAGGGTTTTGTCTGCCTTGCTCAAACACATGTGAAGCTACATTGCTTTCCCCCAGGTGGAGGATTTGGCCACTGTGAAGGCAGGATTCTAGGCAATGGGACATGTACCCAATATCATTGGGGCGATTGATGGTACACATATTGCGTTTGTCTCCCCCTGCCAGAATGAACAGATGTTCAGGAATCGGAAGAGTTTCCACTCACTGAATGTGCAAATGGTGTGTGTGGTGGACCAGTACATCTCCCACGTCACAGCCAAGTATCCTGGCTCGGTGCATGATGCCTTTATCTTGAGGAATAGCAGCATCCCAAATGTGATGGCTCAACTACAGAGGCACAGGGTGTGGCTAATAAGTGAGCCAGAGTCCCCACCCAATGTATGTCAGTGTATGCCTTGAGGAGTTATCCCCAATACCATTGTGTAAGGCTAATGTTTGTACCTCAATACTTGCATGTAACTCTGGCTAACCAATCCTATCGTGGCTCCCGACCCCTGTGAGGAATGCCAGGACACGGGCTGAGAATCTTTATAATGATGCACATGGGTGAACCAGGAGAACTATTGAAAGGACCTTCAGCCTTCTGAAGGGCAGGTTCAGATGCCTCCATTTAACAGGTGGATTCCTGTGCTACTTACCCGAGAAGGTCTGCCAGATCGTAGTGGCATGCTGCATGTTGCACAACCTGGCCCCTCAGACGACATGTGCCTTATCTGCAGGAGGAGGAGACTGGAAATGTCCCTGTGGCAGCAGTGGACCCTGAGGACAGTGAGGATGAGGAGGCAGAGGATGATGATGTGGACAACAGAACATCAGTTATACGTCAATACTTCCAATGACACACAGGTGAGACAGTGGAACTGACCATTCCTCTGAATATTGATATTTTCTGTGTGGCTGTAGCAGGATGGCATTCACTTCCTTTGCATCTCAACTTACTGTCGGCTATGGCTTCTCATTTTGCAGATGCAGCAACTATGTACCGATGTCATTAATTGTATGTTATCACAGTGTTCAGATCATCTGCACAAGATGTGACTGTTTCCATAAATGCACATTTTCATCACATAAAACACTATCACTCACGTTGTGTTCAAGGATGTTTATTGTAGTGCAAATAATTGATGGAAAAGTGCAATGGGATGGGGTAATGGTAGAGGACAGGCCAGGGTATTGTTCCAGTCTGTTTGTAGCACAGGTCCAGTGTCCAAGGGGCCATAGGAAGGGGTGCAAAGGCAGTTCAAAGTGGACAGGGTGACAGGGTGGGACACAAGGGGAACTTTCAGGAGGGTCTCATTTCCTGGCGGTGGTCTTGGTCTTGGCAAGTGTCTCTGGCTTCTGTCTGGGGCGCAGGAAACGTTGGCGGGGTGGTTCTCCTTCTGCAGGGGAGGGGTGCAGATGGCATGTGGGTCCTGGGGCAGGGCCTCCTGCCCACTAGCTGCAGCGGAAGTGGTGGGCTGGTCAGTAGTCTGGCTAGTGGTAGGGGCCCGCTGGTGTGCAGTCCATTCCCTCATGATGTTGGCCATATCTGCCAGCACCCCTGCTACGGAGACCATGGTGGTGTTGAGGGCCTGCAAATCCTCCCTGATCTCCTGATGGTGTTCGTCCTGCAGCTGCTTGTTCTCCTGCATGTTGGTAAGGATCTGGCCCCTTGTGTTCTGGGATTGCTGGTAAGCCCCCAGGATCTTGGTGAGTGCCTTCTGGAGAGTCGGTTCCCTATGCCTGTCCTCCCCCTGGCGCACAGGGGACCTCCCAGTGTCACTGTTCCCCTGTGCCTGTCTCCCCTGAACGGTGTGCCCACTGCCACTGATCCCAGGTCCCTGATTGTCTTGGGGGTAAGGTGTGGACTGGAATCCATGTACAGGTGGGCACACTGCTCATTGAAGTGTCCTGGGGACAGAGGTGTGGGGACATTGGGTGGGTGCTGTGGTGTTGGATACTGATGGGGGAGGCTCTGTGGTGGACTGTGAGTGGGCTGGGATGGCCAACTGACCAGTGGTCCCTGATGGGCCAGGGAGTTCATCCAGATCCTGAAGTCCAGAGTTACTGTCATCACTGGGGGCATCTTCTGTTGGGGAATTGGATAGTCATGGCACCTCCTTGCCGCTGAGAGTGGCAGGTGCCACTGTGGGGATGTAAGTGATGTATTATGCTTCATGTCTGTGACATATTGTACATCCCTAGCTTCCCCTCTATTGTTGCTGTTGCCCTGCCCCCTTTGTTTGTGTATGGTTATGTATTGTGTGCTTGTTAGTTCTCCATGCTGTGCATGCTTTGGTGATGGGTTTACATTAGGCTGGGAGGGCTGTACATGCATTGGTATAGCATGCAGGGCTTTGCATTGGGGTTAGTCAGATGTGTAGGTGCAGTATGTGGAATGGAGTATGTGGGTGAGGGGGTGTGATGGCATGCGGGTAGGGGGGGTGATACGTAGTAAATGTTGACTCACCAGTGTCCAGTCCTCAGGCAACTCCAGTGAGTCCCTCAGGATGCAGGATTGCCAGGACGTGCTCCTCCCATGCTGTGAGCTGTGGGAGAGGAGGTGGGGGGTCCACCGGCAGTCGTCTGGATGGCGAGCTGGTGCCTTGCTGCTACGGAATGTACCTTCTCCCGTAGGTCGTTCTACCTCTCCCTGATGTCGTCCCTTGTTCTTGGATGCTGTCCCACGGCATTCACCCTGTCCACGATTCTCTGCCATAGCTCCATCTTTCTGGCAATGGATATTTGCTGTACCTGTGCTCCAAACAGCTGTGACTCTACCCTGTCTATTTCCTCCACCATGACCCGCAACTCCTCATCAGTGAAATGGGGGTGCCTTAGTGGGGATATGGCTGTTGTGTGGTGTGTGTTGTCCAGAGGGTGTTGAGTGATGTGGTGGGGTGCAGGATGTGGGGTGCGTGATGGATGTATGGGTGTTTGTGGTGTGTGTGTGTAGTTGTCTCATTGGTCTTCATGTTAGTCTTGTGGCGATTACTGTAGTTCGAAAAGGGTTGTGTGTAATGTGGGTCTGTGTTTTATATTGCTGTGGATGGTTGGGTGTGGTGTGTGTACCAGTGTCAGATGTGTGAATTTTGTTTGGGCCAATGTTGTGTTGTTTTGTATTTGGGTGGCCATTCTGAGTGCGCCGGAGTGTACCGCCATTGGTTTACAGCGATTGAATGTCCACCCTGGTGATTTGTGGGTCATAATGTGGTGGGCGTTGTTTTGTTGGCGTAACGGTATGGGTGTTGGTACCGACAGTTTTGCACTGACCTTTGGGCTGGTGGATTTGTGTATGTGGCAGTATTCTGTTGGTTTGGTGTGTGTGTGTCATAATATGGCGAATGGATATTCGCCACCGTGGTGGTATGTTGGCGGCAGTCACAGCGGCGGTAAGCGGCATTTACCATCAATGTCATAATGAGGGGCGGAGTGTCCAGACGGGGCAGGAGGGACCCTCCACCCTTCTGTGGATGAAGATCCAGGTCGGCGAGGAAATATGAGGATCAGCGGTGGAGTCCATGGGGCTGCAGAGAAGTCCTGGGAGTCATGCAGGTGATGTCCCACACCGGTCCCACACCGGTTGCCAGGGCACAGTTAGTCAGTGGTCAGGAGGACCACCAACAAGCCTTGGCAAATGCAAGTTGGAGTAAAAGAATAGTTGCAGGGTTGAAAAGGACCAGCAAGGTCCAGGGGACTTGGCCCTTGGAGGGGAGACTTGGCTGACCATCAGCAGTCAGGAGTGTCAGCAGAAGGAGTCGCAGCCCTCACAGGCAACCCACTGGCAACAGGCCCAGTAAGTCACAGTGAGGCTCAGTCAGCACACCTGGAGAGGACTCCCATGTCGCTGGTGCAGCAGAGGAGAGATTGTCCTTGCAAGGATGAAGTGCTGAAGGCTGGTGCTACTTGGATTCTGAAGATCCCTTGGAGGAGGAGACAATAAGCCTTGATTTCTGCAAGAGTCGCATTGCACAGGGGTACTGTCCTGCAAGGAGAGGCAAGGGCTGACTGTCTCCCAAAATGGACAGAGGGCAGAGAGGACCAAGGGGACCACTCCAGACCACCACTTGTATTGCAGGATCCACGCAGTTCCAGAGGAGGGCAGATCCACGCAGCCGGACGTTGTTGCTTTTAGGTGCATGCAGATGCAGGGGAGTGACTGGTTCACTCCAAGAGATTCCTTCTTGCTTCTTGGTGCAACTGAAGTCTTGCTCACCCTAGAGTATGCACAGTCGCGGAAATGTTGCAGTTTCTGGAAGGAGGAGGGGAAACAATGTTGCAAGGCGAGGTCGTCTTGGGAGTTGCAGTCTTGTCCGTTCCTGAAGTGTCCAGTTGCAGCTCCGGTGGCAGGAGCAGAAGCGGTTGATGAAGAGGAGTCCTGGTGGAGTCTTGCACACCAATTATGGGGACCCTCCCACAAGGGAGTAGCTAAATAGCCTTAACAGGGGGCTTGGTCACTTTGCACGGTGACCACCTATCAGGGGGGTCACTGACATCACTTATCTGACCTGCCCACTCAGATGCTCTTGTTTTGAAGATGGCAGAATCAAGTGGCTACCTGGAGGAGCTCTGGGCACCACCCCTGGGGTGGTAATGGACAGGGGAGTGGTCACTCCCCTTTCCTTTGTCCAGTTTCGTGCCAGAGAAGGGACCGGAGGTCTCTGGACTGGTGCAAATTGGTTTATTAAAGGAGGGCACCAAATGTGCCATTCAAAGCAAACCGGTGGCTTGAGGCTACCCGTCACCAGCCTTGAAATACCTTTTTCCAAGGGAGAGAATGTTGCCTCTCTCTCCCACAGGAAATCCTTTGTTCTGCCTTCCCCTGCCTGAGCTGGTTAAGCAGCAGGAGGGCAGAAACCTGTCTGAGGGGCTTCAGCAGCACCGGCTGCGGGCAAACCCTGAAAGTCTGGTAGGAGCAATACTGGAGGGTCCTCTACGGAGCCTCCAGAGTGCATAGAAATGTGCCACCAATTCTGGCATTAGCATTGAGGTATGATTCCAACATGTTGGATACCAAACATGCCTAGGTTTGGAGTTACCATTATATAGCTGGACCACAAGTAGTGGGTGACCTGTGCAGTGACCAGTAGTGAAAGGGTGCATGCACCTTTTCACATAGGCTGCAATGGTAGGCCTGCAGACATAGTTTGCATGAGCTCCCATGGGTGGTATAATACATACTGAAGCCCCTGGGGGACCCATGGTGCACCAATGCCCTGGGTACTTACATCGGTACAACAGTATGCCAATTGTGGGATGTAAAGGGTACCAAAGCCACCAAATGTGGAGGAGAGAGCACAATCACTTCGGTCCTGGTTAGCAGGATCCCAGTAGAAACAGTCTAAACACACTGATAAACAGGCAAAAAGTCGGGGTAACCATTCCAAAAAGTGTGACTTTTCTACGCTCTCCCATTAAACGTATTGCAACAGTGCTGAGAAGTGCAGGTACTCTCCCATTAAATGTATTGCAACAGTGCTGGAAAGTGCTGGTACTCTCCCATTAAATGTATTGCAGGAGTGCTGAGAAGTACAGGTACTCTCCCATTAAATGTATTGTCGCAGTGCTGAGAAGTGCAGGTACTCTCCCATAAAATGTAGCGTCGCAGCGCTGAGAAATGCAGGTACTCTCTCATGAAATATATTGCAGCAGTGTTGAAAAGTGCAGTTATTCTCTCATTAAATGTATTGCAGCAGTGCTGAGAAGAGCAGATACTCTCCCATAAAATGTATTGCAGCAGTACTGAGAAGTGCTGGCACTCTCCCATAAAGTGTATTGCAGCAGTGCTGAGAAGTGCAGGTACTCTCCCATTAAATGTACTGTAGCAGTGCTGAGAAGTACATGTACTCTCCCATTGAATGTATTGTCGCAGCGCTGGGAAGTGCAGGCACTCTCCCATAAAATGTATGTTTGTAGTGCTGAGAAGTGCAGGTACTCTCCCATAAAATGTGTTTGTAGTGCTGAAAAGTGCAGGTACTCTCCCATTAAATGTATTGCAGCAGTGTTGAGAAGTGCAGGTACTCTCGCATTAAATGTATTGCAGCAGTGTTGAGAAGTGCAGGTACTCTCCCATAAAGTGTATTCCAGCAGTGCTGAGAAGTGCAGGTACTTTCCAATTAAATGTATTGCAGCAGTGTTGAGAAGTGCAGGTACTCTAACATTAAATGTATTTTAGCAGTGCTGAGAAGTGCCAGTACTGTTCATTTCAATTTAAAGAAGTGCAGGAACTCATTACCAGACAGTACTTGCACATTAAAGAACTGGCCTTTTCCGAGTATTGTATTTTTATTTTAGATATTCAACACACTCTTATAGTACATCATGTGACAAGCAATTGTTGAGGGCAGCATGTGTTAAACACATGAATAGGGTGCATCACCTATAACACACCTTCAGAGGATATCACATGTAACCCACCAGTAAAGGACATCACCTGTAACGAGCCAGCACAGGGGGACATCTGTAGCACACCTGCAGAGGGCTGCATATAACACAACTGCATCATGCATCATCTGTGACATGCATACAGAGTGCATAATCTCTAACACACCTGCAGAGGGTTACATCTATAACACACCTGCAGAGGGCTACATCTATAACACACCTGAACAGGGCTACATCTATAACACACCAGCAGAAGGCTACATCTATAACACACCTGCAGAGAGCTGCATATAACACAACTGCATCATGCATCATCTGTGACATGCATACAGAGTGAATAATCTCTAACACACCTGCAGAGGGTTACATCTATAACACACCTGCAGAGGGCTACATCTATAACATACCTGCAAAGGGCTACATCAATAACACACCTGCAAAGGGATACTTCTATAACACACCTGCAGATGGCTACATCTGTAACACACCAGGGCTACATCTATAACACACCTGCAGAGGGCTACATCTATAACACACCAGGGCTACATCTATAACACACCTGCAGAGGGCTACATCTGTAACACACCTGAAGAGGGCTACATCTATAACACACCTGCAGAAGGCTACATCTATAACACACCTGCAGAGGGCTACATCTATAATACACCTGCAGAGGGCTACATCTATAACACACCAGGGCTACATATATAACACATCTGCAGAGGGCTACATCTATAACACACCTGCAGAGGGCTACATCTATAACACACCTGCAGAAAGGCTACATCTATAACAAAGCCCCCACCACAAAAAAAACCACAACCTGAACACACTCCACAACAACTCCTCCACAACCCACAGCAACACCACAAGCACCCACACCAACACCATCGCACAACACAACAACAACATCCCCACAACCATCTCAACTGCCTACTCCTAAACACCCAATCCCTACACAAACATGCCATAGAACTCTGGGACCTCATCACATCACACTCGCCTGACATCGCCTTCCTCACGGAAACCTGGACGAACCACTCATCTGACCCCGACATAGCCACAGCCACCCCTGATGGGTACAAACTCCAACGCAAAGACCGCCTAAACAAACCAGGAGTTGGCATCACCATCCTGCACAAAGATACCATTAAGGTCACCACCAACACACACAACACACTCGACAGCACAGAACACATGCACTTCCTAATCCACATAAACAACAATACCACCCTCAGAGGTACACTCATATACAGACCCCCAGGGCCACGCCCCCCCCTTCTGCGACACCATCGCCGACACCATCAGCCCTCATGCACTCATCTCCACAGACTACATCCTCCTCGGTGATTTCAACTTTCACTTGGAGAACCCTCAAGACCACAACTCCTCTTTCCTCCTAGACAACCTCACCAACCTCGGACTCAAACTGGTCACAGCACCCACACACTCAGCAGGACACACACTAGACGCAATTCAATCAACACATAACCTACACCCACACTACCAAACTCCACTGGACCGACCACCACTGCGTCCACTTCTCCTTTGCCAAACCCCACACACATCACCACCAACACACCACGCACTACCACTTGTGGGACAAGATCCCCACAGAACACCTGAACTCCCAACTAGCGCAGAACCCCCCCTGCCCACACCAACGACCCCAACACTGCTGCCCACAACCTCTCAAAATGGATCACCTCCTGCGCAGACTCACTCGCCCCCCTCAGAAAAAACATCACCACCCGCAACATCAAGAACGCCCCATGGTTCACCACTGAACTTTAAGACTTCAAGTGCAAATGCCGCAAAGCAGAGAAAGCCTGGCGACAGGAACACTCAACCACTAACTTCTCCACCCTCAAAACCTCCATTCGCAATCACCACCAACTCATACGCACCACCAAAAGAGCATACTACAGGGAATGCATAGACAGTAACTCCCACAACAGCAAAGAACTCTTTACCATCATCAAAGAGCTTTCCAAACCCAAAGCCAGCAACATAGACCCCACGCACACACAACTCCTCTGCAACTCCCTCTCAAACCACTTCCACCACAAAATCGTAGACATACACAATAGTTTCACACCACACACACACCCCACCCGTCCAACACAGACTCGCCTCACACCCCCCCAACCTACTAACGACCTGGGCCCCAACCACTGACGCAGAAACTGAAATAACAATAAATTCCATCCACTCTGGATCCCCCTCTGACCCCCTGCCCCCATCTCATCTACAACAAAGCCAATATCTGTAACAGGCATATATAGTGCATCATCTGTAACACACCTGCAGAGGGTTACAAAGGTAACACACCTGCAGAGGGCTACATCTAAAACACACCTGCATCATGCATAATCTGTAACTTGCATATAGAGTGCTAATCTGTAACACACCAGCAGAGGATACACCTGTAACACACCTGCAGAGGTCTACATCTACTACACACCTGCATAGTGCACCATCTGTAACACACCTGCAGACGGTTACATCTATAACACACCTGCAGGGGGCTACATCTATAACACACCTGCATAATGCGATATCTGTAACAGTGCATCATCTGTAACACACCTGCAGAGGGTTACAAAGGTAACACACCTGCAGAGGGTTACATCTATAACACACCTGCATAGTGTACATATTTTAACATGCATATCGAGGTGTATAATCTGTAACACACCTGCAGTGGTTTTCACCTGTAATACATCTGCTAAGTGCATCATCTGTAACGTGCCAGCACAGGGTTAACACTGTAACACACCTGCAGAGGGCCATATCTATAACACACCTGCATTGTGCATTATCTGTAACATGCATAGGGATTGCTAATCTGTAATAAACCTGCATAGGTTTTCACCTGTAATACATCTGATGAGTGCATTATCTGTAACACACCTTCAGAGGGTTACAAAGGTAACACACCTGCAGAGGACTACTTCTATAACACACCTGCATAATGCATCATTTGTAACATACATATAGAGTGCGTAATCTGTAACACACCTGCAGAGTTTATTACCTGTAATACATCTGCTGAGTGCATCATTTGTAACACACCTGCAGAGATTATCACCTGTAAAACACCTGCTGAGTGCATCATCTGTAACACACTTGCATAGGGAATAAATAACAGAAAGCTCACCTGTAGCTGTAATACACCTGCACAGTAAAAACTTCAGAGGACATCACCTGTAAAACACCTGCAAATGACATAATTGGTAAGACATCTCCAGAAAGGTACATGTTAACACAACTGCAGAGGGCATCACCTGTAACTCCCCTGCAGAGGCATCATCTGTACCACAGTTACAGGCATCGACTGTGATACACCTACAGCGAGCATCACCTGTAACACACCTGTAAAGCCATCACATGTGATACCCTTACAGCATGCATCACCTGTAACACCATAGAGGCATCACCTGTAATATATGCAATGGCATCATATGTGAGAAAGGGGATTTACCCACATCTCTTCCTTGAAACAAATATGTTTACTATGACCTCTAGAAGCATCACCTGTGATGCACCTACAGCAAGTTCCACCTGTAACACGTCTGCAAAGCCATTACCTGTGATACACTCACAGCAAGTATCACCTGTAACACTTGTGGAGGCATCATCTGTGATACACTTACAGCAAGCATCACCTGTACCACCTAAAGGGCCATCACCTGTAACACCTATAGTGAGCATCATCTCTAACACACCTTTAAAACCATGACCTGTGACACACTTACAGCAAGCACCACCTGTAACACCTGTAGAGACATCACCTTTGATAATCCCACAGCAAGCTTCACCTGTAACACATCTGTAAAGCCATCACTTGCGATACACCCACAGCAAGCATCACCTGTGATACACCTGTAGAGGCACAACCTGTGATACACTTACAGCAAGCATCGCCTGTAACACCTATAGGGCCATCCCCTGTAACACCTTTAGAGGCATAACCTAAGATGCACTTACAGCGGGCATCACCTCTAACACATCTATAAGACCATCACCTGTGATACACTTAAAGCAAGCATCACCTTTAACACTTGTACAGGCATCATCTGTGATACACTTACAGCAAGCATCACCTGTAACACCTATAGGGCCATCATCTGTAACACCTGTAGAGGCATAACCTAAGATGCACCTACAGCGAGCATCACCTCTAATACACCTATAAGACCATCACCTGTGGTACACTTACAGCAAGCATCACCTGTAACACTTGTACAGGCATCATCTGTGAAAAACTTACAGCAAACATCACCTGTAACACCTATAGGGCCATCATCTATAACACCTGTAGAGGCATAACCTAAGATACACCTACAGCAAGCATCACCTCTAATACACCTATAAGACCATCACCTGTGATACACTTACAGAAAGCAACACCTGTAACATCTGTAAAGGCATCACCTGTGATACACCCAAGGCAAACTTCACCTGTAACACACCTGTAAAGCCATCACATGTGATACCCTTACAGCACGCATCACGTGTAACACCTGTAGAGGCATCACCTGTGACAGATCTTTAGAGGCATCACCTGTGATAAACCTGTAGCAAAATCACCCACAATACACCTACAGCAATAGATCTAAAGCGAGCATCACATGTAACACCTGTAGAGGCATCATCTGTAACACACCAGTAGAGGCATCACCTGTGATGCATCTGTGGAGGAATTATCAGTACCACACCTGTAATGGCATCACCTGCGATGCACCTGTAGAGGCATTATCTGTAACACACCTGTAGAGGCATAACCTGTGATACACCTGTAGAGGCATCACCTGTAATACAACTATAGAGGCATCACCTGCGATACACCTGTAGTGGTATCACCTGCGATGCACCTGTAGAGGCATCATCTGTAACACACCTGTATAGGCATCACATGTAACATACCTATAGACTTACAGCAAGCATCACCTGTAGCATCTGTAGAAGCATCACCTGTAACACTTGTAGAGGCATCACCTGTGATACACCCACAGCAAGCATAGCTTGTAAGACATGTAGTGGCATAACCTGTGATACATTTAGAACAAGCATCACCTGTACCACTTGTAGAGGCAACATCTGTGATACACCTGTAAAGGCATCACCTGTGATACACCTGTAGAGGCATCGCCTGTGATACCTCTACAGCAAGCATCACCTGTAACATCTGTAGAAGCATCACCTGTAACATTTGTAGAGGCATCACCTGTGATACACCCACAGCGAGCATCATCCCTATTACTTGTAGAGACATTACCTGTGATACACCTGTAGAGGCATCGCCTGTGATACACTTACAGCAAGCATTACCTGTAACACCTGTAGAGTCATCACATGTGATACACCTGTAGAGGCATCGCCAGTGATACACCTGTAGAGGCATCGCCTGTGATACATCTACAGCTAGCGTCACTTCTAACATGCCTGTCATTGGCGTCACCTGTAACACATGTAGAGGCATCACCTGTGATACACCTGTAGAGGCATCACCTGTGATACACCCACAGTGAGCATCACGTCTAAAACACCTGTCATTGGCATCACCTGTATGACACCTACAGGGGCGTCACCTGTGATACACCTACAGAAAGCATCACCTGTAACACACCTGTGAAGCCATCATCTGTGATTCACTTACAGCAAGCATCACCTGTAACACACCTGTGAAGCCATCACCTGTGATTCACTTACAGCAAGCATCATCTGTAACACTTGTAGAGACATTACCTGTGATACACCTGTAAAGGCATCACCTGTGATACACCTGTAGAGGCATTGCCTGTGATACACCTGTAAAGGCATCACCTGTGATACACATGTAGAGGCATCGCATGTGATACACCCACAGCTAGCATCACTTGTAACACTATTAGAGGCATTACCTGTAACATACGTATAAAGGCATCACATGTGATACACTTACAGCAAGCATCCCGTGTGATACCCCTGTAGAGGCATCACCTGTGATACTCCCACAAAAGCATCATCTCTATTACTTGTAGAGGCATCACTTGTGATACACCTGTTGAGGCATCACTTGTAACACACCTGTAAAGGCATCACCTGTGATACACCTGTAAAGGCATCACCTGTGATACACCGGTAGAGGCATCGCCTGTGATACACCTATAGAGGCATAGCCTGTGATACACCTGTAGAGGCATCGCCTGTGATACACCTACACCAAGCCTCATCTCTTTTACTTGTAGAGACATTATCTGTGATACACCTGTTAATGCATCACTTGTGACACACCTGTAAAGGCATCGCCTGTGATACACCGGTAGAGGCATCGCCTGTGATACACCTATAGAGGCATAGCCTGTGATACACCTGTAGAGGCATCGCCTGTGAGACACCTGTAGAGGCATCGCCTGTGATACACCTACACCAAGCCTCATCTCTTTTACTTGTAGAGACATTATCTGTGATACACCTGTAAAGGCATCGCCTGTGATACACTGGTAGAGGCATCGCCTGTGATACACCGGTAAAGTCATCGCCTGTGATACACCGGTAGAGGCATAGCCTGTGATACACTGGTAGAGGCATCGCCTGTGATACAGCTGTAGAGGCATCGCATGTGATACACCTGAAGAGGCATTGCCTATGATACACCTGTAGAGGCATCACCTGTGATACACCTGTAGAGGCATCACCTGTGATACACCCACAGCAAGCATCATCTCTTTTACTTGTAGAGACTTTACCTGTGATACACCTGTAGAGGAATCGCCTGTGATACACCGGTAGAGGCATCGCCTGTGATACACCTGTAAAGGCATCACCTGTGATACACCGGTAAAGGCATCGCCTGTGATACACCGGTTGAGGCATCGCCTGTGATACACCTGTAAAGGCATCACATGTGATACAGCTGTAGAGGCATCGCCTGTGATACACCGGTATAGGTATCGCCTGTGATACACCGGTAGAGGCATCGCCTGTGATGCTCCAGTAGAGGCATCGCCTGTGATACACCTGTAAAGGCATCACCTGTGATACACCGTTAGAGGCATCGCCTGTGATACACCTGTAGAGGCATCGCCTGTGATACACCGGTAGAGGCATCGCCTGCGATACACCGGTAAAGGCATCACCTGCGATACACCGGTAAAGGCATCACCTGTGATACACCGGTAGAGGCATCGTCTGTGATACACCTGTAAAGGCATCGTCTGTGATACACCTGTAAAGGCATCACCTGTGATACACCTGTAGAGGCATCGTCTGTGATACACCTGTAGAGGCATCGCCTGTGATACACTGGTAGAGGCATTGCCTGTGATACACCTGTAGAGGCATCGCCTGTAATACACCTACACCAAGCATCATCTCTTTTACTTGTACAGACATTACCTGTGATACACCTGTAAAGGCATCACCTGTGCTACACCTGTAGAGGTATTGCCTGTGATACACCCACAGCAAGCATTATCTCTTTTAGTTTTAGAGACATTACCTGTGATACGCCTGTAGAGGCATCGCCTGTGATACACCTGTATAGGCATCGCCTGTGATACACCTGTAAAGGCATCACCTGTGATACACCTGTAGAGGAATCGTCTGTGATACACCTACAGCAAGCATCTTCTCTTTTACTTGTAGAGACATTACCTGTGATACACCTGTTGAGGCATCACCTGTAACACACCAGTAAAGGCATCACCTGTGATACACCTGTTGAGGCATCACCTGTAACATACCTGTTAAGGCATCACCTGTGATACACCTGTAGAGGCATCACTAGTGATACAGCGGTAGAGGCATCGCCTGTGATGCACCGGTAGAGGCATCGCCTGTGATACACTAGTAGAGGCATCGACTGTGATACACCTGTAGAGGCATCGCTTGTGATACACCTGTAAAGGCATCGCCTGTGATACACCGGTAGAGGCATCGCGTGTGATACACCGGTAGAGGCATCGCCTGTGATACACCGGTAGAGGCATAGCCTGTGATACACCTGTAGAGGCATTGATTGTGATACACCAGTAGAGGCATCGCCTGTGATACACCTGTAAAGGCATCGCCCGGGATACACTGGTAGAGGCATCGCCTGTGATAAACCAATAGAGGCATCGCGTGTGATACACCGGTAGAGGCATTGCCTGTGATACACCGGTAGAGGCATAGCCTGTGATACACCTGTAGAGGCATCGCCTGTGATACTCCTGTAGAGGCATCGCCTGTGATACACCTGTAGAAGCATCGCCTGTGATACACCCACAGCAAGCATCATCTCTTTTACTTGTAGAGACATTACCTGTGATACACCTGTAGAGGCATCGCCTGTGATACACAGGCAGAGGCATCGCCTGTGAGACACCTGTAGATGCATTGTCTGTGATACACAGGTAGAGGCATTGCATGTGATACAGCAGTTGAGGCATCACCTGTGATACACCTGTAGAGGCATCACCTGTGATACAGTGGTAGAGGCATCGCCTGTGATACACCTGTAGAGGCATCACTTGTGATACAGCGGTAGAGGCATCACCTGTGATACACCTGTAAAGGCATCGCCTGTGATACACCGGTAGACGCATCGCCTGTGATACACCTGTAGAGGCATCGCCTGTGATACACCTGTAGAGACATCGCCTGTGATACACCAGTAGAAGCATCACCTGTGATACACCTGTAGAGACATCGCCTGTGATACACCAGTAGAAGCATCACCTGTGATACACCGGTAGAGGCATCACCTGTCATACACCCACAGTAAGCATCACTTCTAACACGCCTGTCATTGGCGTCACCTGTAACAGATGTAAAGGCATCACCTGTGATACACCTGTAGAGGCATCACCTGTGATACACCTGTAGAGGCATCACCTGTGATACACCTGTAGAGGCATCACCTGTGATACACCCACAGCGAGCATCATCTGTTTTACTTGTAGAGACATTACCTGTGATACACCTGTTAATGCATCGCCTGTGATACACCCACAGCGAGCATCACTTCTAACACGTCTGTCATTGGCGTCACCTGTAACACACCTGTAGAGGGCACCGCCTGTATCACACCTGCAGGGGCGTCACCTGTAAAATGGGCGGGAACGGCCAGGACGGAAGTGAGCCCGACGGCGCTTCTTTGGCGGGATCTCAGTTCCCCTCAAGGTCTTTGCACACAATGGAGGGTGCGTCTGGGAGTGTCTATTTCAGCAAATAACAGGCGTTAAAAAGAAGGATGCTGACAGGTCCACGTTTGCAAACACAATGCAAGAATTATTCAAAGTAATTGATATGTTACAGCGCACTAGACGCCTGTCACTGACTTTGTTCTTTAACAAGTTCCCTCAACACCCCCTCCCCGGATCCCGCTGCTCTCTCCCAGATGGTGAACTCACACAGTATTTTTGTTATGAACAGAGAATGAGCTGCAGAAGGCACATCTCCAGAGGGCGTCGCCTGTAATACACCTGTAGAGTGATGGCACTTATTGCGCCCAAAACTGGGCAGTAATACACTGTCACAGAGTCATGGCGTGTGACACACCCGCAGTGGACATCACCAGTACCATACCTGCAAAAGATCACACGTCTAATACACCTGCACAACACAGCACTCGTAATACCCATACAGAGAGCGTAACCTGTAACACACCCTCAGAGGCGCATTACCTGTAACACACCCTCAGAGGCGCATTACCTGTAACACACCCTCAGAGGAGCATTACCTGTAACACACCCTCAGAGGAGCATTACCTGTAAAACACCCTCAGAGGCGCATTACCTGTAACACACCCTCAGAGGAGCATAACCTGTAACACACCCTCAGAGGCGCATAACCTGTAACACACCCTCAGAGGCGCATAACCTGTAACGCCCTCAGAGGCGCATTACCTGTAACACACCCTCAGAGGCGCATAACCTGTAACACACCCTCAGAGGAGCATTACCTGTAACACACCCTCAGAGGAGCATTACCTGTAAAACACCCTCAGAGGCGCATTACCTGTAACACACCCTCAGAGGAGCATAACCTGTAACACACCCTCAGAGGCGCATAACCTGTAACACACCCTCAGAGGCGCATAACCTGTAACACACCCTCAGAGGCGCATAACCTGTAACGCCCTCAGAGGCGCATTACCTGTAACACACCCTCAGAGGCGCATAACCTGTAACACACCCTCAGAGGCGCATTACCTGTAACACGCCTGCGCAGGATGCCACTTACGAAGTACCTGCAGCATGGCATCACCGGAAACGCACTTGCACAGTAGAAGCACATTTAGCACCAGTGCGGAGGGCTTGGCGTGTGCCCTGCGAACAATCTCACCGGTAGCACACCTGCACTTGCATAACGCTGGTAGTTAATGGAAACAAAGGGAACCCGAGTAACACAAGGACCAGGGGAATTAAAGTATTAAAAACACAATGGTCCCTAATGCACGAGACGACAAAAGTAACAAACTACTTTGTTTATTAAAAATAAAATATATGTGAGCATAGACAGTGACAAAAATGTGTTTAATGCTCTTTTTAGTGCAATGCACACTAGTGAATAAAGTGATTAACGTGTATCATGTAAAGTATAGCACGGCCTTTTAAATTCAAGTACAACAAAGTAAACTGTCCGTCGCCCGAGTTATGAGCAGGGGTGGGCGTAATTTACGTAATTCAGTGTATCATAGTCAAACGGGATTACCTAAAAATTCTGCAAGATTACGCATAATTACACGAGAAGAGAACGTTTAGCGCTATTTTTTTAAGGCAGAAATGCTCCATCATGGCCAAAATGGGTGCAAGAATGAATTTTGGGCTAAGAAATAGTGTTAAATGCAACAAGACATGAATAGCAAGCGTGCGCTTAATGTGCTCTTGGGGTAGGATTTTCAGCTAATTTACCCCTGGCATTTGGTGCTATTTCTTATCGTAAAATATGCCACTCATGTTCAAAATGGGCAACATAGCACTAAATGTGCTCTTGGGGTAGAATATCACCCCCGCCCCCCCAAGTCACTCGGGGATCTGGTGCTATTTTCTTTGCACAAAATGCAGCAGAACACAAATAGCATGCACTCGCGGCCACTTGCGGACGCTAAATGTGCTCTCACAGCAGTGCTTAATTTGTGCTTGTTGTTTCCGATGCTGAGCACCGGCACTTATTTTTGAGGGCCGGCGCTTAGTCTTCTGCCTCAAGCATTTGCTTCAAGCAAAAGACACGTTTGGGAAAGACGGAGGAAGAGAAAAACAAAAAAGCGTCACGGTGAGGGAAAGCAGAAAACTGCAGGTGAGCTGAAAGGGCAGGGAGTGGCTGTAAATGGATTGAAGAGGCCCGAGATGGCTTCAGGATTCCCCCGCCTCAGTATTCCTGTTCGCGGATTTAATTGCAGCAGCCGCGTGTTTAAGAGGAGGGCTTTGAGCACCAGCACCTTTTTATTTACAAACTAAGCACTGTCTCACAGTAGGATTGTTTTATCTCAAATTACTCTTAATTACGTGAGAAGGCATAATTACCTTAATATCAGTAATTTAGTGTAAAAAAGTAATGCGAAAGTACCTGATTACGCAAGCATAATTAAAATTATGCCCGGGCCTAGGTATAAATCAACTACGTTTTGATCCGTTAACCAAGGTGAAACCTTCATCAGGCGTCTGAGAATGTCGAGCGCAGGAGGGGAGCTTAAAATGGGAACACAAAACAAACAATAATCAATAATTTACATTAGAGACAATATTTACACAATTTCCATAGGCCCCAAAAGACAGAAATATGAAAAAAGAACTGAAAAAAAGAATTCCCACCACACAAATAATTGATCCATGATACGTTTGTCTATGTTTACATATATTTCCATGAAATGAAGCCGGTTGTTTATTACTTTCATGGTCTCATATATGAAAGACTGTTTGCTCATGATAAAATTAAGGAAATTAATTATGGAACAGGGTCTGCGTGTAAGGCACAGACCTGTCAGTTAATGAGACTTATGGAAGCCCTGAGTTTGTTGTCAGGGGCAGAAAAAAAGCATTTCTGCACTTTTACAGGAAGAAATGATAGCTCTTGTTCCCAGGGACCAACAACAGAAGGGAATTTATTCAATTCTCTTTCTAGCCTAGCAGGTGACAGGGGAACTCCACCATGTATTGCATCTAAGAGGTGCCAACGAATGGGTAAGGATGAGGTATTTCAGGATTGATTGTCCACAGAGGGTGATTGATAGAGGCTGGAGAATGTTGGGCCACTTTAGATTTGCAGGATGGAACATAAAACATGGTTTATCAATAGGCCTGGGTGAGTTCCTTTGGAAGCTCTTACAAGTATAGTAGTCTCATTTTTTCTGTGGGCAAGTTTATTGATGAAACAAGACCGTGTACAGGTGCACAGTGGATACCTCCGTGGTCCAATACATAAAAAGAACAGTACATGGGATACAGGGAACCATCAATGGATTTGTTAACAGCGAAGGCGGAGGACGATGGTATGGATGGTCCCCTTTATTGGCGCGTTCCTAGGTGGTGAGGACAGGTCACTGCAGAGTCACCGGGGCCACAGTACAGGCCTGGTGCAAAGTACCCTAAGTATCGGGAGGTCCCAATCCCTAAACACTATCCGGGGTCGTACTCAGTGCCCGTGGGATGCCGGGGTAGCTAAACTGACCATCAGTTGATCGATCAGCTTGTTGTGATGGGGAGTAGGATGGGAGTCGAATAGTTGGTAGAAAGGTCCGGGTAAGGAGGGATACAGGTAGGTGCATTGCAGTGCTTAATTTGTAAATAAAAAGGTGCTGGTACCCAAAGCCCTCCTCTTAAACACACAGCTGCTTCAATTAAATCTGTGAACAGGGAATACTGAGGCGGGATAATCCTGAAGCCATTTCGGCCCACTTCAATCCATTTACAGCCACTCACTGCCCCTTCAGCTCACTCTTGCAGCTTTCTACTTTCTCCCTTTCTGACGCTTTTTCGTTTTTCCCTTCACCCGCCTTTCCCATATGTGTCTTTTACTCACAGTAAATGCTTGAGGCAGAAGGATAAGCTGCGGCCCTCAAAAATAAGTGCTGGTTCTCAGCACCGGGTACAACAAGCACAAATTAAGCACTGGTGCATTGTCCAGTAGGACAAGACTGTGGGTCGTTATCTTACAACTACAGGACTGCGTGTCCACACCGTGCCATTTTAGAGGGGCCAGCGTAAGCGAAAGTACAGGGAGCAGCCAATGCTAGTGTCGGGGGGGACGGTAGCGTGGTGGATCGAGAAGTAAGACGAGTCACCAGTGCATGTTTGAGTAAGGTTGGATGGGTTGAGGAGGGGTGAAGTAAAGTGAAGGATGTATGAGTGGCAACGGGCAGGGTACAGTATAGGAAAATAAAATGAGGAAGGGGGTTGTGCAGGGGGAGAGGAGGGCAGGCAGGGAAGGGTGGAAATGGATGAGGAAGGGCTATCACGAGGGAGTAAGAGGTAGGAAGGGAGCACCCAGCGTCCGTTGCGTTCTGGAGGGGTTTTGAAGGGGGGAAACGGGGCGACAGGAGGGTAGGCTTGCGTGGAGGGGGGCACAGACCAGATGGGGAGAGGGTACCTGTCTAGGGAAAGAATGGCGGGGGAGGGGAGGCAGGGTTTCTGAGTGGGAATGGTTGGACGGGGAGTTCACTACGAGTTGTCTGGGAAGAAGGGCGAACATGTCTGTACTGGGTGGTTTGGTCTTGCATTTGGTAGATAACGCGTTCATGCGCAGCAGTCCGAAACATTCCCACCATCTACTCCTCCGACGTGGAGGGAGCAGGTGACCTCCAGCCGCTGAGGGTACAGCTTTTAGCCGTCGCAAGGGCCGTGTAGAGTAAGCGACGTTGCGGCCGGGTTAGCTCAGGAGTATGTCTTACATCATGCAGGAGTGTGGAGGAAGAGGAGAGTGGTGTCCGAAGTGTCAGAGGCACCAAGGGTAGAGCCTACAGCCTCCTTAAAGGGTCGGATCGATGGGCAGCCTCATAGGACGTGAGTCAGGTCACATCGGGTCTCCAGGCAGCGCCAGCAGCCAGCATGAGGGAAAAGACCCAGGGGGTTATTACAACTTTGGAGGAGGTGGTAATCTGTCCCAAATGTGACGGATATACCACCAGCCGTATTACGAGTTGCATAGGATATAATGGACTCGTAATACGGCTGGTGGTATATCCGTCACTTTACCATCACTTTTGGGACGGATTAACACCTCCTCCAAAGTTGTAATAACCCCCCCATTCTATGCAATTTCGGAGGGGTCTTGTACCAGTCATCAATCACTTTAAAAAGGCAAAACTTCAGAAGTGCCTCTTGGACACCTCTGTCCAGGGCCTCCATCATTTTCATCCAGTCCTCCATCTCGAACTCCGTCTGAAGACGTATCTGCCTTGCAGAACATAAATTGTCAAAGATGGGCTGCGAGTATAGATAATGTGTGAGGACCCCATACAGGCCCGCCACCATGCCCTTGAAGCTGCCCCACGTCTCAAGAAAGGACAGGACAGGGTAGACCTGTAGGGTCCAGGGTCAGACTCCCATACTACATCGGACACAGGGCCTCATTATGACCCTGGCGGTAGAGAACCGCCAGGGCCAATGGGGGCAGGAGCACCGCCGACAGGCCGGCGGTGCTCCCTTGGGCATTCTGACCGCGGCGCTTTGGCCGCGGTCAGAAAGGGAAAACCGGCGGTCTCCCGCCGGTTTTCCACTGCCCCTAAGAATCCTCCAAGGCGGCGCAGCTCGCTGCGCCGCCGAGGGGATTCTGACAATCCTTACCGCCATCCTGTTCCTGGCGGCTCGCCCGCCAGGAACAGGATGGCGGTAAGGATTGTCGTGGGGCCCCTGGGGGCCCCTGCAGTGCCCATGCCAATGGCATGGGCACTGCAGGGGCCCCCGTAAGAGGGCCCCGCTAGTAGCACCCGTCGCACCTTCCCACTCCGCCGGCTCGATTACGAGCCGGCATCCTCGTGGGAAGGGAGTTTTTCCCTGGGCTGGCGGGCGGTCTTTTGGAGACCGCCCGCCAGCCCAGGGAAAAACTCATACTACCCTCCGCGGTCTTCTGACTGCGGAGCGGTATTATGGAGGGCGGCATCCTGGCGGGCGGCCTCCGCCGCCCGCCAGGGTCGTAATGAGGCCCAAAGTGTTTGAGTTGTAGGTAGCACCACTCTTGATGGGGGAGGAGGACAAATTTCTCTCTTAAGCTTGCAAATGGATTGATTTCACTGTTCTCGTTGATCTGATCCAAACGTTCAATGCCTAACAAACTCCAGGACTCCCATTGGAGGGTGAACCCTCCTACACGTAGGCCGTTATTACCCCATATGTGGAAAGAAGGATGGGTGTCCACGAGGCCATGTGTCCTTCGCCAGGCTGCATGCATCGCCCTCAGTATCGGGTTATCAGGGCCTGACTGCAGTGGCCCTGTTTTGTACAGGGCTCCAAGTCTGCCTCGACTGGACAGCAATATGCATTCCATGATGTCCCATTGCGGTGGGTCCGTTACTTCGAGTAGCATATACGCTAGCTGAGAGAGATGCAGGGCCATGGCATAGTGTTCTACCGATGTAAGTCCCATGCATCGGTGGGAACGGTGCACCATTAGCTTGGCTGACGATAGGCGGGGACAGGAACAGCCCCATACAAAGGCTCTGATCGCCTTGTCGATCAGTCGGAGGGATGATAGGGGTACTTGAATCGGAAGCATACCTAGCACATAGGTATAGCGCAGCAGTGTAACCATCCTCACAATACCCTCCCCACATAGAAAGGCCCATGTGGGACCACTTTTCGAAATCCGCGGTCATGCGGGTGGTGAGTGGGTCTAAGTTGTCCGTTACCATATGCTCCAGTCCTTGATTAACAAGGATTCCTAGGAATTTGAGTTGGAGCGGTGTCCAGTGGAAGGGGAAGTCGTGAATTGCCGCCCGCTTGGTGGAACAGGAGAGAGGCCCACTCACCTGGTACCCAGAAATTGTCGCAAAGCCGTCAATAATCTCCAATAAGGCCAGGAGGGAACAGCCCAGGTTCGCCAGAGTGAGCAGAAAATCATCTGCATAAAGATAGATTTTGGAAAAGCCCCCCCTCAGAGGGATTCCGGTAAATTGAGGAGATTGTCAAAATGTGGCCGCAAGAGGCTCCATAGCCAGCAAAAATAGAAGTGGCGAGAGAGGGCAACCTTGTCTCGTCCCTCTGCGTGTTGGAAAGGGGTCCGATATGAAACCACCACAGTTGACCTGCCAAGTGGGATTATCATACAGCAGCCTTACTTTTGCAATAAATTGGTCGCCCAGGCCGAAACTCCGCATAGTCGCGAATAGATAGTCCCATTTGATACGGTTGAACGCTTTTTCAGCATCAAGTTCCTGGCCTCCCATATGGCGTGTTTCTAGAGGTGCAACCCGGGACGAATCCCACCTGTGTGTGATGTATTAGGGGCGGGATAACCTTACATGGTTGGGCCGCTAGTACTCTGGCAAGTATTTTGTTATCCCCGTTCAGGAGGGAGATAGGGCAGTAGCCTCTGCAGGCGTTGCAGCGCATATTTGGCCCGGGACATATACAGTTAGTTGAGGGCCATTCTGGGTCGTTCAAGGCACTGGAGTGTAGGTAATGAGGGTTGGGCTGTGTATTGGCAGGCCAGGAGCGCAATGTTGTCCTCAAGTTCTGTCTGGCGAGCTAATCTTTGCTTGTTAGCCTTCACAGAGTCTCATCTGCCCATGGATGGTTGCCTTCGCGGCCGCCCACAGTACCCTCTGGGATGAGACTGTACCCTTATTGTCTCACAAATAGGGGGACACATGGGCCTGCAGTTGTGCTTTGCCTTGGGGTATGCGGTAACGGTGTATGGCAAAACGCCAGGGTTTACGGCCCGGTGTGACCAGGCCTGTGTTGATAGTCATCAGGTTCTGCGAGTGATCCGAGAGGGCACACTCCAGAATTTGAGAGCTGCGGGCCTGGGCTACTATGGTTTGTGTCACCAGAAAGTAGTCCAATCGCGACTGTGTTCCGTGTACCGGCGATAGGAATGTGTATTCTCTGTCTGCCGGGTGTGTAAGCCTCCAATGGTCCACCAACCCATGGTCTAAGGACACGTCCATTAGTATTACCCTATCTTGGTTGTTGCCAACATCTATGGGACCAGTCCTGTCAAGTACTGCGTTGCGAGCCAAATTCCATTCTCCCTCTATGTGGTATCGGGATGCCCTAATAGCAGTTAGTAGGTAGTTGATTTGGAGGAAGAACAGAGGTGTATAGACAGAACCGACGCATAGTGAGAAGTCCCCGACTTTCAGTTTGACGAACACATACCCGACCTCTGGATCAGACCATGTTTTGGTCACCATTATGGGAAAGGTCTTGCGGAGGAGGATTGCCACTCCACATTTCCTGGGAGTCCCGACTCCCTCCGTTCGCAGTTTCGGGCAGCAACTGAAAAATGTATTCCCTACCCAATCCCGGCACAATTTGCTGGACTCAGCAGTGTCAAGATGCGTCTCCTGAAGGAGAGCCATGGCAGTCCCTTTTGACTGGAGGCACAAGAGTACTTTCTTGCGCTTCACATAATGGGTCAGGCTGTTGATGTTCCAGGACAGGACCTTGAATGGGTGAAGGGAGAGGGAGGTCTGGCCGGCCATGGCAGTGGCGAAAGTGGAGGATAGGCTAGAAAGGGAGGGGAGGAGGCCGGGGGAGGAAGAACCGGTTGGGATAGTGTGAGGGTGTCTGTGAAGGGGAGGGAGTAGGGATAGGACTGGCTGCCGAAGCAAGATGTTGGACTGACTCGTTACTCAGTCGATGAAGGGGTGGGTGAGAGGGGGAGAGGATGGGGGGATGGTGGGTGCCCACCTAGGTTAGCTGTAGTGAGTTAAAGTGACGTAAATCAAGGAGTTATATGAAGCAGAAGGGAAGGAAGGGAGGAAAGAAAAGGGGGGGAGGGAAGGAGGAGGGTACGGTATGAAGCTGAGAGGCAGGAGGGAGTGGATTCCGAATGTGGATAGGGGAGTGTCCCCCAGGTGTAACCTGTAGACCGTGGGTCTAAACCTGTGGGGCCAGTGCGACCAGAGGGCCCCGGCAGGGGGCAGGGCACACAGGGTATGCAGTGTGAGTCAAGCCACAGCCATGAGGGAGATTAGTTGGAGAGTGGTGGCAGGGGAAGGGAGTGAGGACAGTATAGCGATAATCGTCAAACGTCTGGTCGGAGCAGGTCCATTTTCACAGGTTCACAGGGGAGGAGGAAGAGGGGGCAGGAGGGCTGGGGGGGTGGCCATGTCACCACCCCATTGTGTGGGTGCCGATCTCCTACCACATAGGTGTGGGGGAGGGCACGTGGGCATCTAAGTAAGCAGCAAGAGTGACCATGGGATCGAGGCGGCCATCGACATTAACAATAAACAATGAAGAAGTCATGAACCCTGTAGCAGAACATCTCCGGGAACAAGTTGAACTGCAATACATCATAAACCATTATAGAGCATAAATCGTGAGTCTCAGGGCATCAAGGCTCATATCAGACAAATGACAACACATTATACAGCAGTAACCACAATACAATGCCTCTCACGGAGCTCTTCTGCGCCCCCATTATGAATAGTTCAAGGTGCCGCATGGGTGAAAAGTGTGGGGGGGATAGGGAGGACAGAGAGTTCCAGAAAAGTAATAGAACAGTGCAAGAGACATCAGGACTCTCCGTGGCCAACCATTGTTCTACATTTCTCATCTACCTACAATAGAATTAGGCCCTAGCGCTTAAAGGCATGCAGCAGTATACTCAGCTGTCCGTCGGAGCCGTGGGCCATGCTTCTCAGTACAGTCTCACACCCCTGGGCAGGAAGGGCCCCATCTCCCGATGCTGCATCAGTTGGAAACATATAGAGGTTTCAGAGGGGAACAGGACTTGTCTCTATCCTGGTGCTGTGTGTGTTGCTCCACAGCCTGGAGCACCATGTCTCTATCACCATGAGGCCTTGGAAGTCTCTCCTGGTCCCTACCCCTTTGGTGCAGATCACCATTATGTCTGGGTTGTCTTCCCGGGGAAGTAGGCAAGGGTGGTGCTTCCGGGGTGCTGGTGGCCTGCCCCGAGGGTTGACCTGGGGGTGTCCTGTTGTGAGAAAGTAGCCTCTTTCTAGCCTTGTTACCCCCACTTTTGGCCTGTTTGTGAGTGTATGTCAGGGTGTTTTCACTGTCTCACTGGGATCCTGCTAGCCAGGGCCCAGTGCTCATAGTGAAAACCCTATGTTGTCAGTGTGTTTGTTATGTGTCACTGGGACCCTGCTAGTCAGGACCCCAGTGCTCATAAGTTTGTGGACTATATGTATGTGTTCCCTGTGTGGTGCCTAACTGTCTCACTGAGGCTCTGCTAACCAGAACCTCAGTGGTTATGCTCTCTCTGCTTTCCAAATCTGTCACTAACAGGCTAGTGACCAATTTCACCAATTCACATTGGCATACTGGTACACCCATATAATTCCCTAGTATATGGTACTGAGGTACCCAGGGTATTGGGGTTCCAGCAGATCCCTATGGGCCGCAGCATTTCTTTTGCCACCCATAGGGAGCTCTGACAATTCTTACACAGGCCTGGAGTGCAGACTGAGTGAAATAACGTCCACGTTATTTCACAGCCATTTACCACTGCACTTTAGTAACTTGTAAGTCACCTATATGTCTAACCTTCACCTGCTAAAGGTTGGGTGCAAAGTTACTTAGTGTGAGGGCACTCTGGCACTAGCCAAGGTGCCCCCACATCGTTCAGGGCAAATTCCCCGGACTTTGTGAGTGCGGGGACACCATTACCCGTGTGCACTGTACATAGGTCACTACCTATATACAGCGTCACAATGGTAACTCCGAACATGGCCATGTAACATGTCTAAGATCAGGGAATTGTCACCCCAATGCCATTCTGGCATTGGGGGCCCAATTCCATGATCCCCCGGGTCTCTAGCACAGAACCCGGGTACTGCCAAACTGCATTCCGGGGTCTCCACTGCAGCTGCTGCTGCTGCTGCTGCCAACCCCTCAGACAGGTTTCTGCCCTCCTGGGGTCCAGGCAGCCCTGGTCCAAGAAGGCAGAACAAAGGATTTCCTCTGAGAGAGGGTGTAACACCCTCTCCCTTTCGAAATAGGTTTGAAGGCTGGGGAGGAGTAGCCTCCCCCAGCCTCTGGAAATGCTTTGATAGGCACAGATGGTGCCCATTTCTGCATAAGCCAGTCTACACCGGTTCAGGGATCCCCCAACCCTGCTCTGGCACGAAACTGGACAAAGGAAAGAGGAGTGACCACTCCCCTGACCTGCACCTCCCAGGGGAGGTGCCCAGAGCTCCTCCAGTGTGTCCCAGACCTCTGCCATCTTGGAAACAGAGGTGTTTGTGGCACACTGGACTGCTCTGAGTGGCCAGTGCCAGCAGGTGACATCAGAGGCTCTCTTGGTAGCCAATCCTCCTTCCTAGGTAGCCAAACCTCCTTTTCTGGCTATTTAGGGTCTCTGCTTTGGGGATCTCACCAGATAACGAATGCAAGAGCTCACCAGAGTTCCTCTAAATCTCTCTCTTCACCTTCTGCCAAAGGATCGACCACTGACTGTTCAGGACGCCTGCAAAACCGCAACAAAGTAGCAAGACGACTACTAGCAACCTTGTATCGCTTCATCCTGCCGGCTTTCTCAACTGTTTCCAGGTGGTGCATGCTCTGGGGGTAGCCTGCCTCCTTTCTGCACCAGGAGCTCTGAAGAAATCTCCTGTGGGTCGACGGAATCATCCCCCTGCAACTGCAGGCAACAAAAGACTGTATCACCGGTCCTCTGGGTCCCCTCTCAGCACAACGAGCATGGTCCCTGGAACTCAGCAACTCTGTCCAAGTGACTCCCACAGTCCAGTGACTCTTCAGTCCAAGTTTGGTGGAGGTAAGTCCTTGCCTCCCCACGCTAGACTGCATTGCTGGGTACTGCGTGATTTGCAGCTGCTCCGGCTCCTGTGCACTCTTCCAGGATTTCCTTTGTGCACAGCTAAGCCTGGGTCCCCGACACTCTAACCTGCAGTGCACAACCTACTGAGTTGTCCTCCGGTGTCGTGGGACTCCCTTTTGTGACTTCGCATTGACTCCAATTCACTCTTCTTCCTGTTCAGGTACTTCTGCGGGTGCTGCCTGCTTCTGTGAGGGCTCCCTGACTTGCTGGGTGCCCCCTCTGTCTCCTCATCCAACTGGCGACATCCTGGTCCCTCCTGGGCCACAGCAGCATCCAAAAACCCTAACCGCGACCCTTGCAGCTAGCAAGGCTTGTTTGTGGTCTTTCTGCATGGGAACACCTCTGCAAGTTTCTTCACGACGTGGGACATCCATCCTCCAAAGGGGAAGTTCCTAGTCCTCTTCGTTCTTGCAAAACACCAAGCTTCTTCCACCCGGTGGCAGCTTCCTTGCACCCTCAGCTGGCATTTCCTGGGCTCCTGCCCCCTCTCGACACTGTCGCAGCTCTTGGACTTGGTCCTCTTGTCTTACAGGTACTCAGGTCCGGAAATCCACTCTTGTTGCATTGCTGGTGTTTGTTCTTCTTGCAGAATCCCCCTATCACGACTTCTGTGCTCTCTGGGGGTAGTAGGTGCACTTTACACCTACCTTTCAAGGTCTTGGGGTAGGCTATTTTTCTAACCCTCACTGTTTTCTTACAGTCCCAGCGACCCTCTACAAGCTCACATAGGTTTGGGGTCCATTCGTGGTTCGCATTCTACTTTTGGAGTATATGGTTTGTGTTGCCCCTATACCTATGTGCAGTATTAGGGAAAGATGCGGAAGACATTGTAACGCGAAGGGTTAATTAGCTTGAGCAGTGTAGATGAGCGTAATGCCTGTTGAAACCCCCTCCCAAACATCGTGGAAAAGTTCATGATATTATTTTCACGCTTGTTTGTGTAGAATATTCCGTCTCAACCTTGAGAACGAGAGTACAGGGAGAAGATGGAATGTAAACAAAGGCTGGAGCAGAGCAGAGCAGCCAAGTACTGATAACATTAGCTAGAAAATGCCAGAATGAGATAGAATCCAAGCTTTGAGTTATTTAAGCACTGAACTGTGTGTGAGGGATTTGGAAGCTTGCAGATGGAATTGTGGAAGCTGCCATGGCCCAGCGCTGCCTCCCTGTTTGCTCGTGGTGCTTGAGGGGGAGAGAGGTCTAAGCAGGCGGTAGAGGGCTCCCCAGCATGTCGTGGATTAAATTAAGTTTCCACACAGGGATAAAATACCTTTGTTTCTCTGCTCTATTATTATGACTGATTATTTATGCCTGCACTGTGTTTATAACCTGAAGTATTCAGCTCGTTTATATTTTGCTTTCTAAACCTATTAGTATGAACTGCTTCAATAACTGAAACATGCATTTTGGTGTGCAGTAAATCAAAGCTTAAATGAAGTATTCAGTTTGTTTCTATTTTGCCTTCTGAACATCGTAGTGAGAGCCTGCTGCAGTAATTGAAACATGCATTTTGGTGTGCAGTAAATCAAAGCTTATCAACTCATTTATATTCTGCTTCCTAAATATCGTAGTGCAATGCATTTTAGTATACAGTTAATTAAAACTTATATCTGTCAATTAATTCTTTGCTTATATATATAAATAGATGCTTCTCATTGCTATTCTTATTCTACTATTGTTAATGTGCTGAATGCCTACATTTTACCTGCAATTCTAGTAAAGCTAAATTGTATTTATAATTGGCGTGTGGTCCTTCATTGAGCGTCCTTATTGACTTATACCGAACAGGTGTCAACCAGTCACCTGGATAAGACAACCTATGTGCTCCTATTGCAATCTATTGTAACTTTGTACTGCTTGCATTACTTTTCTTGCTATAACCTGCATAATTTTGGTTTGTGTACATATATCTTGTGTATATTTCTCATCCTCATACTGAGGGTACTCACTGCGATACTTTTGGCATATTGTCATAAAAATAAAGTACCTTTATTTTTAGTATATCTGTGTATTGTGTTTTCTTCTGATATTGTGCATATGACACCAGTGGTATAGTAGGAGCTTTACATGTGTCCTAGTTCAGCCTAAGCTGCTTTGCCATAGCTACCTTCTATCAGCCTAAGCTGCTAGAAACACCTCTTCTACACTAATAAGGGATAACTGGACCTGGCACAAGGTGTAAGTACCTCTGGTACCCACTACAAGCCAGGCCAGCCTCCTACACCTGTCCATAGCCTGAGTTACTAATCCATACAGGAAGCGTCTTAGGTCTTCTGGGTCATAGAAATCTTTTGACTTGCCGTTCTTGGTGATTCACATCCGCACTGGTTCAAACACCCCATATTTCACATCCAGCTCGCAGAGTTGAGGTCGGAGTGCCAGGAATGCTTTGCGGTGGTCTTCTTTTAAAAGTCTGCTGAAATCCGGCCCTCATACCCCTCTGCTCGCTATGGGCTGTGGGTGCGTGCTGCAATGATGAGTTGTCAGGCCTGCCCATGTCTCAGTAGATAGGTGATGATCGGGCGAGGCCGGGTGTCTCTGTCATGCCGCCGCGGTCCCAGACGATGTGCCCTCTGAAATTCCAACGGGGTCAAACGTTAGGCCTGTGATAGTAGGGAGGATACTCCGGAGGAAGTCTTGGACATCCGACCCTTCTGATTGTTCTGGGAAACCAAAGAAATGGACATTGTCCCTGCTGCTTCTGTCCTCTAGGTCAATGACCTTACTGCATAGGTGGAGGAACTCTTGGTCCCGGTTCGGTATGGTATTGAGGTGGTCCTCCGTTGTTGTCACTCTAGCCACATCACCCTGGCCTGGAAGCCTGCGACATCCAAACGTATGTATTTGGTCTTGGCTGCTAACGTACAGATGGTATAGTTCATGCCTTCCAGTCTGCGACCCACACAAGTGATTTCCAGGAGTATACGATCCATAGCGGTATCCTGCGCTGGGCTAGTGGAGGTAGTAAGTGGTTCCATCTGCAGTGGGCCCTTGACAGAGGACATTGAGTGTGTGTGTTGGAGGGTTTCAGAGAAGAGGAGTTGCCAGGCAGGCTTATTAGTGGATTTGCCTGCAGATTTAATGTTGGGCATTTCCAGACCTGATCTTCAGATACTGCTCCTTGACGTCACTTTCGAGGAGCTATGCTTCTGGCAGGCAGACGGTCGAAGTACCGCAGAGGATGGATGGGGTGTGTGTGACCCTATAGTTCATGGCCTACGCAAGGGTCTGGTTAGTGGGTGCACAATTGCGGTTCACTACCTGTGCGCATCCTCGTCCTCCTTGTAACCCAGGCAGAGGCCTGGATCTTCCTGCAAGGATGTGTCTGTTCTCCTACCTCCACCTGTAGAGGGCCCCACCTTTGCTTCATCCACCGTACAGGAGGGTGGGTGAGGGGCACTACCCCAGACTGCTCTGGGTCTCTGGCCTCAGTTGGGCCTTGATGCTTTTTTCCAGGCAAAGAATAGACCCCCCCTCTGTGAGGACTGACAAGCGGTGTAGTTTAGGGGATGGACAGAGGGTTTAGATGCAGATGCTGGCACAGCAGTGCCTCCTGCAGAATCTCCGTGGTGAGCCTTGGCACCTTTACGGGTGTGATAGGTGCTGGTCTTTTTACAGCCCTGCCAGTACACCTATATCACCATCCAGAGGTGATGCCGGTCTCCGGGGGAGGGCAAGGGAGGACGTAATCAGGGGGAGGTTGCAGGTGGATCCTAACATTATTGTTGGGCCATTCCCACTGAGTGGGCAGCTTGTCTCCCTCGCACTTGGGTGCCCCCCGACTACCTCCCTCAGTCCTGCAGTATTGTGGGCACTGACCCCTCTCCTTATTCGGTGGGTCCTCAAAGAGAGAGAAAGGGGGGCAGGTGGGGGAGAGGGCCCAGGCACCCGCCCCTCAGTGGTGCAGCCAGTGCGGCTGTGTTGGCAGGAGGCCACAGACCACAGCCACGCATCTTTTTCATACACGGCCGGCCTCGCTCATCCCTCACGCGAGGCCGCTGCCACACTCCTCTCCACTAGGCCTCGTCAGGGTGGCTGCGGGAAAAGCAGGCTTCCGCAGTAGTGGTGCCTTCCCCAGACCATCTGGTCGTGTCGCTCCATTTACAGGACCTCCCTGGCCATATTTGCAAGTCACTGCAGCTCACCGGGTGCTCCTACCCCCGTCCAGGGGTCATCAGTGTCCGTAGCCACCCCATACCCCGGGGGCTCCATTCTTAGTGATTCTGAATTCATGGCCCCACTCCTCTTTCTCAGTTGAGGATTTGTCCAGAGTAAGTGTCAGAACCACTTTCAGAGGGCTACAGGGCAAGTAGTAGCTACTGGACCCAACCATGAGGTGGCTGATCCTTTTATTCCCGATGTTCCAGAGCACCGCCTACTATGGGCCCTGAGCAACTAGGCCAAGTACCCCTTCAGCACTTGACCTCAGTGATAGCGTGGTTTGAGCAGTCCAAGGCTTCTCGAGGGAGGGGTAGGGGGATGGTAGGGTTTGGAAGGTAGATACAGGGGGTGAACACAGGCGCACAAATCAAAGTACCTTCAGTAGCAAAAATAAATGATTATCCAGACAGATACTGTCTTTTATGACAAATGTAGTATTTTCTTACAACACAAAGTGAAATACAGCATATACAAACAATACACACAGCCCCCTGAGGTCAGAGCTCTAGTGTTCAATAGGCAGGTCCCTGAGTCCCAATTCCCTCCCACTAGGGGCAGTGGGTATTCCTCATTCTCAATAGGTGACATTCAGGTTAGGGCCTACTAGTAGTCTGGGTCTCAGGTGTTCCTCCACTGGTATAAAAGTCAAGAGTGTTCCAGTGCCTGAAGCAATAAGAAGTAGAACAAGCTGCCCTGGGGCCTTCCAGCCCTGTGATCAGTCTTATCAGCTCCTGCAATGATGGTACACCTGGAGTCTCTCCAGGAGCAGCAGTGGCTGCTGTTGGTGAGAAGTCCTCACAGCTCGGGCTGGGGAGCTGCTTGGAGCCCACAGCACTTCCGTCAGTAGATGGTAACTTTCCCTGATCACTGCAACATATGTGGAGTAGGTTGCTCCATTTCCGATCTGCAGTTGGAGCTTGGGCCCACATGGGTTGCCACAGTGATCTTTCCTCACAGCGATGGCTTACACTAGGCAACCGTCCTTGTCCTTTCTGGTGGCCCCACCTGGCATACAGGATAGCCACAGTAATTCTGCACACAGACTACAGTGCAATTGGCACGGCAGTAATCCTCACGGCAGCCCCACCTGGCACACTAGGTCGCCGATTTCGCTCTGCACACAGGCTATGGCCCAATTAGGATGGCAGAAATCTTCATGGCAGCCCCATCTGGCACATTAGGTCACCAACTTCAGTCCACACATGGGCTATGCCCCAGTGGGCACTGCAGTGAAGCTGACCATAGCTAACTCCAACAGCAGCCCCTTCTGGCATACGGATTTTCCAACTTGAACCTGCACATGGGCAACAACCCGATCAGTGTAGCAGCCATTTCCTCACAGATCCACTTGCCAGCATCCCACACTGCACCTCCCTCCCTCCAGCACTCTCCTCTTCCTCCCAGTGCACTGTGGTCTTGGCAAGCAGGTAGGCAATGGTGCTACAGCCTTCCGGGGTGGATGGACTTGGATGTCCCTGAATGATGTCCCCTCACCCAGCTGGGAGACTGGCAGGCCTTAGCCTTCAGCCCTGGTCACAGGAAAAAGTCTTGCAGAGCTTCTCCTCTTCACACAGCTCGACTCGGTGCGTGACAGCTGACAATTCTAAGGACCTCAAGATCAAATTCTGACAGTCAATTTCCGGAAACAAATGTGATTTAGGGTCTGAGGGGGTCATTCCAACCTCGGCGGTAAAAGGCGCTTACCGCCAGACAGAAGACCGCCATAACACCGCCGCGGTAAACTGCCACGGTCATTCTGACCCACAACAGGCAAGCCGCCAAAATCCCGACATCCACAAAAGTCCGCCACACCAAAGGTCAGCGAGAAACTGGCGATGACCAAACCTCCACCGACACGCCAACAGAAATACGCCCACACTATCACGACACACGAATCCACGCGGCAGTCTTTCAACCGCAGTATTTCATTGGCGGTACACACCGCCGCGCTCGAAATACACATACACATACAAAACACTATCACATTGGACAATCCAAAATACACACACCTGATACACATACACACACCACTCTCACACACCCAATACAATATATAACACACACCCACATCACCCACAAACCCCTACGACCAAAAATACAGGGAGAAGGCCAGAGAGAGAGACACCACCATCAACAAACTAGCAGCCACAGGCACACAAAACCATCACCCACACAACTTCCATGCACAAAACACCACACACCACTACATATCACCACACTTATCACCACACACACCACCCCTTGGCACCTCAAAGACACCCCAGGTTCTCAGATGATGAACTCAGGATCATGGTGGAGGAAATTGTACGAGTAGAGCCACAGCTGTTCTGGACACAGGTGCAGCACACCACCATTGCCAGGAAGATGGAGCTATGGAGCAGAATAGTCGACAGGGTCAACGCTGTGGGACAGCACCCAAGAAATAGGGACGACATCAGGAAGCGGTGGAACGACCTACGGGGAAAGGTGCGTTCCATGGTATCCAGGCACAACATCGCGGTGCAGCGGACTGGCGGCGGACCCCCACCTACTCCCCCAGAATTTACAGCATGGGAGGAGCAGGTCTTGAACATCCTGCATCCTGAGGGCCTCGCAGGAGTAGCTGGAGGAATGGACTCTGGTAAGTCAAATCTTCACTACTTCATCCCCCCCAACCCACCAGCATGTCAACTCATACCCCCACCCTCACCCCCACCCCCATCACACCTACTCCTTGCAAATGTCTCACCATCACAACCCACCCATCCCAAAACCTGGCCCTGCATGCGACCACAAAGCATGGACACCCATCACCAAAGCATGCCCACTGCACATACCCATACACCCCCCCAAACCACCGTCACACCAGCCCCCACAAAGGAATGCCAGCCCTGGGCTACACGGGCACCCACCCATTGCACGCCATGGCACACACAGAAGCAATAACCATACTTTTGTACCCCTGCAGGACCCGAATGCCAGGTCACCGCGCAGGAGGGTCCACAAATGTCCACTCCACCCCCAGGAGAGGCCCACAGTGAGGACAGCAGCTCTGTCTCCCTGGATCTAGATGACCAGCCCGGTCCATCGGGGACCTCGGGACAGTCGGTTCCCCTCAGACAGCCACAGGCCACAGCAGACCTTCCCCCATCTGGGAACACCAGCACAGCACCCACCCAGCGGGCCCATACCTCTGTCCCCAGGACACGTCAATCAGCTGTGTGTTCACCACTACAGGGAACCCAGGCTAACCCAATACCCCAAAAACAACAGGGACCTGGGGGCAGTGGTAGTGGGCACACGGTTCAGGGGACGGAGGCCCAGGGAAACAGGGGAACTGGGAGGGCTGCTGTGCGACAGGGGGGGGGGACAGGCCCAGGGAACCCACTCTCCACAAGGCCCTCTCCTCCATCGTGGGAGCATACCACCACTCCCAGGAGACGATGGCGACGGTCCTGGCCAGGTTTCAGGAGATCCAGCTTCTGCAGGAGCAACAGTATATGGGGTTCAGGGAGGAACTAAGAAACATCAGTTCCGCCATGGGTACCATCGTAGTGGCCCTGAATCAGGTAGTAACCACATTGTGGGACACTGTGGCAGGACAAAGGGCCCCTGACACTAGCATGGACCAAGAACTGCCTACCACCTCCGCCGGCGCTAGTGGACAGGAGGCCCCGACACAAGACCAACAGGCCACCAGAACCCCACCCCCTGCAGAAGGAGAACCACCCCGCAAGCGGGCCCTGAGATCCAGGAAGAAGACAGAGTAAGATGTCAAGACCCCCGCCAGCAAAGGATACCGCCCTGATTGTCATCCCACTGTCCCACATTGTCACCCTGTCCAACCTTAAATTGCCCCTGCTCCACTTTCCACAGGCATTTGGACAATGCACCTGTGATACTGATAGTCTGGACTCTGCCATGGACAATCCTCCACCATCACACCTCACCGATTTGCAACCACCCATCCAATTTAGAGCACTTGAATAAACACACTTATTGCACATAAACAATCTGGAGTCTGGCTGTGATTTTGAACAAATGTATTAGACATGACCGTGACAAAATGTTCATTCACATTGTGATGCCAACAAACCGTTGCCACACAGCTGTAGTCCATGGGGAAACAAAGCAGATATCACGCAGTGGGGCCCACATATCTGAAAACGGAAGGGAATGTCACAACACAGTTACCATACACTGGGGGAAAAAGTCAGACAGTAGAGAGGTAGAAGTCTTTAAGTAAATGTAATATGCCGGTGTGTACTCTTACCTGTGTGTCATTGAAAATACTGCTGTATTACTGTGTTCCTGTTCTCTATGTCGTCCTCTTCGCCTTCCTCCTCTTCACTCTCCACAGGCTCCACAGCTGCTACAACACCACCATCTGGACCATCCTCCTGCAGGAAAGGCACCTGGCGTCGCAAAGCCAGGTTGTGAAGCATGCAGCAGGCCACGATGATCTGGCACACCTTCTTTGGTGTGTACATTAGGGATCCACCTGTCATATGGAGGCAACTAAACCTGGCCTTCAGGAGGCCAAAGGTTCGCTCGATCACCCTGCTAGTCCGCCCATTGGCCTCATTGTACCGTTCCTCTGCCCTGGTCCTGGGATTCCTCACTGGGGTCAATAGCCAGGAAAGGTTGGGGTAACCAGAGTCCCCTAATAGCCACACCCGGTGCCTCTGGAGTTGACCCATCACATACGGGATGCTGCTATTCCGCAGGATGTAGGCGTCATGCACTGAGCCAGGGAACTTGGCATTAACATGGGAGATGTACTGGTCTGCCAAACAGACCACCTGGATATTCATGGAATAATAACTCTTCCTGTTCCTGTACACCTGTTCACTCCTGCTGGGGGGGACCAAAGCAACATGTGTCCCATCAATGGCACCGATGATGTTGGGAATATGTCCAAGGGCATAGAAATCACCCTTCACGGTAGGCAAATCCCCCACCTCAGGGAAAACTATGTAGCTCCGCATGTGTTTGAGCAGGGCAGACAACACTCTGGACAACACCTTGGAAAACATAGGCTGGGACATCCCTGATGATATGGCCACTGTTGTTTGAAATTACCCACTTGCTAGGAAATGGAGCACTGACAGCACCTGCACTAGAGGGGGGATCCCTGTGGGTTGGCGGATGGGTGACATCAGGTCTGGCTCCAGCTGGGCACACAGTTCCTGTATAGTGGCTCGGTCAAGCCTGTATGTCAGCATGACATGTCGTTCCTCCATTGTCGACAGGTCCACCAGCGGTCTGTACACGGGAAGATTCCTCCATCTCCTCGCATGTCCCAGCGGACGGTGCCTATGAAGGACAACAGCGAGCACAGAGTCAATCAACCCACAGGTACGTTCCCACAGCTTGCACAGAACACGATTCTCAATGCATTGAATGGCTTGTATGAGTGTTGATGCAAGGCCTAGGTATGTGTGACGCAGTTGAAATTAAACCATGTGGGCCCTTGAAATGGCGGCTGCCTGACCTGTGAAGTGCGACAGTGGGATGTGAGGTCAATGCGCTGGCGTGGCACACCGTGGCGGTAGGCGGTCGAAGACCGCGGCGCAAAGCCGCATTGGTTAACATTGAACCCTATGGGTTTCAGGAGCCAATGACGATGTGCGCCGGCGGTCGCGGTACGCACCGCCGCGGTACGCACCGCCGCGGGCGTGACCGCCATTTTCTATCTGCTTAATCACTCGATACCTGATCTTCCACAGGAGAGGACCTATACTGCAAGTGCTGCTGCGACCTCGGTCTGGAAGGGACAATGGCTGCTGCGACTGGGGAAAGGGCCCCTGCCTTCACTTCTGAAGAATTGGAGAAACTCGTGGATGGGGTCCTCCCCCAGTATGCGCTACTCTACGGTCCTCCAGACCAACAGGTAAGTACACTGGGAGCATGATTTGTGGCCAATGCCTGTGTTGAGTGGGGTGAATGAAAGATGGTGGGGAGGGGAGCGATTGAGGCATGCAGCAAACGACAGATGAGAGCATGTGCCACATGGCAAGGGTGGGGATAAGGGGCCACTCACATCGAGCATGCAGAAGGTGATGATTTTTTTTCTCCCCCTGTACATGTCACATAGGTCAGCGCCCACCAGAAAGTCACTATTTGGCGTGCCATCGCCAAGGACGTCCTGACCCTGGGGGTCCACAACAGACGGGGCACCCACTGCCGGAAGAGGTGGGAGGACATCCGACGCTGGAGCAGGAAGACAGCGGAGGCTCAGCTGGGGATGACCTCCCAACGTAGGAAGGGTGCCAGTCGTACTTTGACCCCCCTGATGTCCCGGATCTTGGCGGTGGCCTACCCCGATTTGGATGGGCGCGTGAGGACATCACAGCAGACACATGGGGGTGAGTACAAACACATTCTGCTATCTTTGCGCGCAGTGGAGGTGTCTGGGTGGGGGAGGAGGGCTGTGGGTATCCCTAGGCCAGGGTGATTTCTGTGGGCTAGGCCCCTCCGTAAGGCATGACCCTGTGCCCCCGCCCCCCACCTCTGTAGGGTGCCTAGTACAGCTATTCATGGCCCTGTGTCATCTATGTGTGCAGTTGTCGTCCATAGGCTTGTAGGCCATGTCCCACTGATTGAGTAGTGTACCCCAAGTGCGCAGTGAAGAGGTCATTGACCTCCTGAGGACCATCATTGTTGGGCAGTCTACCCTTTTGAATGCCATCCGGGTGTAGAAAGGGAGGTGCACCGGAGTAATGCATACCTGGAGGCCATTCATTCTGGTCAGGCTGCCCATCAGCGATCGTTCAACGCTCTGGCCTCAGCACTGACGGCAGCCATTGTCCCTGTCTCTAGCCTCCCCCCTCCAACTTCCTCCACCCAGACCCAAACCCCTGTACCTCTGCCTATCCCAGACACACCATCAGACCAGCCTGCACACACCTCAACACCCAAGGGAAGCTCATCCAGACAGAAGCACCACACATCACACAAGCATTCACACAAGCAACATCCACATACAGACATACCAACAGCCACTGCCTCCTCTGTGTCCCCCTCCTCCTCGTCTCCCTCCTCCCTCCCTGTGACGTCTCCACTCACACTTGCATGCACAACATCTTCAGCCACTACGTCCATCACCAGCACACCCACCAGAACACTCCGCACACGTGCAGTCACCACCCCCACTACCATTAACACGTCCCCTGTGTCCTCTCCCAGTGTGTCTGTCACCCCCTCTTCCAAACCACACAAACGCAGGCAGCCACCCACCCAACAGCCATCCACCTCACGACAGCCTCCAGCACCTGCACCCAAAGACACCAGACTTCACTCTCCTACAACCACATCCTCTTCCTCCACTCCCATACCCACTACACCTACCCGTCCCTCTCTTACTAAATTGCTTTTCCTTTCCAAACTTGACCTCTTTCCAATAACTCCCCCACCCCGTCCATCTCATAAGACTCCAATCAGCACCTCAGCCACCACAAAAGCGGGACCTATAAAGACAATTGTCCAAGGACTTTGGAGTCCCCCACATTCAAGGGCAGCTAGTTCGGCTAGGAGCCAAGACACGGCCAGCCCACCCCCGGAAAAGCAAGCAAAGATTGCCAGTGCCTGGCGCGAGAGGCCAAAGACAGCAGGCTCCAAAATCCCTACCCTGGCTCCGTCAGGAAGTGGGGTGCCACCTGGCACACCGCCAAAGGGTGGAAAGGGCCACAGACGAGCAGGGAAGGGTGGCAAGGGCAGCACGCCCGACAAGTCCGGCAGCAGGCCAGCTGCCCAGGAGGGCCCCACCAGCCCCATTCCAGGTGTGCAGGAGGACACCCACAGGCCCGGTACTGCAGCCCAGGAGGGCCCCGCAAGCCAAAAGAGAGATGGGCAGGAAGGCCCCGCTAGCCACATGTCAGGTGGCGAGTGACATCCATGCCATGGCCGGATCTGCTGACCTGGACACTCATCTCAAGCACCGCTGAACAGGGCCCTTCAAGTCAAGAACCGCTGAACAGGGCTCTTCAAGTCAAGAACCGCTGAACAGGGCCCTTCAAGTCAAGCACCGCTGAACAGGGCACCGCCGTCTCAAGCACCGCTGAACAGGGCCCTTCAAGTCAAGAACCGCTGAACAGGGCCCTTCAAGTCAAGCACCGCTGAACAGGGCCCTTCAAGTCAAGAACCGCTGAACAGGGCCCTTCAAGTCAAGAACCGCTGAACAGGGCCCTTCAAGTCAAGAACCGCTGAACAGGGCACCGCCGTCTCAAGCACCGCTGAACAGGGCACCGCCGTCTCAAGCACCGCTGAACAGGGCACCGCCGTCTCAAGCACCGCTGAACAGGGTCCTTCAAGTCAAGAACCGCTGAACAGGGCCCTTCAAGTCAAGCACCGCTGAACAGGGCACCGCCGTCTCAAGCACCGCTGAACAGGGCACCGCCGTCTCAAGCACCGCTGAACAGGGCCCTTCAAGTCAAGCACCGCTGAACAGGGCCCTTCAAGTCAAGAACCGCTGAACAGGGCCCTTCAAGTCAAGAACCGCTGAACAGGGCCCTTCAAGTCAAGAACCGCTGAACAGGGCACTGCCGTCTCAGGCACTGCTGAACAGGGCACCGCCGTCTCAGGCACCGCTGAACAGGGCACCGCCGTCTCAAGCACCGCTGAACAGGGCACCGCCGTCTCAAGCACCGCTGAACAGGGCACCGCCGTCTCAAGCACCGCTGAACAGGGCACCGCTGTCTCAAGCAGCGCTGAACAAGGCACCGCCGTCTCAAGCACAGCTGAACAGGGCCCTTCAAGTCAAGCACCGCTGAACAGGGCCCTTCAAGTCAAGAACCGCTGAACAGGGCCCTTCAAGTCAAGCACCGCTGAACAGGGCACCGCCGTCTCAAGCTCCGCTGAACAGGGCACCGCCGTCTCAAGCACCGCTGAACAGGGCCCTTCAAGTCAAGAAACGCTGAACAGGGCCCTTCAAGTCAAGCACCGCTCCGCTGGGCCCTTCATCTCAAGCACCGCTCCGCTGGGCCCTTCATCTCAAGCACCGCTCCGCTGGGCCCTTCATCTCAAGCACTGCTCCGCTGGACCCTTCATCTCATGAACCGCTGGCCCATTGGCGGAAGGGGCAGGCCCGCATCTGTGTTGGGCAGGGCTGCACGAAGCACTCTGGGCACTAGTCTCCCTCCAGAACCAGTGGAGACTGTCATCCACTTGTGAGACTGTGGCTTTGCACTCCCCAGGATGGCACAGTGGGCACCCACCCACTGTAGAGACTTGAGAGACTGTGGCTTTGCACTCCCCAGGATGTCACAGTGGGCACCCACCCACTGTAGAGACTTGAGAGACTGTGGCTTTGCACTCCCCAGGATGGCACAGTGGGCAACCCACCCACTGCAGAGACTTGAGAGACTGTGGCTATGCACTCCCCAGGATGGCACAGTGGGCAACCCACCCACTGCAGAGACTTGAGAGACTGTGGCTTTGCACTCCCCAGGATGGCACAGTGGGCAACCCACCCACTGCAGAGACTTGAGAGACTGTGGCTTTGCACTCCCCAGGATGGCACAGTGGGCAACCCACCCACTGTAGAGACTTGAGAGACTGTGACTTTGCACTCCCCAGGATGGCACAGTGGCCATGGAGGCCCCTCGTGGATCTGGCGTCGTGGACTCATCTGGCTGAGGTGCCCCCCCTTCCCTTCCCCCTGAGGTGCCTGTAGTTTTCCTATCTGATGCCCCTGCAGGGTTCTCTCCATTGGAGTCAGGTATCCTGTGTGGGCTTTGCCCATGTGTTTTGGCCCAGTGGCCCACGAACAATGGCTGATACACATATCGGACAGGACAATTTATGTATATATAGTTTAGATGTTTGATATATTTTATACTCAGCCTTACAATATAATCCAAATTTCATACTCATTTCCTTTTGTATTTGCATTCTTCCAGGGGGTTTGGGGGGTGTAACTCTGAGTTGTTGCTATGCATTGATGTGTGTGTTGTAGTGGGTGAGGGTGGGGGTGGGTGTGTCGCGTATGTGTGTCTCCGTAATTTTTTGCCTCCCCCTCCCCTGTGTCGTAGGTGCAGTACTCACTGTTGTCTTCTGCGCCGGCGTTCGTGCTCCTGGTAGAGGAGCCGGAATACAATAGCTGTGAGGATGTGTAGTTCGGGTTCCATGCTGTCCAGATTCCTCGTGGGGTGTATGGAGGTGAGCGTTTTCCGTTCGAAATATCTGTTTCCGCCGTGTTTTTATCGGCGGGGCTACCGCCCCGGAAAAGGTGTCGGATTGGTGGGTTGTGATAGGGTGGGCGGTACATTGTCTCCCGCCTGTCTGTTGGCGGTGACCGCCGCGCTGTTTGTTTGTCCCGCCGTGGCGGTCGGAGTGTTAAAGTGGCGGTCTCTGTTGCCGGTTTCCGCCAGGGTCAGAATTCCATTTTTTTTACCGCCAGCCTGTTGGCGGGTTAGCCGCCGCTTTAACACCGACCGCCAGGGTTGGAATGACCCCCTGAGTCTTTCAAGTGTGTGTTTAGGGTCTGCTTTCTTTTGAAGTGCCCACTCTTCTGCCCTTCCTCCAGAAAGCAGTCTATCACATCAGGAGCTACTCCAAATCTGATAGCTCCACAACACAGGCCATGTGAGTGGCCAGAGGTTCACACTTGTATGTCACCCATAATGATATGTTCCTCAAAAGGTTACCACTGCACCCGAGCCCTACTCTTTGTGATTCTCTTGTTCACCCCATCTCATTCCTGAAATGTAACCAGTGACCCCTCTCTGAATCAATGAGCACCCTTTGAAGTGTACTAAAGAGCCTAGCCATCCTTTCTCTAGTGAGGAGTAAGGGCCATCAGAGAAATGGCTATATGTTCACCAACCCAATTAGGATGGGTGAACATAGAGCCATTTGTTATACTGTCTGTCACCCCCAGGCAAACCTTGGTGGTAAGTGACAGTAAAAATGGATAATTGCACCCCTCACCATGGGAGAAAACTCCCATGGTGAGGGTGCATTTTATTTTTTATTTACAAAAAGAAAATCCTGTTTTAGGATTTTCTTTTTGAAATGAAAAAAGAGAACTGTCATGTAGCCGGGGCCCTGTACCAAACAGTGACCAGTATTGTCAAGAACCGCTGTGATGTCATTTCCTGCCAATGCATTATAAATGGCCGTCTGCTTGGTGGCCATTTGCAAATGTGGCGGGTGGTCCCCCTACCAGGAGGAAAGAGCAATTTACTCCGCCCCTCTGGCGGAACAAAGGGCCTTCCACCCATATATGAATTAGTCCTGTTAGAACTGGCCTCCTTGGCACGGTTTTCCCCGTATCGTTCTGGCTTCAGACCTCCTGTTTTCTTGACATTATTTGTGTTGGCCTTAGGGATCTGCTCACTTTACTACTGCTAATCAGTGCTTAAGTCCTTGTGCTCGCTACTTAATACATGGTAGAATTGGCATTTTACTCTTTTGGCATATGTAATTTACTTGTACGTCCCTAGCAAAGTGGCACTAACTCTGCCCAAGGCCTGTAAATGAAATGCTACTTGTACGCCTGCAGCACTGATTGTGCCACCCACTTAAGTAGCACTTTAAACATGTCTCAAGCCAGCCATTCCAGGCTCTGTGTGCAGTTTTAAACTGCAAGTTCGACCTGGCAAAATAAAGCTTTTACCCATCCCAAAACCTTCTTTTTAATACAAAGAAGTCACCCATAGAGTAGGCCCGGGGACAGCCCAGAGGTCAGGGTGCAATGTATTAAAAAAGTAGGACATGTGCTTTTACATTTTACATGTCCTGGTAGTGAAAAACTCTTAAATTTGTTTTTCAATACAGCAAGGCCTACCTCTCCCATAGGATAACATTGGGGTTACCTTACTACATTTAATAACCTGTAATTTCCAAATGGGAGTAGGTACACAGTTCATGTTTGGTGTGTTTGGAATTGCAGTGAGACATCCTAATGTCTGGTGAAGTCTGATGTTAAATTACAATTTTGAATCTGCCACTTTTAGAAAGTTGGCATTTTACTACCTTAGTCATTTGGTGCCTGCAGCCTGTCTCTGGGTCACATGACTGGGTGTAGTTGACAGTTGGGCTTTATGTATTCCGCCTAGATAGCAACGCACAATAGGTAGCGTAGGTGTGCCTGAATGGGCCATCTCTGGCAGGATGGGGAGAAGAAGCTGGGCACAGCCCCACCTACCCTTGAAAAGGCGGTGTCCTGTCTCCACACTGCAGACCCCCTGAACTTAATCTGGAGCCAGGACCAGGGAGGCAGAGTACCTGTGCACTTCAAAGGCATGCTTCTAGAAGCTTCTCCCCACTTCAAAAGCACAACTGGGTATAAATACTGGATCTCAGACACCAACTCTTCAGTACACTTCTGGACCTGTGGACACTCTATATAAGGAAGAAGGACTGCTGTTCTGCTGGAAGGACTGCCACTCTGTTGGACCTGTGGATTCTCTACCAGGAAGAAGGACTGCTGTGCTGCTGAAAGGACTGCCACTCTGCTGGACTGCTGCCCTGAAGGACTGATGCCCTGCGGGCCTGCTGGCTTCTTGCCTGGGTGAGAATGACTGGACCTGCACCTGTTGAACCCAGATCCACCAACGTGACTCAAAGGGCTAGCTGGCTGGCTCCTTGACTTGAGCCACAGTGACAGAAGTCTCCAACAACCTTAGCCTCAGCACCTGGACTTTGCCAATAGTGAGTCTACTCTGCCAAGTGGTTCCACCTTAGTTCTAGACCCTTGGGTGTGGGCCAAAGGTGCGCTATCAGCTTCTGTGGTTCCAGGGGAAGCAATGCATCTCCTCTGCTGCGAGGTGCAGCCCCAAACAGAACTAATGCATCTCTGCTGCTGCATGGATTGGACCCATCACAAAGATCTGCATCACCTCTGCAGCCTCCTTGGAACCACCATTTCATGACACAGCCTTAGGGCAGGCCCTTGCATCCCTCATCAATGGAAGCCTCAACAGTGACGTTGGACTCCGTATCTCATCCTCGCAGTTCCTTGGAACCGAAGCATAGCCCGACTGCGTGACGCATCCTTGATGCCGTACGTCACGTCGCAAGCCCTCATCGAATGGATCCTTGATGATGACACAAGACCTTGCATTGCAGCCTCACCACATTGCTTTGGCTGCCAACGCATCTTTAATGCAGATCCTTGCAATGCGCACAAACCAGGGTCTAAGGTACTTTGTACAGTGGGCTCAACTGGGTCCCTGTAGCTGGCCTGCACTTCATCACGGTCGGCCTGAGCTTGTGACTTGGTATGGGTCTGGAGCAACGACATTCCCACAGTTGGTGCTTTGAGTTTTTTGGCACTATTTTCACTGAACTCTTTTAAATTGCACATCTCCGATTCTACTGCTTGGATTTTTGTTGTTTTTGTCTTGTTCTATTTAGTAAAGACCTATATATTATTTTAACTTGGTGTGGGATCGTTTTTGTGTAGTGTTTGGCACTTTATTGCTGTTTGAAGTGTTGCACAAATACTTTACACTTTGCCTCTAAGTTAAGCCTGGCTACTAAAGCGCTGAGCACACCCGGACAAGAACTGTGGGTGTTGCTTGACCAGTGCTCACACCCCAGTCAACCAACAACCCACATTCTTACATTTTCCTTACAGCCATACTAGGAACTGCAGTCAGCACCAATAGCTGTGCAATTAGTTATTTACCTTCACTATGTCTGCAGATAGTATTAGGTTCCAAAATCAGGGCAGCTACACCTAATACTATGATTGGAACTATTTTCTGTAAATATACATTTAATGGAGGGTTGTAGTGTTAGTCCTCTATATAAGTGATTAAATCAACATAAGCCATCAGTTGCTGCCAGGCATTTGTATAGGCCTCATTATGACGTTCCTTCCATTTAAGGTAAGTACAAGATGTGACACCTAAGTATTTATAACTTTAGTTTTAGTAAGTCTTTCTTCACCAAAGTTTTGCATTTTCTGAGCTTATGAGATTCAGAGAGTTCCCTGTCCTGTTTGCATCGGAAGATCTACTCGTAGGACGTTATCTTCTTAGGTGGAGGCTTAGGAGCATCCTTTGGGGGAATATGTAGAGCAGCCACTTGATCATCTCCTTCTACTTTCAAAAAGCATTATCCCTAATTTCATCTCCTGTGTTTAGTTCATTTATTAGCTTTAGGGAATGCTTTAAAACCTCAAGTTGGTGCTGTAATCTAATTCCACATTGGGCTCCACCTGTAACCAACTTCACATGTCAGTAAAACACTTGCACAGGGCATCACCTGTAACAAACCTGCCCAAATCAGCGAGTGCTAAACACCTGGACAGGACATCACTTGTAACACACCTGTATGAGGCTGCTGGGGTTACACATTTGCATAGGACATCACCTATAGCACACCTGCACAAAGTAACACCTGTAAAGCATTTGCACAGGGCATTTACTTCAACCAATCTACACAAGGCAGCGGGTGTTAAACACTTGGACAGGACGTCACCTGTAACACAGCTGCACGAGGTTGATGGTGTTAAACACTTGCATGGGAAAAAGAGAAAATATGAAAAGGTAAGATAATCATAGGAATCAGCGCTCACAGTGTATCACCAAATTCACAAATAACACATTAGGGTATGCACGGTGGTCCTGGCAAGAGGATCCTCCCCACTCCTCCTATGTTTCATAAAAGAAACAAAACAGCAGCAACAGATGTCAGGGTACTCGTGAATATCAGTTCACTCATCCATGTGTTTTATGGCTTCGGTGTCTTGTTCCACGTCATCAAGCATAAGCCGGACCAGGGTAATTTGCAATAGTTCAATTTATTCTTGAAATGAAGTATCCATTAGAACAACAAAACCAGCAACAACAGTCAACACGTGTTTCGTCCTGTGAGATAAATAGTCTCAAAGACTTCATCAGGGCTGTAAGAAATACAAGTTGTGACCATGATTAAAGTCAAAATCACTCATAATGGACAACCAGTACCAACACCCATGTGACTTTCGTGGAAGACCTTAACTCCAAGTGTGAAAATTCGTGAGCAATAAAAATAATAATAAATTGGACATGAAGCCACCATTAAATAAGCTAGCTGCAAAACAACAGAGCCATGCTTAATGTTTATATAGTAAACCGTTGACATAGAGGGTAATATTATATTGCCAAAGGAAAAGCATAATGACAGTCATGACACCTGCGTGAATACCCTAAACTTATCCACGATTATATAAGGATCACCCATTATATAAAGACCAGCAGTGAATTCATAAGGATGATCGGTACCCTATAGTTACTCACATAAGGCAGTGCACCAGACAAGGTCAGACGAAAGGTTTTGAATATTTTGGCTTTGATCATGTAGCTAAGGATCCCAGAGGAGGCAATAGGGAACTGGCCCTTAGGAAACAGCAATGTTACTGGATTCTTAAATTAAGGGCTGCGGAGGAGGGTCTCAACACAAATTTTGAAATCGACTACTACTTGGGGGAATAATTTGGCATTTGACTAATCCAGTTATTATGATGTATGTTGAGTCTCACTGGGGGATAAATAATGATTACTAATTGGTCTTTTGTCTTATCATTTTGCCATTATTTAAGAGCGGGGGATCAAAGGTAGACCAATTGCTTCATCAATGTTTATGTATGGGAGACATTTGTTTATAGACTCTAACTTCAATTGTATGTATTATGTATTCTGTGTATGTTTCCAGGTAAACATGGGACGTTTGTCTGTGAATTGTAAATTGTAATTGGAGGTATGATGTACAAATTGTATGAATTATACTGCCTCATGGGGCATGTGATAGTTATGACACATGAGTGAGATTCTTCTTTTAGCCATTTCCATCTTAATGTGATTCACCTTTTCCTTTAATTTTAGTATGGTACATGCTGGGATTGCGTTCTCTGCTCTGGTCTGACCTTACATGTTAAGGGATCACAGTATCTGTCAATATAGACTCACTTAATTTGGCGCCCGTGCAGGGATTTCATATTCTGTTATTAGTCATTGAGGCGGTTATCTCATAATTTAAGTTCTATGTTTCTATCTCCAAGATGGCGTCCGCAGAGGGAACTATATGTCCCTTTTCACTTCTTCTCTTTCGATCCTATGTGGATTCACTTATATGATGGATACTATTGACACACCCAATATGGCGCCCATGTGCCGTGTTGGTAGTCTGTTATTGATTTTGAGTCAGTCATGTAAAACTCAAGTCCTACGTTGCTTTCTCAAAGATGGCACCCGCGGACATTTGATAGTCCTTTTTCACTTTTGCGCTTTTCAATAGCGTATTGGCTTACTATAAAGGAGAGTCTTTACGAGTGCCGGCGCTCCTTTTCAGCAAACGGGAGCGCCGCAGGACATATAGCAATATAATATTACCCTCTATGTCAACGATTTACTATATAAACATTAAGCATGGCTCTGTTGTTTTGCAGCTAGCTTATTTAATGGTGGCTTCAAGTCAAATTTATTATTATTTTTATTGCTCACAAATTTTCACACTCGGAGTTAAGGTCTTCCACGAAAGTCACATGGGTGTTGGTACTGGTTGTCCATTATGAGTGATTTTGACTTTAATCATGGTCACAACTTGTATTCCTTACAGCCCTGATGAAGTCTTTGAGACTATTTATCTCACAGGACGAAACACGTGTTTGCTGTTGTTGCTGGTTTTGTTGTTCTAATGGATACTTCATTTCAAGAATAAATTGAACTATTGGCAATTATCCTGGTCCGGCTTATGCTTGATGACTTGGAAGAAGACACCGAAGCCATAAAACACATGGATGAGTGAACTGATATTCACGAATGCCCTCACATCTGTTATTTGCATGGGATATCACCTGTTATACGGTTCCTACTAAAACAATAGTGCTGCATATTAGAATGAAAGAAATTTAGAAAGCGGCCATTGAGTCCTCCCCCACCATCTGAGACTGTCGGCCCAATTCCTAGCTAGTTCACAGTGCCTCACCTAAACCCCTAACTTTACCAGGGTGGAAGGTGATTGCTGCAACCTGAGCATGACACTTTGATCCCCAAATGAATCGTGGAAACAGATCTTACCCTTTTGCTGTCTTACTCATGCATGCCCAGGCGAAAGACAAGAGAGACACAAGATACATTTTCAATACATTTTCAATACATTTATTGAAATACTTTTAGTCTTGCATAGGGAGAATTAGCTGTGATAATTAGGCAGATGAAACAAATCAATGTTATCAACATTATGAACATGGTAAAAAGATTTAACAGTCCAACCATGCCATATAATTTCTATATATTCCTACCTATCACTAACCCTACACTGAGGGCATAGTGGGTGTACCGTCTGCTTTTACCCGATCTATCAATCAATCAATCAATCACTATACTTGTAAAGCACGGCTAGTCACCCGCTAGTGTCTCAAGGCGCGGGGCAGTCAGTGAGTAGTCGTCGATGACAGAGGGGATCAGATGAAGAGCCAGGTTTTGAGGTGTTTTCTGAATTGTGATAGAGTGGGAGATCTTCTGAGGTGGATGGGAAGGGAGTTTCAGGTCTTGGCGGCGTGGAGAGAGAAGGATCTTCCTCCGGCTGTGGCCTTCCGGACACGTGGGATGGCGGGAAGGGCGGGGTCGGCAGAGAGGAGCTGTCTGGTGGGCGTGTAAAAGTGAAGTCTGTGGTTGAGATATTCTGGCCCGCGTTGTGAAGGGCTTTGTAGCGTGTGTGAGAAGTTTGAATGTAATTCTCTTGTCTATTGGGAGCCAGTGCAGGTCCTTCAGTAGGGCGGAGGTGTGGCTGTGTCTGGGGGCGTTCTTGATGAGACTGGCGGAGGCGTTCTGGATGTGTTGCAGTCTTTTCCATACCCTGGTGGTGATTCTGGCGTAGAGTGCATTTCCGTAGTACAGACGGCTGTTGACGAGGGCCTGTTTGACTGTTCTTTTGGATTCGTTGGGATCTATTTGAAGATCTTCCGGAGCATGTGCATGGTGTTGAAGCAGGTGGAGGAGACTACGCCGACTTGACGGTTCATCAAGAGTGCTGAGTCCAGGATGAAGCCGAAGTTGCGGGTGTGGTCGATGGGGGCTGGAGTGCTTCCGAGGGCAGTGGGCCACCAAGAGATGTTCGAGGCTGAGGGGTTGTTGCCGATGATGAGGACTTCTGTTTTTTCAGTATTTAGCTTGAGGCAGCTCTCCTTCATCCAGGCGGCGACTGCCTTCATTTGGTTGTGGAAGTTGGCTTTGTGGTTTGTGTGTGGGTCGTTGATGAGGGATATGATTAGCTGCGTGTTGTCGGCATATGAGATGATGTTAAATGCGTGGTGTCTAGCGATGGTAGCTAGGGGTGCCATGTACAGGTTGAAGAGAGTGGGGCTCAGAAAGGAGCCTTGTGGGACACCGCAGATAATATTGGTGGCCTCTGAGTAAAAGGGGGGGAGTCTGATTTTTTGGGTCCTGTCGGAGAGGAAGGAGGTGATCCATTCTAGTGCCTTATCGCGGATGCCGGTGTCATGGAGATGAGTCTGTAGAGTGCGGTGGGAGATGATGTCAAAGGCGGCAGACAGGTCGAGGAAGATGAGAGCCGCGGTCTCACCCCTATCTAGGAGGATGCGAATGTCATCTGTGGCGGTGAAGAGGGTGGTCTTGGTGCTGTGGTTGCTCCGGAACCATGACTGTGAAGGGTCCAGGATGTTGTTGAGTTTGATGTGTTTAGTGAGTTGTCTTTTGACAGCTTTTTCAATTACTTTAGCTGGGAAGGGGAGTAGAGAGATGGGCCGGAAGTTCTTGAGGTCGTCTGGGTCTGCGGTGGGTTTCTTCAGTAAGGGCTTGATTTCGGCATGTTTCCAGATTTCTGGGAAGGTGGCGGTTTCGAAGGAGCGGTTGATGATGTGCTGGAGTTTGGGTGCAATGGTGCTGCTTGCTTTGTTGAAGATGTGGTGGGGGCAGGGATCGGAGGGAGAGCCGGAGTGGATGGAGTTCATGATGTTGAGGGTTTATTCGTCGGAGATGTTGGCCCAGCAGAGTAAGTGGTGGGAGTTTGGAGGACCTTTGGTGGTGGATATGACGGTGATAGGCGCGGGATGGTCCTGAGTCGGGAAGCTTCTGTAGATGTCTATCTTGCGGTGGAAGTAGGTGGAGAGGTTGTTGCAGAGTTCTTGTGAGGGAGGATGTCTGTGGAGTTCGCTCTGGGGTTGGTCAGTTCGCTGATGATCACAAAGAGCTCTTTGCTGTTGTGTGCATTGTTGTTGATTAGCTCCTGGAAGGCATTTCTCTTGGTGGTCCTGATGAGTTGGTGGTGTGGGCGTATGGCTTTTTTAATGGCTTCGTGGTTGGTGGAGGTTTTGTCTGTGCGCCATTTTCTTTCGAGGCATCTGCAGCTTTGTTTGTTGAGGGCGCAGGTGAACCAGTTGGCTATCATTGATGTGCGTCTGTTGGAGGGTTTGTTGATGGGTGCTAAAGTGTTGGTGCAGTCTAAGATCCAGTTGTTGAGGTCTCGGGCAGCTGTGTTTGTTTTCGAGATCATCTGGGGGGGTGAGTTATTGATGCTGGTGAATAGCTGGTACTTGGTGATCTTGTTCCAGCTTCTGCGGGGGGGGTAGGTGAGCGAGGTGTCGGTCGGGTATTTGTTGAAGGTAAAGTGGATACAGTGGTGGTCGGTCCATTGGAGTTCGGTGATGTGACTGATGGAGATGTGGTTGCTGGCGGTGAAGACAGGGTCAAGTGTGTGCCTGGCGGAGAGGGTGGGCAAGGTGATGAGTTGCTTGAGTCCAAGGTTGGTGAGGTTTTCGAGCAGAGTCGTGGAGTTGTTGTCATTGGGGTTCTCCAGGTGGAAGTTGAGGTCCCCAAGGAGGATGTGGTCCTTGGAAGCAAACGCGTGGGTGATGGCAAGGTCGGCGATGGTGTCGCAGAACGAGGGGCGGGCGCCAGGCGACCTGTAGATGAGGGTGCCCTGCAGAGTGGTGTTAGGGTCATCCAATCTGGAAGTGGAGGAGTTTCATGTTGGTTGTGGTGTCTTCGGTGCTGGTGGAGAGGCGCAGAGACTCTTTGTGGATGATGGCGATGCCTCCCCCGGGCAGTTTGTGCAGTCTTTGCAGATGATCTTGTAGCTGTCAGGGATGGCGATAGCGATGTCCAGAGCCGAGAAGGGCTTAAACCAGGTTTCTGTGAGGAAGACGACGTCTGGGGATGTTGGGTCAATGAGGTTCTAGAGGTTGATGGCGTGCCTGTGGATGGCGCGTGTGTTGATCAGGATACATCTGAGGTTGTTTTCTGCTTTGTGGGTCCTCGAGGGTGGGCTTGAGTGGCAGATGCTGGTGAATTTGCAGTGGCGACAGGTGAAGGGTCCCTTGGTGTCACTTGGCGATGCCTGCTTACAATTGCTGTTGCGTCCTGGGTTGAGTGCGATGAGCGCTGCTGGTGTGTAGTGGTGGTGGGCGAGAGGTCCAGGGGTTCAGGCGCCTGTCGAGGCCGGGTCGCAGATGGGCGCAGACAGGCTTGTCTTAGGCACGCCCTCGGCGCGCCAGTGGCGCGCCCGTTGCACGCGGCCGCCATAAAGTAGGGGAGGGGGACTGAGAGGACAGCTGGGAGGCGGGAGCGGGATAATGGTGTAAAAAAGGGGGGCGGGACCGCGGGGGCAGCAGCAGGAAGGGAGAATGGGAGAGAGGAGAGAGAGAGAGAGAAGCAAGAATGAGAGGAGTGATAGGGAAAATGGGGGAAAAGATAGAGGAAGCGCAGAAAGGCAAAGGCACTAAAAACGGCACAATAAAAGAAAAACCGAGGGGAGAGGATGGAAAAAGAGAAAGAGGCGGAGGGCAGCCCAGCAGAAGAGCTGAGCTCTCCCACTAGACACCAGGGATGAGGCGCAGGCAGGGCCTGCGGGTGGAGGAGTGCCTCCAACTACTGACTGGGGTCAGAGTTCAAAGACAGACAGGCTTCACTTTCTGGTGGAGCTAAGCGGTGGCAGAGCAGTTCACTGACCAGGTCAGTGAACTAGAAGGATAGCCTCAGCCCCCGTTCGTGGTGAGGGAATCAGCCTGTAGTGTAGGTGACAATCCTTCTCTGCAACTGGAAGATCAGCGCCAGGAGAGCTGCTTGTCGAACACAGCATTAAGGTATGGCTGGAGTGTTCCTCTGACTCATAAAGGACAGAGCACAGTTTATATAATAAAGCCCTCACTGTGTTAGAGGCACGTCTCTGATGCAATAATTTGTCTTGATGTTACACGCTATCTCCAAATAGTCAATGCAAGCACTAGGTTATCTTGTCCTGTGTTCCTAGCCTTGAACAAAGTGTACGGATTACTTATTGAGAAAGGCTTTCTGAAAATAAGCATCATGTACAAGCGTTTTCTCACAATAATAACGTGCAAGCTAAAATATGTAAAAATATCATTTCTAAAATGATGGCAGCCTAAAATGTGTAACATATGGAACTAAAATGGAGAACCTCAGTGAACCCACAGTGGGCTAAGAGGGCCTCACCAAAACCTGCACAAAGCAACGCCTGTAAAGAATTGAGTGGAACATCACCTGTAACAAGCCTGCACAAGACATCATATGGAGCACGTGCTCAGGACTCCGGCCCAGAATTACTAAAACGTCACACGGAGCAGCAAGACAACTTGCTTTGCTACGCTGCGTGACAGGGAGGGAGCAAGAATGCACCGTATATACTAAGATATGGTGCATCCCTGCTCTCTCCCTGCTCTGGCGCACTGAGAGCTGCATAGCGCCAAAACCGGTACCTTTGTGCTATGGCGCAAGGATGCCTACATTACAGGAGGATTGTTTATGTGCAGGAAAGGACATCTTCAATCCTCCAGGACATTTTCCCCTTTCTATGCATGCTGCAGAATACAGCACATGTAGAAAGAGGAAATAAAGAGGAGAGATTGACATAGTTCTCCTTGTTATGCCTCTGTTGGGAAGGCGTATCACTTTGACGCATTTCCAGGTTACTATTCTTAGTAATTGTGGGAATCCGTGCAACGCAAGAGCTTCCTAAATCTGCAACATGAACTTTAAAAGACATCACCTGTAACTTTCCTCGGAGCATATCACCAGTAACAGAGTTGAAAAGACATTATAAGGAAGAGGTTAGGGACGTATTTACGTCCACGTCATGCAGCGCAACACAGCAAGTCACCTTGCTGAGCTGTGTGACAGGGAAAGGGCAGGAATGCACCGTATTTAAAAGAATACAGTGCTTTCCTGTCTATCTCCCTGTGTTGGCACATAGCGTCAACGGGGCACCATTGCATCACGGTGCAAGGGCGCCTGCGTTGTAAGCAAGATTGTTTTTGTGCAGGAAGGGGCACCTTCCTGCGCATAACAATCCCCAGAGGCATATTCCTCTTTCTATATGTGGCGCAGAACGCAGCGCACGCAGAAAGAGGAAGTAGCAAGGAGAAATATGGATATTTCGCAACATTTCGCCTGACGTGGGTAAGCGCAGGATTTTAGCACATTCCCAGGTCCACCACGTCTTGCAAATCTGTGAATACGTCACAATCCATGGTAATTGTGTGGGAACACCCCCGCAACACCCACAGAACGCCTTCCTGGGGCAGAATAAGGCAAAGGAGTGATTTGCGCTGTGTTGCTTTACTCCAGATTTATGAAGCCACTCAAGCTCACGCAAAGTGGCGTTGCGTGGCTTCGTAAATTGCATTTGGGGTTTGCGTTGCGCATGCGTGGTGCAAACGCAATGCAACCCTCTCATAAATATGCCCCTTAGTTTGTAGCAAATAATGAAAATTACAATTACTTCGTAGCAGCCCTATAACCAGTTTATTCGAGAAACCATTGAATCGACAAAACGGGAAGTTCGAAGAGGGATTGCGTTTCAAAGTACCTACGTTTTAAAGCCTAAAAAACAGTTTATTAAAAAATATCAAAACCAAAATACTTGTTTGAAAAGTTACTCAATTCAGTTTATCATATTTGTAAAGTATACTACAAACCATAAGGGCACCCAGACTTTCAACAACCGTGAGCGCTCACAAGTGTGTGATCAGGTTCACCGCGCGAAAAGCAGTTTGAAATCTGATTTACTTGGGAAGTAATTCCAAAGCTGAGCTGCATGGTAGAACTACATACACCCCAAAGTGTGCGGCCGAGGGAACCCTGAAAATAAGGTACGGTTTCATAGCAGACGAGGAAGAACTGAAGACGTGCAATTTCCCGGGGTCTCTTGTGTTTGAGGGAGCGGGTAATCTTGATAGTTGAATTTAAATAATGTCTACATGATGTTACAACTGATAGGCCTGTATCAAAATGTCCCAAGTATGAAGATAAGGTGTAGTAGGGCTCGGATGCGGTAGCCTTAGGAGTTATAGTATTCAGGTGTACTTTTCCCATGGTACCCGAGTGCATTCTGGTACTTGAAGTCATTAACACCATAATAATTTTAGCATTCAGGGGTGAAAGACGTCAGGTGGCAGAATGCACTGGGGTCTCACTGAAGACCTACATATGAGTACTAGAACTGTCACTTCTAAACTCAGTCACACTTTAATCACACTTTAAGTATCTTCTGGGTCCATAGCCTGGTGGTAGACTGCACTCGTTTGTGAGTGAAGGTATTTGACTCTTAACTATTGATGCTTTTATCAACTGATGAAAAGATGATTTGTCCTATAGAACCTATATCTATAGGGTCCAACCTGTAGCACAAGCACAAAACATTGCTCCTAGCACACTTTCTGTGGGATCTCACGTGAGTGCCGCATTGGCCCGCGTAATTTGAATTTTCTTGTGGCATAATTTAGTCAACTCTGCTGGATAAATTGTTCCTCCCCTGCCGCATAATTCCACTAGCGTGCCTCTCACAAAGCTAGGTCAGGATACAACACACCTGTACGCGACTTCACACCTCACTCACCTGCTCAGAGCATCACCTGTTAAACTGCACAGGACCTCATCTGCAACAGCACTTCAACCGTGATGTGCTGCTCAGGACCGCACTATATAGCTTCCTCGCACATGGACATCACCTGTATCACAGCTACATGTAGCAGACACCTGTGCAGAGCATCTACAGGCAGCAATCACCTGTAAGACACCTGTGCAGAGCATCTACAGGCAGCAATCACCTGTAAGACACCTGTACAGAGTATCTACGGGCAGCAATCACCTGTACAGCGCATCTACGGGCAGCAATCACCTGTAAGACACCCGTACAGAGCATCTACGGGCAGCAATCACCTGTAAGACACCCGTAGAGCGCATCTACGGGCAGCAATCACCTGTAAGACACCTGTACAGAGCATCTACGGCAGCAATCACCTGTAAGACACCTGTACATGGCATCTACGGGCAGCAATCACCTGTATAGCGCATCTACGGGCAGCAGTCACCTGTAAGACACCTGTACAGCACATCTACAGGCAGCAATCACCTGTAAGACACCTGTACAGAGCACCTACGGGCAGCGCATCTACGGGCAGTAATCACCTGTAAGACAGCTGTACATAACATCTACAGGCAGCAATCACCTGTAAGACACCTGTAGAGCGCATCTACAGGCAGCAATCACCTGTAAGACACCTGTACAGAGCACCTACGGGCAGTGCATCTAGGGGCAGCAATCACCTGTAAGACAGCTGTACATAGCATCTACGGGCAGCAATCACCTGTAAGACACCTGTACAGCGCATCTACAGGCAGCAATCACCTGTAAGACACCTGTGCAGAGCATCTATGGGCAGCGCATCTACGGGCAGCAATCTCCTGAAAGACAGCTGTACAGCGCATCTACAGGCAGCAATCACCTGTAAGACACTTGTACAGCGCATCTACAGGCAGCAATCACCTGTAAAACACATGTACAATGCATCACCTGCAGCGCACCTACAGACAGCAATCACCTGTAAGACACCTGTACAGAGCATCTACAGGCAGCAATCACCTGTACAGCGCATCTATGGGCAGCAATCACCTGTAAGACACCTGTACAGCGCATCTACAGGCAGCAATCACCTGTAAGACACCTGTACAGCGCATCTACGGGCAGCAATCACCTGTAAGACACCTGTACAGCGCATCTACGGGTGCATGTACAGGGAGCAATCACCTGTAAGACACCTGTACAGCGCATCTACAGACAGCAATCACCCCACAGGGCATCTACAGGCAGCAATCACCTGTAAGACACCTGTACAGCACATCTACAATCACCTGTAAGACACGCATCGCCTGCAGCGCATCTACAGGCAGCAATCACCTGTAAGACACCTGTACAGCGCGAAACAGGCAGCAATCACCTGCAAAACACCTGACATTTCATGAATCTGTCATCTCAGCATCTTTGCACGAACAGTGATTTGCTGCACTTTCCACTGTGAGAGAAAAGACAACAGGGTAATCTCACAGAGTGCAGGGAAGGTATCAGACATATTCCAAGTGTGGTTCACAAAGTCCAGCATCTCACCTGTTGGAGCCTATGTGCTCAAGTTATTATTTTGCACTGCTTATATACAGTCTTTCCAATGCAGGAGCAGAGGAAAGACCATGTGATCAAAGTGGAACTCAAGATGCACACGAACAAGCACAAGCCTAGCTCCTGTGGGAAGAAGGAGGTCAGACTACCTTGAGAAGTAGGTACAGCTGTATAGAGTAGAAAAGCTGACTTCACAAAGGAGCATATTTACAAGAAAGTGGTGCATCAGTTATGATGCACCACTTTACTTGCCCCCCTAACGTCACCATGGTAGTGATGGATTTCCAATACAGCGCACAATGAGGCACGTTAGCACAATAGTATCAAATATTTTTACGCTGATGAGGCCCATTGGCCAACTAGTGCCAAAAATGATGCCGCTAGTCCAGAAATGTGTGCGTGCGTCACTTTAATGAGGCGTTAAAAATGATGGCAACAATGGGCAGTGAAATCTTGTAAATTTCACTGCACCATTGTTCTGGGTTTAATAATAGAGGAATGCCCTGCTTGCATAAATTATGCCTGGTGCAGGCATAATGTGGCAAAGGGGTTACAAAAAGGCACAATGCGTGCATTTCACCACTTTGTAAATCTGGCGCGGGGAAAAGGCCTCCTTGAGGCTGCCTTTGCGTAATAAAAAGTGATGCCAGGGCGGTGTGAAGAGGTGCTAGTGGTTGGAAATATGCTCCTACATCTGATGTTCTCACTTGGTCATGCCAACTTCAAAACGAAGCTAGGCTTACTTGAGCAGTCAGTCTCACAACACTGAAAAAGAAAATGGTGACGTGTTTAAAATGTGTTTCACGTGTCCTCAGGCAACCTACGAATCCATTCTGTCAAAAAGTTGCGCTTTCCAGTGGGATCTCGTGACCTAGATAATGCACATGTGGAAGGGAAAACTGCAGTTTGAAGCCTGATGCCCTTTCTTAGACAATTCACTGAAGAGGTAGATGGAGTCTGTTTTGCAATGTTCCAAAGCAACAGAGGCAAACAGAGGGTCATCAAGGTACTCTCCCAAAGGAGAGTTTCTGGGAAAGAGCAAGGGGTCCAAATTTTTCTTTAAAAGTTAGGGAAAGATCAACCGAGATTCAGTAAAGCCTTGAGGAAGCCTCGTTCCAGCTGAGATCCACCAAATGAGAACGTAAAGACAAGATTACTTCTCATGGATAGGAATGGAAAAGAACAGAGAACACAAATCAGCCACAATGAACCAATCAATGGGCGTTGTCAGGGATACAGGAACAGATGGTAGTGAGGATGGGAACCAAAGGGAAGTTACAGGTAGCCACAACATTTATGGCCCCTAACTGTTGGACATATTTGTACACATTGGTCTTTGAAGCCTTTTTGATAGGAAGTTTAGGACCATCACATCTGCAAACAATTGGTACCGAAAACACCTTGTCTGATAACATCTGTGATGAGTGGCTGAATTCTTGCTTCCGCTTCAAGGTTTAGCGGTTACTACGAAAAACGAGGCAGCTTTTTTATTGAGCTGATCATTATCTTTACCCATTCCCCCACTTTATTGGCCTCTCTGGAGCACAACATGGAGGGCTCCTGAACAAACAAACCTGACAAATGTTTATACATTCCAGGGTTATCAGCAACAGGCTGATGTTATGTTTCACAGAATGGAAATTAAATGAAGTGCAGATTTACATAGCGCAGCTTATCACCCGTGAGGGTCTCAAGGCGCTGTCCATGGGCACAAGGCGATTAAGTGATTTGTCCAGAATAACAGGATGTTGCACCGCCACTGAGGCTTGAACCCAGACCCCCAGCTTCCGAGGCGGTCGCCCTGACTGCTGCGCTACATCCTCTCATGAAGCAAAAACCTTGTTTCCCTTGCCCCGTGGCACATTGAGGTTCACTCCATCAGGTGTATCAAAAACAGTACAGTTATGTGTACACAAAATATCATAACCTGATAGGTTAGAATGGGAGGTAGGGCTTGAAAGGAAAGCGTACTTGTCTGTGATGGGGCCAAAAGTCATAGAAGCAGGATCAGAAATGCAGGGTGAGACTTGTTCAGGTGGATTTTCTGGTTATCATATAATCAACATATCGACCTTTCTGACTATGGAAATCAGGGTGTTCAAGGTTCAGCCGGCACCTTTTGGGCTGCCTTAGTATTCAGTGTATCTGTTTTCTATGACCTGCATATTTAACGTCATTAGGACACTCCCTCCTCCAGTGCCCCAACTGCCCACAGGCAAAACACGACCCTGGTGCTCCTGAGGCTTCTCTCCTGCCCGTTTCGTCTTGCCACTCGCCCTCCAACCTGCCCCCTTATTATCCCCTCATGAATGAGCTTCCCTTCATCTCCCCATTGCATTCTGTTACATATTCTGTAATTTCAAAGACACCAGTTTAGAGTTTTTCTTCTGTTCCTGTCACGCAACACATTTGTTTATGTCTGTTACTAATTATGCCAGTTTTTTAGTTTGACATCCAATACAAAAAGCCATCAATTGAGTTTGGTGAGAATCACTGCAAAAAAACAGCACCTTCTTCCTGAGCCACCTCCTGAGCCTGTTTAGATAATCTGCTGGTAATTCTCCATTATTTTGCTCACAATTCCAAATCCTAATCCAATTCGTCTTCAGTGGGCAGACATCCACAACCACATCCAACAAGGCATCCTTTCCTCTGTTCAGGGTTTAATCTTTCCTGGGATCCCATCACCACCAACTTGACTTCTCAGCAAGTTAACCTCCCCCTTCACTTGGCACTGATGCAACAACAGAGTTACATCATCCCAGTTAGGTCTATACACTTCAAACACACCTCAATTTTTCACTAAACTCAGTACGGTTTTCGCTAATGTTGGGGAAATGTTTCTTAATGATCATTAGATCAGAGGTGTTCCAGGGAAAGTGCTCCTACTTCCTGGACAGGAGTAGGGAATGAGGGTGTAAAGAGAGTATAAAGTTGTCGCCTGTGTTGATAGAGAGAAGTCTTTGCCCTCTCTCTTTGAATCATATCATTTAGTTGTCCTTCTTGAATTGTCTCGGGTAAATGTGTGACCTCTCTCTCACCGGGATCCCTCAGCCCAGATGGGTTGGGACACACGCTCTCTCTAGACCACTCCACAGCAGTGGAGTCTGCTTTCTTCTAGTTATCTAGTTATGCTACTCTTGGGTGTTCGCTTGCGTGTTACCTGCATGTGCTCTGTCCCCCAGGGGTCCCCTGGCACTGTCCCATTTCTGTGTGCACCGACTGGCACAGCCAGCATGGGAAGACATCCAGTAAATTCCCCGCTACTCTGTTCTCACTCTCCATCTCTTTTTCTTGTGGTTTAGCACTAGTAGATATGGAGTTGGCTTTTTAGTATTCTGCTTTCTCCTGAGTCTCTTTCATACCGCGGATGGGTCATTCATATTTGCGTTTCTTTGCTTCCTCACACCAATTCAGAAATGTAGCCCACTGTTCAACATCGATCTGATTTTTAGGATCTTTCTGCTTCTTTTGCAAATCATTCAAATATTGTATGTCAAAGGTACTGTTTCAGTGATAAGCATGCAGTCACAGCTCACAGGCGGGGGAATAGGAGCGAGGCGCATGGCGGGGGAGGGGAAAGGACAAACAAAAATAATAAGAAAATGAAAGCAGTGTTAGGATTGGATGGAGAGCCCTGGCTGGGCGCTCTGAGGCAGAGTGGGAGCCTCTGCCTGCGCTCTCCAACCAGGCAACACTGTGCCGGGTTGGAGAGAGCCCAGTGCACATGTGTGTCTGGCCAGCCTGAGACAGCCGGCCAAACATACATGTGCACTGAGGGGAGTGCTGTGCTTTCCTCCTCCATCCCTGTCACGCCCCATGGCCCTGCCCTTTTTACGATAAACATAGATTATGATCATTCTATTGTAAAAGGTTTTCAGCTGCTGCTGGCGGGGGGGCGAAGCTCCTCTGCCATCACCTGTAATATATCGGCATATGGTATCAGCTATAATACACTTTCACAGGGGCAGAACCTGTAAAAAACCTATGAAAGACATCATATGTAGCATGGCTGTTCATGGGCATCACCTGTGATAAACAAAAGTGAACATTGCCTATTGTACATCTGCAGAAGGACCCTCTATGTACATGCTTGTAAAGGACTGCGTGTAATACACCTCTAGAGTGGCACATCCTATCCACACCTATACAGAAGATCGCCTGTAATATCTGCATAGAAGCATAACCTCTGATAAACCTGTAGTCGTGTGATGGTTACTAGGTATGTAGGCATGTCATTGACAGCACTGGCAGGGGCAATGGGTGCTGCAAGCTGCAGTGGCCTCCTGATGGGGGCCCTGGCACTTATTGTTTTTTTACAAATTAAGCACTGACAATTGCATTGACCACTGGTGCATGATATTGTCAAGAAAAGGGGATAAAGTATTCTCAAATCATAAAAGCATGTAGTTACAGCCATAGCCAGTGGTTCCAAAGCCAGTTTCTCATTGACTAAAATGCCCAGATTAAGTTCTGATTGTCACAACCAGGTAGGATTGGAACCCAAGCAGATAGGCTCAAGCCTCCCGAAGCCTAAACTTCTCGGTGTATATATATTAGAAACACAAGTACTTGGAATCAGGCCCTGGGAACACAGGAGAGAAGAGAACCCGGAAGAGAAACACACTGGAGGACGAGATGTACTCAGCCCTGATCATCATCTGTAATTAAAAGCTATTACACAATCAGACTCAAAATAGGTTTTACAGGTATGATCACTCTAGATAATCTGCAAAATTACACCTACAGTATTTATAATTCAACTCAACACCTGGAGGCTATGGGACAGCTCCGCAAACCAGGTTAATCCGGGATTCCAGGATGAAAAGAGATGAATGAGGCAGAGTGAAAGGTAAGTAGTAACAACTTCAACAATTCCTACTAAGGGGAACTGTCTGCAGGAACCCAAGAAAACAGCAAAGATGCAAACAGAAGGGAACCCGTGTGCCAACTAGAACGAGTGAAGAAGCACACAACAGAGACAGTGGCACTGCCAGTCACCTTGCTGTGCTGCATCACAGGGAAAGGGCAGGAATGCACCATATGTATTGCAATGAAGCATATTTCTGTCCTTTCGCCAGCGCTGCCCCACAATGGGTTGCCTAGCACCCACGCAGGCACCCTTTAACAGTGGTGCAAGGGTGCCTCCTTTGCATGCAGGATTGTTTTTGTGCAGGAAGGGGCACCTTCCTGCACAAAACAATCCCCTGAGGGCTTTTCCTCTTGCTCTGTGTGCTGCAGAATGCAGCACCCGTAGAAAGAGGAAAAAAAGCGAGGCAATAAAGATATTTCTCCTCGTTACGCCTCATCTAGGGAGGCATAAGGTTTTTGGTGCATTACTAGGTCTACCACTTCTGGTAAATCTGGGACTGAGTCAGAATCCGTGGATGTTGTGAGGGAACACCCATGCAACACCCATGCAACGCCTCCCTGGTGCAGAGGAAGGCAACTCAGTGATGCTGCGTTGCTTTAGTCGAGATTTATGAAACCATTCAGGGCCACCCAAGGTGGCCTTTGTGTGGCTTCATAAATCTAATTTTTGAGTTGTGTTGCATATGCACCTCGTTGCGTGGTGCAAGTGTGACGCAACTGGGATCATAAATATAGCCCCCAGTTTCCAGGCAAAGTTCCTCTGAAAGTGCAGCCCTTGTATTTTGTTCTAATTACCTTAATCCTGAAGATGTCGCCATCCTGCTTAGGCATGGCCCTTATTCCATATACAGTGACCGTATGCATCTTAGAGAGGGTAAGATCACAATACTTTCTGCGTAATTCCCCAACTTCCATCTCCCCAGTAGCCATAGATGTCATGGCCTCTTTATGTTCTGTAATGTAGCCCTGATTCATGGGTGCACCTGCAACCCTGTGGGGCCTGAAGTGCAAACTTAAAAGCTTATTCTCAGGTGAGTCCTGACACAGGTTTTACAGGTGCATGCAGTGGCGTAACAAACATGAGGGGGCTCCCCTGCAAGGTACGAGGAGGGGCCCCCTCCCTCACCCAGTTGGGGCAAGGGGACCACCGTTGGTTCCCAGTGTACTGTGTTGAGGGCCCCCCCTGTGGAGCTCAACGGGGGCTGCAGGGACTATTGTTACGCCAGTGGCTGCATGTCACAGGGCAATAGAAAAGGCCCATTCTGTAATGTTCCAAGCTGCTTGAGAGAGCATTCATTAACAGTACGTCCATCTTCTCCAGATTATGTTTTTAAAAGTTCACTGACATTCACCAGTGGATAGAACACGTTGCTAAATTCACGGAGGGATCAGGAGACCTTTTCGGCACACTTTCAGCCAACCTATACAATAGTTGTGTGTCATCAGGGTACATATACAATTGCACTCCAAAGGAATGCAGAAGACATAGATTGCTTCTTGAGGGACACCACAATTAAGTTCTGATGGGAAAGAGCTGAACTGACATAATGTTGTGTATATTTGTAAAGCGCAATATCGCCCACAAGGGTATCCTGGTGCTGGGCACGTGTGTGTACCTAGCCCTGTCTACGTTGGGTTGGTTAACTGAAAAGCCATGTCTTCAGCTTCTTGCTGAATTGAAGAAGAGAGGATGAAACTCTGAAGTGGAGTAGGAGGTTGGTCTACGCTTTAGGAGTGATGTAAAAGAACGCCCGTCCTCCTGACCTGGTTCTGTGTATGTGTGGGATGTGTGCAAGTAGGAATCCTGCAGAGCAGACGTGTCTCGGTGGGTGTTGGAAAGAGGTGCAACTGTTCAGGTATGTGGCCGCCTAGGTTGTCTACCCCTTTGAATGTGTATATGAGAAGTCTGACATGAGCGTGTTTGTGTATCAGGAGCTCGTGGAGGTCCCTGAGGTGTGGTGTAATATGAGTTCCCTGTGGGAGGTTGAGGATAACTCTAACTACTGAGTTCTTGTAGTCTTCTGGTGAGTTACTTGGTGATCCCGGAGTAGAAGGCGTTCCAGTTGTCCAACTTGCTCGAGATTAGGGCACAAGTGTCTTTTTTTGTGAATTGCTTGGGAGCCATCTGAAGATCTTCCTCAGCATCTTCAGGGCATGGAAGCAGGATGCAACGATTGAGTCGACTTGTGCATTCTTGCCAAGTTACCTGTTGATCATGATTCCGTTGATGACGATTTCTGGTGTGGGTTCACCTGAACACCAGTTAGAGGCCCATGGCGAGGTGTTCTTGTTGAAGATCATTACTTCTCTCTTGTCAGTGTTGAGCTTTAGACACTTGACTTTCATCCAGTTGGTGACTACTGTTATTCAGGCAGTAAACCTGTTTCTTGTGTTGGGGGTCTTGTCTGAGAGGGTGATCGTGAGTTGCATGTCGCCGGCGTAGGATAGGATGTTGATGTTGTGTGCGCGGATAATGTTGACCAGAGGGATCATTTACGCGTTGAAGAGGGTGAGGCTGAGCTATGAACCCTGAGGCTCTCTGCAGATGAGTTTGATGGCTTCCGAAGAGTGAGGTGGCAGGCTGACAGGTTCTGTTCTATGTATTAAGAAAGAGCAGGTCCAGCGGGTACTTGGCTGCCAATCTCATGCAAGCGCCTGATGAGGCTGGGGTTTGAGACTGTACCAAATGCTGCAGAGAGGTCCAGGAGAATGAGGGTTTCCATGTCTCCTCTATCATGGATCATGTGGATGTTGTCTGCGGAGACAGTGAGTGCTGTGGTTAGGCCTGCTTTCGGATCACGTGGCATTGCGGAGCTGATGGTTGCTGAGTTGGTTGGTGAGGCGTTGGTTGAGTAGTTTCTCTAAGACCTTGGCCGGGTATTGGAGGTGGGAGATGGGTCTGTCGTGTGAGAGCATTGCTGGTACCATGGTTACCCTTTGGGTTCTGTTCAACAGAAATGACATCAGCCATTGAAGGACTACTCCCAATATTATAAAGTCTCTTTGAGTGGAGACGATGATTGATGGCGTTGAAAGCTGCTGATTAGTGAATTAAGATCACAACTCCGGTACCACCATCGTTAACCTCAATAGGCAGAACGTCTAAGCCAGAAAGCATAATTAACTTTGTACTTGTGTCCAACCAAACTTTGGCCTGGATGGGTCAAGAATATTGTGTGTCTCAACAAAATTGTAGGTGACAAACCACTGCTTTTTCCAAAGTTTTGTAAATGCAGAACGGAAATTGGTCTGAAATGGGACCTGGGGTTGTTTTTCTGAGTCGGGGTGTAACTACTGCGGTTATCCAGTAGGAAGGGAATATGCTGCTTGTTAGACGCCTATTGAACATGGCAAGGGTGAGGGATTAGTGTTGGGTTAGGTTAGGTTTCTTCACGAGGATGAGCTATAGTCTAAGAGAAAGGAATGGAGTAGGGTTCGGATAAGAGCTGAAGGAAGGGTTGTAGTCAGGGATGGGGTTAACTTTAAAGTTAAGGCTAGGTTTAGAGCCTGGGATAAGCTCTAGCGCACGGTTTGATGATCCGATCAGAGGAGGTGTATGGGTAAAGGGTCAGTAGGTTAATATTAAAGTTAAAGTTGGACTTACCTTGAAGTTAGGTTACGGGTTCAATGATGGTCAAACAGTAATGACGATAAATTTCATTTTTTACCATTACATTTTTGTATGTGACATTGAAATACAAGGCATGATTGTCACAACTGTAGTTTTCACTTTCCATTTTAATTTTGACATTTTAATGGAACATTTCCCGTATAATGCACAGGACATAACCTAAAACACACTTGAATCGCCCATCACCTGTAACTTTCAAGGCCTAGACGCTAAAGAAGTTTGTTGAATCTTCTTGACTTCCAGAAGAAAGCGAGATCCTCCCTGTGGCCATACCGCCTCCCTGTACAGAGCAGAACATGTAAAGGGGTGAAGTCTCTGCTTGACAGACATCCAGGTAGGAGAAAAAAAGAACTGTAAAAAACTTTATTTATCAAGCTTGAAGCTTTTGGTTAAAGATGAACGTGAATAAAGTTATTAGCAAAGTATAAAACTCTCCCTGACGTCAGGGAAAGAACCAAGCCTGAATATCCAGAAACAGATCTGATGCAATATCTAACTGCAGGGAGGGGAAATCAGGGACAAAAAGGTAACGGGGGGGTTAAAGAATGCAAAAGAAAATTAGGGAATTAATACATTATAATGCATCCATCACTTGGAAGTGCCTTCTCGTCCATGATTCAAATGGGAATCAACATTATAGGAATAGCTCCTACTTCACCCTGGCTTGGGAACCTCGGATAGCATTCTGTGGACTGACCGCCATCTTGGAAACGGACTGAGTTGATAAGGCTTGAATAGCACAGAATGAAGCCAAAGTTTGACATCCTTTGCCCAGCCCTGAATTTTGCAGCCCGGCTGCCAACCTTCATACATTCGTGCTCCACGCGGCTCATGGAACGGTCCTCTGGGTCACCACAAGCTTGGGAACACCAGTGCGGCTTAGATAATGAGGACGCATAACCACGGCTGAGGGTGGCATCCAACAATATGCCACATGATGGTGTAAGGGGCACTACCTGGTCCTCTGGATGGTTCTAACCTCTGGTGGCCTCTTAGCACAGATGTAACAGTAACATTACTCTAGGGGACATCACCTGTAACATCTACCTGCTGGGGGTATCAAACATGTACAGCATCTTACCTGTAACATACAGGAGCATTAGATGTAACACACCCGAACACATCACCAGTACCCAACTGTGCAGTGGATCACCTGTAACCAGGTCCACTGATTACAGTTGGTTAAGACAGAGAAAGGTAGACATTTAACAGATCCTTCTGTAAATACAACACAATTCATTTCTACCCATGAGAGTAAACAGATTGCATCAAGTGTGTACAATCTCGCATTCTGCAGAAAACTGGTCTACACATTCACACTTCTAGTACCCTCATGTATTCAGTGCGTCCCAGTTATGTTCTAAAATGTATCTTCTAATACAGGTTTGCACTGTGCTCGCATTACAGACCTCTTTGCAACAAAGACAGTCATGAACAGTACATTACAATTACACTTGTTGTGTCTCACTCAGAGGTGTTTTAAAATGCAAGACTTCAAAAATAGGTGGAGTCGGTTTGAAGTTCTTCTGAACGGAGTGCCCTTTCGAAACAACTCCAGCTTTGAGAGCAGTGGGTGTGATCTGCACAGACAGCTGTATGAAAAGTCAACTAACTTTGTTCATGTTACACAAGAAGTAATTCTTCCTCTCTTCTTTAAGTTCCATTTTGGTACTTTATGACGTAATTTCCTGCTGCAGACAAAAGCCTTTCTACCTGTCCATCAACTGGGGAAGCGACCACTTCAGTTTTGCAATATGCGGCAACTCCAGTAACTTTTCATGACTTTGAACTAAAAACAACTCTTTTAGCTAAAATCTAGGGAAGTATTCACGTGTTTTCACTGGCCCTGCCTGTACCACGCATGTACACGGGCTGTGGCAGTGTATGTCTTTATGAAAGCTCCCACTGACGTCAGATGTGGGGGACACTCGGCTTTGGGAGGATGAACGGTCCACAGAGCTCACCTGTGCATCCAGCACGTTTCCTAAGCTTGCTTTGCACACACTGAGCCGGAGGAGGCCGTGCCCTGGTGCCCGAGCAGCGGGCCCCACAGGTGAGGCGTGCAGACTGGTTCCAGCAGCAGCAATGTTCGCTGAGCCTGAACAGGCCCAGACATGGACTCTTGCAGAACCTGGCTCACACCCGGAACCCCGTCATGTAAAACAGCCATTTCTAGTGTCCTGGCTGGGCCTGTACAGCTCTGCGCGCTGCTCCAACCACCGCCAAACTCACCCTGTACCTGCACAGCTCTATATAGGGGCGTGGCTGCCACTGGTGCGTCTGGTGCAGTTGTACCGGGACCCAGGGGCCTGAGTGAGGCACTGAACCCAAGTATTTCGGTACTGTAATACCCACACAACGGTCTGAGGGGCCATTTTCCTTGCTTGTGCTAAGACCCATGCCTACCTTGCTAAGCCACTGACCCTGCACCAGCCACCACCATCACTGGACGTGCACAGCCAGGCACTGCACCACCGAGCCATTGATGAACCTGCATGGCCTTGAACTGCACCATCCTCCACCGGGTTATCGCTGGAGTTAAACAGAGCTACACTGCACTAGTAACCATCAAGCCATTACTAGACCTGAACAGCTCTACACCAGCTACCGCCATGCTATCACCGGAACTACAGATCAACTCCATCAGCCACCACCAAGCCATCACTGCAGCTGCACCAGCCACCACCAAGCCATCACTGCAGCTGCACGGCCCTGCACTGCACCAGCCACCACCAGGTCATCACTGCAGCTGCACGCTGCACCAGCCACCACCAAGCCATCACTGCAGCTGCACGGCCCTGCACTGCACCAGCCACCACCAGGTCATCGCTGCAGCTGCACGCTGCACCAGCCACCACCAGGTCATCACTGGAGGTGCACAGCCCTGCACTGCACCACCCAGCCATTGATGGACCTGCATGGCCTTGAACTGCACCATCCTCCATCGGGTTATCGCTGGACTCGCACAGAGCTACACTGCACTAGTAACCATCAAGCCATTACTGGACCTGCACAGCTCTACACCAGCTACCGCCAGGCTATCACTGGACCTAAATATCAACTGCACCAGCCACCACCAAGCCATCACTGCAGCTGCACGGCCCTACGCTGCACCAGCCACCACCAAGCCATCACTGCAGCACGGCCCTACGCTGCACCAGCCACCACCAAGCCATCACTGCAGCTGCACGGCCCTGCACTGCACCAGCCACCACCAGGTCATCACTGCAGCTGCACACTGCACCAGCCACCACCAGGTCATCACTGGAGGTGCACAGCCCTGCACTGCACCACCCAGCCATTGATGGACCTGCATGGCCTTGAACTGCACCATCCTCCATCGGGTTATCGCTGGACTCGCACAGAGCTACACTGCACTAGTAACCATCAAGCCATTACTGGACCTGCACAGCTCTACACCAGCTACCGCCAGGCTATCACTGGACCTAAATATCAACTGCACCAGCCACCACCAAGCCATCACTGCAGCTGCACGGCCCTACGCTGCACAGGCACCACCAAGCCATCACTGCAGCACGGCCCTACGCTGCACCAGCCACCACCAAGCCATCACTGCAGCACGGCCCTACGCTGCACCAGCCACCACCAAGCCATCACTGCAGCTGCACGGCCCTACGCTGCACCAGCCACCACCAAGCCATCACTGCAGCTGCACGGCCCTACGCTGCACCAGCCACCACCAAGCCATAACTGCAGCTGCACGGCCCTACTCTGCACCAGCCACCACCAAGCCATCACTGCAGCTGCACGGCCCTACGCTGCACCAGCCACCAACAAGCCATCACTGCAGCTGCACGGCCCTACGCTGCACCAGCCACCACCAAGCCATCACTGCAGCTGCACGGCCCTACGCTGCACCAGCCACCACCAAGCCATCACTGCAGCTGCACGGCCCTACGCTGCACCAGCCACCACCAAGCCATCACTGCAGCTGCACGCTGCACCAGCCACCACCAAGCCATCACTGCAGCTGCACGGCCCTACCCTGCACCAGCCATCACCAAGCCATCACTGCAGCTGCACGGCCCTACGCTGCACCAGCCACCACCAAGCCATCACTGCAGCTGCACGGCCCTACACTGCACCAGCCACCACCAAGCCATCACTGCAGCTGCACGGCCCTACGCTGCACAGGCACCACCAAGCCATCACTGCAGCTGCACGGCCCTATGCTGCACCAGCCACCACCAAGCCATCACTGCAGCTGCACGGCCCTACGCTGCACTAGCTACCATCAAGAGCTCACTGGACCTACATATACACTGCACCAGTCACCTTCTGCCCATCAGCGGACCTGCACAGCCCTACCCTCCACTAGCCACCACCAAGAGCTCACTGGACCTATATATACACTGCACCAGCCACCACCAAGCCATCACTGCAGCTGCACGGCCCTACGCTGCACAGGCACCACCAAGCCATCACTGCAGCTGCACGGCCCTACCCTGCACCAGCCACCACCAAGCCATCGCTGCAGCTGCACGGCCCTACGCTGCACAGGCACCACCAAGCCATCACTGCAGCTGCACGGCCCTACGCTGCACCAGCCACCACCAAGCCATCACTGCAGCTGCACGGCCCTACGCTGCACAGGCACCACCAAGCCATCACTGCAGCTGCACGGCCCTAAGCTGCACAGGCACCACCAAGCCATCACTGCAGCTGCACGGCCCTACACTGCACCAGCCACCACCAAGCCATTACTAGACCTGCACAGCAGTGCACTGCACCGGCCACCATCAGGCCATTACTGGACCTGCACAGCCCTGCACTGCACCAGCCACCACCAACAGCTCACCGGACCTACATGTACACTGCACCAGCCACCACCAGGCCGCCTCTGGACCTACATATAGACTGCACCAGCCACCACAAGAGCTCACTGGAACTGCATATAAACTGCACATGCCACCACCAGACCATCACTAAACCTACATATACGCTTTGCCAGCCACCACCAAGCCATAACTGGACCTGCACAGCCCAACACTGCACCAGTCACCACCTGGCCACCAGTGGACCTGCACAGCCATACGCTGCACTAGCCACCACCAATAGCTCACTGGACCTACATATACACTGCACCAGCCACCACCAGGTCATGGGTGGACCTATACAGCCATACGCCACACTAGCCACCACCAAGAGTTCACTGGACCTACATGTACACTGCACCAGCCACCACCTTGCCATCTTTGCACCTGCACAGCCCTACACTGCACTAGCTACCATCAAGAGCTCACTGGACCTACATATACACTGCACCAGTCACCTTCTGGCCATCGGCGGACCTGCACAGCCCTACCCAGCACTATCCACCACCAAGAGCTCACTGGACCTATATATACACTGCACCAGCCACCACCTGACCATCGGTGGACCTGCACAGCCCTACTCTGCACTAGCCACCACCAAAAGCTCACTGGACCTCCATATACACTGTACCAGCCATCACCAGGCCATGACTGATCCTACATATACACTGCACCAGCCACCACCAAGATCTCACTGGACATATATACACTGCACTAGCCACCACCTGGCCATCGGTGGCCTGCACAGCCCTATGTCGCACCAGTCACCACTAAGAGCTCACTGGACCTACATAAACACTGCACCAGCCACCACCAGACCATCACTGGACCTACATATGCACTGCACCAGCCACCACAAGAGCTCACTGGACATACATATACACTGCACCAACCACCACAAGGCCATCAGTGGACCTGCACAGCCTTGCACTGCACCAGCCACCACCAACAGCTCACTGGACCTACATATACACTGCACCAGCCACAACCAGGACATCACTGGACCTACATATACACTGCACCAGCCACAACCAGGACATCACTGGACCTACATATTCACTGCACCAGCCACAACCAGGACATCACTGGACCTACATATACACTGCACCAGCCACCACCAGGACATCACTGGACCTACATATACACTGCACCAGCCACCACCAGGCCATAGGTGGACCTGCACAGCCCTGCACTGCACCTGTCACCAGCAAGAGCTCACTGGACTTATATATACAATGCACCAGCCACCACCAGGCCATCACTGGACCTACATATACACTTTATCACCCACCACCAAGAGCTCTCTGGACAAATATATACACTGCACAAGCCACCACCAGCCCATCACTGGACCTACATATACACTTTACCACCCACCACCAAGAGCTCTCTGGACAAATATATACACTTCACACGCCACCACCAGCCCATCACTGGATCTACATATACACTGCCCCATCTCTTCACCTACTGAGCATTGCACAAGGTACCAAACCTTCCCTGAATATCCACACCTCGGCGTATTCTCTACCTAGCCTATCCAAGCCACCCTCAATGTTTTCACCTTTCAGTCTCCACAACATTGCACACACTTCTGTAGGCTGTGACTGCAGGCCAGATCTAAGAACTGGGCACCGACATCTTCCAAACAGGAGCAAGGAAGCCCAGCGGTGGCCAGGCCAACTTCCCAAGGTTCCTTCCTCATTAGAGTCCGACAAAATATAATCTTGGGCTGTGCGGGTCCACCATTGTGGTTCTTTGCCTTTTTCCGCATATTCATGGATTTGCTGCATTTGCAACATAATCCATCATATGCGGCATAATGTGTAGTGTTGTCCGAAATATTGTGTCTGCCTTAAATGGGTCAAAAGTTACTGAACAAGGAAGGTCACATGGTGCTCGGTGAAGAGGCAGGAAGCTTGTAAAGGTTTACAGACCATCTTTCAGCCGCTGATTACTGCATTCAGGGGTTACACTGGTAGTTGGAAGGTGCAACTTGCTTAGACTTGTGGAGAAGTGTGGCACAACGATTAGAGCGGCAGACCCTGATGCAAAGATCTGGCCTGGAACCAGAGTTCAATTCCCACCTCAGCGGGTCTTGGGCTCAATTCCCTTGGACCAGATAATTCTTGCCTCTGTGCGTAATCTAATTGATGGGTCCCACTCTGTAACTCTGGGCAATAGCTTACTTAATCTCCACAACAGCCCTCACAGCACTTGGATGCTTGGCTTCACCCTGGGGCTGTCCAGGAGTGGTGCCTCACAGGGAAAAGCCAAGAGGGGTTCCACAGCAGTATGCGTACAGCGCCTTGAGACCCTAACGGGTGAGTAGTGCGCTATACAAGTGCGAAGTTTACAGTTTTAAGTGTAAAGACTGTATTGATAGTTATTAAAATTCCAAAATATCTCAATAATACTTCTACATCTTTACTGCATTATTCCCCACAATTTGCCTTTTTGCTGTATAATTCTGTCAACTCTCTGCTGCCTGCATGAAAAGGACTGTCCCTGCATCTTGAAGCCAAGGCCACCAGAGGGACTCCATGGGCTAGTTAGCTGGCCTCCTGATCAGGGTCTCACGCACTGAAACGGTTCCAACCACCTTTTACTCAGTGCCTGGAATTAGCACCTGGCACCCCCAAGTGGTGCCACCCCAGTCCTGGACCCTTGGAAGCGGGCCTGAAGGTACTCTGCATGCCAAACCTGTGGTCCAAGCAGAACTGACACAGCGTGACGCATCACCTTGCAGCCTCGCATTGGAACTGCTGCAGTAGGATGCATCCCTGAGGCAGGAACCCACAGCTCCTTGGATCCGCCACTGCGTGACACATCCTCAAAGCAGGAACCCGCATCAAAGCCCCACAGTTCCTCAGAACTGCCACTGCACAACGCATCCTCGACTCAGGACCTTGCAACCATTGCTTCACGACGTACCCTCTATGCAAGATCTTGCAAAGGTCCCCAACCCAGATTTAAGGTACTTTGTTTAACTGGCCTAGCTTGGGCCACGTACCTGGCCGTGCTCCATCGTAGTCGGCCTGAACTTGTGACTTTGTCCCAGTCCAGCGTGACCGTATAACTACAGTTGGCACTTTGTGCTTCTAAACACTGTTTTCACTTAAATCTTTAAAGTGGCATTTCTCTGGTTCTGCTGATTGGATTTTTGTCATTTTGGTATCAAATTATTTATTAAGTTTTAGTCTGTGTTTCTAAACTAGTGTGGGATTTTTCTTGTGTTGTGTTTTCACTGTTTGAAGTGCTGCATAAACACTTTACACGTTGCCTCTAAGTTAATCCTGGCTCCTATATTCCAAGCTGCCAGAGAGTTGAGCACAGGTTAATTTGGGGGTTGCTTGTGACTTCACCCTGACAAGGATTGTGGCTGCTGCTTGAGTAGTATTTTTCCCTCCTCAACCAATAACCCAATTTCCTACACAGACATATAATCCTTGGCCTCTCAGAGGAGCTCATACAGGGATGGTCCGTATGTATTTAAGACTCTGCAGGGGCGTAACAAAGGCCTTGCAGCCCTTGCGGTGCAGGGCGGCCCCCAAACTCATGGGGGGCCCACAGCACAGCACCTTGCCGGAGTGAGTCCAGAGGGGATCCCCCCCCCATGTTCTGTGCAGGGGGGCCCTCCAGTTTCGTTACCCACTGAGACTCTGTATTATGGTGTGAGTAGGGACTGATTTAGAGTCTGGTGGAGGAAATACTCCATCACAAAGGTGACGGATAATTAGAAGTTTCTCACATTCTGTGACAATTGTAAGAAGGTGGACAGGATATCAGTCATGTTTGTGACCCAAACTTTGTGATCAGGCCCACGTGCGTGCGTGCATGTGTGTGAGAAGAGAGAGAGAGAGATGTGTGCATGTGTGTGTGGGTGTGTGTGTGTGTGTGAGAGAGAGAGAGAGAGAGAGAGGTGTGTGTGTGTGAGAGAGAGCGAGAGAGATGTGTATGTGTGTGTGTGAGAGAGAGAGACAGGGTTGGATTGGTAAGGCGGGTACTAGGGCAATGGCCGATGGGCCAGTGTCTTAGATACAATCGTGGCCCGCTTTTTAGGGCAGAGTGGAGGCCGATTTGAGATCGATCTGTGCCTGTTCAGATGCTACCAGCGGCCCACTGGGGGTCTAAGCGGCCTTTCTGGAGGCCTTGTTATCACCAACAGGACAGGAGTCATCAATCCCAGCCCCCTGCTGGGCCAGCACATTGATACAAAAAGCTATCTTGGGCCGGCTACCGCACATTAATGTATGTAGATTGAGTAGGGGAGCTGAACAGAAAATGACCTCACTGATATTCAACTGTGGCTCACTAGTGTGAACTAATCCAT